>NC_140316.1:3184234-3784234 GCF_964211825.1 Aythya ferina
AACCCCTCTAAATATAACACAGTCCAGTAGAACTCCACCCTGTAATTTATGCCATAACTCCTGACTGAGCTAGAGCATATATTTTTGTGAAAGGCATTCTCTGATTTTAAACTTCCAAATAATGGAGAACTCATTGCAACCTTGTGCAAGTTGCTTCAGGATTACTTCACGTACTTCTAATCTTAAGTATAGCTGGAATGAATCTAAACTCAGTGCATTTTTCTTGTTCCTAATCGTTAGCGAGCCACAGAGTACGCTGCCTGTTACTTTTTTTTCTTCCATGCTGAATGAGATTTGCAGACTCCTCCTTACAACCACTATTTTAAAGTACTGTACTTGTCAGGTTTTTTTTCCTTTCTGACTTGCAGCAGAGCAGAGACTCAAGTTCCTGATAATTCTTTGCTGCTTTAATATTTGAGCTCTTTAGAGCTCATCTCTGTCTAATCCACGGAAAAAAAAACAAACCACAAATTTGTATGCTGATGTGAGTTCCAGTTCGTGCCAGCTCTGCAGGTTTAGATCATTTAGGGCAAAAAAAAAAAAAATCTGCAGGATTTTCTGAGCTTTAGTTCTATAGCTCTTTACAATTTCATATGAGACCTTGAATATTTATGCAGTTAAATCATCAGGAAGAATAAAATGAATTCTGAATCTGTTGCAGGAAACAGTGGGCAAATACAGAAGTAAAGTAATGGTATGTTTTGGTTTTGTCTCAGTGTGAAGAACCTTTTTTTCCTTCAGGGTAATTTTTTCCCTGTTGCTATGAGAATCTTCCATTCCAGTGCTTTATATTCTACCCACCAGCTTGATCTGTATTTAGCGCAAGACTTCATTTCCTTTCCATGTTTCTTTTTTATAAACACCCCTACAAAAGTACATGGAAACTCCTGAATGGGTCCCACTTGCTGGCTGCATGCACTTGTTATTAGTGTTGGTATCTTTGTTTGAGAGGAGAAAATGACTGTTAGGATAAAAGAAAATATTTGTGCAGTAAGAAAAAATGTGGGTGTGGAGAAAGCAAGCTTTGACTACATGCATAGGAGAGCTTTTCACTGATTTGGCCTTGTAACTTGGTCCTTTTTAGTCTCTGAAGGCCCCTTAATATTGAATTCATTTAAATGATGTAGTTATCACTAACATGGTGACTTCCACAAGTGTTTTTCACTGAAGTTTTTTCACTTAATATCTCACGCAACCTTCGCGCATCTGATTGCTTTGCAAAGAGTTAGGTGGCTTTTCTTACTGGTCACTGAAGCATGTTGCAGAAATGTGCTTCTAAAAACATTTGTTTTTATAGCAAGCATTTTTCAAGAGAATTAAATTAAATACCAGGCAGCTTCATTCAGCTTCTCAGCCAAGGTTTTGGGCAGGAAGATGGTCAGAATAACTTCGGCCTCCTGCCTGTATCTGTGTCCTCAGGCTCATACAGAGGTGAGGCAGTCCTATGATGCTTGTGTCCCTTTGGTTGAGCCATGGCAGTCCCCTGCCTCACAGTGGGCAATAGAGGGGCACTTGGGCTCCTGCCCAGCAGGTTCTGATCCTTGCTTTGTGCTTGCCTGAATGGGGAACTTCTTTCTTTCCCATATACGTCTGGCATCTGTTGGTCTAGGAGTCATTTGTTTCCCTATATTCCCTGCCACCCCCACCTCCCCTTCTTCTTTTGGCATTTGTATTTTGAAACAAAATGCCCAGCCCCATTTGTTACTGCAGTAGCAGCTGTGGATTTGTTTGATCAGGGAGAAAGAAAAGCTCAACCCAGATGGTTCTCTGTGCTCCATCTATTTGTTTTGACTGTGTGTGTGTCACAAACTGCCTTCTCCCAGCTGTAAGTTTCAGGTGAACGAAGCCTGTCTAGGGCAGATGTTGGAAAGCTAGTTAAAGGTTAACAAGCTTTATTTCGTTGTTGGCATGACTGTGTTGTAAGAATTTGCTGACAGGCACTGAGCAGGTGAGAAGCTATTGCTTACAGGGCTGGGGAGAGGAGAGTAGCGGACAGAGGTGATGCACCTGTGGCCAGAGGTGCTGGGGACACCGTGCTTTTGGAGGGGATGTCTAGAAACGGATGGAGAGAGAACAGGCTCATTCTGCATAGTGCCAGCAGCGCAGCCAGTTGTGAGCAGCCAGGAGCTGGGTTTCTCGTGTTAACCTCTTCAGGCTAAATCCTCACGGTGTGTTCCTTCCCAGACAGCACCTGACCTCTGTCTGGCTGAGATTCCCATGGGAATCTGGAGCACAGCATGAAACGTGCTGCGTTTGGGCTCTCTGGCTGTTCGCTGTGTGAGCCAATGTTACTTCGGGAGAGTGCAAACCAAAAGGTTTACACTCCAGTGTTATCTGTAGCAAGGAGGAATTAGTTGCCTAAAAATAAATAGGCTTCAGGGGGCTGGGTTAGATGAAGAAAAGATCAAATGTGTGGAAAGGCTGAGGCAGCTGTCAATCCAAAAAGTGCCTGTAAATCTAGACAGAGATAAGTGAGTGCATGTGTATGTGTGTGTGTTTTCGAGCTGTCTCAAAGTTAATTTTAACTGTAGCTGGGTCACCCAAGGCAACTTCCCAGAGTCATTCTTGTCCCTTTCTTGCCACCTTGCCTGCAGACAAGAAACTGCTATGCTCAGATGTGAACAGCTGCTAGGATGGCTGGTGAAGCTGTCGTAAGGAGCTTTTCGTATTAAACATGCCCATAAACAAAACAGTGAGGCTGCCATAGGGATGAGATTAACAGGATTCATAATCCCTATAAACAGATTTGCTGAGCGCTGTATTAATGTGGAATTGTTAATTTGCCTTGCCTAATAAGTGGTCTGCACTTGCAATTCTTCGTTGCCGTCACTGAGGACAGGACTGGAACAGGGTTTCCAGGTCTTGCAGACCAGCACTGAGAAATGCCTCGAGTACAGCAGCCCTCTCTTGTGCTTAGCTGAGACAAAAAGATGGGGACCCAGTGCCCACCATGGGGAGGCGGAGGCTGCGTAGACAGGTGACAACTAGAAACAAAACTGGAGACAGGTAGGGGAGAAAAAAATCACACAAGGTCAAAAATAATTTCCAAAAGCTATCTTGTCCTTGTAGATGATGATTGAAATGTGATTAGTTAAATGACTCAAGTCTTTTTTGGGGAGGTGGAAGAATAGCACTGATGCCCTGATGGGTCCCACTGTGTGACCCTTCTGAAAACTGGGCAGCTATCGGTAAGGAGATGCACAGACACACGTACACGTGTCAGGGCTGTACCTGGCAGTGGCACCGAGTCCATTCAGACACCCAGTCCTGACAGGGAACGTGAAACCTGGCTGTCTCCTGGTTGAGCCTTTGTAAGCAACTCCTCGCTGCTTTGTGGCCAGGGAGCAGGAGCTGTAACACAAGTTGCTGGTCTGTCTGGCAGCTCTGAGCCAGTCAACCTGTGTGTGGATGTTCTCATCCCAGCTAGCTGGTAGATAGACACTTCATCTCTAAGCCTGGTGTACCAAGTCCCCTGCTTTATTTCTGAATTAAATCCTCTGGTGTAAGTACTGAGATTACGTGGCACTTAAAAAAATAAAAAGAAATACCGTGTTGTAAAATGGGCTCTGAGGAAAACTGGAGGAGGAGGATTTTATACCCAGAATTGGAACTCCAGGTTTACTTGCTAGGCCTGTGTTCCCAAAGCTGCTCCTCTGGAAGCAGCTCCCTGTGTCCAAGCAGACAGGTATTCCTTGCTGAGCTTAAAAGTGGCACTGGACTGCTGTGCTAAGATTTGACAAAGCGATCAACTACTTCTTGTAGTAAGAGCCATCATCTTTTTGCCTTGTGCCTGTGGACCAGATCCTGTTCTCTCAGGAACTGAGAGAAAAACCTCCATGGACAGCTAAAGAAAAGAGAGATTTTTTTTTTCTGCTGCTTGTCCTTTCAGGTTCCTCTGGATGCTTGCCACTTAGCTCTGGGAGTCTTAAAACACCCAGTGTAGCTCTGCATGAGGAAGAGGTATTTGCAGCAGGTTTTCAAGCTGTTCCTCAGAACTGTTGAGCTGGAGGCATTATTACTCATTTCTTTTTAATGTATCTGAATTGCATCTCTGCACCCTCAAATCCCCAGGAATCTGCAGGAAAGGCTTCAGAGAGGAGAGCAGGTACCATCACATGTGCTGTGAGGTGTTGACCAGACAGTGCTGCTCCCTGGGGGTGTGACTGCCTCTGCCCCCTCTGACTGAGCACTGTGCAGCTCCAGCTTTTCCCCAAGCACAACAAGCCCAGTGCTGAGCGCTTTTGGAAACCCCAGTGCTTTTTTGGGTGCAATTCGCTCGCAGGCAGCCAGCACCGGGCGGGATTTGGCAGGGCTGTGCTGAATGCCTTTGCTGGCTAAACATGTTTCCATTGCTGCTCAGGACAAAGTACCAGAGGGGCAGGATTGGATTTGTCTGATTGTCTTATATATAGAAAGGGCAGACAAAAACAGACCCAGTTACACCAAAGCAGCTGCTCCATAGTAACGTGAGAGGGGGAGCAAGGGTATGAGTTGGCCTGCTGGTGTGTCTCCTATTTGTAGGGAAACTAAAACTGAACTGCCCGTTCTGTATCCCGGTTTCTGGCAGGTGGGTGCTGCCCTACGGGGCAGCAGCTGGCTCGGCGTACCTTGAATGGTGCAGTTGGTAGGCACCTGAAATGTTTGCTTGCTTTTTTCTGATGGTTTTCTTGGACAGGGTGTGTATCTACCAGGAAGGTAGATTTCATATTGAGTCCTTCAATCCTAGAGGAAGGAATTCAAGTGGTGTTTTTAGTGTCTTACAAGCGTCTCAGTGTTCAGAGAGGCACTACGCTATCGCAGGATTATCAGAGAAGCACGGCACTATTGTAGGAAGAACTGGGCAAAGTGGCTGAGGCGCTCTGTGAAGTGGTCAGTGCTCTGTGAAGTGGCTGCCAACAGTGGGCTCGTTGCTGGGAGCCTGCTGCTGCCAGCAGGGCTGCGTGGCTCGCTTCATGGTTGCAGTTCTGTGAAGGTGCCGCTGGTTTCTCCAAAGTCCCGGTGATCCACAGGCGTCTGTGCAGGGTGCTCACTAAAAGGACTGTGCTCCCCAGCAGACAGCCACCTGTGTCAGGCCCGGCCTTGAGCTCTGGGCTGCTGGGGACAAGCCCCAGGGAGAAAGCACGGTGTGGGGGCAGAGAGGCCTGGTGGCGTGGGTACGATCCTGGCAGAACAAGTGCAGATTGTACTGAGAAAGTAGAATGGGGAGAAAGAACATCCCTAAATGGGTCTCTCTTTTAATTTGTACAAAGAAG
Source organism: Aythya ferina (assembly GCF_964211825.1). Lineage (NCBI taxonomy): Eukaryota > Metazoa > Chordata > Aves > Anseriformes > Anatidae > Aythya > Aythya ferina. The sequence goes on from NC_140316.1 coordinate 3,189,487, forward strand.
AGAGGAGCTTAATTGAGGATTTTGTTTCCACCCAAGCTAGTGCTTAGAAACCCTTTGTAATGAACTGGGCTTTGCATATGTGCTGCTTTTAATATACTTCATCTTTATTGCCAGGAAAATTTCTGACAAAACACTGTTTGAAATAGATCAGAGCCTCATTGTATTTGTGAAACAATTGAGTTGTTGCGACAGGAAATGAACAGAGACAACAGCCAAGGCTTGTATCTCTCTGATGTGAGCAGACACTTAGCTTCCCTGCAGTGGAGTTCTGTTCCTCCTTGTACGCCGTGTGTCAGGCATATTTTTCATTACGCAGTGTTGTGGCCAAGCCAGTTGGTGCAGTGTGTACACTCGCCTCGTTAAAGTTTGCCAAATATTAAGAATCTAATTACAGGGCAAAATCTGCAAGGGGAAAGGTGTAAAATGGAATTTTACTGAACCAAATCAAATTGAACAGCGGTGACTGGAAAGCTGATGCAGACTGGCATCTACATAACAACATGCTGTGCTGAACAACATCCATTTCATGGCTTCTGAAAACGGTGCTTTTGTGTCTCCTGTTTGGGTCCCTGCTGTGTCTGTGAACAGCAGAGGATAGGTTATTGCAGAGAGAACTAGGAAACCTTTATTTCCTTCTGTTAGGAATCCAGTAGCTCTGTTTGTGCAAGGATCTGGGTGGGTGGGAGGGTGTGTGTAAACAGCAGAGCCCATTATGGTCTTACTGATAACAAAGCTGCAAGGCTTGGGTTGCTAACACTATGTGAGAAGTGCTGTCCTGATCAGTAGTACACCAGTCTTACTGATACTAGCAGCTACCTCTTGGTTTCTCTGAGTTCAGTACTGAGCTTTCTCAGCTGTTCTTAACTTCATGTTCATCTTTAGTCAGAGGGAGTAGGTGATGTTGAAACAGCATCTTATGTGGCTGCTCTTCCAGCCGTGCCGTGTTGGTGGTATTGTGATGGCCATCTGCAGATTGGCTTGTCTGATTTGCCACTTTAAGCATCTTAATCGACCTTAAATGCTTCTAATTTAGACATGGAAGTAGGTGGAAGGCTGGAGGGTTTTCTGTCTGCAACACCAGGAGAGCTGCCTGTTGCCTCCTGGTTCACACTTTCCTAAGCATTCTGCTGCACCAGTAATTGGTTGCACACAAACCTTTCTGATCTTCCTTCCCTGTTTATATTTACCTTGTCTGTGTCATGCTACCCAGCCTGCTCTCTCTTTAATAAAGAGATATTGCCTGAGCAGAAAAGCTAATACACTAGGGTTAATTGACTGGCATGCATTTGTTGATTGTATAAAAACAAATGGAGAAATTATGTTAGGAGACTTGTCTGTGCTTCTATACTTATTTTTAACTTCAGCTGTAAAGCTCTAGTTGTGACGAGCCCTTTTTTGTTTTTAATCCCATCTCTCAAAATTTAAAATCTTGTCAACATCCCCCCCAGTTATGTTACTACAGAAATAGGAGCTGTGGCTTGAGACCTTCTGGCTTCCTAGGATTAAAGGAGAAAACTAATTCAGTTGCTGGTTCCCCGTGTTCCTGGTTTCTTCATAGATTCCTTGCCCATCAGCAGGCTCCCTGCACTCTTGTAAATACCCTGCAGCAGTAATCCCTGTTCTCAGCAGGAGCTGCCATTCATCATTTGGGACTCCTCACGTCTGCAATTATTTCACCTCTTGGGTGAGGCTATTAGGCCAGCTCAGACCTGAGCATCAGAGCCCACTGAAACAAAGCTCAGGGCTCAGAACGGCAGCGCAGGGCAGAACCAGGTCAGGGACAAAAAGGCAGGAGGCTGAAATAAGGTATTTTCACTCTGCCACAGTGCTGGCTTTTTAGACTAAAGCAAGCTGCAGGTTCTCATTGTCTCTGTTGGTTCAGCGATTGAAAAGTGCCTCTCTGCTCTTCAGAGTAACTGTGAAACAGAAATGCTAATCCCCTTCCTTTATTGCCAACTGCTTCATGCAATATTTTTATTTTTCCCCTACAGGCCAGCAGCCCACAGGATCTTCGTCTCTTCTATGAGAAAAACAAGATGCTGATGCCGAAGTAAGCATTCTTCCAGTGTTCATGTTTGTATGCACTTGTTTACTGTCTTTACACCTATCCCCAGTGCTTCTGGCTTGTCACATGGGGAGGTGCCTATAAAATATTTGGCTCCCTGCCTTGCCCTGTTCCTTAAACCAGCAGTGATGTGGCTCAGAGAAAGTCAGAGAGCAGCAGATTTCCAGAGATGGTGTTCCTACTTTCTCTAGATATTACTACTGCAAAAAAAAAAAAAAAAAAAAATAATTCAGGGTGGTTCGTGATTTCAGGAGCCAGATGGTGGCCCTTTCCCACGTATGGCTTCCCTACAGCTGGGTGCCACTATTAAGAAGAAATCATGGCAATTCTTGATTCATGCAAGCAGCCAAACATCAGCTTCTCCTGCAATCTGTCACACCTGACTGGAGATCACATCCCCATGTTTTCATGTGTCAGGATAGCAACTGCTTGTGTCCATCCTGCTAATAGGAGGGAGATACTAGAGCCGCTGTGGAAATGGACACTGCTGCAGTCTCCATGGGACACGGAGGGAAGATAACTGCCCTTATCCCAGGGGTATATGTTACCTAGTGCAGTAACTAGCTGCTATGTGGTGCTGTGATTTGTCAGTATATTTTGGTTTTGTTGCTGTGATCTTCACTTTTGAACTGTGAGCTCTTAAAGCCAAACCTCATGCTTGCTTTTGAAACCTCAGTCTTGTACAGAGCAAATGCTGAAGTTCCAGATTACACATCCAAATTCTGGAAGGCATTTTTAACCAGAAAGTTAGCTTCCATTTGGCAGAGCTGCTAATGCAACCACATATGTAGGAAGTTCATTGAGTTGATTTGGATTTTTCCTTGTTAGTTCAGACAGCTTTAAGAGAGGGCAGGAAGAACTACAAAGCAGCCAGACCTCTTATCAATGGCTCCTGCTATGCATTTAATTTCCCTTTAAAATACTTCATTTTTTGATTTTTGGGGTGAAGGGGGCGACCTTCAATCAGAATTAAATTTGGTGTACCTTCCTACTCTTCTGGATTGAACCAGAGGTTGTGATGGAGTAAAACACCCAAACAAAACACTTTGGAACAAAACCACTCCTTGGAGCCAGTCTGTGTGAACAGAAATCAGCCCTTCTGTTTCCCCTACACAGCCTAAAACATGGCTGCTCACCTTTGAGGCAGTGCCTCTTACAAAGAGAGAAATAAATCCCTACAATTAATAAGTTCCCTTGTGCTGATCGTGCTGCCCTGCTGCTGCCTTGGCTCATGTATGCAGTAGGAGACAGCCAAGGGGAGGAATGAAACTCAGCTATAAGAGGCGAGCATGTCTGTTCGTGTAGGGATTAGTCCTTTTTCTTCATTAGAAGCTCGCTGCACCCACTGCATTCACAATTTTCACTCATCTCTGCTTCTCAACTCCCAAATATCACCGAAGTTTAAATCCAAGCTCATTTTTTTCCACCATAGAAGTTGGATCCAAAGTGGCCTTTCGTTAATGCTTCCCAAAGTTTGTCCATTTGTGTCTTCAATGTGAGCCGCAATCTGTGCTATTTCCTGAGTAAACACGACCAAACTGCCTCCCTCAGCCCTGCCAGCGCAGGATGAAACACGAAACCGCTCGAGAGATCTCATTCCCAGACGGCAGCAGTGCCAGGGCTTGGTTTCATTCTCCTTGGGGCTAGGCATGCTGGCACCCACCTCCCCAGCATCCCCACGGAAAGCAGTGTGTTTTGGCCCGGGAGTGGGGTGGGGAAGAGAAGCTGATTAAACCCTCAGCAGCAGCCTCTGCCTCCCAAGCCGATGCTATTGTGGGCAGGTGAAATGCCATTTGGAGGCGGGGAGCCCATGTCAGTAGGACCAAGCCCAAAGGCCTCACAATTTTAATAGCACCGATCTAAATAACTAACATTCGTTGCCTGATTTGCATGGCAAAGTATGTTGTAGATCACGGGAGGAAGGAGGCAGCTTGGCTGCTTATGTTTAAAAAGATGGCCTTCGAAAATAATACTGCAGGTTTCGAAGCTTGATGGTTTAGAGGTGAGAGGTATGAGGAGACAAACAGGCTGTTAATCTGCACTGTCCTCAGCCTGTTCTGACATCTGAGGTCTAGTACTTGACCTGCCTGTTTCTTGGCTTTAAAATCATACAAAAGCTCAAGTCATTGCTGGGAAACACACTCATCTTGGATGAGCAGTTTGTGTCGTGGATAAATAAATTATGACGATAACACTGGAGGACTGCAGGACTCCTGCACTAATGTATTTTTCAGGAGACTGTTAGCTGTGGTATCCTGGGTTATTCCATTACGTGGTGTGCTTCTGAGGCACGCCTTCTTTTGACAAGATGTTGTTTTCTCTTGGCTCAAACGGAGTCTTGGTTTACCTGCATCCCTTCCAGAGCCCCAGTGCCCCCCTCTGTCAGCCTGGGAAGACCCACGCAAGTGTTACAGTGTCAGGGATGGAAAGCAGCTTCTCCAGCACAAACAAGCATGACGGATGCTTGGCGTGATCCTCTGTTCTAGGAATCACTGGGCTCAAATTCCTGCACCAGCGAGGCCTAGGACTTCACAGAATATTTATAAATACACACCTTGCCCAACATCTCTGGTTTCACTCCAAACCAAACGAGATTTTGGTAGGGTCAGCTTTTTTCCCCCCACACTCACACTTCTGACCCAGCTTCTTTTTCAGCCTGTCTGCGACATGGTGGAAATGGTGCAGGAGCAGTTGTTTCACCCCTGGTGGTCAGCCTTGGCTTCAGGGTGGTGAGCACTGCCCGAGTGAGCCACGTGCTGTGCTACTGAGCCGGCTGGGGCTCCGCGCAGTTGGCATTGCTGTGCTGAGCACACATGCCTTCACCTCGGCTGACCCTCGTGTGGGGAGAGGGGAAAGCTTGGCAAACCGTGGGGCCGTGCTGGGCACAGCCACGATAAACAGAGTTAATGCTGCAAGGAGTTGGAGCCACCTACGCTGAGTTTGGAGAGCTCTGCTCTGGCTGCAGGCAGGACGCTGCCGCTGCAGCCCCTACCAGTGCTGCTGGTTACAGAGGAAAGTCAGCAGAACTGAATCCACTTATGCAAGAGCTGAACTCTACTTTCTCTTCCTTAATCCGTTCATTTATTCCCTGCTTCTTGCAGTATATCAGGGTTATAACGAGCTGACCTGGCCTCTCCCCAGTCTGCTTGTGGGGTTGGAGAGAGCAATGATTTACTGCCTCTTCTGTGCTGCAGTGGCCATTGAAAAGAATTTTTTTTTTCCTAGCTAAACTGGAAAGTAAGGAAATAGCTGCACTAATTTTAGCTTGCTTGAGTGCCAGATGCTCAGATCTTACTGGCCTTTGATTAATAAATGATGTATATCAAGAAGCAAATAGACAAAGGTCACTTGCCAGTCTTATATAAGCAGCATTTAAAAAGAAATGCCTTAATAAAATGGCAGTAACTGGTGATACATTTCACCACGAATATCCTAATTGGGAGCTTCCCCTCAGTAACTGCTTCATTTTCATGACCTCCTTATTCCTCTTAGAGCAAGCAGAAGATATTTTATTCAGCATGTGCAAAATACTGCATATAGACCAGGCTGAGCTGAGAACCAGAGGGCTGGAATCGCAGTGGAAGGGAAGGATCTGCAGGTGCTCGTGGGAGAGGCCGCTAAAGCTCGATTCACTGTGGCCTTAGCAGTGACAATGGGGGGTAAAAGCCAGATGGATGCAGAGATGTTCCTGCCCAGCCTCTCTCCAGTGAGTTCCTATGATGTTCCTAGCCCAGCAGGCAGAAAGTGAGCTTGCACTTGCAGTTTGCCTTCGTGAATACGCAGAAGTAGCTTAAGTAGATGGAGGGTCTCTTACATGCTTTTGTTTTCAATCCTAGCATCCCCAGGGAGACATCAAGCCACCTGAGGCAGCTGCTGCTGGGCCTTCTGCAGCGCAATCATAAGGACCGCATGGACTTCGGTAAGAGACCTCCTTCCAGTTCTAGTTGTGCTGCTTGTCGGTGCCTTCCTTTGAGCTATTGCACTGCACAAACCTCTGTGCTTTTGGCCGGTGCTAGGAAAAGCATCCAGACTGGTAGTACCTGGCTGCTTACTTGCATTCCCTCTCCCACCTTCTGCTGTTGTAGTCTCTGAACTTCTGTAGTTAAGCATGCTATCAGGGGAAATGTGCTTCTTGTGCATCCCAGTTCTCACTGTCATAGTTTCTTCCCCACACTGTAAGCTGTATCCACTTAATGTATACGCTCTGACTCTCACTATAGACCTGTCTCTGTCTCCTGACATGACTGGCATGGAGACTTCCTTTTTGATTTTCTTTTTTTTAAGCGTCTTAATTCCTTCTAGGCTGAGCACAATTGTTAGGTGCTAGGCAGTTCTGGTTTTAGCAGCCTCTTCCAAATCCGTCAAAAGGTTCTGAAGAACCTCTACTGAAGCCATCATCTAAAGGAAAGTGGGTAGAGGTGGAACTCTTCCTAAAGCCCGCTGTAAAGGACCAGTTCACCTAAAAGCAACACTGGTCTTTTCTCCTGTTCCCCCCTCCATTTGGAGGAGAGAGAGAGTGTAGACCTTTCTCAGGTGAACACTGGGACAAGAACATTGTCTCTCACCGAGGAAGTTGGTCCTGATGGTGTGTTAGCCTCTGAATGTGGAGAACAGCAGTGAGGAGCTTTGCTTCTGATAGCTTGTGTTGCTGATGGAATGGGTAAGTTTGCTCCTCCAGCATCTGCGTTTGAATTAGGTTTGGCGCTGGGCAAAGCCTGTTTAAGTGGTTTTCTTGCTGCTGGGGCCTCAAAGCACACAGATCTGTGTTAAATATCCATTGGGCAGCATCACAACAGCAGCCAACAATTAGCTGCTTTTTGCACATCCATTGCATTTTTCCTTGAGAATAAAGTGTGCTTGTTTGTGCTTTCAGAATGTTACTTTTTAGTCAGACTTGGATAAAAGCATTTGCTATTTGTTTTCTGGGGGTTAGTTTTCTGTTATTCTTTGTTGCTTATCAGCCCAGGTGGATTGTTTCCTGCAGGGCATCACATGCTAGTTGATGAAGATAAATTGTTCTGCAGCCTCGGTTATTCTTTTGGATTAGAGTTATTGGGAAAGCCTTTCTGGGGACGCTGTCATCTGGGTACAGCAAGTACATGGATTAACCAAGGCTGATCATAATTATCCAGGGCTGAATGTGAAAGGCTACTGCTTACTGCAGTGCGGAAGTGAGAACACAAGCCTTTTCAAAAGGGAGTTGCTGAAGCTACAAACAGACCGAATATAAGTGTGTCTCAGCAGTCCCTGCAGACCTTCTCTCTGGGTTGTGCATCTCAGCTGCTTCTGTCATGCTGCTGTACATTTCAAAAGAAAAATACATTTGAGGTTTCTGTTTTCCTGCTGTCAGAAATGGAGTCTGGTAAGCCTTTTTAGCCACCCTATCAGCTGGTTTTGTACCTCTTGGGAGTAGACTGCATGAGTCATTGTCTAACACTTGGAGATTTGAGATGATTTGCTTTGATTTCACTCAAGACAACAGTTACAGCACATCTTGCTGGATTGAGATTGCTGCCTGTTAATCACATAAGGGATCCTTTTCTCTGCAGATTGGCATGTCCTTGTGAGATAGAATTGTTTCTCAGGGAGGGTTTGCAGGTGTATTCCTAGAGGAGCCTGTATTTGAGATGGACCTCGTGCCTTACAGAAGGCAGATCTCAATGGCTGTCTGGCATCGTTCTCATCCACCTCTCCTTCCTTTCTTCTGCTTACTTCTGTCAAAGTATGAGCTTCATCCCTGCTTGTGACAACTGTTTTCCTTTCCCTACTGTCTTCTGCTGCTAGGTCTTCAGCTCCTTGATGTTCCTGGGGGCTCAGACTCTGAAATACACCTGCTGAATGATCCTTTATTGCTTTCCGTAGTGTCAGCTCAGGAGGCTACCAGGTGATGCCTCCTTGCCAAAATAGTAGCAGTGTTTAAATGGGAGCACCTCTCTATGCCCAACTATCATCATTTTCAGCTGCTGCCTGTGGCCAGCAGTGCACAAACTGTGAGTGTCCTGAAGCTCAAGGTCCCATCTGAAGCAGATCCCCAAACCATTTCTCTTAGGTGGCTCCTGGTATACCGGTACCGTCTCCTGCTACTGGCAAACTAACCAGAGGCTACTCTGTCCACGTATGCTATTTATAAAAAATGTTTGGCTGATGGTCAGTGCCTTTGTTAGCTGTCCCTTGACCCTTCTGTGCTCTGACGATGAAGGTCCACGTGCACTGCTGGGTCAGGGCGGATCACTGAGGAGCTCGATGTGCTGTTCCTTCTTGGTCCCTGAGGCCCCTCCCATCCGTCTGGAGCTGTGTGTGGTGTCCTCCACAAAGCTCCCGCACAGCTTGGTTCACCCAAAAGCATTCATTATGCGAGGCTGAAGCTCCTTTTGCTTGCTGTGTGTCTCAGCTGCTCTTCTACCAGGAACTGATGGGCTTTGCAATTCCAGGATTATCTAGAGGAGTACAGGGAGGGTTTCAGGTTGAAGTTTCCTGTTGATGATCACAAGCAGGGTTGTTAAATTTTGCTTTGTAAGCACAGCTAACAAGCAATTTGGAGGGGGAAACATGGAAGAAGTAGTCATTTCCACCCCCTCAGATGTTACTACATAACCAGCTGAATCAGCGTAGCTGAGGGGATGGTACCTCTAGAGGAGTGGGCTCAGGAGGCAGCAGGGAAGTCCAGCAGCTGAGCAACTCCTCACGAATAGGGATGTTCTCCATCCACAGCAGATCTTATCTGTGAGATTCCAACATTCCCTGCCAGAGGAACCTGGCATTGCTTCTGCTGTGCTGAGTGCCAAACCAGTGTGTGCTGACTGCAGGACCCTGGCGTGGCCGTGGCAAGGAGCAGCTTGGGAAAGAGGGATTAAGTTGTTTTGTTTTGCTTTTTTAAAAAGACGTCAAAACCAGTTGCTACTTTCTGGAAAGCTCACTGTCTGGAGAGGAGCTGTTTACAGAATTCAGCAGTTTGTAAACGTTGGGTGTTGCAATAGGAAATCCATGCTGGGAAAACAAGTTGAGCTTCTCCCGCAGTTCGCCAAGTAGCCAGCGCTGAGCCATGACTAATGCTCCTGAAAGGCCGAGTCGCTTCAGGTTGCTGGTTGTGATAGAGGAGGGGAGGGCTCTGCTCGGACTCGGTGTAGAACTGCACTGGATTGGAGATGGCAGAGTCAGGAGAGGTGGTTAGGAGGATGGGGAAACGTGTAGAGGGTCACCAGCAAGCCAGGATGGAAACATTTGACCTGGACGAGTAGAATATCCTCCTCTAACAAGCAAATCTGTGGCAGTTGTGCTGCTGTAAAAGGGAGTTTTGGGCTTTTAATTCTGTGGTGGCCTTTTAGAAAACGCATTTCTGCCTTAAGTGCAGGATGGGTTTGGCTCTATGTATCATGGAAGATCACTCCGTAGAAGTGTTTCTCTTCTATGGGATTAGTGGCAGCACCTGGTTCCTACCATTAGGGTACCTTGTTGTTCTGATCAGTCATGAAATAGGGCTTTTAATGCTTTTCATTTTAGAATTCCCCTTCTTGCTGATACAAGCTTATGACATGACCACGCCAGCTCCGTCAGGAGCTAGCTCAGTCAGTTTCTGGCCCTTGGTAACTGATTCCCCTTCCAACATCTGCAGCAGCTGTTGGAAGACGGGAATATTTGCAAGTAATTTGTTTTATGCTCCTGGCAACCCAAAGTTGTAGCTTGCAGCAAAACCTTACCAAGTTGTTTAATACCCTATGGGGAAGGAAAATCCATTTGTACTGCTGGTTGATCATGTCTTTTGGCCATGCTTTTGGCAAAAGTTTTTTTCCTACCTTTTTTTTTCATTCATGTAGCTGGCCAATCTGATCTCCCTTTCCGCCCCCAACTGATGTTGCAGAGATGCCTGTAGCATAGGAGCTACTGTTTTTTTTTTGTTTGTTTTCCCCTATAGTTATTTGGATCCTGGGATCACTATCTAATTTATGTTTTTGAGCAAGTCCTACATCCGGTTGCATCTGCGTTCTTGACCAGTGTTATCTGCATCAACAGTCAGATTCCATGGTTAAGTGACTGGACTGTGTGGAAAAATCACTGTAAAAATACTGTAACTTGTTATGCTTAACTGCTTTGTAAACTCCTAACAGTCATTTCCTTTCACTGACTCATTGTTCTTGATCTTTTTTCAGATGAGTTTTTCCATCACCCATTCTTGGATGCAAGTGCCTCAATGAAGAAATGTAAGTGTCGCATTTCTATTACAACAGTTTTTGAACCATGACGCGTCTTCCTGTGCTGCTAGTTCAAAAGGAAACAAAAAGATTGCTTTGCTTTCTTGGTTATTTGGGTGTGGATTCAGGATTCATTACCGTGTCATGTCCAGATTTTGCTATCAAAATGTATTTAATGTTGCCGACATCTTCAAAGGGAGGATTTGGGGGCTATTTAGAAACCTAAATGAGAGGTAAATGTAGCTTTGAAATGCGTTCAGCTGTTCTCTATGAAGTGCTTGGCCAGTGGGGATGCTTGTAGGTAAACAGGATTATGCAGCAAGATCATGTGTTTTCACCCACATCAGCAGGACAATTCAGGATAGTGAACAGGCAGAAAGAAGATGACATTCTTGTCACTGCTTGCCAGGTGTGGTTGTACCAAATGGGAAGAACATTTGGTAACTGAAACCCGCCGTGTTTACCTCCAAAGTCTTGCAAAATCTTGTTTTAGAAAGATTACTTACTGGTGCTCTGTGAGAACTGTCCAAAACAAAGCCGGATTTCTATTGAGAATTCTTTCCTCTTTTGAATCAAAACTTTGCAAATTTCCAGCCACACGTACTGTGATTCAGTTTTGTTTGTGGGAAAACAATTCTGAACTGCTGCCAGTGCATGGGATATGATACTGCTGGCCAAAGGACTTGTTTTAGTGGAATTGTATATGGTCATCTATTTTCTTCTGGAAAGATCCTCTTGGGCCTTTAATCTCTTAAGTGATAGTCACTGCTGGAAACCTTGGCTCTGATTTGGGGTGCCCAGCGCAAGGGCTGGAGGTTTCAGAGGAAACGTGCCCGGTGCTTTCTGAACACGGAGCCACTCTTGGGCATGTGGCACAGTGGATGCCCCTGGAGGGAAGAGCAGGACTTCTCAATTGTTTCTGATACAGATTTCTAACCGTGTATGTAGGTGACCGTCCTGCGGGCAAGAAAAGATGGTTCTGGTTTAGGGGAGCTGGCAAAGCAGCAAGATGTGGCGTGAGTCCTGTGAAGCGGGACTCCTCTGCAGGCAGGAAAGGACTCCGCCTGTTCAGGACTGCTCCGAAGCCAGCTCAGCACTCAGCACCTGCTGTACCGCTGCTGTGTGAGAAAAGGCCTTCCGAGTCTGATCCCCCTGCGGGCAGGGAAGGGCTCCCACGGCTCTGCCCTGCATGCCAACCAGCTCCTCTCTTACCTCCAGCTGCTCGATTGCTTCATTGGCCAGAGGAACAGGAAACCCCCTGCAAACATGAAAGGATTCTGCTGGCTTGGCCTCAGTTTCCGACTTCTGCACGCTTGCTGTGCAGAAACCAGAGGCACTGTTATGAGCCACGGTTTCTAGCTCAGCCTTTGCCCCCATCTGCACCAAAGGTAGTGGTGTGTGGTCAAGGCCCGGTTAAGAGGGCCCCTGTACGGGCAGGTAGGGGCTGTCCCAACTCCAGACCTCTCTGCTGCCCTGCTGGCCCCTGCCTCCAGGTCTGTGTTCCCAGCTTGGAGTCCTCTCCAAGCAGGAGAGACTACTACTGGTTTTAAAAAGAAGAGGGGAGCAATACCTCTGTGTTGCTGGAAGTCTCCAAGATGTTGTGCACTGGTAGAAGCCTGCTACTGGAGGAGATCGTTCTGGAAGTCTGCTGCGGAGGCACCAGCGGCTGGCTGGCTGGCTGGCTGGCTGGCTGGATGGAGGCCTCTGGGAAGTGCAGGGAAGAGCCTGGATGAGAGGCTGTGTGTGGAAGTAGTGGTCCTGTTGACTTCTGAACACACGAGAGAAGAACCCGTGTGTCAGCAAACATCTGGGTTGTGGTGGTCTCAAGAAAAACTCAGCTGTACATGGCGCTGCTTAACACGGGAGGGGGATTAATATTTGCACAGGTCTAGGTGACCAAACACAGTCAGAGGTGCTCAGGGCTAGCCCCCTGGCTTTGTGTGCAGAACTAAAACAAGTCCAGAAGTTTGTGCTGCTTCACATAAATGTGTGGCACAGCATCACAGGTGTGGGAAGCATTGAAGAAGACGAGATGGCTGCATTTGAATCCTGAGGGTCATGCTGAGATTGGATTGCACAGTGGAGAACTGGGAGGAGGAACAGCCCGCTCTGGTGTTCTCATTCTCCCTGAGAACTGATAATCGTGCTACCGCTGACTTCAGTGAAATCACAAGTAGGTCATGCAGATTGGAGCGTGCAAGTTTCCCATACAATCTGCATAATCTGCACAAGCATCTGTGTTTGGAACAGTACCTGTTGCATGATGAACGCACCAAGACTTCAGCTATGCTCAGGGACCCAGTGTGCAGCCTAAAGGAGCTTACGGCCCAGGGACGCCTGTGCTGCAGATGCAGATAACTGCATGCCTTTAGGTCCCAAACCAGTTCTAACGTGAGCTGCTCACTTTCTATCTGAGGACTCCTGGAGTCTGAACTGAGCGCGGTGGCCTCTGGCCCTGCAGGCAGATCCGCCCTTGGGCAGAGGGGCGAACAGGAGAGTTGCCACCAGTGCACAGAGCTGAGGACATCACCCGGGCTTCCGAATCCTGCCAAGGCTTGGTCTAGACCTGGTCAAAACACAGCGATGAAAAATGAAGAGCTCTCAGCTATTTGTTCTGTTGGGATACGTGTTAGTCTACCACCTCATGAAATCGTACAGATTTCTTCTAGTGCAAGAAAATTTTGGATTTCATAATGCTATGTAAGAGTTCCATGATATTCCTGAGTGGATAATTTTGAAGTTGCCAAGGCTACCTCATTTCAATAAATTTTCATATTTCTCAAGATGCTTCATCAAAATCAACATTTCTGTCAAAAATCTTCAAATATGACTTCTCTGACAAATTCGTCCTCTCCTGAGATTTCGAGGGATGGTCGTTCTTTCACTCCTTTAGTGAAAGAAGGACCTAAATCTTCTGATAGCCAGCGCTGACCACAAAGCTCTGATTGCCACAGGCTTTAGCCTGGAGAGTGGGTTCAAGGCCTTGGGTGTTAAGTAAACCATGCACTTTAGTTTCTGTTTCTTTATTTATATTTTATTATGGGTTTTGTACATGTGACTAATGTGCTATAGATGTGTAAAATTTTGTTAATAAAGTCTTTAAAATACCCTGTCTAGCCAGGATGTCGTCTGTCTCTAGCCAGGACTCTGATCGCCACGTGGGATGGGGCAGTGCGTTACAGTAATAACACAGGAGGAGGCATAATTAGATGCTTGTGCAAGTCTTCTCTCCGTAAACACATTGTAATTGGTACCCGTGCAGAGTATTTTGGAGTTCTTTTGCTCCTGTCTTTAATGAATGCAAAGCTGGTACCTCCTTTGCTCTGACTTAAGAGAGTTTAAACATGAGCAGTTGTGGTTCGGCAGTGCACGAGGTGATGCTGCTGGGATGGTTCAGGTGTCTGGGAGATGTCTGTCGTGGTTTTTTTTCCATCTTTATAAACGTAGTGCACATAAAATACCCAGGTAGAAACTAGCAAAAATCATCATGACTTGTGCAGATGAAAGATTTTAATGGTAAGACTTTTTTTTTTTTCTTTTAACTCTAAAACCAAATTTATTCTTCAGGCAAGTCCCTTGTTTTTGCACTCAAAATACTGCCTTGCCAGAGACTGCAGTCAAATAACTTCTTGATGACTGGTTTTGATTACACCCAGATAATAACAAAAATGCATCTCTCCAATGCGTGTAAAACTCAGATACCAAATAAAGCTTCCACAAAGCCTGAGGCTCAGTTATTTTTAGGACAGCCCAGCCCCTTGTAGGATGATTTGTCAGCAGTGATTTTTGCAGGTGTAGGATCCAGGATCAAGATCCACACAGCTGGAGCACAGGCTTCCCTCTGCAGCTCGTAGCTCTCCCATTTGAAACCAGTTGACTTTGGTTATGCAACATCCACTCTGTTTTGTTGCTGGAACAAGTTGGAGAGGACAATTACGAGAAGAGACTTATTTACATTACAATTACAATCCAGCAATTTTTGGATTTGGGTGGGGGCCTACAATTCACATTAATATTCCCCACGTTCAGACTTGAGCTGAAAGCACGATGAGCCAAGTGTTTGCACCCTTTTTAATTTTGAACTGGGAGTGCCTGGGCGTGTGGAGGAGATGGGAGCGAGTGTCGAGCTTCCAACCCTTCCTGGGTGCCTGGCAGGGAGAAATGCACTGCCAGGCCTATGGCAGCCAGGGCTGTACTTGCATGGGCTGACAGTTCATTTTTAGCATCGGGAGCTTTTGTGTTGGGCCTTACAGCATTACAGAGTGGATTTGGGGAGTTTGGGTTTTAAGGAAGAACATGATTAAAGATGCTGTATCTAAAGGTTGTGCTTCATGCAGATAGAATTTTAATCTGGGTTTCAGCTGGTAGCAGAGAAGCCTGTCTGCTTCTCTTCCTTTAGAGATTAGTGGAAAGCTGGCCAAAGCAAATAGACAGAAATAGAAAAGTCTCAATTGCAGCCAGGTTTAAATCAATAATAAACACGAAACCAAAATAGTGTGGAAGGGACCTTGAGAGAGCCCTGAAATGACTCTAATGAAAATACTAATTCCAGGAAAAATGAACTGTGGCACAAGTTTTGCAGCATGTCCATGTGGATATAATTCAAAAATCACTTACCTTTTCCTAAAAGAGCCTTTATTTAATGGGGAGGGCTGTCTGCACAAGGGTCAATTGATCTGTAGGAGCTGGCAAGATAACGGGGGAAACGTCCCCCCTGGTTTCTGGGAGTTGTATAGGGAAGGCAGTAGGGGTTTCTCTGCAGGAGTCTCTCTGGGACCAGAAGCAGCGTGTTAGAGGCAGGACGGGGCTCTCCGTCTTGCAGGCGAGGTCTCAGCCCTCTGTGTGTGTTCCCTGAGCGTGGGGAGCATGCACCAGCTGTGTGGGAAGCCCACTGAGCTGGAAGAGGATGCTGGCTGTGGGCGATGTGGCTCTCCATGCCAAGTCCTTGACCGACCTCCCACAACGTCCTTCTGTAGGGTGCCACGGTGCTCATTCCTGTGCTGGGCCCGGTGTGCTGTAACTGCAGGGCCCACTTTGGGGACACACCCAGTACAGCATAGATGCAGGGCGTAAAAATAAAGTAGCCTCTAACAAAGCTTTGCAAAGATTTTTTTTTTCGTTATAGACCTAAGCTCTAAAGCTGCAGTGGAGTGAGCACTGCCCGGCTGTTCTGCCACAAGCTGGGAAGGCACCGCGTGTGTGCTTGCTCGCGTGGCACTGCAGCCACCCCAGCAGTCCCCATGGGACTTCTGCAGGAGGGCCCGTGCTCTGCTGAATCGCCCCCTTTGTAGGATAGCCTAACCTCTGCTGTCACCCCAGTTACACCGTTCCAGTTTTCAGTCTGTGCTGCTTTGGCTTGGTCTTTCTGTTGCTGGGTCTGGTTGCGTCCCTGGCAGAGTGAGGAGTTCAGCAGCCGGGTGATTGCTCTGCTTGTGCTGGGACACGCTCAGCTACTCATCCTTTAACTCCTTTGATAGGCTAAATGTTTTAAAGCCTTTTATTAAAAGGCATATTTTCCCATTCTTTTATCATTAAAACACTGTTTCAACTATTAATTGCAGAGAGATGTACTTTTATTTTTCTAGCCAGTTGAGTGGAGTAAGTGTGCTGTAGCAGCCAGTGCAGTTAATGACAGGAGTAGGTTTACTTCAAACAGAAGTGTTCTTTGAGGCGTTATTACTCCTCCTTGCATGAAGCAGGGAGTCATTAACACAGGTCCTGTAAAGGTAGAAATTGATACAAGATGCTGATTTTCTGCCAGCACAATGGAAGAGGAGCAAAGCAAAATGTTCTTCTCATTTAATCATCACCTCTGATCTCTGTCTAAAGTCATTCAAATACCAAAGTGGTTGCAAAGTGAAATCTGATTTTAAGTAGCCTAGCAAGAATGTTGGGACTCTCTTGCATCTTTGTACCACGTAGTCTGGTGCTGGGGCACTGGCAAGTTTGAAGCACTCAAAGTTTCAAAGCCCACTGAGGAGTCACTGTTACCTTTGACTCGTCTCCCTTCTGAGCTGAGCTCTCCCAAGCAATTTATTGAACCTCACTTGCACGAGTCGTTGGAGTTGAATGTTCTTTGCTCTTGTGATGCCTTCATCATCTTTTCTGCCTGAAGGTCGATGCTAACTTGTCCTTTCAGCGTGAGCTGTGTGCCTCTCTCAGGATAACAGGAAAAACAGTTCGGTAATGAACTAAATAAAGCGAATGGTTCTGATACTGAACCATGAAACGCCAAGAGAAGGGCTGCAGGAACAGCCAGCGCTCTGGAACAACTTCTGCACGAAGAGATTAAATAAGCAAAAGCTCTTCAACTTGCAGAAGGTGTCACCGAGGAAGAATGAGCTGAGGAATAAGAAGCAATGGACTGTTTCCTTGTGGAATGATTACATCTGTGGGGTTTTATAGTACGTGGCCTGGGATGCCTGAATGCCTTCTGGGGGGGCAGCAAGCACAAAGCAAAAATGAGAAGTTACCTTTTCATAGCAAAGAGATTTGTGTCCACAGGATGTCTCGGATATTGAGTGTGTTCTGGGAGTCCTGAGGCGAACTGAGGAGCACAACTCTGCGAGGCCTTTACGAAGGGCTGCTGCAAAGGAAGGCCCGGAGCTCCCAGCCTGCAAATGCCGAATGCTCTCTGGGCCAGGACCCTTTTGTTTGCCCTCCCTTCTCACCCAGTGCGGTCGCTCTGTCAGAGTGTGCGTTTCTCCTCCCCACAGAGACTTGATAAATGTGCAGTGATTGTATCTTGACCGAGTTCATAATGTTTTCGTGTGGAGTAATGCCTCTTGATTGAAGAGGTTAATGGGCCTGTGTTGGCTTGAGCAGATGTGGTTTACATAGTAGAGCTCCCAGCGTTCGGGGTAGGTGCTCTGAGCCACAAGGGCTGATAAAGAAGAAACTGTGAGGGTGTGGCAGCAGTCTAGCTCCTGACTTGTGTCACTGGCCTGAGTAACTCAGTCCGTTTTTCTGCATAACTTTCCCTTCATTTACAAAGGTGCTTTGGAGGCTCTCCAGGGCAGAAACCACCCTGGTGCCTGTATAGGTCAGCCGTAGGGTAGACCCCCGATCTCGGTTGGATATTCTGCATCCACCCTAAGAGCTGTAACTGAAATAGCGTGGGGAGGAGGGGCTGGATGAAAATCTTGCAGCTGAACAGCATGCTAATTTTTCTGCTGTTCTCCTTTACTTGGCAGCATCTGATACGTGAAGTAAACCTGATGTGAAACAATGAAAAAGACCTTCTTTTATTGACTCATCTCAGGTTGACAACTAATTTATGTTATATTTTTTTCTCCCTCTCCTTGTTTTTAGCTGCTTCTGTGCCAATGCCTTCTTATCCCAGTTCAGGCTCCGGTAGTTCCTCCAGCAGCTCTTCTACTTCCCACCTGGCATCACCTCCTGTAAGTACAGCTCCAAGGATGCACTGCTTATGTTAGTGGTCTCTCTGCTTGCTTCTCTGAAGTACAGCCTTGCTTTTGCTGTCATCTGCTGCAAGTTACTGAACACTGTAGTTCTGCCTGTGCTTGGTGCAGTGTCCTTCCCAGTCTGCTCAGAGTTTGGGTTCTGAAGGTTGTCTTTCTCTCTACAAGAAATACTTCAATTTGTCGTTGTCTATTACGTGAAAAACCTTTGTGAAAGGAGTTGGTGTTAATGCTAGCTTGTGTTGGGAGAGGCAGAAAGCTCCTTGGAACCAAAAATAATAATAATAAAACAACAACCCAAAAACTGGCCACTAATTCAGGGCATAGTAATGCTTATTTGGCTAGAGGTTCTCTGTTCTCAAGCAAAGTCTCTGCAGCTTGACAGCAGATCCACCCTTTCTTTGAAAGGTGAGCCTCCTCCTTTCTGACCAGCAATCCCAGGCACCACAGAGAGACATTCAGCAGAGCTGTGTGCCCAGACCAGGCCTGCCACAGTCTGGTGGTCTTGTCAGAGCTGATCTGAACTGATGGTTTTTCTCTCTGGTTACCTGAAATGATGAAAACTTTCCTGGAGGGCAGAATATCAACTGACCAGTGAAGTGACATTCCTCTAGCTCACTGAACTGAAAGCTTGTTTTCGGAGGCTCTTGGTGAAAGCTGCCTTTTGACTTTGAACTGAGGAATGCTGGTGGTGTGATGGGAAAGGGAGAAAGACTGAATTTTCTTTTCTTGTGCCTGGCATTGCTGCTTTTTTGCTTTGTTCTCTGAGGTTTCCCTGGGCCAAGGTTTCTCAGCCTCTTCCAGGAAGTGCCATGACTGAACCTTTCTCCCCATGTTTTCACATGGAAGATATTGCATCTGCTGTGAGGAGCTGGTGTGGGAAAGCTTGAGGGGCACTATCTACAGTTGATCTGGGTGCTCATGGTACGGACTGGACAGAGAGGAGAGGTCGATTCTGCTCTGAATGGCACATAATTGGATTCCTGACTGTATTTTTTCCCCCTGCAACCATAGGTAGAAGGGTGGTTGGCTGGGGTGCTTCTTGGCCATAAGACTCCAGGAATGGGTAGCTGCTATGAAAAATAGACTCTCTCCACTTGAGCTCAAGGAAGCTTGAGGGTGGTGCAGACTTTGGGGTCTCCATGTGAGAAGGGTACTGCACCAGTCCTGGTCTGCGTTTGGAAGTTTTGCGGACAGAGTTATACTGGCTCAGCACGTGAAAAACGCCACATCTGCAGGCAGAGCCAGCATTGCTATGTGGAAAAGAGACAGCTTTGACAGCTGGGAAAGTCCTTCTGCTTGCATGCATTGCACGTGCAGGGAGTCAGTCCCTGTAGATACAGGACAAGGCTTTATTAGGGCCCAAGTGCAAGCTGATTCTGATCTTTTTCAGCCCAAAAGTGCATTAGAATGAAGATTGTCTTATGAGCTGCACAGTGGGCAATTGAGATGTCTTACAACTTTCTAAAACCATCTAGCCTCCATCTATCTGTAAAAGGATTGTGGGACTATCCGTCATTTGGCTGAAAGAGAAAAAATGGAGCTCTTTTGGGGCCTGTCATGCCTCTGACAGCTGTGAGGTGTTTATCTCTTGGATGCTTTGTCTTCTTTAGACCTCTCTAACTCCTCATCAGCATTACAGCAAAACAGATTTGTCGGAAAAATGCTGAGACACTTCCATACCTGTTCCTGAGTGCTTACTGCAAGGATGTGAGTAGAGACTGAAGGTGTAATGTTCAAAAACAAAAAACACAGAACAACCAAAAACTTGCTGAAGGCTCTTCCCTTTTTCTTGGCCTTACAAACTGAGCTGGTAGCAAATGCATGCTTGATACAGAAAGCCTCAGGAGTGGCAGAGTGTTGTGATACCTTAAGTGATTTTTTTCTTATCCAAGGAACATCAGACATGCTAATACTATGTTTTTTGTAACAAAAGGTGCACGGTTCTGACATAGGCATAAAAGACTGTTCCTTCTCAGTAAACTGAACAGCTGCCCCTGGCAAACTATCAGCCCTGCTTTATGAGCAAAATGTTGTCTGTAGCCTTGTACGGCTCGATTTAAAGGATCCAGCAGAATGAAGAAGTAGCTGTACTGAAGCCAGTATTTGTTTTCTTCTTGAATTAGCAGTCCCTTGGAGAGATGCAGCAGCAGCTGCAAGAGAAGACGCTGGCATCTCCTACCCAGGATTCCCCCGGTTTTCTGCATGGATCGAAGGACTCTGCTGGAAGCAGCAGTAAGAATTCATCCTGTGACACAGATGACTTCGTTATGGTCCCAGCACAGTTCTCAAGTAAGTTGGTTTCTGGAAATGCAGACGTTCTGAGGAGAAGGGGGGATGTGGATGTTAAGGGTAGTTAATACACAGCTGAAACAGTGATTAAACCTGTCTGCTTTGGCTGAGTAACAGGAGAGTTGTAGTTCTCACACTGTAAGAGATTTCTGTCTCCCTGGTTAGCTTCATAGGATATTTTGTAATTATCTTCAAAGATAGGATTTGAGAGTAAAGGTTATTTGGGGAATTCAGTAAGAGACTGAAACTGGAAATCCAACTGGGAAAGAAGATAAGTAGGCTCAAGTACATGTATCTTTGAATTTCACATTAGTACCTCTGCGTATTTATACTTTGATAAGAATTGCATGAAATAGATGTGTTTACAGGGTCCAGGGCTGCAGTTCAGGCACACACCTAAGTATGTTCATGCATTAGTACTTAGCCAGCAGAAGGATATTGTTCAATCTCAGCCATGTGTGTGATGATTTGCTGAGTTAGGACTAGTGATAAATGCTTTTATTCCTCCTTCCACAGTTGCACTGCTTTTATTAAGAGAGGGATTTAGAAGGGTTGAACTGTGACAGGCAGGTCTCTGCTGTGTAATCCTCACATAAGGAAGAGCTCAATGTTGTTTTTATTCTTCCTGGGAGCAGCAATGGGACCAATGTACATATGCTTAGTGCTAGCCACATTTCCAGTTGAAACTGAAATTTCCTCCAATTGAGGAATTGATCTCAAATTAATGTTTCTTCACTTCCTTATTCCTTAGGTGATATGACTGCTGAGGCTGCAGGAGGGAAACCAATCCAAGACAGTCTGATGTACAGTGGGTAAGAGCACCTGGGCAACTGCAAATGAGGCCATTGGAGCATACTGCACACTAGGGACTTTCTGGGTTCTGGTGAATGGGGGAAGGATGTTGCTGAGTTAGCTTTCATGATAGGGATGACTGTTACCTGCCTGTTTCTGACCATTTTCAGTTTCCACTGTCAGGTCTGAGTCAGAAATAAAGCTGTAGGACTGTGTATTCCAGCATTTGGAAACAACTTGGAACAAAGCTTTCTGCTCTAGTTATGTTTGTAACACACTAATGCCAGCAAACAGCCCTTCTGCATCACCCTTGTTTTTGTAAAGAAACTTGTATGAAAAGATGGTGTTCTTCGTTACTTCATCTATCTTCATTCACTCCTGTCAAATTCATGATTAGAAGACTAGCCATTGAGACAAACTTCAGTGATGCTTTTCTAGGTTCTTGGGGTTAGGAAGAGTTGCACTAACATGATATAAGGATTGCATAAGAACTAGAACGTGCGTATGCTGATGTGAACGCACAGCTTCTAGAGTTGCTATTCATTTATGCTTGGCTTCCTCATCCCTCAGGACTAAACTGCATTTCATTTGCTTAAAGGCTTTTACACCAGGTTGAAACGGCATGGGAGAAATGCCTGTTGGTACTGTAACACTGCCAGACAATCAGCATGTGGTGCCTGAATACTGGAGTGTAGGTGGGGCAGCATGACAGCTCCAGGGCTGCTATGACTGGACTCAGCAGAGGGTGCGGGACAGGCACAGCTCTGTTCTGTGCTCTGCAGCGGGGAGCAGAGTTATTTCGCAGGCTCTAACACCTGGGTTCTGTCTGCCATTTTTTCAGGAGTTCTCTGCTGACTTCAGCAGGCTTGGAAAGCCAGGGAAGGACACCGTCTCCTTCTCCCCCTTACAGCAGTTCTCCTAGCCCCTCCAGGTAAGAAGGACTGTTTTGTGGTGATTGTGCAACTTTGATTAATTAAATTCCCATTGACTTCCAGGATAGAATTTTAAGAGATGTTGGTGTGCTGAGCAAGATCCACATCTCTCTTTTAATTAAAGGGTAACAAGAAACACCCAGGAGAAACTCCCCAGCCTTGGGCACTGATCCATCCCAAATATAGAGCCTGTCTCTCCCACCACTGGCCCTCAGAAGGGGCTAAGAGAGAATGCAGTAGAACTGGAATTAACTCTGTTCCCTGGGGGCAGGTATTATTCTCAAGCAGAGAGTTAATCTACTCCACTGTATGTATGTGCTACTCATCCCCTCCGTGCTCAGCCTGCAGAGGCAGTGAGTTATTCCAGCTGAAGACCCTTGCTTTTAAATTCACACAGTGAAATAGAGCAAAATGCATTAGCCAAGGCTGAAACTACTGTGGGCTTGAATTACTGGACAAAGGATAGGAGGACAAGTGTGGAAGGGTGTTGCTCATCTCCCCTTGCTGTTGAAGGACAGAGACCTGGGCTTACTTAATTGTCTGCAGTTTCCTTGAAGCTCCAAGCAGCTCACTGCTCTACGTCTGTATAAAGTAATGCTGCTACACACGGCCCTTAGAGAGGATGCATGAGTAAGCATAACAGGCGCAAACAGGTGTGGTCACAGGTTTAGTTCCAACTGAACCAGTTGTTTTCAACTCAGTTTTGGCCTTTAGAATTGTGGTAGGTGAGAGCTGCCCACACACAACAGCACCAACTGCCCAGCATCGCCAGCAGGTCCAGTTGCATTTTTCTTCAGAAGCTGTTAATGGTCAGTGGAAAGTAATCCTATAAACTTTAGAGCTTGAAGCTTTCGGGTTCGTGCTTAGCTTACAGGGAGCTGACAGGTTTGCTTCTCACCTCACTCGTGCCTGCTGGGAAGGCAGGACAGCTTTAATCTTCTCTTCTGTCAATATGGCACATGTTGGGTGAGGGGAGTTCACACTGGGGGAGGGATGACCCTAAAATCTTTAAGAAGAAAATGTAGTCCTAGTCTGTGTTGAACACACTCGTCACATAAAGAGAGTCCAGAAAATGACAAAACATAGCCTGAAAGCATATAAATGTAAAGGAGAAGAATATAGCTCAAAGCCTTGCTGACGTGATCAGATTAATTGGCAGGCACGTACCACAGTGTGCAGTATAATTGTATGAGGCTTCTTATGCCATTGCCTGCTAAGCTTTTTAACAGCTTACTCTGAATAAACTGATTCCTTTGCATTCTGGGGATCAGTCTTTATTAAAGGATTTGGCCTTGTTTCTGGACAGCAGTGAGTAGAAATTCATGGAAGTTCACTTCAAATGCTGCCTACTGTTCACTGCTCTCTTCTCTTCATCATATTGTAGTGGATCATAAGGCAGAAAGGCACTGCCGGTGGCTATGATCTAAACCTCTTGCTGCTCTTGCCGTCTTTCCTGCTCATTCCTGCAGCTTCTGTGGAGCAGATTCCACACCCTCGGCAGCTACTTCCCACTTTTATATCTGCTTTAAAGAAACATTGAAAAGTTACTTCCTAACCTGTCCAGGATGGGAAACGAAACATAGATAATGAAATGGTGGGGCAGTCACTCCAAATCTGGAGTGCAAAACATGATCTTTGATCTGTCCATCAGAAGTATTATTAACACAAGTTTCAGTGCTCTTCGCTGTAGATTTCCTGAGGCCCATTGGTTCAGCACTCAGCTTCACTGGTGCAAAGAATGCTTGATTTTCTTTTCCTCTGTCTTTTCTTGCTAGAAGGCAGCAGTTTGCCCTTTCGTGTGTGGCTCTAGGCTAGTAAGCAATGCTTGGATGTGGCCCAACTGGGACAGAAAGCAAAAGCTATTTTAGTGGCCAGTGGTGGGTTTTCCTCAGGATGTCACGATGCACTCTAGAGCAGCTCTCCTCGTTGTTAACTAAAAGGCGAAGATTAGGCTGAACTGAAATACACTGACAGTTGAGGGCTGATATTTTTTTTAATACTTCCTTGTTGAAAATGTTTAATAATTCTAACGAACGGTACTTCCTTGTATATATCCCATGCTAATTGATTTCATGCAATTTTTAAAGAGCTCTTAATTACTCTCAAGTAATTAAATTCCCTGTCCCAGGTTTATCTCTTTGTCTTTGCAAATTTATTGTCCATTGTAGTCTTTAAGGCTTGAGGCCAATTAGCAGATTTAGTATATGTCAGCTGGGCACTTTCTTTTGCAACTTGTACCTTGTGTAGGACACCTGGCTCCTATAAGGATTCATGTAAATCCTGGGGAGAGGGAGAGACTTTTCACCCAAGAAATCTTTTCCCTTAAAGGATTTTGGCCAGATTGAAGATTTGAAATTTATGTTGGAAGTCAGGATGTGTGCGAAGTCTGACGTCAGCCCTCAGATTTGTTGGTTAAAGCTTGTTTGCTTTATGTCTGTCTGACACAGTGTCAAGTACTGATGGAAGGCAGAGACACCAAAACCCTCACCATTCCACTGAGCAATTAGAAACCTTGAATGTCTTTATTTTACTATATGCTAGTGAAAAATCAAAGCTTAGGTGATGCCTTTTAGAGGCAGACTGAGAGTCTGTTGGTGAAGTCTTTCTGGTGGGAGAGATAAGAACACGAAAAGAAGAATATGTAGAATTTAAATGAATAAAAATAATAGAAAAAAATAGTAGATATGTTAAGAGAGGAAGAGAGAAATTAGAATCACATTTTGATCTTTCAGCCTTTATTAGTTAATGAGTTCTTTTGTGAATGAGGAGTGTCTTCATGTGCACAGTGTGGAGAACTGCAGATCAGTTTTGTTGAATGCTGTCACCATGAACCACAAAGTACTGCTGACCTTCCCCAAAAAAGAAATTTTGGTGATGGGATATTTTGAACTGCCAAATAAGACACAGCCTGTGCCCTATGCACATGTGTACACTCCTGCTGAATTAAACGTCTTTCCTCACCTTACGAAAAACACTTCCTCTCTGAGTGTTAGACCCAAAGAAGCAATACTTCCTGCTTCAAGGGTTCAAGCCAAGGTGTGTGTCCTACCCTGACAGCAAGGAAGACTGCAGAAGCCTTCATTACCAATAAGGTCTTTCTGTAATTGTGCAGCCTCCCTGCAATTGATGTTGGCAGCTGTAAATAACAGCACCATGGCAATTAATCCAAGAATTCTGGAGCCTTTGGGAAAAGACTTTAGGCAGCTACTTAGTTAAATGTGGTGTTTGCATGGTTTTTGTATAGCATGGGTTTTGCTGAGTGGTGCATACAGGCTAAGAATAACAGGGAGACTGTCACCTGGGGGAACAGATATCAGATGTGAGCTGATTTACCTGCATAGAGCTGATATACCAGATGAAACTGGAAAGTCTGAGATTTGCAGAATGGGGCTGTCCCATTTCGTGTGCATGATATTCTTCCTGACCTTGATGGGCATACCGATACCAGCTCCTGTCCCCGGATTTTATTCTCTCCCGAGTTGCCTTCTCCACGCTGTAGTTAACTTGCAAATCCTCTGAAGTGCACCAGAAGTGTGTGTTCTCTTCGTGGTGTGCTGAGGCTTTGACGGAGGCGCCACTGGTGCAGCAGTGTCCCTGCATGAATTGCAGATAGCTCTTGGCAGCAAAACCTTTGCTGGTGTCCTGTGTGAGCCACAAGCGTTCAGCCTTTGTTCGGTGATGTGCTCTTTGGCTGGGGATCTGAGTCTGTTGGAAACTGGGCCAGCTGTGGCATGAACCAGCAGGGCTCCAATTTTCCTGGAGGGAGTGGTGCGCTTGGGTGTGTGTTTTGGCTTCAGTCTGTGGGTGGGAAGTGTGCTGGAAGAAAGGTGCCTGCTCTCAGGAGATGTGTGCTGCCACTTCCCTTTCGCATGGCTTTGAACTGCCACCCCGTACAAACCCGCAGCCTGAGAGCAGTGAAGGGGGCGCTCCCTGCGTGAGGCTGCTTGGGGAAGATAATATCTGCAGGTACCTGGCTGAAGGCCCACCCCTGACGCGAGGCTTTGTCTCCTTTCCACAGCCGGCCGGGGCAGTTTTCCAGCAGCAAGTACGGACACTCCGTGCCCATTCCGGTCCCGACACAGATCCATAACTACCGGCGGATCGAGCAGAACCTGCAGTCTCCCCACCAATACGCCTCTCCTCGGTAAGTGCTGGGGCTGGGAGGAGGGGGTCACAGCGTGTTACACCGCATTACATCTTGGGGGGCCTTTTACAGTAGGTTCTCTCTATCTCTAAAAATCTTCTTGAGTGGTGGGCCTTTCCCCTTGCTGTAGGGAGCCAAGGCAGGCTATGTTTTGTGGTAACATTTAGCTTTGGAGTATTTCTGTAGTGATGTTGAAACTTATTTGTTGCCAGGTACCGTACATTTTGTCAGCATCTGTTTATGCGAGATAGCTCCCATCAACTTTCTGGGTAGGCTGGGCGTTTTGGGGTCTGCCAGATACAGTTTGGTGGGCCAAGCAGAGACAATCATCCATTTGGCACTTGCCTCTATGAAAGGAAAACGTTGAGATAAATGACTGAAATGGATAGGGATGCAAAACTTACCTGACTGTACTAATCAGTTCCTGTAGCTAGTCACACCATAGATGTTTATTACACGAGTTGCATACTAATGTGGTTATGCATCCTGATGAAGTCACGGGTAATTCCTGCCTGTGAGGCAGAGCATGCCTTCTGAGGGCCGTCAGGATGAGCCGGATGCCAGCCTCCAGCTGCGTGCAGCTGCCTTCCTTGGTGGTGATGTCTTCTACCTCCAAAAAACACCAAGCTTCTGTCCCTTGACACATGTAATTTATGACTCCTACAGTTTTGAGATCTGGATTAACGGTGGCAGCCCATGTTGTAGAAGGAGGAGCGTACAGGATCGTAAAGAGAGTTTGTACAGCAAGGGCAGAGAACATTCCAAGTATCTGGATTGCTTAAAGTTTAGTTTTCAGAAGTAGGGTAATGCCTGTGTCAGCCTGAGTTTGGGCTTCTTACCAGCTTAATTAAGGATAAGGCTTACTCAGAGTGGACCCAGAATTGGAGACACAATGTTGATATTAGCCACGGATCAGCGAAGAGATTTGTTTTGTGCCAGTGTTAGTTTAATACTATTCTATGCTCAGTTCTTTGAATGCGTGAATGGTGGTAAGCTCCTTCCAGTTTCCTACATGCCCTATATTTCTTACAGCAGTATTTGTGCACCCTGTTAGTGCTGAACCTAACAAAAGAGTCCCAGCCCTCCATGTGATGTACAAAAAGCTCTGGAGAACGTGCAGAGGCTGCACCAGGCACGGTGACAGGCTGCTGAGTTTGGGCTCGCAGCCTGCGGAAACAAGTCTGGGATCAAACTGTCATGTTTTGCTCCTTTTAGTCAGCGCTCTGTAATGATGAGATTAGCATCGTCCCTGCAGAGGAACTCGAGGAATGGAACCAATCAGATGATTCACGCTCTGCTTTTAGCATCATCACAAAATCTCTGGCGTCATGTTTTGTCTCCTGCCCCAGGAAGCCATATTTATCTCTCATCATCACTTCCTCTAATCAGCAAAATTGATTAGACACACTTCAGGAATGGAAGGAGAAAACTTCATCAAGCGTTTTGTGTGTGATTCCACTTTTCCATCAGCTGTATCAAATAGGCCATTACAGCCAAATGCCTCATCACGGCTGGCACGTAGCCTGACTAAGAGCTTTGACATACGCTCTGTTTTGCAGTATTGACTGCTGTCATCTGACCGGCTGGTGATGCCGGTATAGCACAGCTTGTTTGTGGGTAGATATCTCATGTGGTGAGGTGGTGATTATGTGTGCTTGCTTTTGGCCACATCACCTGTCCTGCTCGTCTGCTCCTTGCCTATGCCATGTCTCGTAGGGTGGTGGTTGACATTCCACACCTTTCAGCAGCTGCAGTCAGCTCCTGGTTTTTCCTGCAAGCTCACAATAAATAACAATTAGTCTTCTGGATGGCTGATGTTCTGAAGAGTTAAAAATTTGGCAGAGCAATGCTTTCTTTCTGTCACTAGGTGTCTTTTTACTGTGTCAGGGGTGTTTTCTTTTTGTACATTAGTTTTGCTTCAGGGCCAGGCACTTAGTGAGTGTTAGGCCTCTCAGTTGGGAGCAACATGAGCGGAAGTGATTTTTAGGTTAAAACTTTAAATGATTTCTTTTTTTTTCCCTAGCCTGTGAATGTAGCGTGGATTAATTTGACAGAAAAACATATTGGGGTGGGGTTGAGGAGGGAGAAGGGAAAAAAAATCAAACTCATATCTCAATTACTAATTTTTTTTTCTGAAGCATGGGATCAAGTAATGCCATATGCCTGGTAGTGTTGTTGAACAGACATACTGCCACTTCATCAGGATGGGTTTGCCTGTAATGCAGTTAGCCCTGCTCGTACTGCCGAAACCTTTATGGCTTTGTTCCTTCTGTTCAGATATGCACGGACAGATTAATAGTGCGTTGCTGGGAGAGGAGGCAGGATACCTTGGTGACAGCATCTTTCAGTGGCTTGCACACGTTTTTTTCAGCATATTCATTGATTTTTGTCTAGAAAACCACCCACTGGCTGAGAATAATGTTCTTTCAACAATGGAAAAGATGTTTCCAAATCAAGAGTAGGTCTGATAAAAAAATTGTTTTCTCACATAAAGGAGTGCAGTGGGATCTTGGTGAAGGAGCCTGCAGAGGCAGGTTGGCATTTCAGTAGTTAGGCTGTGTTCTTAAAGTGTGATGAAACCATTCAAATATTGATAACTAATATACAAAAACCCCATCTCTCACCAGAGTGGTGGTGTGGCTGTACTTACTTTCTCCCTATTCTAGTTTCTTCTTGGTTTCTTTTTAGCAGCTAGGTGATACTTGAGGTTCCTGCACGTGTGGCCTGTACAAATTAATTCTAATTCTCTAAGGTGAGGTTTCACAAGGAGTTAGGGGAGTTTGGAGCCCAGGCAATTCTGACCATTCCACCTCAAAGAGAAATTCCTCTGGGTAGTACTCAGCTGTTTCAAACCTGACAGCCACGCACTGCTCTGTTTCGCTTTGTAGCTTCTCCTGAGTTGAGTCAAAGCCCTGTTACAGAGCAGTTCCTTTGGCACAGCATAACTCCCTGCAGCACAACGTGCACTCACAGAGCTTTTTAACTTACAGGCTGCTCTGACAAAGGAGTGCACGGCTCAGTACAGGAGGAACACTTGAATAAAACCTTCTCAGTGCAGTCTGAAGACACTACCTCCAATAAACACCCAGGACACAGCAAAATAGGAAATTGTCTCATTCAGGACTGATTTAGATACCTGCAAGTGTCTAAAAGTGACTTTTTAGAAGATGACAGGCTTACAGCTTCCCTGCTTACAGCTGAGCTAATCCAGCTCATTCTTTTCATTCTTTTTTTTTCTCATTCTTTTCATTCATTTTGCAAAATTTTATTGGGATTGGAACTCTTGAGAACAAGGATTATCATCTTAATCTATATTTATGCACTCCTAGTATAGTCGGGTTTTGATCTAAGATAAACAGCCGTGAAGCTCCACTTCTGTGGAGTTAGCTGGGTGTGTTTGAGTGTCTGGTGATACTATTTTCCTTACTGGCAACTGAAGTGATGCGCATGTTGTTGTTGTTTCCTACAAGGTCTGGTACGGTCCGGAGATCTAGCAGTACAAGTCCTCTTGGTTTTCCTAAAACTGGTGCTTCCCCTCCTTATCCTGGAGAGCATGGATCTGTGCCCAGCTCTAGAAAGCTCTCCTTCGGCGGTGCCAAGCCATTTATGCCATCACCGCAAGGTAAGATGTCAACTGGCATATTGCTGCTCTAATAAAATCATGTCTCTCTCCTGTAAAAAGGAGGTTTTGACCAGCTGTAACCTCTGCGTAATAAGGAATTCAGATTGTTGTGTTCCCCCATGGCTCTTCTCAATAGAATATTTGACAGGTGTTTTGGCTTCAGTAAAATGGAGAGGAAAATACCTATTAGCCTCAGGAGAGGTGAGCTGTGTTTTGGTGTCTGTGTGAAACATTTTGCTTTCCTCTCCAGAGGGCTTCTGTAAGTGGAAAGTATTTTTTTTTTTTTACCAGTTTGGGCTGAAGTGAGAAAAATATGAGCCAATTGCCTTCAGAGCAGAATTCTGACTGGCTCTGGAAGGGCTTGAAACTTCACTGTGTCTACAGAAATGCAGCTGTCTGATTACCTGATAGCCTGATCCAGATGCTAACGAGCAAATCAAGCGGAAGAAGATAAGAAAAACCCTAGTGTGCAAATGATGCAATTTGCTGCTTCCTGTAAAGGAACAGACTGATGTAACTAGCTATTCTATATCCCTAGAGTCTCCCATCCTATATTTATTAGTCTCTGCTGATGGGGAAATGGAGAATATTTATATTCTATTCCTCTGAATTAATGTTTGTGCAAAGTCAGACTAAACCTGGCTAAATGAATACCAGCCAGAGCTCTTGTCCTCCTTTTACAGGAGTTGTTGATCTTTTCGCTATACAGCCAGGGCTGAGAAGATTGGGAGAGATGACTACTACCTTTCTATAAAATAGGAGGTGTGTAGTATTGTCATTGCCTATGAAAACTTAATGCTGAATAAACTTTGATTTTGTTCCCTTAAAGTTGGAACAATCCCAGAGCAGCCCAGCCAGACTGTTATCCCCTCTTCTGTTGGAGCAGAAGTGAGAAGCCGGATTACCATGGCTGGTGAGTTGATCCTTACTTTCCTTGTTACTCCTATGGATAAGGCCGGAGCCATAGTCTCAGGGCATTCAGGGTTGGGTACGTACCTCCTTGGATGTCTTCGCGGTGAATCCTGGGATCAGGCTGGCTTTTATTTTTAGAACCCGAGAATGATACGGTTTGTCACTGTGTTTGGGCTCTCCAGGTGCCTCAGCGCCCGAACACTCTCCTCGAGGGATGGGCTCCCGGCTCCACAGTGCTCCCAACCTGTCAGATTTGCATTCCTGCAGGCAGAAGATAACCAAGCAGCACTCTGATCCTCTAGTTGCTCACTTTGGCCATACCCCAGTCAGCCAGCCTCTGCAGATTCATGGCCTGCAGCACTGCCGGCAGCTCAGATCCTCACCAAAGCTGTCTGAGTTCATGCAGAGAAGCCCATTGCCAACTATCATGGGCTCCCCTACAAAGGTATGTCAAGGAGTCTGCCTTTGGGTTTCTCATGGCTTGATTTGCTGGGTTGTCTGGGAGTGAAGCACTGCTCAGATATCTCTGACCTGGATTTATCACTACTTGTTCCCTTTTCTTCAAGGGCTGTTTAGTGATCTGTGTGAAATGTGGCAGTGTCCTAGTTCTTAGTGGACAGATCTCACTTGGCAACAGCATTCACCATCTGAGCAGAGTCCGGGGCTTTAAACAGGCAATGAAAAGAAGCTGCCCAGATTAGGACAGAAGCGCATTAGTGCACTGTGGTGTCAGGGTTGATTTGTACATCACAGCCTGTGACACAAGTGTGCATCCAGAAGGAATCCCCAGCAGAGACTGCAGGCGGTTACGTGGGTGAAAGCCCCAGTGCCTGATGTGAAGCTGGCACAGCGATGGCATTTCTCTGTGCTTATGTTAGGCTACTACAAATTTTCAGCAGAGCTTGTTGTCCTTTCAGTTTAGTCTTTCTGGGATAGGGGACAGGTAGCTGTGTGGGCTGGAATTTCTCCCTCTTTTCCTCCTATTTCAGGCTTGTTTTTAAGTGTACAATTTAATTCTGATTAACAAATGAGGGGTGAGCGGAACCTTCATCCTTCATTTTGAAGACTGATCTCTGTTTTCTCTTTTTCCTAGGCTGTGTCCCCTTTTGAGTTTCCCAAAACTCCAAGTTCCCAGAACCTTCTCACCCTCTTGGCCCATCAGGGGGTCATGATGACACCAACACGGAACAAGACCCTACCAGATCTGAAGGAGATCGGTCATTTCCACTGCCAGCAGACTGGCTTTGGATTGAGGCCTGTGGAAGAGATCAAGGGCAGGTGAGCTATGGTCTGCTTTACATAGTAGTGCTTCATTCCCTAACATGAGTGGGGAAAATTTCAAAGCTACAACTTCAATTATAACGTGTCTGCAAGCATTCTGCAGTCATCTGCTAGCACCCTTGGGTTGCAGGCAGATGTTATGCAGATTTTTTAAAGTCTTTCTCTACAGAAGCAGGCTGCGGCCTAGATTTTATAAAATGAAAGATTGCCTACAGCTTCACACTGTTCAGTGCCCAGGGTTTCAGCAAGTGGGGAATCAAGGATCTGGTTATTAGACCAGACTCCCTGCAATTATTCAAATGTGTGCTTTGCTCTTTTTGGATCCTGTGCCTGTTGTGAGGGAGAGGTGTTCCTTGCCTATCAAACTGCAGGCACAGGTCTTCAAAGATCCGTTTGAAAGCCAGGTACTGACATGAATGTTGCAGGATACAAAGTTGTTCAGGTGTTAGTGTTAAACTTTTCTTATCTGCCTCTCTGCTGATAGCAACTTTCTCCAGCGATCTGGAAGAGTTCTCTAGTATTCATTTCTGTATCTTCCATCAAAGAAAAATTGTTTTACAGCAATTCTGTACTCAGTTCTTTCGTTACTGCAGTTAGTCAAAGTAGTCATAAGCTTTCTGCAAGTAGCGGGAGGTGCTTCAGATGTTCTGCTAAGAGAGGAATAGCGCCAGTGGTTATTTCAGTTTGGGGCTCTTTGCTTTGTAGTTGTTGTGGACCAGCAATGGCACAAAACGGAGTGAAACTTAGCTGAAACTTTGCACCTGCCCCAAACTTGCTTGGTGATTTTCTGCATCATCTTGTATGTTCTCTTTTTAGGTCTCTGAGCACAGGCAGGCTCACTGACCTGCTTCTCAAGGCAGCCTTTGGGGCGCAGATCTCCGAAGCTGGCAGCAATGACAGCCTGAACAACGAGAAGCCAATGGAAATTGCAGGTAGGTGGAAAGGCCAGGCAGATCTGGGGGGATGGCCTGGGCTGCGTTGGGTGGCGGAAGAGTTTGGCTGGGTGCCTCCCACGAAAGGGAGGATTCTTTTCTGATGGCTTTTGACTGCTGTGCATGAGGAGTGCAATGACGTTTGCTTGTTTTCTTCTGTGAGCGCTCGAAGGTCTGCGGGCTTCCACGTGCTGTGTAATTGCTGGCTAGCGGTGTGATTTTGTAGGCAGGCAAGGCTTCCTCTCTTGGCCCCTTCTGAATGAGATTTGTGGAAGTGGGGACTTCCTGCCAGTCAGCTTGAATGTGAGTGGCTCTGCAGGGGTGGGTCTTCCTGCGCGTGCAGGTTGGGAAGCGAGGAGGGGAGAAGAGCTGCAGCAGTGCGTGACGCTGCCAGGCTCACGTCCTGCGGTCAGCGCCGGCCTGGCCTGGTTGTGCCATCGCAGGATGCCTCTAAAGGGAGTGCTGCCCTGTGCTGGTAACCACGGTGAGAGTCTACAGGAACGTAAAACCGCCTGGTGAGGCACGCTGTGCTCAGAGTAACTTTCCTGTAATGCCAGTCTGCGCCTTTCAACTGTCTCCCCAGCTCCCTCAGGTGCTTACGGAGGGACCCTGCACTCTGGTGCCCGGGCTGGGGGCTCTGCCAGCCCATCCCCAGTGATTTTTACTGTCGGATCCCCTCCCAGTGGAACAACCCCCCCACAGACCACGAGGACCAGGATGTTTTCAGGTAAAGGGCTGATACCTGCCTGTTCCAGTGGGAATGTCTGGGGGCAGAGCAACGTGCTGTCGTCTTTGCTGCTGCGTACCAGTGGTGGCAGAGGGCTGTTCAAAGAGAGCTCAGCTGGTCTAAATGCCTTTGAGGTCTCCCGTGCTGGCTCATGCCAGCCCCAGTTATTGCTGGTAACTCTCCACACTGGCACAAGGACTCGTGCCTGCTAGGAGTTTCCAGGACTGGAAGAGTGAGGCAAACCGTCCTTTTACATCGTTTCTATCTGCTTCAGGAATAACACTGCAGCTGTTCATAGATCCACTGTTGCTGATAGGTCAACAAAGATAAAGAATGTTCTCTATTCTGATGGTTTTCCTCGTGGGCTGCAGATAAGCTGTAAAAGGCAAGCATGACCGTCCTTGCCCAACAATTTCAGTGCAGGAGTACCGTTACGAAAGGGCTCTATATGCTGAAGTACAAGCAGTGTTACTTACGCTGTGAATTGCTTAAGTAGGAAATGGGGAAGTGCACTCCTGGTGGACAGATATGTCTTTTAAGATGCCAGCACTCTGGCCTCAGCAGCCAACAGTTGAGGCTGTGGTAATTGTGCCTATTGGGACAGTGTGTCTGGGAGCTGGAGCCTATATTCAGTTTAAGAAAATATTTGGACGCTTCTGTTTGCTTTTTTGGCTTGTTTGGGTTCTTGTCCTGACTGTTCCTCATCTGAACATAGTCAACTGTTCTTAATTACTGCAGGGAAGGTTTGGATGTAGCCATGAATAAGCTGCTTGACTGGGACTAGGGGGACACATGGCTCAGTTCCTGGGTATGGCTTGGATTTCCATCATAGCTAAACTCACTCAGATCCTTGATTGTCTGGAAAGTTGGGACCATAATCCTTCCTTTGTCTCATAAGCAGGCAGGGACTCACACAAAGTGCCTGACTGCCCTATAGCACAAAGGGGCTACTATCCTGGCTAGAGCCTCTGGCTACCGCTGAAACGCTGTGAATAGAGAATTCAGCCTTCCTGTATTGCTTTTGCAGGGATAATAACATTTGGGAAGCAGATCCAAGTACTACTTTTTTAGTGGGCTGATGGTTGGATACTTGAGGGTCTGCTGAGTAGCAAAGAGTCCCTGGTAAAGAAGGCTGATGAACAGTGAGCCCACAACTCATGCACAGCACAGGGTAAAGGCTGCCAAAGCAATGCTGCTTGACAAGCTTTATTCTGTGTAATAGCTCCTTATGTTAGAGTTAATGCACAGAACGGTGAAAAGGGGAGCTTTGCAAGCTAGAACTCTACACCCCAAGTGCTTTGACAATCCGTGACTAAGATCACTTGACAGATACAAAGGCAGAGCCTTGTCAGGAGTTGTCATAACAATTTCTGCAAGCAGCGTCTCAGAATTACAGGGCATCCAGAATGTGGTATTGTTGGTCTTTGTCTGAAAGATCTGGAAGTACTCTACCAGTTTTTAATGATCCGTTTAGCTTTGAAGCATGCCAACTGGGAGAGATCTTCAGGAGAGGAGGCTGTGCGTCTCTGTAGATTAGTTGTTCAAATGTGCATTATATTGCTAAACCTTCTGAAGTCAGGGTAGGCAGCAAATGAAATTCACGGGTAGAAGAGAACTATCTGCCTCCAGAGGATCGGTGATGGTGGAGAATTAGCAGAGTATCACAGCTGCTATTAGCATCCCTCTGATAGATAGAATATACCCCTCTGCAGCAGGGTGTGAGGCACTCTTGGAATGTCTTACTGATACCCTGAGACAGAAACTCCTTCTGAAGTGTGTATCTTTTAAATGCAATATACTCAGGGTGGATTCAGTGGCCAAGAAAGGGAAAAGATGATGATGAGGGAATTGTTTGGTGAGCACAGTGCTTACTCCTGAATCCTGAGGTTAGGTTCTTGACTGAGCTGCAGTCACTCTGTCCAAACTCCTGTCTGTAAAGAGAGGAAGGCAGAAGCGCAGGGCATATAACAGAAAGCTTTCCTGGTTTACATGCAAGTGGCTGATGATTTAACACCATGATAAAAACCTCACTTACCAGAAGTGCTTACTCGGTGATGGTGTTAAAACTAAGGCATCAAGGTTGAAGCCACGCTGATCCATGATAAGGAGGTTGCTTATGGTGGTGTATAATAAAATGCAGCCCAAGATACTGTGGCAGGATTCAGGAAGGGTTAGGGACAGGGAGGGGAGGTACTTCAGGAATTGTTCCCAAAAAATGACAGGCAATCTGGAAGGTGCATTAAATTTGCTTGTGCTTGTAAGCTGTCTAGCTGAGTCACTGAGGAGCTTGCATGCGGAGTGGTTTTTCTGCATCAAGAGTCCTTGTGTCTTTTCTGGAGTGCCTGTTGCTGGCTCTCATAAGAGCCTGGATCCTACAGTTACAGTTATCCCCTGTGCTGGTCAAGGAATACCTGGCCTAATATTAACATCTGAAGTAATCCCGTTGCCTGTTTTTCTTCCCAGTGGGGTCTTCCAGCTCTCTCAGTTCTGGAGGCTCATTCACCGGCAGGCACTTGGCAGTGGGAACTGGTGGGGATGCTGTGGAAGGCCCTTCGAGTCTCCGCTACGCTTTTGCTGATCCAATCACTGCTAACCTGGAAAGTGCTGTTACATTCGAGGCTCCAGAGCTGCCTGAAGAGACCCTCATGGAGGTGGGTATATCCCCCCAGGGACTTGCTGGGGGCAAAAGACGGAAGAATAAAGGGAAAGCAAATCCAGAGGGCCAGTGTTTGGTTCATCCAGAGGCTCATGTTTGTGGCCAAGGCCATCGCTTCCAAAGACAATGTGAGCTGGCTTCAGGAGAGGTAGGTAACACAGTGCTCAGGAAGCCCAGGATGTATTGAGGAAAGTGGTTTTTGAGCCTATTATCAAGTCGTGTAGTCCTTGGGACTGCCCATGAATAGGATTAAAATTTACCATTTCAAAAGCTGCATTTGCACGTTGGAAACATCAGTTATCTGGTGTGTCCTGCATGAACAGTTTCTAAATAAAATGTGGTTACTTCAGGCCTTCTTCTTTTTAGAAGGCTCAGCATCAGAAGAGCTGACTTGAGAGAATGAGTAGCTTGGTGTATCAAATGACTGCCTGCTGCATGCACTTAGGGAGTCAGTCAGTGATACAGCCCCTGTCCAAAGAGTCTGAAATAAAAGTAAACCTGACACGTTTATTGATGGAGGGCAGGGGACATGATATGCTCTGCACCAGAACAGCTGAACCAGATTGTCAAGCTGTAAGGCTGCCAGGCTCCCCCTCTGCGGGCTGAAGACCAGCTGAAGCAACACAAATGCTTTTGTAGCTGAGATATATTTGAAATGTAGGTCAGGCTGCCCATTTGCGGTAGAGGTAGGAGAGAGATTCAGCGATGGATTCAGCTCCATTCGTGGTACGGCGTTGGGCTGCCCAGGACTGGGAAAGGCTCTTCATATCAGATTTTTTTTGGTGTTGCTAAAACCCCTTAGATACCTACGAAGATCTTCATACGTCATTTTAAGGATGTGGATTTGCTTTTCTGCTTCAGATTTTATTTAGCTTTTTTCTCTTGTTGTTAATTATGCATTGAATTGCATCAATTTGCTGTATTACCCCAGTGCTGGGATTGATTGGTATGCATTGATGTATCACAACAGCACTGAATTTAACTGAGCATCCTGTCTTTGAGGTCCCAGAAGTATGGGGCCCTGCCAGCTGCTGTTGCTTTTCAGGGTCTGAAGAGAAGCATGCTAAAGAAGTTATCAGCTTGATCTTATTAAACCCATTCAGTTCAGCTTCGTGTCTGTAAGGAGTCATCTGAGTTTGCTCATAATTTCTGCTGAGCACAATAATTGATCCACGTCACAAAACCTTTCTGGCACCAAACCTTTTCGGCATATTTGGAGACTCCTTTGTGCTCTTGTGGGGTTCGCCAGAATACAAACCTGGCAGATCTTCTGATTTCTGATGCTGTCAGGGCATTGAAATCTTGCTATTTAAGCACCCCTTTTTATCCTGAGCAGAGCTGCTGTGTTCAGATAGGTGGTCATTCTTCAATCTTTTGGAAAAGTTTCTTTAGGTGCAGACAAGGCAAACTGAATGCTAAATTTTAGTCTGTTTTGCAGTGCTTTGGAAACACAGTAGAGATGGCTATGGAAGGAAAGACTCTTGTGATGCCTAATAAGGCCAGAAACACAAGTGTAATAAATAAGGCCAACTGTATTTGCAGAGAGGAAGGGCTGTGCACTGGTGAGAGATACAAGGCTGAGACTTGCAAGATCTCAGCAGGTTCCTGCTTTGCCACAAACTTCTTGTATGACTTGGCAGTTACTTAATCCCTGAGTTCCTCCTTTGCTTTTAAAGAAAACAGAGGAAGTCTGAGACTGCCTTACCTTACTGGACTCTCCAGGTTGCAAGATAGAGGAGAGATTAATATTTCAGATAGTCAAAGCTCCTTTAGCAGCTGAGTGCCTGAGCTGGTGAATGAAAAACAAAAGCATGCAGAACTTGAGCATGTGCTTTTTTATTTGTTTTCCCCTCCAATTCATGTAGAAAACATCCTTACCAAGCCCCTTTAAGAGAACTGATCCACTACGTGTTTGAAGGTCAAGCAGGTTAGCTGCATTTCTGCAGAGGGTGCAAACAATGGAGTTGCATCTGATCCAGGCAGCGATTCGTTTTGTAGGACCCACAACTATGCAGTTTTTCCACAAATACTAACTTCCCCAAAATGCTTGCAATGATTTAAGCAACAGAGATTCCCAGAAACAGGATAACACCCTTTGGTTTGTAATAGCAGAGGAAAAACTGCTTTGAAATGAACACAGTGATCTGAGTGCGAGTCTCTCCCTTCACTAACTGGGCAGGGGCTGCAGCTGAAAGGCTGTCCTTGCTGTCCCTTAAGAGGACCTCACCCAGGGCTCCTGCACTGGGCTGGGAGCACGCAGAGACCCAGCTACGTGAGGGCTGGGGTTGCAAGAGGCTGTCGGTCTCATGAAATCCACACTCCTCACTGTGTACCAGCACGGGTGTGGTGTGGACCAGGACTGTGCAGTTGTGCCCACGGTCTCGTCCCCTTCCTGGCTGACCTTTGAAACAGTCCCACGTTGCTGGGAAAGCTCCTTAACAAGGGAGCGTGGCATTTTGGAGCAGGTCTCACCGGCTTTTCCAGGGACTGCTCTGGGAATTTCTGGCCTGGGGCTGTCACTGCCTTTAATGTGGAGGAGGAACTGGTGGGGTGTGTGGGCTCAGCGCTGAGCTGGGCTGTCCCTGCCCAAAGAAGAGGTGTGGGGGGATTTCAGGCCCAGGTGTTATTTCTGTAAGCTGGGATGAGCCACTGGCACAGCTCCATGTAAGCAGCCTCCCTGCATGCCAGTTTTCCCTCTGTAACCCCACCTTGCCATTTCTTTCCACAGCAAGAGCACACCGACATCCTGCGCAGCCTCCGCTTCACGCTGGCCTTTGTCCACTACGTGATGGAGATCGCTGCCCTGAAAGGCAACTCCAGCGAGATGAGCGCTTCGGCGGCGTCTGAATACCAGCTGCAGGAGAGCGTGGTGGCTGACCAGATCAGCCTTCTCAGCCGGGAGTGGAGGTAAGGACCGGGCAGAGAGCCCCCAGGTCACTCCTTGACACCCCAGCGTGTCGCTCTGTGCCCTCGGGACACGTAGTGCTGCTCCACTGGTGTGTTTGTGTTACAACATGCTTTCTTTGCAGCTATGCAGAGCAGCTGGTGCTGTACCTGAAAGTCGCAGAGCTGCTGTCGTCGGGCCTGCAGACAGCCATAGAGCAGATCAAAGCTGGCAAGCTGTGCCTGTCCTCCACTGTCAAGCAAGGTAAGGGGCCGTTGGCACACGGTACAAAGGCCTGGGATGGAAGAATGGGAAACGTTACAAAGGCAGGGAGGATGTTGAGTGAGCGTGATCCCCCAGCTGTGAGTGCACGGGCTTAGTCCTCATTGTGCCCTTGCATGGCCAGGCCTTCCCTTTGGGATGTTGTTCATTCCTGCTGAGAGGAATCTTCCTCTCTCCGTGCTTGCCTCAGGTTCAAACTCCTTCCTGCCCATGCCCCTGTGAGAATCTTTGTTGCTAATTAGTGAGAGGGGAATGCGTCTTATCTGATTCCTTGTACCTCTCTATCTCAGGTGTTTATTTGTACTCGACGCAAATCTAACTTAATTACACAGTGCCTGGCCTAGTAAGTGCTTACTTGGCAAATTGAGACATGTCTTGGCAATGAAGGTTTTCAACTGAAACAAAAACACAGGAAGTAAAACCCTGGTAATGCAGGAGTCACTGATTTGCTAGTCTCACAGCCTTACATTTGCATCTGACTGGCTGGCTTGTGATGTGAGCTGGCTGTGATTCAGCGATTAGAAAAAATAATTTTAACACTACAATGGCATTATTACTGAGGCAGCTTTTTGAAACACTTGAAGTACTTGACCCCTCAGCCTCCTTCCCCATGGGTTTAGTCTGTGGAAGTACCCGTGCTGACTTGGGGTGGGGCTGCAAAAAGCAGGAGCTTGGCACAGTGAGCACACACATGTTCTGGGGGGCAATATGGACTAAAATGTATGGATTTAGCTACGCATCTTCCACATGTGCCCTGTGGGCTAACGTAACCCAAATAAATTCTTCCTTTTCCAGGCCAATTGCAACTTGTAGATTCATAGCATAACTCTTCCTTCAGTGTGTGGGAATTGGATAAGGCTGGCTTTTCTTATTTCCCTCCCCACAAAGTACTGCTCCCTTGAGATTTTCTAGGGCACGGTGAGGACAAGAGGGTTGTCAAGGCAGTTGTGTAACTTCTTCACATGTGTATGGAAAAAAAGGTGGAAGTGCAACAAGACACTGCCCCGGAGTGTCCTTGGGCAGTGCGTGTCAAGCAGGGTCTTCACCTTGCAGCCATGAGCTTTTTCCTGGTAATTTGGACCCAGCCCAGAGCTCTGACTGAATTCCCCGGCGGAGGATATTGCTTTATTTGCATGTTTTTTGTTGTTGTTGGGTTTTGGTTGGTTGGTTTGGTGTGTTTGTTTGTTTTTAAATAGTCTTGGCTCTCTTCTCCTGTGGAGGTTTTCATTTTGCCCTTCTGATGTCACCCACGAGCTTTGGGGTTCCAACTCGCTTTCAAATTTCTTCTGAACCAGGGTAATGTGATAGTCTGACCCCAACAGGGTTAAGGTTTTGTGCCTTAGTCCTTTAGAGTTTCAACTGCCTTTGTTCATGGAGCCAGTCTCTTTTCTGGCTTTCTGCTCTCTTATCTCTACGTAGGAAGGCTATATTTAGTCACAGGGCCTGGCTGGCAGTGAAGTTGCCTCTCTGCACAGTACCCGAGATAGGTGTGTTCGTGGTGTGGGTTCATTTCCCTCCCCCAGAAGCAAGTTGTGCAGTAGGGTGGGATTTCAAACATGCACGTACTGGTTAATACTCATCAGCTGCTTTGTGCTAGGTACATTGTGTAGGTCATGCCAGACAGCTAGTGAGACTCAAGCTCATGGCTTCGCTTGCTGTTTTGGGTTATTTAATCTCTTAGATCATATTTAACTCCTGGTTCTCTGTCACAACCTTCCTGTCCTAGCTGCCACGGTGCAGGAAAGGAGGTGACCTTTCATTCTGGGACAGCATTGTCCCAGGAGAGAGATTCTTTTGCTCAGGACTGCTCAGCCACACTGAGCTCCAACAGCAACCACATACAAGTCACGTACTTCTTCACAGCACGTCATCACCCGTCAAGTAACAGAAGCTTTGTATCTGGCCTGTCTGCTGCTTCTGGTGATGTGTGAGACATCTTGCACCATGCAAACTGCTCTGTAGCTTGTGGCAGCTGAAGGAAGCAAAAATAGGCCTGGCCTCAGGTGAAATAGATACGTAGGTGTTGCAACATGCAGGCTTGTAACTGGTGAAGCTGACAAAGGAAAGGAAAAAGACCCTGTATCGGTGCAGCAAGTACTTACATTTGGCCTTAATATAACCTGATTGTCTTGAAGTTACTCATTTGGGGTCCTGTGCACAGAGATTGGGAGGCATAGGGAGAACTAGAAGAATGTCCAATGCGTTTCTTTCCTTTATTCTAGTTGTGAAGAAGCTGAATGAACTTTATAAATCCAGTGTATCGTCCTGCCACTGCCTCAACATGAGACTGCAGAGATTCTTCTTAGACAAACAGAAACTCATGGATCGGATCAACAGCATCACAGCAGAGAAGCTCATCTTCAGCTACGCCGTGCAAATGGTAATGACCATGCAGTGCCTGGGAACAGGGCTGGCACAGAGCAGGCGTTAAGCACTGGCAGTTCCTGCTGGTGGCCTTAGCAGGTGGTTTCATTCATGAAGCTGTGTGCAGTCTTTGGGGGCTGGATGATGGAGGTGTTTGCACAGCTGAGGGGCCGTGTTGGGAAAGCTGGGTTTGGTCTGGGAGTAACCTTTTGTATGGGGGTGTTGCCTGCAGGTGCAGTCTGCAGCCCTGGATGAGATGTTCCACCACAGAGAGGACTGCGCACAGAGGTACCACAAGGCTCTGCTGCTGATGGAAGGGCTCCTGAACATCATCACTGAACAGGGGGACATAGAAAACATCAATAAATGTGAGTGCTCGGTGGCTCTTTTTCCCCTCATTAGGTCATGCTGTGTTTTTATAGCTGCATGGATCGGAACGTTGAGTATCCATCATCTGCCTTTCCTTTGGCTACATCTTGGTGGACATAGCACAGATCTCTCGACGTGTTCCAGCTCCTAGCAGCCCGGCCTCCTATTTTCCCAGGGAGAAAATGTTAGAAATGCAGGTCCCTGTTCTGAGCCTTATTTTGAGAGCTGCAATGCAGAGCAATTGCCAGGGCTTTGTTGGAGTTTTTGATGTGTGAAAGAACTTGCTGAAGGAAGTGACTTGGCAGTAGCAAAGACACGGGTTTGGTTTCCAGCCGGAACAATCCGATTGCACAGAGCACTTGGGAACGTGAAACTGCAGCGGCTGTCAGGCAGAGGTGGCTGATCAGCACAGCACGGGCTCCTTCCAGCCCTTCTAACATGGGGCAGACTGCTCACCCGTCTGCGCTCCCCAGGACAGGCCAAGAAGGCAGCAAACAAGTATTTTGCTCATTAGGAAGTGACTGCAGTAGCAGTGAAAGCTGAGCTTTTACCTGCTTGCTGTCGTTTGGCTTCCCTTCCCAGAGACAGATGGATCCCTCTGTTGGCTGCTCTTTGCTGTCACCTCTCTTGTACCCTCGCTTTGCTGTGTGTCTGAGGCGGGGTTGTACTCCACTGCTGCAGGCTCCACAACTAATGCATGCAGCCTGGAAATGACTGACCTCACTTGCTCAGAGTTGAACTTTCCCTGCCTTTCTAGCTGGGGTTTAATCACCTTTGTTATCCCTCTCTACAGGAGGGAGGCAGAGGGGATGGGGGACAGCCTTGGTGCGTTACAGCATCTTCACAGAATCACAGAATTTCACAGAATTTTCTAGGTTGGAAGAGACCTCAAGGTCATCGAGTCCAACCTCCAACCTAACGCTAACAGCCCTCCACTAAACCATATCCCTAAGCTCTACATCTAAGCGTCTTTTGAAGACTTCCAGGGATGGTGACTCCACCACTTCCCTGGGCAGCCTGTTCCAATGCCTCACAACCCTTTCTGTAAAGAAGTTCTTCCTAACATCTAACCTAAAACTCCCCTGGCTCAACTTAAGCCCATTCCCCCTCGTCCTGTCACCAGGCACGTGGGAGAACAGGCCAACCCCCACCTCTCTACAGCCTCCTTTAAGGTATCTGTAAAGAGCAATAAGGTCACCCCTGAGCCTCCTCTTCTCCAGGCTGAACAAGCCCAGCTCCCTCAGCCGCTCCTCGTAGGACTTGTTCTCCAGGCCCCTCACCAGCTTCGTCGCCCTTCTCTGCACCCGCTCAAGCACCTCGATGTCCTTCTTGTAGCGAGGGGCCCAAAACTGAACACAGTACTCGAGGTGCGGCCTCACCAGAGCTGAGTACAGGGGGACGATCACCTCCCTAGCCCTGCTGGTCACGCTGTTCCTAATACAAGCCAGGATGCCGTTGGCCTTCTTGGCCACCTGAGCACACTGCTGGCTCATATTCAGCCGACTGTCCACCATCACTCCCAGGTCCTTCTCTGCCTGGCAGCTTTCCAACCATTCCTCTCCCAGCCTGTAGCTCTGCTTGGGGTTATTGCGCCCCAGGTGCAGGACCCGGCACTTGGCCTTGTTAAACTTCATGCAGTTGACCTCAGCCCATCGGTGCAGCCTATCCAGATCCTCCTGCAGAGCTTTCCTACCCTCAAGCAGATCGACACACGCACCTAACTTGGTGTCATCTGCGAACTTACTGAGGGTGCACTCGATGCCCTCGTCCAGATCATCGATGAAGATATTAAAGAGGACCGGCCCCAGCACCGAGCCCTGGGGGACGCCACTAGTGACTGGCCTCCAACTGGACTTGGCTCCATTCACCACGACTCTTTGGGCCCGGCTATCCAGCCAGTTTCTAACCCAACGAAGCGTGCGCCAGTCCAAGCCAAGAGCAGCCAGTTTCTTGAGGAGAATGCTGTGGGAGACGGTGTCAAAAGCCTTGCTGAAGTCAAGGTAGACCACATCCACAGCCTTTCCCTCATCCACCCAGCGCGTCACTCTGTCATAGAAGGAGATCAGGTTCGTCAGGCATGACCTGCCTTTCATAAAGCCATGCTGACTGGGCCTGATCGCCTGCTTCCCCTTCAAGTGCTGCATGATGACTCTCAGGAGGATCTGCTCCATG
The DNA here is from genome assembly GCF_964211825.1 of Aythya ferina. Lineage (NCBI taxonomy): Eukaryota > Metazoa > Chordata > Aves > Anseriformes > Anatidae > Aythya > Aythya ferina. Next base: position 3,233,523 of record NC_140316.1, read on the forward strand.
AGCTTTCCTGGCACTGAGGTCAAACTGACAGGCCTGTAGTTTCCTGGGTCTGCCCTCCGGCCCTTCTTGTAGATGGGCGTCACGTTTGCTAGCCGCCAGTCGATTGGGACCTCCCCCGATAGCCAGGACTGTTGATAAATGATGGACAGCGGCTTGGCCAGCTCCTCTGCCAGTTCCCTCAGTACCCTTGGGTGGATCCCATCTGGCCCCATCGACTTGTGCACATCTAAGTGCCGTAGTAGGTCACCAACCAGTTCTTCATGGATAATGAGGGCCACATCCTGCTCCCCATCCCCTTCCACCCTCAGCCCTGCTCCATCACAGCTAAACCAGCCCATCCGTGCCAGTGCAGCTGAGGGGAGCAGATGCAGCTGGCAAACCGTGCCTCTCCCCCTCTGCTGGTTACTGAGTGCATTTCTTGGGCCAGCATCCAAAGTGCTGCCAGACTGCTCTAGTCGTCCGTGTGGACAGAGCTCTTGGATAGGTAATGAGAGAAGAGCTTTCTGGCTCCCAGGCAATCAGTCAGTTAATTATCACTAACTTTAACAGCTGACATGAGGCTCGCTGAAGGAGAGCAAAAGGAGATTGGCAGGTGGTGTGTGGTACCGGAGGGCTAAGTGAATAGGGAACACCAAGTAGTTCCTATTGTGCTGTTTCTTAACAAACCTAAATCACGTCTTTTGTCCAGAGGTACAGTGAATGCAGCTAATGGATTACTTTTCCCAGCCAATGTCCTGGTATTCCCTGTTTTACCCAGTGTTACAGCTTCCTGATTGAGTTGTTCTCTGATAGGCTGCAGCACGTGCACATTGCATTTTAGATCTTAGATACTTGATTACTTTTTTTTTTTTTCAGAAAAGTAGTGATGAATGTAGAAATACAGCAAATGTTTAGCTTTTGAGAGGGTCTCAGGCTCAGACAGTGAAAATCTGGCCCTGACTGTGCTGGGCTATGGCTGCTCCATCTCTCAGTTGTAAGCCATTAAAAATGGTATAGGAGACCGTGAGTTATCTTCACTGCTGACAAAAGCCTCTCCAATAAATAAAAATGAATAAATTGTTTCCAGCGGGTGGTGGTCCTTTAGAACATGGTGATAACTGTGTTAGAACTGCTGCCTCGCTGCTTTCGGTCCTGGATCTCTGATCATTCAGCTCTTTGGTCTGTTGCTTCCCAGCACGATCGTTGTGGCTGGGTCCTCACCTAGTCTAAGTCAGTACGTGATAGTGATTCCAGAAGGGTTGCTTAGGCATGCTGAAATTCTCTTGTGTTTTTGTTTGTTTGTTTTCCAAATCTCCAGCATGTTTTGGTGGTCCTTATATTGCCAGGAAATTGAGAAGCTGATCTGTTGTGTTATTTTTTTCTCTCCCAGGTAAACTCTGCATCGAGCGCAGGCTGTCAGCCCTGCTGTCGGGGTTCTGCGCCTGATTTCAGTTGTGTTCTTCTCCACACACCTCATCCCAGCTGATCACTTTTGTTTCTGACAGCCTGCTGCTGTGGCAGGAATCAATTTTGGCAGTAGGATACCTGGAGGATGAACTGCTCGATGTTCTGTATTTTGCTGTTTTGGGAAGTTGTTCCACAGACTTAAGTTCTTCTGTGGGGAGGTGTGACTGCAGCAAGCACAAATACTTCCCTGCCCAGAGGTTGGGCGAAGACGTAGCTGATGTGGAAAGGTTTCCCTCATTGGCAGCAGGGATGAAGGATAGAAGTCTGCTTCTTCCCAGCACTTTGAAGGATAAAGACTGCTGCCTGTCCTCTTGCTTAAGAACAGGGTATTCCGTGCTGTCTCCATTGCAGGCAATGGATGTGCTGAAACTGCTGGCTTCAGTTCATGCTGGAGGATGTCATTCAGAAATCAAGGCCAGTTTGTGTACTTTCCCCTACCCCAGCTGATAGCCAGGCACCTTCGAGCTTCCTGGCAACCCGAGGCTCCCTGCCTTTTTCTCCTTTATCCTTTCTCATACTCATTTCCGCCTTGGAGTGCTTGCTGAATGGCCGAGAGGAGGGAATCTGCTCTACTTTGCCTGAGCCTTGCTGAAGCTGCTGCCACCTTCTACAGACTTACTGAGCAAGGCTGAGAGCGTGCTGCTGCTGGGGAAGTCTGCACCTCCTGTGGCTGTCACGCGGACTGCCTCTGTTTGCAGACGGGCACATGGCACGGGGACAGAGCCTCTGCCTGGAGAACAGGAAGATGACGGAAAACGCAATGTTCCTGTATGTCTAAGCCAAAATGAATCCGTTCCTCTCTTGGTCCCTGTGCTCACTGGGATCAGCATTAAAGACTCCTGGCTGTTTGGTTCAGCCTGTCAGTACATATCTACCACGAGGAAGCACTAGCGCTGTCCTGCTTTCAGCTGTTGGCTAGATCAGCCCTTTCCTGTATCCCTCACCCTCCCCTGAAACTGAAAACACTAGCTTTGTGAATCAAAGGAGCACTTTACACACTATGGGAACTTTGAGAAGTTGACTTTGCATCACACAACAACCCAGGAACATCACGACTGTTAGGAATGCTGTTCTTTTTATTCCTTCCCTTGTTTCCTGGTTGTTTTATTGCACTACGTGTGTGCATATATTAATATGTATTCCTAAGGGTGAATATATATTGATATATCTGGTTTGTGTGTAACTGTACGTATTTAACTGTACTGTATCTTGTGAGTGTGAGGCAAAAAGCACTGCGGAGTCTGTGCTCTTCCTCCTCCACACCAGGCAAAGCTGACTTGCAGTCTGGCAGTACCAAGATAGTTTTCTTTTCTTCTTTTTTTTTATTTAAATGTTCTTTAAAGGACAGTCAATATACAGCTCCATGCTTTTTAAGAGCTCAAGAACAGGCGTTAAGATCCTACACACTTACAATTGGAAATGCATTTTTAAAAAAAGTTTATTTGCTGCTTACATTTTTTATAAAGAAATCTTGTAGTGTTCGGTTTTATGTTCAGCATTTCTTTTAAGGAGACTCTGTAGCCAAATGAGACTGCGGGTGCGAGTGGCTCGAGTTCTGGTTGAGGCTTCGGATGCTGTGAGCATGTGCGTGAGAGGATAGCTGGCTGCCTTTCTGTCTGTCTGCGTGCGCAAGTGTGTGTCTTAATTTATCAGAGTCATGGCAGTATTTTGTTAGTGCTGGGCAGAAAAATATCTTTGAAAGCAACTTGAAACCTCAGGCTTTGTTTTTGGGGATTTAATAATAATTTGCACATGGTGGTTAAATCCTCACTGCTTTTTCTCTCAATATTGGCACGTTCAGTGTGATACTTTACAAGGGTTTCAGGAGCAACTTAGTTGGCTTGAGCTGGCATCGTCTTTGGCAACATGGGTACTTCTGATAGCAGAGCAGAAATGCCAATAAGGAAATTAAAAAAAATTTTTGATTCCCCCTACTAGGGAAGTTTTAAGCGTAGCTTACACAAATGCTTCAGTATTGGGCCTCTGTTACATCATACGTTCACAGCCTGCTGCTTCTGTGGCTGTTTATGCTTGTGCCTGGAGGAAAAAAAGAAAATAACAGCAAAGAAACAACCTCCCAGCCTGTGGCAAGAAATGCTGAAGAGACCCAGACTGCTTCTGAAAGGATTTTACCAGTTCTGCAAAGGGCTATGCCGCAGATGAGTGCACTGGGATGCAGCACAAAAGCACCGAGCCAGGACTGACTCTGCAATACAGACACCTGCTACTGCCCTGAACCCTCCCGGCAATCCCACGAGCGTACGCTGAGAGCTTCCTGCCCAGGAGAAGCGCAGCCCAGGACCCACGTTTGTGCCGCAGGTTTAACGATCCTTGTACGTGGCAAGCTCAGCACTAACCTTCCAGCTGTACTTAATTACTTGAATGTATCAAAATTGTCCACATTCAATGTACACAAGTATATATTGCTCCAAAATATTGTGGTTTACAGACCTACAACCAATATATATATGTATGTGTTTGTATATATACATACAAGTATGTGTGTGTATGTGTGTGTATGTATATATATGCACACAAACACAAACGTGTATATATGTTTTCTCTCGATACTTGAAACTTAGCCACTGTGCTTGAATTAAAAAAAAAAAAAAAAAAAAGAAAACAAAAAAAAAAGAAAAAGGAGAAAGAAAAAAAATCAGGTGATTTATTTTGCCATCACTTTGGTGACTTTATTTTTTATCTAATTGCATGTAGCGTGAAACCAATTTTTTTGGTGAAAAATATTTATTGCTTTGTAGACAATAAGGAATGCAAAGTAAAAAAAAAAAAAAAAAGGCAACAAAAAAAGAAAACAATACACAAAAAATCCCCAACCATTGTTGAAGTTGCTAGCATAGTCCACTTGCTATTGTCATGGCTTTGTTACTGTTGCAGCGTTTGTGTGTAGCGTCTTAATAGATTTCAAGAAACCTCAGTCTAATAACATGTATCTTCAGGTTTGTGAGAGCGTATGATGATGTTCTTTATAAGGTAATGCTTGATACTTTGTCAACATTTTTTATTTGTGTTTTGTGTGACTTTTTTTTGGCTTTAAATTGTACAACACCAATTTAAGAAATAAAAAATGTTTTGAAATTGTTAGTGGCCTGATTTCAGTACTTACATAATGCAGTTAGCACAGGATCTGAGGATGGTATTTCATGTGTTTGGTTCTACCAGCCGTGACTTTGAGGTGAAGAAGTGCTGTTACCTTCTTTTCAAAGAGGGTGAAGCTTGGGACAAAAAAGCTATGTTGCCTAAAGCTACAGACAGCCTTTGAAGTTAAGAAAAATGAACCCCATTTCTTGTCTGGGGCTGTAATCACTGGTACATCTGTCCTTATCTGGCTGTGTTCTCTTGCTGCTACTGATAGAAACTACATGTATAAGGAGCTGATAGCAGACCCCTTCCTATCCGATTAGGCTGATGCATGAAGCTTCGTCCATGTTTCAAGATTTGCAAGATCAACCCGCTGCAGCTCTTTATCTCTGTGCAGTCCAGCACTGCCGAAGGGGTGTCTGAGGCATGGGAAGTGGTTGGGTAATGGTAGCAAGGAACACCATAAAGAAGCTTGAGGAGACTTCAGATGTGCTTTCAAGGCAGGGGTTGGACTGTATGGCTCCCTGGGCAGCAGGGAGCAGCCAGAGCAGTGCAGGCATCTTCTCTGAATGTGCAGCTGTGGGCTGAGAGAAGGATGCCCTGTGAGCAGCATGGAGCATGTGAGCAATGGGCTTAAGTTGAGCCAGGGGAGTTTTAGGTTAGATGTTAGGAAGAACTTCTTTACAGAAAGGGTTGTGAGGCATTGGAACAGGCTGCCCAGGGAAGTGGTGGAGTCACCATCCCTGGAAGTCTTCAAAAGACGCTTAGATGTACAGCTTAGGGATATGGTTTAGTGGAGGGCTGTTAGCGTTAGGTTGGAGGTTGGACTCGATGACCTTGAGGTCTCTTCCAACCTAGAAAATTCTGTGATTCTGTGATTCTGAGCCTTATGTGAAACCTGCGTGTAGGAGGCACTGCATTGAGTGCTCAATTCATCCTTATCCCTGACAGGTAGACATGAGCAGCCCTTCAGCACCACAGTCAGGTTGCTGCCAACCTTGGTCCTGGCTTTTGGTGCAGGGCTGGTAGTTGTAGTGTCTTCTCTGAAGCAGAATATTTAGCATGAAAAGCAAAGCTCTGCATCTGGGATGTGAATTATTCCAGTCCTTCCACTTTGACAGAAACTAAGCAACAGAGGTGTGATCTCTCAGGAGCCTCATACTGTAATGCCATCGAACATTTCCCAAAACTCAGCTTGCTGTGCCACGCGTGTTATTGTTGGCCGTGAGCATCCCTGGGGAGAGTCGCGCCTGCCGGCCTGTCTGACTCGGCATCACCCCATGCGGTCACTGGGCTGTATTGTATTTCTGTAAGAAAAGTTCCTATTTCAAAATCTTAGTTTACCCTGAGCTGGAACTGTTTTTATTTCTTCCTCAGCCCTATTTATATCTTCTGTTTCCTGTCCCTGCCTTTCCCACCGAGGGAACGGGGCAGCACGCGGTCCCTCCGTGAGAACGGTCCTGCCAGGGAGGCCGTGCCCGGGTGTGCTGCCACTAACACTGCCTCGCTCACGGGGACAGCTGCGTGTCGTGGGGCACGGCATGGTACAACCCTGTGCTACAACCCGGGCAGGACCTCGGGAAGCTGCTCACAGCGGAATAAACACAACTGCTGATGGTGCGTAGCATTTGGAGCTTGGCACGCTGGGATTTTTGTGTTGCTTTTAACGTGAACAGCACCCTTTGGGGGAGGACATCATACATCATGTTTGTTCCCTGTGGCGTGGGGTTGGGCTAAAGAACACTTAAATAAACGTGTTTCAGATGCTGAGCTAAAGGGTTGGGTTTGGAGCTGTCTGTGAGGAAGTTTAAGGGTTCATGTGGAAAACCTACAGCCAGATGAAAGGCGGGCAGTGTGCGCCACATGCCACATGTGGAGAGAAAACACCCAGCTGGATCCAGAGGGCTCTTTCATGGGCAGCAACAAAGGAGGCTAGAGCTGGCTGGAAGGCTGAACAGAAATAAAGTCTCTTCTAAAAGCTCCAAACCATCAGGCCTGAGCAGCTTAAAATCACCAGTAAAAATTGCACAACTTTCAAGATGTTTATGGTGACGTTGCATTGCTGTTGATTCTAGGAGAAAACCAAACCCAAGCGATTCTTCCAGTGTGTTTGGCTTTGTTCCCATGTTTTATATTTAGTTGCTGCAAGTACGTCAGCAAAAACCTGCTCATTCAGCTCCCAGAGATCAGACGTAGCCTGGTGACATCAAGGAAGTACAAACGGGTGGGCGTGCTTCACACCAAGGCGATAAAAAGATCAAGTACCCCACTTCTTGTTACCAAGCCCTGTCCTTTAAAAACTTTATTCCATGGGAGGAGTTAACTCATTCAGCTGGAGTTAATGCCCTGCCGACAAATCCCCGCAGGAGGATTTTAAAGGCCTCTCGACACCCTTAATCTGTGCCCATAAATGCAGCGCTGAGGATAGGTGCCATTCCCTGGCTGAGCAACTGCACGTAGGGCAGGGATACAAATGTCCCTGGCACGTTTCTGTTCTAAAAACAGCATTTTTAGGGACAATGGAGTCAGAACCACTCCTCCTGGGAGCTGAAATCTGGCAGGATGCTCTCGGAAAATGCATTAAATAATACAGTTCTTAGAATAAGCTTAAGAAAATAAAGTCAAATGTGGGCTTCTTTCCTTACTGTGGACAGAGGTGGCCGAGTTTCCAAATGGTTTTCTGACGTGAACCCCCGCTAGCACCCAAGTGCTGTCAGAGCTCCCCCGGTGCTGGTCCCAGCAGCCACGGGCTTACACCAGTTCCACCCCGATGTCTGTGTGGGCAGCACGGGCCCGGAGCTCTGCTGCCAGCAGTCAGGGTGCTGCTGCCGGGCCTGTTCTGCACCCCCAGCACCCTGCGGGCCTACAGCACGTGGGGGTCCTGCCTTCAGCTTCTCAGCACCTGGTGCGCCTGTTAATGTTGGCAGCAGGATCAGCAACGCACTCTGGTGGTGAACTACAGGCCTGCTGGGACTCCTGCTGCAGGTAGTCACAACGCCACCACGGATGAATTGTTGCCACGCTTCTCTCAGTTCAAGGCTCGTTTCAGGCAGTCACGTCGCTTCCAAGCCAGAAAGGGCCTGTGGTAGAGTGAGGGGGTCTGGTGGAGGAAGCACAAATGCGGGGTTGCACCCCGGAGGTTTCACTCTCCCGGCGGTGGGCAGCCTTTGTGCTCTGGCCCACGCTGTTACTGGCCAGGGGGGGATTTGGGCACCCCACAGACAAGGCACGGGGGCTTTGCCAGAGATGGCACCACAGGACCACTCTGTCGGGGCGGGCATTGCACGGACTATGCTGGGCCAGGGGTTGGGTATTGAAGCTGCAGTGGTAGTTTGTTGGGGTGTTAATGTTGCTCTTCTTGTAAAGATGACATTGGAGTGATTCATCAGAGCAGGGCACGAAGGTATTAAATCACCTGTTAGAGATAGAGCTCAGCCACCAGTTCTGCAGCAGCAGGTGTGCTTGTCCTGAAACTTCAAGGATGGCCCATTCCTGGAGCTACAGGCTGCAGTCCCCAGGGTCACTTGTATATCTGGAAACGTTTTATGAGGATGATTTCACTGCTGAGTAAACTTGATGGAAGCACTCTCACTTAAGGCCAAGCGTACTTTAATTTCACCAGTCCTATTAAACATGCATGACATGTTCTGCTCCTCACACAAACAGCAGGGAGTTTCATGAATTGTTTGTGCCTATTCCAATTTAACCCTGGGTACGGCTGCGAGAGGAAGGAAACCCCTGCTAATTTAATTCTTGAAGATTAGGCAAATTCCTGAAGACACTAGGTAAGTGTGATGCAAATTAAATCCAAGCAAGTGCACTGGCTTTGTGGACCTCACGCAGTGATCTGCAATTGGACCTTCTGCACTACCCCAGCAACTGCAGCCTTGGCTCTGCTGCCTTTTCACTCAAGATGTACACCCCCGAGGTACTGGCTTCACAGTGCAGATTCCCACGGAACTGATGTACAGTGGCAGCTCTGGCAAGTCACTTAATTTCTCCTTGCCTTTGTTATCTACTGTTTGGAAATAAAATAAAATTAAAATAAAATAAAATAAAATAAAATAAAATAAAATAAAATACCAATGAAAACAGGACAATAATCCTTCATTTGGAGGATTTAGACTGCAAACTCCTTGCGAGAAGCATGCTCCTTTGACAGGTGCTGCAGCATGGTCCCAACCTCATTTGGGACCTCTGATGTTGCTGGCAGCTCATCAGTTCTGCTCTGGTAGAAAACCTGAAGGCTAAATGAATCATTCAGAAAATCCAAGTCAGTCATTCTCTGTGGTGCCGTAGGGAGCACTTTACTGGTGGGCTGTAAGAAGCTGGCTAATTGCATAGAGCAAGCACCTCCTCTTTGATTCCTGTTGTCACCCGGACTCCTGTCATTACGTTTAACTGAGTAAAGTGACGATATCCCCAGTGCTGCTTACCGCTGGTGGCCGTGCTCCTCATGACCCGAGGCCAGCTGCAGCTGCAGGGGTGTGACATGCTCAGGGATAGGGCAGGGATTTACGGCAGGGTAGGCAGATCACAGAGGTGATTCCCATCTGCCTGGGAATGGAGGGGACTGAGCAAGACTGACTGAAGGGACTGAGCAAGAAGATGACATTAACCACTCATAATATTTTCTGACAATGGGGTTCACACTACGAACCAAGTCATTTTATAAACAGTGAAGCAGTGAGGCACCTGTGTGTCCTACAACTCTGCACTGGGACCAACAACTTTCTCCAGCTCCTTTCCACCTGCCTAATTTTTATCTTGGGAAAGAGTCAGTGTGTGCTCTGGCAGGCTCAGAGCAAGGTTTGTGCTGTTTTGAAGCCCCTTTGTTGCCCTTAGAATGGATAAGGAGCTGGGATAGCAAAGCTTTTTCCATCTTGGGCCCATCCATGTAAGTTCTTCTCCTGTCATACCATTGTTTTATCCTATCTGCTGAGGCCTTCTTCCCTCTCTCGAAATGGGCCAAATTCAGCAATCACAGCAGGAAGGGAGGAGGAAGAGACGGTGTTGTACAGACAGGCAGTGTGACTGCACATGCTTCACTTCCTAAGGAAGCAAGGCAAAAAGGGATTCAGACGCCCCAGTCTAAGCAATACAGACATTTATATTCCTGTTTCCATTGGCAGCAGTGCTGCTATTTGACAGCCTATCTTTTATCACTTCTCTAAACAAAGTGCAGCTGGGAACATGTGATAAATCTTCCCTTGCCCTGTCCCGCTACTGAAATAACTCAGATGTGTCAGTTCAAAAAAGGATGTGCTGCATTTCTTCCCCTTATTAGCAGAAATAACAAGCCTGCGTTTGATAATCTGGCCTGCTTGGAATTGTCAACCATTCCATTTTCCATCTGAATGAATAAATGGAGCTTTCTTAGGCTAATCTCACAGCCATGCCAGGGGAGCAGCATCCTCTTTGGGTAGCTCCCTCCCGTAAAGCACTGAAGCTCACAGCATAACAAAACAATTTCCAGGTGCATTTGGCTTTTTAGGAGGTACATGCTGTTGCCTGATAAGGGTGCCTATTGTACTAAGCTTTCCCATTAAGTACATCAGCGCAGATAAAACTCGTTGGAGGAGACATGAAAATAATGATTGCCTGAGAAAGCCGGAGGGAGGAAAACCTGACAGGAAAGTGAAAGCATGGGGCTTCTGCTCAACAGTGGGCAATGCTGGTGCGGGTGGCAGCTGCATGATGAAGGGACAGCGACCACTGCCCAGCAGGGACCCCTCTGGGAGGGCGACCTTGAGCTTTAGTGAGTGACCCGTGCTTCACGTGAGGTGTTTAGAACAGAATAGAATCATTAGGGCTGGAAGACCTTTGGGATTGTTTGGTCCAGCCATGCCCTACCACCACCGTTACCCACTAAACCATGTCCATAGCAACACGTCCGACCTTTCCCTCAACACCCCCAGGACAGTGATGCCACCACTTTTTGCTGTGTTTCACCGTGACTGAACTGCTGCGAGTGCTGCTGCTGTACCAAGCGAGTTTGTGAGGCACAAATTGTTTTGCTCACATGGGCAATGCTTATCACAGGAACGCGCTCGTTCCTCTGCCTTTTCCCCTGCTTGGATTAACAACCCCTCACGCCTTCCACACGTGCTGGCTGCACGGAGCCTGTGTGCGAGCGGCCCTGCGGCGACACAGCGCCAGGCCGACACAGGGAAGGGCGACGAAGCTGGTGAGGGGCCTGGAGAACAAGTCCTACGAGGAGCGGCTGAGGGAGCTGGGCTTGTTCAGCCTGGAGAAAAGGAGGCTCAGAGGCGACCTTATCGCTCTCTGCAAGTACCTTAAAGGAGGCTGTAGCGAGGTGGGGGTTGGTTTGTTCTCCCACGTGCCTGGTGACAGGACAAGGGGGAATGGGCTAAAGTTGCGCCAGGGGAGTTTTAGGTTGGATGTTAGGAAGAACTTCTTCACTGAAAGGGTTGTGAGGCACTGGAACAGGCTGCCCAGGGAAGTGGTGGAGTCACCATCCCTGGAAGTCTTTAAAAGACGTTTAGATGTAGAGCTTAGGGAAATGGTTTAGTGGGGACTGTTAGCGTTAGGTCAGAGGTTGGACTCGATGATCTTGAGGTCTCTTCCAACCTAGAAATTCCGTGATTCTGTGATATGGGGTCGGCCGCGGGTCCCAGCGCCCGCTGAAGGCCCCTGCCAGCCCCGCGGCCTCCCCTCGGCGCCGCCCCGCCCCGCGCAGCACCGGCCCCGGCCCCGGCCCCGGCCCCAGCGCCGCCTCGGCACGGCCCCGCGCGGCCTCCGTAGGGCTCGGCCGGGCCCGCTGGGGCCGCGCCGGGCGGGTGAGCGGCGGGGCCGGGCCGCGATGCTGCGCTGGGGGGCGCGGGCCTGGGCCTGGGGCTGGGGCCTGGGCCTCGGCTGCGGCCCCGCGGGGCTCGGGCTCGGGGCCCGGCCGCGTAACGTGCGTGGGGGCCGCGGGGGGAGGCAAGGCGGGAGGGAGGCAGGGCCCGGGCACCCCGCGCCTCAGCGGGGGCTCCCCGGGGCGGGACGGGGCTGGCGGCCGGGCCCCCCCCTGAGCTCTGCTCCCCGCAGGTGGCTCCCAGCATGGCCGAGGGGCTGCGGGCGGCGGCTGCCAAGAGGCTGAGCGGCGGCGGCGGCGAGGGGCCGGGAAGGCCGGAGGAGAACGGGCGGCAGAGCAAGAGGCTGAAGGGAGGCGGCGGCGAGGAGGAGGAGGAGCAGGGCAAGAAGTCGCCCAAGAGGAAGATCGTGCTGCTGATGGCGTACTCGGGGAAAGGCTACCACGGCATGCAGGTGGGGGGGCGGCAACGCGCCGCGCCCGGCCGCACCTGGGGGCTGCGGGGTTTGCAGGAGCGGGGGGGGCTGGGGGGCTGCGGGAACAGGCGAATGCAGCGGCTCCTGGGGCCGAATGCTGCGGTAGCAGCTGCACGTGGGGAGCTGTCAGCTGCACATCTGGTGTGTCCCAGGGCCACTGACCGTGCCTTCCAGCACAGAGCATCAGCAGACCTTCCAAAAGCTGTGCTGCAGACAAGGCTCTTGAGGAGGCTGCAAGCACGGGCACTGCAGTTCTGTCAGCACCTGATGTGCTGTCTCATGATCCCTCCCGACCCGTGCACCAGCTTCAGATTGAAGCTTCACGCTTCAAAGCAGTTGGGCAGTTTTCCTTAGGTCAGACCTCAGGTTGTCTCACTGTGTTCTGCAAAATGTGTAGGTCCTGGAGAACTGAGCTGTGTATTTAAATGAAACAAATTGCCGTATGTGTTGACAGCTATTGGATTTATGAAAAGGTTGTTTGTACTCAAAGACATTGTAAATTGTCCCTTTTCTAGTGCACTCAATAGGGTGACATGTAGCAATTTAGGAGCAGGAAAACTGCTGTGAGATTGTTACACTTGCACGTGGGATGCTGCTTTGTTGCAGCAGCAAAGTGCCCCCGACTTGCTCATGCAGGAATGGTCTCGTGGTACAGCCTTAGCAGCAACAGCGTGGTTTTGCTCCATCTGCTGCTCCTCTCAGCATACTGCATGCTCTGTACACATTGCTGAGGTGTAGTTTAAAAGCTCTACAGGATAACTGGTAATGGTTGAACACAGAAGAATTTTTCATGCTTACACAGCAAAGTAGCTTTGTTCAACAGCAGTGAACAACATGCATGGGCATGTCTGTAGAAGTGCATTTCAGCTTTACTGCGTTTGTTCCCAAGTGGTGTGTGTTGGAGGGTGTGCCAAGCAGCCTTCCAGAGGTAGAGTTGCATGCTTCTGTCATAGTTCATCTACAAGTTTAGTGCAGAAGTTGCTGGAGCAAACAGTAGTCTGAGTTATGTAACAGCTTGGGCTACCTGACCAAAAGAGTCCACTAATTTCTGGAAGCCCGATTTGCAGAGGCCAGGTTTGGAACAGCAGCTGGTACTGTTGCAGGCACTGGTAAATAATTTAGGGTTATGAAGGGAAGATTTAAAAAAGATTGCATGGTGATATTCAATTAACATTTTTCAATGATGTTCTTCAGAACAGTTACCCCATTATTACTATTTGTTTTCTGATTTTATATTCTCTTCTAGAGGAATATGGGATCTTCACAGTTCAAGACAATTGAAGACGACTTGGTATCCGCCCTTGTTCAGTCAGGCTGCATCCCAGAAAACCATGGAGAAAACATGAAGAAAATGTCTTTTCAGCGGTGTGCTCGAACAGATAAGGTACATTGGTTAGGGCCTGTGCTCTCATAAAATGTGGTCTGTTCCCACCAGTGCTGTTGTGATTGCCTGGTAAAGCATTGTTTAGCATGAGATCCAACAGCAAATCCTATTTGCAGTGAATGTTACTTGAAACTTCTCCCTTCATTCATTACTAAATTTAAGTAAAAAGCAAATATTTAGAAAGAGTGAGATACTGGTTATATGGCGGTTGTAAAGCTGGTGCTTCACACTTACCCTGTGTCTCTTTGCATTGCTGTCACATTCATCTGCTCCAGCTTGCCAACCTGTTGCTGCTCCTCACTGCTCTTGCTGCCTGGTTGATGCAGAGCTTGGAAATGTAACTGCATCACAGTTGATTTTCAACCCTGCCACAGCAGGATTCTAAGTCTGAACTGGAATTCATGGCTGATCTTATGTACCAGTCATTTCTTTTCTGCTGGTGCTTTACTTACTAGTCAAATACAGCGAGATACGTCAGGAAAGGGAGTGCAATATTACGCTCTCTAAGATTGCTAAGGTGCTGGGTGGCCGTACAACACCAGCAGGTCTTCCAGGAGTACTCTTACTTGGATTTCTGCCTGTGACCTTGCATTTGCCTTTCTGCAGCCTGAAATGACCTGTGCAAAAAACTTGTTCTTTAGCTATTTCAGTTCTTCAAGTGCTATCCTAGACCCTCCAAGGTACATAATTATCTGTGTATGTGCTTTATGATTTTTATAGGGTGTGTCTGCAGCTGGACAGATTGTGTCACTAAAGGTCAGGCTAATAGATGACATCTTAGAAAAGATCAATAACCATCTTCCTTCTCACATCAGAATTCTGGGTAAGGATGCCAGAATGGGCAAAGAAAACTTTTCAAAGAGAAGCCTTATCCTGCACAAAGTCTCTCCCTTACTATTATAATTTTCCTCAAAAGCAGTTTAGTTTTAACAAGAATCTATGTTTCTGCTATTTTGAAATTAGTGTCCTATAAAATAAATCTTTGTATATTTGAATTGCATTTTATTTAAAAAAAATACATTTGTTGGTAAAGTTGAAATCACAATTGGGTTATGGCCTACTGATTCAGAAATTTAACATCTCTTTTTAAAATAAGGGCTGAAGAGAGTCACTGGGGGATTCAACTCCAAGAACAAATGTGATGCCAGAACCTACTCCTACATGCTGCCAACATTTACCTTTGCCCATAAAGACGAGGATGTGCAAGAAGAGGCGTATCGACTGAACAACGAGACCCTTGAAAGAGTCAACAAGCTGCTTGCTTGCTATAAGGGAACACACAACTTCCACAACTTCACGTCTCAGAAGGGACCCAAGGACCCCAGCGCCAAGCGGTACATAATGGAGATGTACTGTGGAGAGCCCTTTGTGCGGGAAAACGTCGAATTTGCAGTGATCAAAGTGAAAGGTCAGAGTTTCATGATGCACCAAATAAGGAAGATGATTGGGCTGGTGATAGCTATCGTGAAAGGTTATGCTGCTGAATCTATCATAGAGCGCAGCTGGGGAGAGGAGAAAGTAGATGTCCCCAAAGCTCCCGGACTCGGTCTGGTCTTGGAAAGGGTACACTTTGAAAAGTACAACAGACGGTTTGGAAATGATGGGCTGCATGAGCCTCTGGAGTGGACAGAGGAGGAGGAAAAGATTGCTGTTTTCAAAGAGCAGTATATCTATCCTACTATTATTAACACAGAAAGGGAGGAGAAATCCATGATGAACTGGCTAAGCACCCTCTCCATCCATGACTTCAACTCTTCTACTGCTGAGGTGCAAGCTAACAACAAAATTCAAAGGTAATGATTGAAGCCATTGTTGTTTTCAAACAGAAGCTGCAAGTTAAAATGGCTCTTCGCTTACTAATATTTTTGTTTTCCATGAACAGACTGTGGAAGAGGACAGCCATCTGGAGTATAAAATGTTTTTATCTTTTCAGTCTGCACGGTCTTGATGTTGGTGGCATGAGTTAGACAGAGGGTTACTTACGCAGGTTTTTGCATGGGGCAGTTGAGGGAAGGAGGAAGGAAGGAAGGAATGCTTTGAAACACTGGCTGATTTGACTGCAGAGTCATACACTGGCAAATCTCGCTGCATTTTCCAATGCTTCTGGGGAAGTTTAAAGTCAATGGTCAGTGTCTTTTGACTTAGGTCCGTCTCTGGCTATATATGAAATACTGACAAACTGTTTTCCATTTTCCATTTCAGAACAGCAGCGATCTTGAAGGCAGTGATGGTTGTGGTGATGATTCTGACTGAGCCAATAAGCGTCTGGACCTGGGACCCTTACTGCCTGCAGCTCACTTTGTCTACAAACAAGTGGCCTTCCTAGTCCAAGAACCCAGTAAAGCAGAGGTTTGCGTGCATGCAGGACAAGAACTGGATACCCAGGAAAAACTGAGCGGGGAAAACAGTGCTGTAGAAAGAGTAAAAGAAGCTGTTGGTACCACTGACTGATCCACCTGCCTGGTATACTTGAAAAAAGTGTAACAAGAAAGAAGCTTTCTAAAAGATTCTTGTAATGCAGAATGTCTTAATTGCTATTTGAATAACATTTTTATTACGTGTTTACCTGGAAGTAGTATTTTAAATATGTATAATCTTTACATAAAGATGGGGAAAACCATTTTAATATACTTTTTTGATGATTATTATGAACTCCATGAACTTTCAATTTAGTTTTTATTTTCCTTTCACCTTTAATTAACCTGATCTCTAAACATCATTTTAAGCTTTTATCTTCCATGTCATCCATGGCTTTCCTGTCGAATAACACGTGTTCATTATCATGCTAACTGCTATGAATTCTTTTGCTATTGAATCAAACTTTCCATGTTTTGTAAAGCTTTGCAAGCCTAGAGGAAATGATTCCTTACTCAGGGAGAGGTCTTAATGTTGGAACATGGAACGAACCACATATTTTAAGATAAGACCTTTTATTTGAAAGGTGTCATCCTCCCTTTATTGTCCTCATGCTTGGGCAGGCTCAAGAAGGTAGATCCGCAGCTACGTACGTAGTTGGGCATCCACTGCCTGAGGCGTCGTTTCACAGGCGTGCAGTTGAGATGTGAGGAACACATGTAAATTAATTGCCGGGACTGCAATTCAAAGCGTGCAGCTATGAAAGTTCTAGTGTTCCCTGGGGTGGCTCACTAGATGTGTTGCTGCTGGTTTAGTATTTCTGTTTCTAGTGGAAACTAGCTTGCCATCTGCTAGATTCTGGGTTGATCCAACTTAGCATGTGTGAAAGGAATGGTGCTGACTTCCTCGGGGCTTAATCAAGTCTGCATTTGCTTTGTATGTGTGAATTTGTAATTTCTATCAAGCTGCTCAGAGTAGAGGAGTGTGCAGTGATCAGTGGTAAGGGAAGAGCACGTCTGAGTGTTGTCTTCCTCTGGGAAATTGTTTTAATTTTCTGTGTTCCGAGATCTGCATACTCTGGAGTTCTCCTTTCTGTCCTGTCAACTTGGGATACAGCCTAGTCCCATGCCTGAAGATGTGCATCAAAACTGGGGGTCCATACTGAGTACGGTAGTTACTTCTTATAGGAGACGGTTCTTTGCGCCTTCATTCCATGCCTTCTGATTTTATGCCTCCTGGATTTTTTATTTTTTGGCCAAAGTACAGCTGTCCCTTGAAAAGGGATTTGCTTGTTTCATCTGGATTTTAATCAGAGCTTTTTGTTTATGTGAAGGCCTGACTGTGTAGGAATGACAGCAGTGTAAGTGTTCTGGAGAGGGACTCTACCTGGATTTTCTTTTCACATCCCTTGCTAACTCATACTGTTGACCTAGTCTGTATTAGTCTTCTGTCCAAAGCTCTGTCTTTCTGTCCCTTTTGATCTGAGAACAATGCCTTTATTTACTTAAAAATAGAGGCATCAAAACTGACACCAGTGGCTCAGCTGAAATCAACAGGAATTTCTATTGGTAGCCTATGGAGAAAACAAAATAAACCCGGGGTGTTTCTTACCTGCTGTTAACGCGTGCTGTTCTGTTTCATGGGGACCGTGAGCTGGGTGTTTGAGCTCCGGTTTCAGTGCGGGTAAGTGGCTTTGTGGCTCGGGGTGTGCGTACAAATACACAGAGGCCCTGAAGCGATTCAGGCTTTGAAGCTGCCCCCTGGGGTGTGTGTGGGGCGCTCGCCTGTCCGGGCGGCGGGCTGACGGCGGTGCCCGCTCAGCTTGGGGCCGGCGGCCCGGCTGCTGCCGGAGCGAGGGGATCCGGGGCAATTTGGGGCTCTTTGAGGCTTTTTGGGGTTTCTGGGGGCTCTTTGGGGCTCCCTCAGCTCCCGGCACAGGCCCCAGCCCCGTCACCGCCGCCATTAGCGGCGCCCCGCGCATGTACCGCGTTCCCCCCCCATCCCGCAGGTGGCACCGCCCTGTGCTGCCCCCCTGTGGGGCGGCGGTGGTACGGCCCCGGGCGGAGCTCCTGAGGGGGGAGCCGCCGCGCGTGCCCGCGGGCGAGGAGGCGGCCGGCGCGTGCCTGCCGGGGCCGCGGGAGCGCGCGGCCGCTCGCTGAGGGGAGGCGGTGGCGCTGGGCGGCCTCCTCCTCCTCCTCCTCCTCCTCCTCCTCCTCCTCCTCCTCCTTCTTCCGCGGCTGATTTCGTTGTAGTTCCAAGGCAGCCCTCACATACGGACCGAGATACCAGCACCCCGGCCGTCTGGTTACTGTGTGCAACAAGCACTACGCGTGTACCCACGGCACCAACCGCTCCTGCCTCCCAGAAAAAAAATATGTTCAAATCGCTTCCCGTTACACCCAGCCGGGCAGCTCTTGCCGCTAGGTGCAGAAGCAGCCTCTATTTTTAAATACTTTCTTTCAGAATTACTTTTGATAGGGTAACGGTTTGAAAAAAAAGAAAAAAAAAAAACATTTAAAATAACACAGATAAGTCTTATATATATGTTAATGATTTATCGTAAAGTATTTTCTATCGAATATAAGGTTTTAGTTTTGTAATTAAAGATAATTGCTTTAATGAGAATTTCTGTAATTGTAAGATTATATCTAATACCAATTATTATAAGCCCTAAAAACCCTCAGGAGGAGATCCTGGCACTGTCGGTGCTGCACGTCTCATTTTCCATGCGTTGGGCTTAACGCCCGCACCCTCTGTGCCCAATTTGTTCATTCCTTTAATTGATGTTGTTGCACCAAGTTTCTCCTTTCTGGTCATTTGATACTTGGATGGAGATTGGTTGCATCATTATCACCTCTCCGTAGGATGTTATTTTAAAAGATCTTTGTGTTGTCAGTTTAAAGAGGTGATAAATACGTTCTAGACCAGTGTGCTGATCCATTTGCATCTTCACAGCTTTTAGGTATGTAGTTGTCTGGTGGGGTGCTGGGAGGTCGATTTGACCGTCTATGTAACAGCGTGCATTGTTGCTTCTTTCCGTTTTGTTTCTAATGTTCTGCTGTTAAAATTACTGAAATGGTGATTTGTAAAAGTTCCTTTGCAGGTGAAATGCTTCCTGTTCCTCACATGGCTCTACAGATCAGCCAGGAGCGAAGCAGAGAGCAAAACAAATCAAATTCACCAAGCCTGCATAGCTCCTCACCTGCTTCACGCAGCAGGAACCTGACATTTCTTCAGCAGGTATGACCAGCAGGTCATGATAAGAACCATGAGCTGGCCCAAGCTCCAGTTTCCCCACAGCAACGGGTATCAGATTTGCACAGTATATTGTGTGTGGCTTTTAATGCTTGTTTTATATGTACTGAAATTGCTGCTGATCTCTGTTCTGCATCATTAAACAGTTCTCTTTGAGTGAGGAATTTCATCCTCAGAATGAAAAAGGTAACATCATCTTATTGGAAAGTCTAGACAAGATTAATTGTTGGCACTTTGCTGCTGCTGCTTTCTCTTGAAATTTTACATCCATAAAACACTTTTTTTTTTTTTTTTTAATTTATTTTTCAATTGATGATGGCTATCCAACTCTCAGTTTAAAGATTCTTTTGATGGATTCTCGTTGAATCAAATTAATTTCATGTTGTGGAGTAAGTTTAGGATGTGTGTGCAAGGTTGCAGGTACGTTGGTATTTATTTACAGCAAGAGGGAGCACCACGCTAACTTCTCTCACGGTGAGGCAGTGTTTTCCTTTTCCTGTGTATTGAGACTTTGTGGATGACAGCATTGCTCGAGCCTGGGAGAAAGGAGCAAATAGTTCTACTATTTTTTACAGAGGACTTCACAAAGCACTAATAATTTGTTTCAGATTGCCCAACTGAACTATATAATTGCTTAAATCTCACTTTACAATAAAACTTTGTGTTCATTTAAATTTAGAATGCTCAGTAGCTAGCAGTATCTCTCCTGTGTCTTTTAGAGATTCAGACATGCTACGTAATTTTTCTTGAAGAAAGAAAAGGAATGAGAAGGAATCAGGCAGAGTCTCTGGGGAAGTAGAATTTGTATTTCTAATGATATCCTAGAAGGAGATTTAATTAAATAGAATCAATTATTTTAACATTTTATGGAACATATTTAGATTAAAGGAGGATCACAATGAGAATTTGTATTGCCTGTGCTTACTCACCAGCAGCTGCGGAATGCTTACATGTGTTAATAAAAATGCCATAAACTAAATTGTATGTGAACTTTTTAGGGAATTCTGTCCATCTGCCATTTGGCAGAGCATTTCAGTTTTATGAAAATTCTCACTCTATCAACTCTGCTCTCCTGATGACGTTTAGAAATACTATAGTTTAGGAGGAAAAAATAGTTCTCGAGAGAGAGTATCAGTGCATCTCAGACGTCTCTATAGATTTAATGTAACACTGCCCCATAGCAAAGTTCCTCGTAGAGCTTTATGTAAATCTACAAAAGATGGGTTATTCATTAGATATTAATAAAGTGCAACTTCAGACCGTGTAGAATATCTGCAAGGACTGCAGAATCATTTGTATTAGTTATTTGTTTAACGCTTTTCACAGTGCCTGTCATGTTTTTGTATTGTGCAATAGTAATAATGATGTTCATACTTGAAGGAAAATGAAATTCTGCAGCGAATAACAACACTGAGGAAAGCAGGTTTATGGTCTCTGAAACGTCTGCCCAAACTCCAAGAGGCCCCACGACTCAAATCACACCATGATTATCTTTTGGAAGAAATGCAGTGGATGGCAGCAGATTTTGTTCAAGAAAGAAGATGGAAGATGATAAGTGCCAAGAGAGTAATGTGAATTTGATATTTCCTACTAGAAAAGGAGTTGGGGGTAGGAAGAATAGGCAGCATTTTCATGGTTAGGACTTAGTCACTGAGGGTGTATGAATTTTGTTTTCACAAACAGTGGAGAGGCAAATTTAAGGAGTATCTGTAAAGGGATTGTATTTTTTTCTTTCTTTAGAAACACGTTTATTAGGTAGAATACATACAGTGAAAACTTAAAATAACTGTATGTCTTTGTTCAGCTAATTATAAGCATGTATCGTTACCATGAGGATCTGACACTTCATAAGGAAACATGCAAAAAGAGAGAAGAGAAGCGGCTGAAGGCTATTGCTGCTTTTACTGCTAGAGAAATTGAGTGTTTTTGGTCCTCCATTAAGCAGGTAAATACCTCCCCTCCACCCCCTCCAAATAAGTTCTGAATAAAAACCCAGTGGATCATGACAACAAGAGTTTTACAACTGAACTTTGTTCAGTCCTCTTGGTGACTATTATACCTTGGTAAAGATAGCTTCGTGTTACGATTGCATGAATAATATGAAGCCTTATATGTCATGAGTGTTTTACTCAACCTCATTGGTGCATTTGGCTCACTGTGAACATAAAAGTTTTAATGCAAGTTATTTTTGGGTAACTCTGAAGTGTTATGTGGATAACTACTATTCATGGTCAGTTTTGTACATGCTATTCTTGGAGTGCTCTTCATTGTAGCCATGTCTGGATGTCTGTCTGACCATTGAAGAAATGTTAAACAATTCTCAGCTGTATTTACAGCTAAGTGCATTCATATTTGTCACTTCCTTCTGCTATTTTTCCCTTGCACTCTCTCTACTTTAGGTGGTAGATTTAAAATTACAAGGAGAGCTAGAAGAGAGGAGAAGGAAAGTATTCAACTCCCAGAACACCTCAAGAAAAGGTAATAAGGACCTCAGGCTTTTTTTTTAGCATAATATTGTGGGATGTGCCAGTAGTAACAAAATAAACTTACCAAAATAAATATTAAGAAAATAATATTTTGTTTTTGAATTATAAATATCTCCTTTCTCTAGTTCTCTGACTTCCTGTGTGTTACTAAAGCTTTGGTAAATGCACTGTAAAGGCTTTTTGTTGCTGAGTTCTTGTTTGTATCAATCAGGGTCCCTTGGGGCCATGAGTGAGACTGAATTCACTAAAACTGTCATATGTGCACCTGTGTCCCACTGCAGGTTGCCCTTGTTTATGTAATCATTTGTCTTAAACTGTTTTTTACGTTATTCTTATAGTGTAGATTTCTTATATTCTTTAGACTCTGGCTTAGCTGTAAATGCTGTCAAACCTTTTAATGGATTGCTCAGTTCAGATGTGGCTGCACCATTAACTTGATTACTTCGTGCAGAAATAAGAGACTCTATGATCAAGAAAGAGAGCCTTCAGGAAGATGTGGTGCTTACAGACCTACTCATGCCCACCCCAAAAACACATATGGGAGATTTAGCAGACATGGCTGCTGTTGCAGAAGCGTTGTTACCCAAAGGCAGTGCTCAAATCACAACAGCAGTAAAAAGCATTACTCCATCTTTGTTACATGGCACTCTTAGAGAGTATCAGAAGACTGGACTAGAGTGGTTGGCAAAGCTCTATAAGATGAATCTCAACGGCATTCTGGCTGATGAAGCTGGACTTGGTAAAACAGTGCAAGTTGTAGCTTTTTTTGCCCACCTGGCATGTAATGAAGGTATGAAATAACTATTTTAAAAGTTCATTAGTGAATGTATTTTCAGTAAGGAAAAAATAATGCTTTTAATATGTATAATTTAATGAAATGCATCTGAAATGCTTTGTATACAAAAGGAGAGACAACTCCTGCCATCGAGTTTTAGTGCATGTTGTTTGTATGTACACAGTTGCCTTTTATGTAAGCTGTGAAGTGATGTGTAGTCACTTCCAGTTATGTTGTACTTGTTATCTCTGTAGGTAACTGGGGTCCTATTCTTGTTATTTCACAAAACTTTAATGTACTGAAGTGGGTGACTGAACTGAAATGCTGGTGTCCTGCTTTGAGAATTCTTCTGTACATTGGGGATCCAGGAGAACTTCTAAAAACTAGACAGGTATTATGAAACATAGTTTCATCTACACACATTCTGAGTAAGGTAAGCATTACACTGAAAGGAAGTATCAGGCTGAGTCGCACTTAAACCATTGTGGTTAAAAACTTGATCATAGTGATCTTACAATCTCCTCCTTTTCTCTATTGTTACGTAACATACAGAAAGCACAAGAAGAATGAAGATACCTTCTCATCTCATGAATGCTGGCTAAAAAGCAGAGTGTGGTATTTACCAATAAAGCTTGTTCTGATGACCAGCAGTGGCTAGCCTTTTTAGTGCATATTTATTTATTGGCACGATGTTCCTTGTACAGATGTTTTTGACTAATGACTAATCTCTTCCATCTTTGTTTCTATGACTTTTACCTCACCTTAGTATTTGCAGAAGCTTATTAAGAAATTGTATTGAGTGTATCTTTATTTTTTTGGTTGAGAAACTGATGTATAATCCAGAAGAAGCAACAGGAAGTCTGGTGTGTGTTTTGTAGTTTAGCAACCATGTATTTGTTTCCAGGCTTCAAGATTCCATTACACTTATTTGCAAAATATGTTTCTTCCTGTTTTTCTTTTTTTTTTCCCTCTTATTTTTATTTTTTCTGACTTCCATAGTTGCAAGGAACTTCTTGGATTCCTCCAATGAGGCTATTACAACATACAACTTCTAGCCCTCTTTTTGCTCTGAAATCTGTCAAAAAATATATCCCTTTAGGATGTTTGTGTTTTTATGTTGCAGGAATGGATTGACCCCAACAATTTTAATGTGTGTGTTACCTCCTGCAAGCAAGTCTTTGAAGACTATGAGGCATTCATGAAAGTACAATGGAGGTACCTAGTTTTAGACGAGAGGCAAAATGGTAATAATCTGACAGAAAAGCACTGGGATGCAGTTTTCAGTCTCCATAGGTCTGGAGTATTCATTATAAATTTTCCTTTTGATTTTGTCTTAGATAATTCCTGAAATAGCTTCAGCACTTAACTTTTAATCTTCTTGCTGTGATTTGTTATCTTAATTGTTTATAGTAATCACCGTTTACTCTTGATGGATACACTTCTGCCTACTGCCCTAAAAGATCTGTGGACGATTGCCTGTTTCCTGATCCCAGAGATTTCCAAATTCTATTTGGATTTTACAAAGGTAGCATCTGCAGAAGGGAATGAGGATCATTACCAGACAGTGGCAATAAGACTGCAGAGAGTATGTCTCCCTTGAGAATAGCGTCTTAATTCTAGTATCTCTTTCTCTGGGGGAACACAATTAAGAAATTATTGTTTTGTGTTCTTTTAGGTAGTTCAGTCATTTATTTTGCGGAGGTCCAAAATTCATGTTGAGAAGCAGTTAGCGAGGAAATATGAGCATGTGCTGATGTGTACTCTTTCTAATCGACAGAAGTCAATGTATAAAGACATCCTGTCTCAACCCAGGTACATCTGTTGAGTTGTTCTTAGTTGCTCAATTATTGAAATGATAAGTTAGGAAGCATTCCAGTTACAGTAAGAGAGCTTAACTGTTGGCATACTATTTTTAAGTGAGTCATGGGCAAACCAAAAGACTCAAATGTGTGGCATAATCATAGTGCTGTGCAGGCTAATCATGTTCTACACTAAGTGGCAATTGCATTCAGTAATTTCTTCCTTCTGTGTTTTTTTTTTTTTTTTTTAAATATATATATATATAATCCTTTTACAAGGTGAAAAGGAGAATAAATGAACAGTATTTGCAGATTATGGGACAAAACACAGTATTCTGTATTTATAACTTAGGCAATTGAGCATGTGCCACAGCTTTTGTTTAAATTTAGCACTTGTTTAGGAACTGAATATCCTAGTTTATATTTTACTTTGCTTTCCTAATGTGCCTTGTTTACATTTTACAGTGAATTTGATGATTTAAAGTGGTATTTACTTGGGCATTAAAAAACATGGCCTTAATATTGACAACATGTATTTGTATATTATTTCATGCCACTTTCATTTGAAGTAATGGGTATTTAAGAAATGCAGGTTTATAATAATGTGAGTTTTCAAATCAGAATGTATTATATAAATTATTAAAAGTTTGTGTGGATGTGAGGGAAGCTGGAGGAACAGAAGACTGCATTTTTAAAGTCATACTACAGTAAGTTCAATAAATTGGTTTTGTCAGGTTTATTTAGAAAAACAATTTAAATGTGCAGAAAGACCTAAGCTCCTAGAAAGCACTTTTTAAAACATAATTATATTTTCATTTTAAATAACAGAACTCAAGAATGTCTCAGAAGTGGGCACTTTGTCAGTGTTCTCCATATTCTGATGCAGCTCCTACGGGTGTGTAATCATCCTGATCTGATAAATCCCCGGCTTCCCAGCTCTTCCTTTGCGCTAGAGACACTGGAGTTTAGAACTGCTTCTCTAGTGCTGAGTGCATTAAAATGGGATCTTTGGAAGGTACGTAGGGAAGTAACTCGCTTGTGTTTGATTTAATTTGACTGGGAGAGCAGGTGGTTTAAGAGTACAACATATTACAAGTCAGGTTCCAATAAATTTCAAAATCTGTGAATTGCTAATTCTTTTAATTCTTAGAAGCAACCACAATGATTATAAATAGTACCTGCTGACTTCATGGCAGTACTGAATTTAGTAGGTAAACTGGGTACTTGCTGTCCTTATCACAGAAGGTCAGACTATTTTGCAATGTTTTCCATTTTCTGATTTTGCTTAAAGTTTCCAGTTAATCTAAAATATTGGATCTTGGAATCGAGGAAAAAGTGCCATTCTTGTCCTGTCCTCAGGAGCAGCAAGGGCATAATTAAGTTCTAAAGATGAGAAGCTGTCTCATTCCACAGTTTGGTTATAAGCATAGTCAGTTGAAGTTACATCGCAAGAGATTTCATCCTTTTTTTTTTTTTTTTCCTGGGAAATTCGAATAGTTATTTAATTGAGCCTGTTGGAAAACTATCTTGGGGTGGGAGGAGGGTGTCAGAGGCTTGTGGAGGAAGTAGGGTTAATGTATCAAGGTAGGAATGGATGAGACTGAAATCTCAGTTCTACGAAGACAAATGTTTTGATTACAAGCATTGGATTAACTGCAGAGCTTGTAATCTGAGTGTGCTGTCCTGTTGTTGACTCTCAGTAACATGAGCATAATACGCTATTTTCATGGTAGAGGTTGCTGAAACCTTTTAAAGTAACTGCAGCTGCTCTCTGCAAAATCACGTGATACTTGACTCTTCTCAGTTTTCATTTACTTCTGGCTTCAACTGTGAGCTTTTTAATCATCGGATAATGTGGAATATTATTACTACTTTTTATAGCTGCACTTGAATAGTAGTAGAATATTTCTTTATTTTGTTTTTGTTAAGCACACAGACCTGTCTCTCTTTGATGTGACTGGGATGGAAGACAAAATGACTCGCTATGAAGCACAAATGCTGCCAAAACTGAAAGTAACTAGGAAGCTTATTGAAGAGATCTACTGTTCTCCTTCATCACCCAGACTCGAGCCAGTGAAACTCAAACCGAATAGGTATGCAGTGTTCTAGTGATTTTTAAGTACTGGGTGAAAATGAATAATATTTGTGAGTGCTGAGAGGGTACATTCAGATGTGTTTGTTTGTCTTGCTATTTTGTTTCCAAACTGATTGCTGATAGGACTCTATACGAGTCTTCTGGGGGAAAGCAAACTACCTTTTACCACTGGATAGTTTCTCTCAGTTATGAAGGCTTGCTTGTGATCCTTCTTGCCAAACTCAGAAGCACAACAGACTTCAAGTCGGTTGAACATTTTAATTGTTTCTGCTGTAGAGAGTTTCCTAAGCATAATAATTAAATCTTCTCCTCCTAATTCATTTTAACACTAAGATGCACTTGCAATGCACTTAAATATTTTTTTTTCTTTTTTCTTTTTCTTTCTATGGGTGGAAAAGAGGCTTGCTGATGAATTTTGACCTTTCGTTTATTCTATTGAACCTACTTTCGGAAAATCAATTGGGAGAGTCATTTTTCAGTCTTGGACTTCAGTAACCATACTCTGCTTTTATCAGATTAATGTATTGTAGAGTGTTTACCTAAACATTGCTCTGACTTACTCTACAGCAGAATTATATTAGCTCCAAGACAGCTTGTGTAACACATGGCTGCAGCAGGTGACAAGGAGAACATCCTGCACTAGTTCTGTTAGGCCAGAAGGAAGCTTTGTCAGTTAATGAAATCTAAGAGTTGGGAGAGATTTTTTTAAAAAGTCAAACAGAAACAGATCTCATTCTTTTGCTGTTTAGACATCTCTAGTTTCCCTGAAGTTGTGTATATGAAACAATTACTGGGAAGTCAGCTGTTAAAATTTCAGTGTGTTTTTAAAACCATGAAAACTCTATGAATAATCTGTAGACATTCAAGATGCATGGAAGTAGAGATCTTCTGCTTTTTGTCCTTACATTGCATCCAGCCACAATTAAGATTTTCCTTTGTTAAGAAGTTTGACTTTTATTAGCACCTTTTGGGGAGGTTTTTTGCTGTTTCCAAACTCCAAAGATGATAAAGGTATTTGGGAGATCTGTGACGCTTGTATTCCTTCACATAATCTTTCAGAGATGGCTGGAGCCTCAGAGCATTCAGCACACCTTACATTTAATAGTATATTGTGTTTCCTTTGCATGCTCTAAGTCCACAAGAGTCCACAAAGTCTCTCCAGCTGCACACTCTGCAGCTCTTCTAGGTGACATTACTGATTAAAACCAACAATTTGTTTTTTAACTTAATTTGTGTATTAGGATGAAGAGACTAACAACTTCCTCAGGTATGATTTTTATATGTGTAGTAAGATGGATTTGTTAATTTTTAGGTTATTTACACCAGTGCAGTATGGACAAAAACCCGAAGGCAGGACTCGAGTCTTCACAAGGTCTCAATTGCAGCAGACAGTGGACACAGCAATGGTTATGGCAGACCACCATGAGGAAATAAAAAGACAACAACCTCTTGCCATGTTTTCAGAATTTCAACATACAAAAGGTGTGCAGTACATATTATAAAGCGTTGCTTTCTGACTTTCTCATGTAATTAAATATTTTTATATTGTTGAAAGTTGGAGGAGAAATAAGGTTGTACTGTTCTAAGAGCTTTTTACATTGCTAAAAATGAACAGTGAAGGAGAAAAATCTCTTATCCTGTGGTTGTTTTCTCCAATAACTTTGCATAAAATATACCTGTGCAGACTCCTGAAGCCCTCACAAGGTTTGTACGTTATCAATTCATACAAATATACATTTGAAATACCAGTCAAACAGTTAGCATCTAGGAAATTATCCTCACTGAGAGAAGAACATTTCACATGTAGTTTAAGAACAGAGATACCTAGTCTGTTTGCATTTAAGTGCAACCCAGGAGTCATGTCTGGAGAAAAATTCCTCTTTGCTGGAAATACGGCACATAATAAGTGTAAGGTAAACGTGCAAAAACGTGCTTCTAGTTCAGAGTGAGGAAATTATTTTTAAACTTTGCACCTTTTTTGTCTTTTTGTCTTAACAGCCAGCAAGGTAGTACTTGGCCCAATGGCTTCCACTACTGGAGCACAAGAGAGAATTGATCAGCCAGAGAAACCTGTAACATTACAGTTTAGAGGGAAAACTTTTACTTT
Source organism: Aythya ferina (assembly GCF_964211825.1). Lineage (NCBI taxonomy): Eukaryota > Metazoa > Chordata > Aves > Anseriformes > Anatidae > Aythya > Aythya ferina. Next base: position 3,261,614 of record NC_140316.1, read on the forward strand.
GTCTTACAGTCAATTCTGTCTGCTTGTTGGTAGACAGTCTTTGAAGCAACAAGGTGTGACATTGTGCAGTACACTTTTATTTTTTAAACAGTAAATCTTTTCCTTGACTTTAAGTTTGTTTCTTTCTAGAAGAGTATGGAGCTTCATTGAAGCTCATTGATCAGCTTGAGCTGTTTTTTTTTTTTTTCTTTTTAATCATTTTTGAATTATTCAGAAATGGAAACCATGGAAGCTAGAATATCCTAATATTGTAATGTCATGTCTGTGAAATTAAATGAATTTTTTTCTTCACTAAAATATTTTTCTTGTCTTGCTGCTTTCCTGGAAAAATGAATTTATTAATTCATTTAATTATAACAGTGGATGACTCAAGCACCAAATCTAAATTGGTATCTACACGCTGGTGTCCAACTCAGGTATTATGGTAACTCTTTATATGATAGAGTACTTACCTGATCACAATGTAACATATACAAGATTCATGTGTGGTTATCTCTTCACTGAAATAGATGAAGCTTTATTTATTTATTTATTTATTTATTTATTTATTTATTTATTTATTTATTTATTTTAAGTATGCAGTCTCTTCTACCTGTCATAGCAGACTCTTCAATGGTGTTTTGAAATGCCATTATATTTTTTCTGGTAGGCATGGAGTGGGAAAGCAGTTTTATTTTCTATTAAATACCAAACTTAATGTTTGTGATGCAAGGACAGATATTATTCAAATCATTTTTTTTTTCTTCATGTTTGCTTCTCCTTTCATTTCAATTCAAAGAACACTCACATTAACTAAATTATCTTATTTTCATCTTTCTTCTGTACAGATTTCTTCCATTTGGTCAAAATATGTTCACCAAAAAAAATAATACATATATATTTATTTATTTTTTATTTTTAAAGGGTACCACAGAAGAAAAAAGACAACTAAAGGAACACCTGGACAAAATGTATTTGGGGAATGAGCGTCGTTGTTCCCGAACGCCCTTGTATGGCAGAGACTTGTTAGAAATTTGTTCATGGATCAATGAAAGAAAAAATTCTCAGCAGTATCCTGCCAGGATTAACAAATGGGGCTGGTCTGGCTTTGCAAATTGCTTTCCGTATTCAAGTACTTCAGAGATTCTAAAGGATCCCCTGCAAGAACTCATTCTGACATTAAAGCACCAAAAGATTGCCCTGAAGGATATTGTTATTAGGTAATTGAGACAAATACATTTGCAGTCTTTGCACAAATTTTAATGGGTGTATGCTACCATCCAACACCATCCAAAATAGCATTTAACAGTTTGTTTATTTGTTTAACATAAATATCCAAAAAAGAGAAGTGTGTTGCCTTGTTTTATTCTTACTGCAGGCTAAATTCATTCATGGTGAATCAACTTTGCATCCCTAATCTATAATTTCAGATCATCCTAAAATTTTAAAGCTCTTACTAGTTCCATGGCAATTGTTTGCAGTTATATAGCAATTCTCTATTTTCAAGCATGACATATCTTGTTTTTTGTTGTTTTGTTTTGTTTGTTTGTTTTTGTTATGAATTATTGCCAAAAATATGGGAGTAATAAGTTAGAGGGAGGCTTGTCTTGGTAACTGTAGGGATAGTGGTAATTTCTGTATGTCTTCTGATCTTGAGTGTTTTTATGTTTACCTGGTCTTAATATAAAACTTCCATCTACTGATTTACTTTCAACTACCTTTAGCCAAGTCCTTTATGCTTCCACGGAGACATCTGCATTCTTATTGTTTTTAAGAAGTTAAAATGTTAAAAAATTAATGTATTATAGTTTGCTTTTCTTTTTTAGAGGCCTCTGTGTGTTGCCAGCTGTAGTTGTTGCTCCTCCATCTTTGCATGTAGCAAATCCTCCTTATTCATATATCCATGAAATGAAGGCCTTCAAGTTTAATGTGAAGGAACAACTACTGCCCTTCTTCCATCCAGTGCAGCAGATAGCAAGGCCTCATTTTATACAGTTTCCAGACCCCCTACTGGTGCAACTTGATTCAGGTATTTAAAAAAAAAAACAAAACAACATACACACACACAAAACCACCTTTTTACAACTGTGCAAATACAGTTTCTGTAATTGCTAAATGCTGCCTGCAGAACCTTCAAGTTCTTATTTCATAAACAGGCAAGATGGAAGCTCTAGCCATTTTGCTTCAGAAGTTGAAAGGAAAAGGGCATCGTGTATTGATTTTGACACAGATGATTCCAATGCTTGATATACTGGAGGTTTTCTTAGACTTCCATTTTCTCACATACATAAGAGTTGATAAGACTGATGCTCACAGTTGGCATTATCTGGTAAGAAAACCTCTTACTCAAGTTAATAGTGAATAGATGCTCATAGTGGGAGGAAAAATGCTTAAATGTCATTTAACATATTCAAAGAATTTATTTGCTTAAGTTCATTAGTTATTTGTGCAAAATATATGTGTATCTGTAGCACAAAATATGTAATTATGTACAAAATACGTCACTCATATTACTATTTGATGAAGCATCCAGGGTGTTTCTGAGAGATGTGCCATAAGTTGTCCTATATATATATATATGAGTAATTTGTGCTTGAAATACAGATGTTTTATTTCACAATAGTGTTTAGAATAATTGCTTTTACTTTTTGTGTCTGTAGGTATCTACATTACCAACACTTCAAGCCTAACTCCTGTTTTTATGTTGGTACTTCCTCAGCCTTACTCCAGGGGCTTTTGTTTCTGTAGAGTGCCCTGGCATTGCCTGAGGATAAACTCAAAGTGTGCTCGTTTCCCTCCCCAGTAAGATTTTCAGTATCCTTTGGGGCCTACCGTTTGAGCAAACATTAGTGATATAAAAAAGTTATTAATTTGATTTCAGATTGCCTTATTATGTTTTCTGTCAGATGCACTATAAAACATAAAGGAGTACTTTGATTTAAAGCAACACAAGTCAGCACAGAGGAAGGGATTCAATTTAGTCAATAGACAAGAAAAATGAAGCATGCACAGAATGTAATAAGCCAGTCAGGTGTGCTTAGTCATGGCACAAAAATATGACTACTGTCATAGATCTGTAGATTTTATCAGGTTGAATGCACCATAAATTGATATTTTTAATACTACATAAATTAATTTTGAACTGTGTAAATTTGTAACGTGGACTCTAAGATATTTTAAGCTTGCCAACATTTTAAGTTATGTTTAGGAATTAATCAGAAAGCAGTTTTTCTGATCTCATTTTTTGAAAAAGTTTGTTCGGAGATTTATGCTTTATTAATGTGAATTTGTAATTAGGTTGTTTGTCTCCGCATTTTAGGAATCCATAAAAAGCTTCAACCAAGACAAGAGATTCTTCTGTGCTATTGTTTCTTCCCGCACTCCTTCTACAGGTGTCAGCCACATAGATGTGGACACTGTTGTGTTCTATGATATTGATTTAGATCAACAGACGGATACAAAGGCTGAAGAGTGGTGTGATAGAATTGCAAGAGGCAGAGATATTCACATATACAGGTGACTTTATATGTCACTTTTAAACTGAGAAATAGGTGCTTTAAAATGAAAAATAGACCGATGATGTTTCTAGGGGAAACCAGGATTTTTGTCTGAGGTTAACGTTGTAGTCTATAATAATCTGGTCTCTCTGTGAAACTAAAAATGAATATAAAGTTTTCTACAGAAATACCTGGTGATCTCTCAACTGGCGTTGTTGCTCACTGTGGTAGCTGAGGAACCCTAGAAATACAACAGTTGAGTTTCAGGAAGTTTCACTGTGTTCTAGGGAACAGTATTTAATAAATTTCTTTGTTTTACAGGCTTGTAAGTGGTAATTCTGTAGAAGAGAGGCTGTTGAAAAAAGGTATTAAACATCTGATTCAAGAAGTGGCTACTCAGGGAGATGATTGTTCAGTAGGATTTTTAACTCAGGTACTTAAATATTGAGAATACGAAGGGTTCTTTGACAATAGGTTAAAAAAAAAAAAGTGCTTTACTATATCAGAGTCAGAATGTTAAACTATTTTAAAACTATTTTTGTTGTTTTAATCAAATGAAATCACATTTCCTGCAGCAAAAGGTTTCAAATGTGTCAGTAATCTGACTTGTTTTAAAACTGAGTTTTAAGATGATTAAAAAATCTTGTGGCATGATACATGTTTCATTAGGTTCTTTGTACTGAGTGTGGAAAAGAGAATTCCAAAAAGTTTACAGAAGAGACACAATCTGAGATAAGAGATTACATAGATACAGAGTTGTATAATTCAAGAAATACCATGGCTCCTTTGCAGTTAGAAGAGCTGGCTAGCTTTGCGGATCAGGTATGATGATTTCTCTGGATTACAAAAATCTTTAGAGATATTCAGTATTTACTATCTTGTGCAACAAGCCGTTTCCATTTGGCTTTCATAAAGTACTGATTTCCACTTCACTTACATGAAACTATTTTTTGCAAACATAAATATTGAAACAATCCTGGGAGGTTCTCAGAGCTTGTTAGCAGATCTGTTCACATACAGAAACACTGAAGTCTCTGAATGTTCTCTTGAAGATTGTGATTTTAATTTCACTAAATTGTATTTTGTGATATAAGCTTGTCTTACAGTCCTATGCTTTGCTGGATATTTGTGCTTTTTCTTAGAGGCCTTGGGTCGGTTTCTTTTAATCCACAAAATGACTATTCTTAGCATTTGCTAAGTTCTGTTGGATTCCAATTTGTTTCCTTTTTTTTTGGCTACTAGTGCAGAACCCAAGTAACAGCTTGCTTATTAACAAGCTGTCAAGAGTCTGCAGACTAACTTGGATGGGTTTCTTTCTTTTTTTTTCAGTTAGCAAAATGGTGGGCAATATTTGGAGCCTACTCTCAGTGATCCTGGTGGAATGTCAAGGGACCAGAATGCCAAAGTTTGGTCCTCGGGTCTCTTTTCTACCTTAATCAGAGTGCCAGTGTTTGCAACTGAAATAAATACTTTTTTTTTTTCTTGTAGTTGTTTGTTTGCTTTTAAATCACTGGTTATTTATATGTGTTTCTAATTCTAAAGCTAAATAACTAGCAGCTTGACAAAATGTTTTTCTGAATAGCTTACACCAATTGAAAAATATGCATTGAATTTCTTGGAATCGTCTCATACTATGAACGATCACAAAAGCAAGAAAGTCAGCAAGGTAAGGGTCTATATTTAATTTCTGGAGTAATTAATAAAAACAAAAAATAAATTTATAAAACTAGAACCCCCCAACATTTGCCAGATTTTCTTTCCTTTTTTGTTTGTTTGTTTTTGTTTAGGAGCACTGAAATTTTGCTTTAAATGATTGTGCTCTAAAAACACATTGATTCCTAACTAACAGGTAGACATATTTCACTTTCTCTTTAATGGCATAAGCCCTTGCCCATGAGTGAAAATGCAGTTTAACTAACTTTGCCATCACTACTAGCCTATAGAAAGTGAATTTATGATGTAGTTACCAGGCTCAAATCTGTGGCAATTCATAGCTGTTAGCATTTTTATTGTGAAAAGCTGTAATATTTTAAAGTGTATATTTTTTTTTTCCCAAAAGGAGTTAAAAACTGCAAACATAAAATGGGAATACCAGCGTGCCGAGGAGCTGAAAAAGGCAAAAGAAAAAACTCAGCAGGCAGTGAAAGAAGAACTCCTAACCTATACCAGGCAGGATGCTTATAACATGGTAACACCAAGGGATCTGCAAGTCCCAGCTTTTCAGAAAATTTGCATATTGCAACTATGAACTTTGTGTATTTAAGGATGTCTGTAAAATTCCTATTGTAGTCATCTTGTACCCCTGCACAAATATTGTTCTTTTGAACGTGAAGCTGTCACTCTGTGGACAGCAGTAATTCTGTAGAGTGTAGTTGGTTGCAATTCCAAGACAACCTACCAATCCACAGTCGTCCTGTGAAAACAGCTGTTACATATCAAGATGATATTAACTCAAGGAGGAGACTGAGCAAAATATGTTGCCTTTTGAAAATTAAGATTTCTTAATTATTTTTTCTAATGCATTTTTTTATTATAGTTACTGCAAACATGCTTATGTTTATAAATGCTAGGTTCTGTGGTGAATGATGCATTGGGGTATCAAACGTTCTTTTTCTCATACAGGAATTTGTCTGTGAAAGACCAGATGGACAAGTAGAAATGATGCCTGTAAGTCAACAACTCCTGTTTCATCTGAAGGAAACCTTACATAAAAACACTTTAATGGCAAACTGTGATATTTCTTTTTTACTATTATTATTAATTTTGTTTTTAAGATTTGGACTCCCCCTGTTGTACCCGAGAATCACAATGATGTTTACACTGATTCTGTTATGTGTCTGATGTACAGTAGTACCCCAATGCCAGAGTCTAAGCTTCCACCCCCGTTTGTCAGGAAGGCACGTAAGCGGCAGAGAACAGATCTGCCTTGTAAGTTGGATTTGGAATTGCATTGGAAAGTGCAGTAACATTTTTGTGGGAAATGATATGAAACCTCGTTTTGCAAGAATACCTTCACATTTGTATTTTAAAATTTAGGCATGCATGTATGTTATTTCTGTTAAGCTTGACATTGCTTAGACAAAACAGTAGAATATAGTGAGAGCAGAGGGACTGTGGTTTGAAAACTTGTTATTGTCCTTATAAATTAGAAATACAGGTGAATGAAATGAGCATGAGCAAAGCAATGGTGCTCTGTGTCCTTTCAATGTTATTTATTTTTTTTAAGCTTATTTCCTTACTGAAGTGAGAAGCTATTTAAAAATGATTGATCAAGTTACATACAATACTAGTAGGCCATAGATTGAAGGTACTTGCATTCAGAAAATTATTGTGAAAGTCTTATGATTAGTCAGATCATTTGTAGCAGTCAGATTTCTGTCACGATCTTTTTGCATGAAGTTCCCTTCTTACTGGAAACTGTACTTTGTCCTGTCAATTAGCTTCAGGTGAAAGAAAGAAGCATTGCGGTAGGAGGATTCCTCCACCTTCACTTTTTGATCAAGTGACTCCAGGAACATTGAAAACACGACAAAAGAGCAAAGCTCAGAAGGCCCACTTCTTGGTAAAACAGCAAATGTATTTTGCAAGACCTTTGTCAGCTCACATCAAGTCAGCTGCTGGCACTCGGCAAGATAGTCCTGCATGGCTAATTAGTGAAAATGTGGCACTGTTAAAAGTAAGAATGTCTTCAGAATAGAACTTCACTGATTTAGAAAATAATGTTATCTTGAAGCTTATTACAGCTTCTGTGGATCTTGATTAACATGTGTTTATACATATTTGTATGTTCAAGAAAAACATTTAATTGAAGCATGACACTAACTTTCTCTCTCTCCCCTAGGCGGTGAAACAGTTGCTGGCACTTCCTTTAAACCTTGCTATCCTGTCGCCAGCACAGACAGTGAACTGGGACTTTGTCAGCAATGTTGTTAACTCTTGTAATTATGTTTATCGCTCCCCAGAACAATGCCAAAATCATTACATAAAAACATTTGTAGGTGCACAAGGAAAGGTGAGTTTCAACTGAAGTTTGCGTTACATTATGATGCAAACCTGTAACCTACCTGTTGCTGGCTTTTTGTTGTTTTTTGTTTGTTTGTTTATTCCTCATTGCTGTTAGTGGACTATGCCAGTGTTTAATAGGCAGAATCATAGCTATATTTAATTTTTTATACAAATAAATACTAATAAATATCTTCTCTGTCAGTATGGCTGCTATAGGATGTATTTTTTATAGTTTCCTTACACTTAAAAATATTAGTTTTCCCATTGCTGTATGAATGCTATGACCTTGAATGTATCACTTTCCACTCCAGTATATTACAAAGAAGAAGACAGTGAAGCTATTTATTTTACCTTTTATTTAAGAGATAGGATATGAATTGTCTTCAGTCATGAATATTGTAAACTGTTTTTTTGAGGGAGAGCATTTGTGACTATTTTGGTACCTACATCTTCAATTTCTACTTGTTCCAGAACATAAATGGTTATCCTCTTCGTGCTAGACAAGCCTATTCTAAAGACAAGAATTCTGAGCGTACTCAAATCTATATGAATCATTTTGAGATGATGACAATGACTGCTAGAAAAAGAAGTTTCTCAAATAGGTTTCTGTAAGTTTACTTCTACCATCAATTATATTTTTCCCAGATTTAACATTTAATCACATTGGTGGCTTGATTGGTGATTTTTTTTTTTTGTTTTGTTTCATCTTAAGCATAAATGTATTTCACGGTGGCATTTCTCTTGTCAGAGATGCTGTGATGACAATCAGCCTTGAGTTAAAGCAGTGCATTTAGTGTCAAAGATCAAATCTGCATTTTGCTGATGTAAAGAAAAGCTTCTAGTACTGCTTTGTGTGATATACCAGGAGAGTCAGCCCATGCTTTCCTTAACTGTGTTCTTAGGTCCAACAATATAGCTATCACATTTCTAGGTAGAGAACTGGCTGGAGTTCCCTGGTAATCCCCAATTCCCCAGTTTTGTCAAATCTTAGTCAGAGTTCTGTTCCAGACTTTTAAAATTCCTTGTCTTAAAATGTCACGAATATTAAAACAGTTGCACAAAATTCAGTTAGTGTAAGTTATTTTATTTACTTTCAGTGTAGACAACTATGACAAGCTATTTATGTCTGAAGTTGTTTCCAGCTCTGCAGAGCCTATGACGACAATGCAAAAGGTCTGTTCGGTTTTTACAGGTTTTATTCCATTCTGTTTATTCTTTTCAATATATTTTAAAAAATCTTTTAAGTTTCAAATGTTTCTAATAACTTTTTTTTTTTTTTTTAATATAAAAACAATTGCAAAGGCTGGAAAGTAGGAAAAATTATAAGGGTTTTTGAAAGCCTGAAAATTGTTCAATATGGGATTTGACTGCCTAATCCCCTCTGTCAGTGCCACAAAGCTATCAGTTGTCTGTTCCAGATCTGTTCTCTTACACTTTGGTACTTCAGCAATGTCAGAAACAGGCAACTGTGTTACATATCTTTTTTTTTTTTTTTTGTCAGGTCAGAATTTTCTGTCACAGTTATTGATATAGATAATTAGGAATTCATTTCAGCATAAATCTTCACATGACTTCACGGTAACAGCCATGTTCTACTCAAGCCATGCTCTACACAAAGTTAAAACAATTAAAGAGGATTATTGAGTTAGCTTCCTCTCCTTCCCCTGCTTCTATTGTCATAGGCATTGCTTGAAGGTCTATTAGCTCCACAGCTGCAGGAGTGGCAGCCTCCTCAGAAGCAAGATGAGGGACAAACAGTGGAGCAAACTCAGAGTCAACCACAGTGGGGAGCACAGGTGAGAGACAAAACCATGAGTGGCATGTGGTATGTGAATTCAGTTCACTCCTGAAGTTGCATGCAGAGACACATGTTCTTCTCAGCTAAATGATTCTGTAATTCACGTGCACTTATGGCATCTGTTTTGAGTTCAGTGAGGCTTCCTGTGGGACTCTCAACAAATCTGGAGAACTGGGATGCTGAGTAACGAGAGCATTTGGTATTATCTGAGCTGAGGTCATTGGAGATGGACTTAAGTGTAAATTAAAATTAGAGTCTTGTTCAAGAATAAAAGAACACTTTGAAGAACAAGTATAGACAAGTTCCTTCTTAAAGATACAAGGTTTGGGGTTTCATCCCACAGTGGATTTTATGCTTATGAAGAAGGGAATTCCATACACAGAGTGGAACAAATGTCTGATGGTACTAATTCTATTGACTAATTTTTTTGACTGAAGTCTTTGCATCCTCTTCTGTGGTCACTTTGGAACATTTGTAAACATAAAAAATACAATAGTTTGGTTTATGATACTTACAGGCCTCAGGAAGTATGCTCACTCCAGCCACAGCTACGTTGCAGCAGATGTCCACAGAACCCGCTGTTGCAGCACAGCCGAACCCGTGGCTCCCTGTCAGTTTTTTCAAGCAGAAGCACTCGACAGCATGAGTTGTGACTCTGTCTGATGACAACTGTAAACATGCAGATACTTTTGATGATTCAGTTTATGTTGGGTAATCTTCTACTTTTTAGTTTTTACTTTACTGTCTGCTATTGAAAATAAAGTCCTCAGGTCCTTAGCATTTTAAATCGGCAATAAATGAAAATGATGGGAGAACAGTCTATCATTAAGTCCTTTACTCTTCAGAAAACAGTATATCCCCAGATGCTGTATTTCTTAAGTGTAGTTTGTTTTAAATATGCACAAATATGATGGTATTTAAAATTACATTTTCTGCAACTTTTCAGATTTTCGATTTTCTTCATCGATGATCTGGACGAGGGCATTGAGTGCACCCTCAGTAAGTTTGCAGATGACACCAAGCTATGCGCGTGTGTCGATCTGCTTGAGGGCAGGAAGGCTCTGCAGGAGGATCTGGATAGGCTGCACCGATGGGCTGAGGTCAACTGCATGAAGTTTAACAAGGCCAAGTGCCGGGTCCTGCACCTGGGGCGCAACAACCCCAAGCAGAGCTACAGGCTGGGAGATGAGTGGTTGGAGAGCTGCCAGGCAGAGAAGGACCTGGGAGTGATGGTGGACAGTCGGCTGAATATGAGCCAGCAGTGTGCTCAGGTGGCCAAGAAGGCCAACGGCATCCTGGCTTGTATAAGAAGCAGTGTGGCCAGCAGGGCTAGGGAGGTGATCGTCCCCCTGTACTCGGCTCTGGTGAGGCCGCACCTCGAGTACTGTGTTCAGGTTTGGGCCCCTCACTACAAGAAGGACATCGAGGTGCTTGAGCGGGTGCAGAGAAGGGCGACGGAGCTGGTGAGGGGCCTGGAGAACAAGTCTACGAGGAGCGGCTGAGGGAGCTGGGCTTGTTCAGCCTGGAGAAGAGGAGGCTCAGGGGCGACCTTATCGCTCTTTATAGGTACCTCAGGGGAGGCTGTAGCGAGGTGGGGGTTGGCCTGTTCTCCCACGTGCCTGGTGACAGGACGAGGGGGAATGGGCTAAAGTTGTGCCAGGGGAGTTTTAGGTTGGATGTTAGGAAGAACTTCTTCACTGAAAGGGTTGTTAGACATTGGAACAGGCTGCCCAGGGAAGTGGTGGAGTCACCATCCCTGGAGGTCTTTAAAAGACGTTTAGATGTAGAGCTTAGGGATATGGTTTAGTGGGGACTGCTAGCGTTAGGTCAGAGGTTGGACTCGATGATCTTGAGGTCTCTTCCAACCTAGAAATTCTGTGATTCTGTAACTTCTTTTCAATTTTATCTTAAACATGTACATGTTCTATACCTCTAGGTAGTAACAACTATTCTTCTAAAAATTAGATTTAGTTGCAAAAAGTTCTGGGAATGAAGTCCTGATCATCAGATTACAGTGATTTCTTTGGCACAGAGGTATTTTTTTCTTTCTCCCTTGTGTTTCTCTTCACATCCTCGTAGGGCTTTATGCCCATAATAGAGGTGAGCAGAGTCTAGTCAGTTTTGTGAGCAGGCTCTAGTCAGCCAGGTGGGAGACAAGCTTTTATGGGTGATTTTGCCACGAACCCCACACCACCGGCATCCAGCAGCACCCCCCGGGCCAGCCCCGGGCCCTCGCCTCACGCCCCCCAGGCCCCGGCCCGGCCCCGCCACAACCCCAACCCGGAGCCAGGCGCAGGGGCGCATGCGCGGGCGGGCGGCGCAGTCTCCGTGCGCTGCGGGGCGGCGGCGCATGCGCGGAGCGGCGCGGTTTGGCTCCTGCCGGCGCTGGTAGCGGCCGCCGCTCCGGCCCCCCCCCCCCGCTTCCTGCCAGGGGCTCGGTAAGTGCGGCCGGGCTGGGGGCGGCCGGGCCGGGCCCCGCTTCCTTTCCCTCCCCTCCGCCCGGTCCCGGCGCCGGGCCCCGTCCCGGGGTGTTTGGAGAGGGCCGGGCCTGGGGGGCGCCGGGCGGGCGGCGCGGGGCCGTGCGGGAGCCCCCTCCCGCCGCGCGGCGCACAAAAGGCGGCCCCGAGGCCCCTCAGGGGCGTCGCGGTGCCCCCGAGCGGGGCGCGGGGAGGCGGCGGCATCGCTCGGATCTTAATTGCCCCGCGCCGGGCTAATTAAATAACGGGCTGCCGGAGCCGCGGCGGGAGGGGCGGGTGTGGGGCCCCGCAGCCCCCCGGCTGTCCCGGGGCAGGGCTGGGGCCGCCCGCTGGCAGCGCCGCGGCCGTGTCGGGTCCGGAGCGCCGAAGGCGGAACGAGAGAGCTGTGGGGGAAACAAAACAAACCGAGAAACAGCAGCGAGTTCCCTTCTGGCTCTCGGTGCTCGCGCTGCACGGCTCCCAGCGCCGATTCTGCCTGTCAGCGCGTGCTGCTGGAAATTTTGTTTTGAACTTCAAAACCAGAATGTTTCCAGGCTTCTGGAAAGCTTGGCTCAATAAAATTGAAAACAAAATGCACGTTTGCATTGATTTTAATCTCTTTAAGCAGTTGGTGTTTGGGAGGAAAGAGAAGGCAGAGTAAAATATTAGGCGTGATACTTTCATTTGTTAGGGAGACTTTTCATGACATGTTTCTTGTCCGGGGACTAGAACAATAAAGCCAAATGGTCTATATCCTCTTTTGTCGTATTTTTAGTTATCATTGATTAATGTACTTTATGTTATGAGGAACTATTCTGGTCTGGAGGACATAGTACTGTGTTAAAAGCATTGAAACATTAGGAGTTAAAAAAAAACCAAACAGGTATTTTTGATACTGGAGACAGTTTATTCTGAAGTTTTGAAGAAAAGGGAAGACTTTTTTAAAGTTAATTGTTCCTCTGGTTTAAGAGGAACACATCACTTCTAAACTATTCAATAGCACTTTGTCAGCTAGAATAACGTATGAGATATTTAAGTGAGTTTGTGGTAACGAGGATTTTTAATAAATTGACTGATAACATAAAACATCTAAGTAACTACAAAGGCAGGATACCTGAGTTTTTACTGTAAGGTATTCTTCCAAATAGTTACTAAATAGGTAAATACAGTTTTGTAACTGAAACTTGCTTGAATTTCTGTTTTTGTGTATTCCTTTAGCATATAGTGTAAAAAAACCAACAACCCTCGGACCACCAACATCTGACAGTGAGAATGCACCATGGCAATGGTCCTCAGAATGCCCAGCGCCAGCTCCAGAGGTCCAGGTCCTTCACGGGCAGTGAGGGAGAAGAGCAACAGGCAAACCTACCCCAGTCCCCTGCAGCTTCTTTTGCACCTTCTGCAAGTCCATCTGCGCCCCAGTCCCCCAGTTACCAAATCCAGCAGTTTATAATGAGTAGGAGTCCGGTAGCTGGTCAGAACGTGAACATCACACTGCAAAACGTCGGACCAGTGGCTTCAGGAAACCAGCAGATAACGCTTACCCCACTGCCAATTCCAAACCCGACGTCGCCGAGTTTTCAGTTCAGCCCGCAGCAGAGACGGTTTGAGCATGGATCCCCGTCGTATATTCAAGTTACATCCCCGCTGCCGCAGCAGGTTCAGTCTCAGAGCCCCACGCAGCCCAGCCCTGTGCCCGTGCAGACGCTACCAAACGTCCGGGCTGGCACTCCAGGCCCCGGCTTGGGTATGTGCAGCCAGAGCCCTACCAGAGGCTTTGTGGATGCTAGCGTGCTCGTGAGACAAATCAGCTTGAGCCCTTCAAATGGCGGACACTTTGTGTATCAGGAAGGGCCGGGAATTGCACAAATTGCTCAAGGAGCTGCAGCTCAAGTACAACTTCCATCTTCTGGCACACCTGCGACAGTACGGGAGCGCAGGCTTTCCCAACCTCACTCGCAGTCTGGCGGCACCATCCATCATCTTGGTCCTCAAAGTCCCGTAGCGAGCGGAGCGAATATGCAGTCTTTGACTAGCCCGGGCCACATCACGACAACGAGCTTGCCACCCCAAATTAGCAATATTATCCAAGGGCAGCTTATGCAACAGCAGCAGCAAGTGCTTCAAGGACAGCAGCTGAGCAGACCCATTGGGTATGACAGGACTTCTGGGGGTTTAATAGCAGGAGTTGGAGGACCGAGTGCATTTGGAATGACATCGCCACCGCCTCCCACAAGTCCTTCCCGGGCCACGGTACCGCAAGGGCTGTCAAGTCTTCCTCTTGCTCCTACAGTTAATACGGCCGTGAAAAAACAACCCAAAAAACTGGAGGAGATACCTCCGGCCAACCAAGAGACTGCTCAAATGAGAAAGCAGTGCTTGGACCATCACCACAAGCAAATGGAAATTCTTAAGGAAACTTTTAAGGAATGTTTGATTGAACTGTTTTTTCTGCAACATCTTCAAGGGAATATGATGGACTTTTTAGCTTTTAAGAAGAAGCACTGTGTTCCCCTGCAAGCGTACCTGAGGCAAAATGACTTGGATCTGGAGGAGGAAGAAGAGGAAGAACAATCTGAGGTCATCAACGATGAGGTAAGAAATCTGTTTTTTAATATTTTGGAATAAAAGAGTAGATGTGGCACGTGAATTGTGAAGTATTAGCTAATGTGACAGTACATGAAAAATCATTTTTACTTGATGAAGTACAGCAATTTTGTTTATAAGTGGTTGGTCTGAGAGAGCACCGTGCTGCTAGGTGGTATGATTCAACAGGCTGGTTTGAGCAGGCCATCAGATGCACATACCTAAAAGCAAAGAGCAGAGAGGTGTCGGGAACTTTTGCTGTCCCAGTTAGTACGTAAGGCAATGCACAAATAAAGACAGCATTGCTATGGAAGCTGGTTCAAGCTATCAGAATGAACACGTATCATAGATTAAATTTCACTTACTAGACTTACACAAACATAAGAGTAAGCAAAGCCGCGTAAGAGGTTAACCTTTATTTGGCTCTCGTGACTTCTAAGTGTAGATGTTACTGAAGTTCAGTGTTGCTGTGCCCAGCAGAAAACCCTGAAGTAATCTAATTAGTCAGAGCACGTGAATCGTAATGTGTATGGGTCTGTAGTAATGAATTACTTTACAGAGGCTGTCTTGGAGCTTTGCACGTATTGCAGTCAGCAAGATACCAAAAAAATAGTACTCGCAGCCTGGATGTTAACAAGCTAACTTTGTTACATTTACGCAGAGGTTTGAAATAATTTCGATTCACCATTTATTAATGGCAAATGATATGAATTAAGTTTGCCTCGAAGAGATGCTGTGCAACTTTCCCTGGGTGTTTGTACCCATTTGTGTAGATGTTGACCTGCAGCAGCAGCCTTCGGGTGCTGGAGCAGCGCCTGTCAGTTACATGGCAAGTGGTTGTGACAGTGCTGATACAAGTGATGGCACTGCGTAAACAAATACCTTTTGAAGTTTGTAAAAACACATATGGGTGTGTAGTTGCCAGTTTGTATAAAGAAAAAACAAAACTGATTATGTAAATAAACTCATGCTACTCTGAAATATCTATTAGAAATCAGTGTCTTCAGAGAAAATTGATGATGCTTTTAGATATGAATAGCTAGTGATGAAATCTTTAGCTGGAATTCGTGGGAAATTTTAACAGTATAACAGTAAAAGTTTAATTTGTTAATTGTCTTGTAGTTAAATTTCTTGTCCAGGAAAAATCTTTGTTTGTACTAGTTACTGATAATTTGGAAGGAATCATTTCTACATATAGTAAAGTAAAAGCTAGCCTGTTGTTGTTATTTATTGATAAAGGTATTCAATAATTTTTCACTTGGTTTGTATTTTGTCAAATTGTTTAGGTGTTCTTGTTGGGTTGCGTGTTTTTCAGCTGAAATACCAGGTATTTTTAACTACTGTATGCCAGTTTTGAGAGATCTTTAGTGGGTGTAAATTGTACAAGTTCATTGAAATCAGTGGCACTGCTACAATTTACATCACACTCAGTCTTTCGGGTTTGGAGGTTGCTGTACTTCACTGCCTTGTTGCGATGGATCATCTGGTGTTTGTGGAAGCCTCTCGTCAGTCTAACTGCTGGCGAATTTTGCAAGCTGCAACAGCAAAAGTCCGAGTGTTTTCTGAAAGTGTTTTGTGAATCCTTCTGAAAGTTTAAGACATCTTTTGAGTATGTTCTTTCTTTGTATTTTTTTGTCTTCTCTTTTATTTCCCCTTCCCCCTTCTTTATCACTTCCTGCTAAAGCAACGCACTCCATCCCCTGCCTGGAAAGGTTGATCCCTTTGGGAATTCAGGGGGAGAGCGAATGGTGGCTGTGCTCATTGCTTAACTGAATGTCGGAGCTCTCTTAAGTTCGAACTGTCTGTCGTGCTGGTTTGTTGTCCGTTAGGAGCAGCAATCCTTAAATTCAAAGCACACTTCTGTGTAAAATGGATTTAAGAAAAGTGGTGAGAGGCCACTGTAAGAAGTGAGGGCCGTGCTCTGCTCTGCTACTGCAAGTCAGACAGAACTCGCAAGCGGCCGGTGGTGCAGCCAAGCCGCGCTGATGGTCGCCTGGTTATAATCCCCTCTTCAGCGAGGCACCATCAGTACAAAAGGTTGTTGTTGAACAAGTCAAAAAAAAAGAAAAAAAGAAAAAGAAGAAAAAAAGTTTTAAAAAGAAAATGATTCTCCCTTCTTTTTTTTTTCCCAAAATATTTCTCTCAGGTAAAGGTTGTGACAGGAAAGGATGGGCAGACTGGTACTCCTGTCGCTATAGCAACCCAGCTTCCTCCAAATGTTTCTGCTGCTTTTTCATCCCAGCAGCAACCATTTCAGGTACTTTTCAATGGTTCTAAAATGTAGTTTCATCCCAGATTTTTTTTCTTCATTCAGATTTGATATTTCTTAGATGAATTAGAATTTTCCCTAGAGCCCATCCCTTATCATCTAAACAAAGCAAAACGAAAACCTTTACAGTCTTCAAATGCATCAATATTTATGAAGCTTTGAGGAAGTTAAATCTTTGTCTCCAGGTTGCTGGCTTATTTCATTAACTTTCAGCTTGAATGTTTGCACTTTGGTTTGTTTGTCTTTTGTTTCCCTAATGCATTTGGTTCATTTGTGCATTCTGCGTAGTGAAATATGGGTTCTTTTGTCTGTGGCATTGTAACTGTGGATTTCTTCTAAATTTCTGTTCTTTTTTTTTTTTCTTTTTTTTTTCTTTTTTTTTTTTCTTTGTGTATTAAAGGTTTTGAGTGTGGCTACAGAAGGCTTTGGTTCGACCTTCTGTGAAATGTGTAAAATAATGATAAAACCTCTGACAAAATTTTATCAAAAACTAACCCCTTTCCATTAGCTCTACCGTAAATACTGGGAAGAAGAAACAGAAGTGTTTGCTTTCATTATACAGATGGTCTTTTACATTGTGTTTACATGAAGGAACACTGAGCAAAGTGGAGGAATAAACATAATAGCAAAAAAAAGTGGATTGATGGTGTTGCAACTTTTAAATTCAAGCTGGCACATGCTTCTGCAGCTACCCTCAGCTCTGCGTTACCCAGACACCGGTGCTCGCGCACCCAGAGGAGCACAGCCCGCCTCCCTGCAACTGCCGTGCTCAGCTGTCAGCTCAGTTGTACACGCTTAGAGAGCAGATGTCATGGAGTTTACTCCGCTGTACCACACAAGCTGAATGGTCTGCACTGCCTGCATCTAGGTTTTGGGAAAGGGAGAGTTAAATGAACTGTCGGATGGGCCGGATCCCCGTGTGACAAATGGGAGGGAGGTTCCTGGTGGTATTGCACAAAGGAGCTGTACAGCAAAGGGGCTTGTGCTGGCAGCTGACTGTTAGAGCCGGTGCTGACACCTTTAGCAAGACTCAGTAGGTAGACAGGCTTCAGCTAAGCTGTTTAAAATGAGTAATATTGTGTCAGGTCATTTATTACAGTGATCAGGTTTATCATTATGTTCTGGTGACACCAACGAAGAAGCGCTTCTGAAAGTTTTGTAGCTTTTCAGAGGTGTTTTGGGGAAACTGTCAGGTACAAGCTAGAAGTGTACAAAATTCTCCGTAATTGTTCAAAACTCTCTGTAATTTCAGCCCAAACTGTTACCAGGAAGCATCATCTCCTCCCATCCATCTTTTTCTTCCTAACTGTTTATAGAGAAATAACGTGTCCTGATCAGCATCATCATTCAAATTTGAGTGCGTAAATGCAGCACTCAGAATGATTATTGTGGGTGTGCTGCATAATCATGACCTCTGGAGAACCACATTATTTTAATTAAAATTAGGACAGTTTTAGTCTAACATAAGCGGTATGTGACTGCAATTTATAAAGGCATGACATCTTTGCTCTTTGAAGTGTCTGGCCTAAATTACGTGGCGATGATGCAGATGGCTGGGAGGCATACACTTCAGAAAATGTCAATCAAAAGTCCTGAAGTAGACATGCAGCCTGAAAATGTGAGAATGTGATCATCCAGAGTATGAGTACAGGTGACATAAGAAGCATTTGAAGCAGCTTGGAGAACGTACCTTCTCAAACTGATGTCCCAGAAAGCATTTAATCCAAACTGCACATGAGCAGAATTTGTTAATTCAGGACCCTTGTGCAAAATATATTTTTGTGATCTGTTGAATAGTTTTCTAAATGCTTAAGTCTGTGATGTGCTGCCAGATATTGGCTGTTGAACTTGAACTATGCTGCATATCTGCCTTATGGTAAAACAAACATTTGAAAACTTGATCCATGTTGAGTGACCTGTGACCGTGAGGGATGAATATCAGTCAGATGTTGTTAAAACCAAAACTGACATCTAAGAGTATAGCCATGTTGCTAGAGTGGTCACAAATGCCCACACAGCAGCAAAGAGATTAAATGTTAGTAATTTGTAGCTATTGATAGAATCTGAGGGAATGAGATACGTGGAGCTCAAAAAGGAATGTTTTAAACCCAGTCATTTTAGTTGTCAATGTCCGTGTTTATTAATGCTCTTCGATGAAGCACTGAAGATGTGGGGTTGTGGCTGCTGCAGTTTATTTCAATATGGACCAATGCTTATTTCCTTACGTTTAATTTACAAAATTCCTATGGCAGAATTTTTATTAAAATCAGAGAAGAAAAGACCTGTGAATAAAGTAGAAGATTCTTTGGGGAAATTGCTGTATTTACTCTGATGTTATAGTAACTTTCATGACATTTGGAAACCCTCACTGTACATTGATATGGTAGAGGCTCTCACCAACGGCAGATTACACTTAGAGAGCTTGAGTGGGAGATGAGTTCATTTTCCAGGGCATAGAGGCTGCAATACATAAAGGCTGCCTCTGTATTTTCTGATAGAAGCTCTTAAGCCCTTTCTTTGGGTAGCCCTTATTTTTCTTATGTTAAGTTTCATATAGTTTCATTGGTTGAAACGTGGCTAAATGTTGAGGAGAATTTAAAAATATGATTCAGAAACTCACTGAAAAGAACTGGGCTCATACAAACACTGATGGGCGTTAACAATTTGCCAGTAGTGCTGAGAGCCCAAAGAGCATGGAAATCATCAAGTTCACAGACTAGTTTCTTAAAGTAATCCTGTATGCAAGTCTGCTATTTGCACGAATTTTGTAGAATATATCAGCTGGCATCTTGCTCAATATTAATTGTAATAATTTTAAAAGAAAGTTATTGTGCACTGCATAACATTACTGAAGCTAAGCTCCAACTTGCTGAATCAAAGCCCTGAGATTTCTGTCTCGATGCCATCGACAATCTTCAAGACTTGATAATTCATAGGTGTGTGACATTTATCCTCGGGTAGAATGTCTAGTAATTTCTGACATGCTCTGAGGTGACATTAGCACTATAGCAATCCCGTGTTTCTCATCACAAAGTTACTTCACTGTACTCGTTTTGCCAAACAAATGCGAGTCTAGCCTCTGGAAAATTGGAATTGGATTTCACAGCTTTGCTGAGATTCTTTTATTCCCACTCTTCTGAGTCTTAGAAGTTCTTCCTGAAATATTGCGAGGCTAAATCTCACGGAACCCCATCCTAAAGGTGACAGTGGTGGAGACTCAACTGAGCTTGAACTGTCTGTGGGATGAGAATTAATTTGTGTGTTACTGATGTTTTGCACAGTGAAAAGGATTAGCTTTCACGAAAGCATTGACTCTCATTTCTGATTTTTGTCATCTTAGCTATGACACAGGTTGTGCGTGACTTCTTTCCTTATCTAATGTCCCTTCTAATTAATCCTGTAATGAAGTCCCACTGTTTAATTTTTCTCATGTCAGCCTTTTATTGCAGCTATGAACTATATGAATATGTTGTTCTGACTTCATTGCAACAGGGTTGTACATTAATGCAAACATTAATTTATTTTAAAAACAAACCAAAAAAATTGGGCAATGTAAATGTGTTGTTTATAACTGCCTTCATTGGTTTAGTTGTGATTTTGAAGTTCAGACCAAAGAAGATCTGGGCAATACAGACATCTAAAACTTCCCAGCGGATATTGAATCAGCCTTGTTTTCATAGGTGTAGAAATGTTCTCAAGGCTTTGTTCTCTGATGGCCTTTTTAGATCCATTTGTAACGTACGTCTTGGTGCTAGACTACCTACAGATTGAACTTTTGTGATTTGTTTTCTTTTTCCAATAGCAAACGCATACAGGGACTCCGGTTACGGGGACTGTGAACACCATAGAAATTGAAGCTTTTAATAGACAGCAGGCACTTGCACCAGCAGGTATGTTTCTCGAGCACAAGTTCTCTTTTCTTTTTTATTTTATTTCATTTTCCAGACAGTTGACGGAGCCCACTGTTCAGTAACTATCAAAACACAGTTTTGCCTCATCTTGGAAACTAGCAGATTGGTAGGACTATCTATTGTGAATGGTGCTGTGTGAAGAGGGCACGCCACTCACAATACATAGGACCAGACCTGGCAAGCATGGAGATGTTAGGTGGCTTGTTCTGGCTGAGAAGATTGGAGCTGGCCAACTGGAAGTGAAAAGGATCTTGCCCTTGGAGCATGCTCTTCATAAATGCTACACATGTATAGTAGTCGTAGCTTTCTGAGCTGATGTTGGAATCATGTGTAGTAGTTTGCTTTGTGAAACTGAACCCATTCCATTGTACCATGCCATAAATGGAATTTGAATATCACAGATTCGTCTAAGAGACCACGAATTGAAGTGGGCCGTCATGGGATGGTTTTTCAGCATCCGGGTGTGGCTTCCGGAGTTCCTCTTCAACAGCTAATGCCAACGGCACAAGGTACTGTGTCACCACATGCCAATTGCACATTAATTTAACAAGGAGATGTTAGTGATGGGACTAGAAACTTGGGCTTCCAACCTTCCAAGATCCTAGCCCCACCACCTACTTCTCCATGTAAATTAATACTTGGTATGCAATGCCTGGTTTGTTTAAGGAGCTGAGTGACGGGCTCCAAAAGTGCATGTGGGCATGGAAATACGTCACAGGTGCTGATGCAAAACGGTTAATTTGAGAATTCTGGACCTGAGCCAATGGATCATGAAAAGGAAACCTCCTAATTTGCAACATTCAAGACAAATTTTTATTCATTATTCGTGCCAAGCTTTTGATTATGTTACAGTGAATGTGTTAAGAACTAAATATTATTTAGACTTCATGTAGTTATTTTAGGTTAAATTTCCATTAGCTCACCAGTCTTTTTTTTAAGTATAGGAAATTCAGAAGACATTTAATGACTTTTTTTTTTTAGTAGTTGCTGTGCTCCAAATTTTAGTTGCAGTCCTGTGCATGAAATACTTTGTTTTTTATTGTAATAGTGATTTATTTTGTGATTGTAATGTGGTATTTTCAAGTGATGGTGTCTTGTGGCAAAGTAAGTAACAAATTAGTCTATTTGCAGTTGATTTCCTCTTTATGTTACAAAAAGCATTGAACCTTTTAATTTCATCTGAGTTGTTTCCTTTTACTTTGTAGGTGGAATGCCTCCCACTCCTCAAACCGTACAGCTGACTGGACAGAAACAGAGTCAACAACAGTACGACCCATCGAAAGGCCCTCCTGTGCAGAACGCAGCAAGTCTGCATACACCGCCACCACAGCTCCCAGGGAGGCTGCAACCTGTGAATGTCCCCATGGCGTCTCTCCCAGCTGCACTGCAGATTTCACAGCAGCAACCACAGATAGTGGAATCTCCAGCTCAGCCCCAGATCCAAGTGAAGATCCAGCCCCAAAGCGTACCCCTGACTTCTGCTCCACTTCCAGCACCACTTCAACAGCAGGTGCCACCAGCAATCCATGTACAAGGACAGACACCAAACCAAGTGTCACAGCCACAACCTACGATACAACAACAGGTATGTGAACTTCACTGGGGAGATAACGTCTGTTTCAATGCCTAGTATGATATAAGAATATTGTTGTCCTGAAGTTATGTGAAAAATGTTAGCATTTTGAAATTCCTCTGGGCAAATGCACTTAGAGGTAGCCTGCAAACACAGTCTTTCCTTGTAGAAATACAGGTATATTTTTTCACTAAATTAAAGTCCTTATTATGTTCTACTGAAATGCAGACTAAGACAGCATTGAATGCCAAACTCATCACTAACATGCGTTTCTTGGGCAGACTGTGACTCTGACACGACCATCTGCAGATCCTGCTCAGACTTCTCAGCGTCTTACGGCAAATACGCTACCGCCTACCTCATCTGTTGCGCCAGCAACTATCTCAGGCACAACACCGCCTTCTACATACCCAGTACAAACAAACAGGACCTCTCCAGCAACTAACAAGTCCCTGTCTCCTATTGCATCAAAACCCCCAGGCTTAGCAGTAGCAGCAGCTCCTAAAACACAAAGTCCAGCTCAGAATGCAGCAGCATTACCACAGGACAACTCTCAAGACAAGCTCGCTGAGCAAGTAAAGCTGGTAAGTTTTTTTTTTTATTATTATTTTTTATTTTTTTTTTATTTTTTCCCTCCAAAAAAACCTTGTGACAGTTAACACGGATAACAGTGCAGGTTTATGTGTTTTAATTTTGATCAGTGTGTTTTCATTTTGAAAATGAGCTATTACCTGTTGTTTTTTAATGTTTTCCTTAATGAATTTGGCTTTTATGGGCATTCAGAGAAATTAAAGAAGACTGATGTCTTCATGCAGTTGTTGTGTTCTTTCTATTATGTTGATTCTATCTACTCATTCAAGGTGTCTGCAAGCTTTTTTTTTTTATAACTAACTAGAGATATGTTTTGGTTATTTAACATGATAAAGATGACGTTTTTTTCCCCCAAACAAGCCGTATTAGTAAAGTACATATACTTATCTTCTGTGTTTCTCTGTGGCTAAATACAGCTGCAATTTCAGTTTTTGAAAAAATGGATTATTTGATTATAGTTTACATATGTCCTGTAAATTTTTGTGCTTCCAATTGAAACTTTTTATCCTGTTATTTAACAAACTGTCTCTTGTAATAAAGGTTGAGGTACTCTTTTTGCATAGGTTGAATTTAGCCTAGTATTTTTTCCATTAATGTAAAATCCAGACTTGAGTTTTGTAATACATTTATCATGCTGTTGCACTGCATTTTTTTTGCTGTCAATTATTTTGATGAAGTGCGAGCAATTATTATTTTTATATTTGACTACTATTCTAGGTGCATTCTGCAGCTTCTCTGTAACTATATGTGTTTCTTTTTAAGGAAAATCAAATCCATCAGCGGATAGCAGAACTGAGGAAGGAAGGTTTATGGTCCCTGAGGCGACTGCCCAAACTCCAAGAAGCTCCAAGACCAAAATCTCACTGGGATTATTTGCTGGAAGAAATGCAGTGGATGGCAACTGATTTTGCCCAGGAGAGAAAATGGAAAATGGCAACTGCTAAGAAGGTACTTGAGATACATACAGCTTTGAATCAGAACAGTTAATCTTGGTGTTGTTCAATTCTGTAACAAGGTTTAATTTTTTTTTTTTTTTGGTCCTTTGGATAAAAGTCATGGAATATAAAGTACAGATTTTTAACTTAAATGAGCAGCCATGTTGTTAGCTTTGAATATTCTAGCATTTGGTGTGGACTTGCTAATTTTACTGGTTACAGATGCAAATAATAGTTTTGGGTTTTGTGGTCTTTGTTCCTCTGGAAATCAAACCAGCTTAATTAGTGGACCCAGTAAATATGTCAATTATGTCATATTTAAATATGACACTTATTGACAGTTATTACATATTGGTTACTTCCTATCAATGAAGAGTGAATATGGAATTCTGTAAATAAGTTCCATTGGATGTGGTTGTCTAACTCTCCTCTAAGAAAAACCTCTAAAAGAGTTGTTTTTTTTTTCTAAGAGAAACCACAGTTCCCATTCTTTGTCTCCACTAGGGACAGCAGTGGAAACATAGTACAGACTGGTTTCCATAGGAAAAGAAAGCAACACAGCGGGTATAATTAATTTAATGATGGAACGAAAACTAGGGTGATATGAGACGAAATATGTAAAACTTGTTTACTTAGAACAAGCAAGTATTTTCTATGGATTCTATCGATCTTGCATGTTCTTTCCGTACATTTATGACCAATTCGAGGTTATGAAGAGAGCAACTGAAGGTCAGTAGTTGAAATTACCATATTGTTTTCTGTTGTGTCTTCTGAAATAATGTGAACTTGGGACTCTCTTCCTTGTAAGCAAAGTATTAACATAGGTGTATCGTTTTGTAAAAGCAGATCTGCAATCTGAAAATAAATAATGGTAGATTTTAAAAAATAGGAGAAACAGGCAGGGCAAACATGAAATGAATCTTCCCCTGGCAGTATGCTTCAAACTTGTGGAAGTCAGCATTTTAGGGACCTCCTATTGAAGCAGTATTTAGCAGCCACTGACTTATCTGTCATTTATGTATGCACCCCCTTTTTGAACTTTTTTTTTTTTTTTTTTTTTTTTTTTTTACCTTTGGGTTCTGACATTTCATGGTGTGGTTTCCATGACTTTCTGCTGCCTGAAAATTAAGTTCTCTTTTGTGCATTTGCCTATTATTGTAGTAGATTTTTTTCCTAATTCTTGTATTAAGAGAGAGTAGTGAATTAAGAGTTCTCTACTGGATTTTTTAGTTACAGTTCTTGTGTTTTCTTTTTTCTTTCCAGTTTCATGTCTGTTTTACTGACATGGTAAGAATTAGTAATGATGAAGCTAAGTGCTAACACCTATTAAAGCTACAGTCAATATCTGTCTGCTGCTAACTAATGTAAACTTAAGAAATGTGTTGATGTGTATTTTGAGGTAACCTAAGTCAGTATCTATTGTATCATAGATGGTAAGAACTGTGGCCCGTTATCATGAAGAGAAGAAACTTAATGAAGAGCGAGCTAAAAGGGAGGAACAAAACAAACTAAGGCGAATTGCTGCATCAATTGCTAGAGAAATAGAATACTTCTGGTCTAACATTGAGCAGGTAAAATATAATATTGACTTGTTAATACTTGTGTGAGTTGTACTGTTTTTTTAATCTTCAATAATTAATTTCTAAAATGGAAGTGTTTTATTAGACTTGATTTACATTTTAGGTCGTTGAAATAAAACTGCAAATTGAATTTCAAGAGAAAAGAAAAAAAGCTTTGAATTTAAAGAAATTTTCAAGGAAAGGTAATTGCATTTTATTTCATAAGAAATTCAATATAAATGATGGTGCTTGGTGGCAACAGAACTGTGCAAAAAAGTGCAGTGTTTTTCTGCTAGATTTAGTTAGTATCAGTTCTCTGTTGGATGCTTTTAAAAGTTAACATAAACATAAAATTGTTTAGTGACTACTAGAATTGTATAATGGTTTGGGTTGAGAGAGACCTTAAAGATCATGTAATTCCATCTCGCCTGCCACAGGCAGGGACAGATTCCACTAGATCAGGTTGCTCAAAGCCCCATCCAACCTGGCCTTGAGCACTTCCAGGAATGGGTTATTGACAGCGTTGCTGGGCGTCCTGTTCCATTGTCCCACCACTCTCTAAGAATAAAGAATTTTGTAATTTCTAATCTAAATCTACACATATTTAGTTTAAAACCATTACTTACATCAAGTGCGATAATTTTCCAGGTAAGGATGCTAAGCCTTCAGAAGACCTTTTATTGGAAAAAGAAAGTGAAATGGTAAGTCTTCAGAACCTGAGCTAGTCAGCCTGAGTCACGCTGTGCTTTTTCATATAGTGTTGCTTGTTCAGGTTGACGGTAGCTGGTGAAGTACTCAGATCACAAGGTAAAGCAGAACGGAATGGATATGATCCAAAGGGAATGTTCAGTTTTAAGCTTTGTTGAAAACATACACATTTTAGCTGGAATTACAGGGCTTGATGTGTGCCATGAAATACCTTAATCTTTGTCCTTAATGGTGAAAATGAGAGTTTGGAAACAAATGCTGGGGAGAAGGTAATCATTTTTGACAAAGATAGTGTATGTGCATGTCCAGTTTCCTTTTATTGTGTTTTGTTTTTCCATGACCAGAAAAGTGCTAATAGATATTAAATGGCTATTAGTGATTGCCAGTATCATTGTAAAGCACTCATTTTCTTTAAAACTGCAAACAAAAAAAATCCTAGCTTTGTTTTCTGAGATCTTAAATATTTTAATTATTGAATGCTAGGGTTCTTCATCATCTGGAAGGAAAAGAAAGGCAAGCACATCTTTGACTGATGAGGAAGGTATGTCACTTTTCAAAATTGTTTATCTATAGCATAGTACATAAGTTATGCATTAAAACCCTGAGGCCACTGTTTTTCATTCTGTTTCTGTGTGGACTTGCTGCCTTTCCCCAAAAAATACCAACCCTAATCCACTTCTTAGAGAGATTAGAAAGTCAGTTGTAGAAAAGAACTTCAGTGAAAATTTGGAAATAAAACTTTCCCTGGAATCAAACTGCCATCTTTGGTAGATTTAAATTCTTTCTCTTCTCATTCCTTTGTTTTTCAAAACTTACCGGAAGTCTTAAACTTCTTTTGAGGCTTTCAGACTGAATAACGCATCTACTTCAGTGACTTTCTTGTGAAGACATCTACGTTTCTGATAAAGAAAATTCCCAGTTTAAAGCTACAGAGTAATCTACCTCTGGGGACTACTGTCAACCAACAGTAAACAGTTAAAGACTGCCTTTTGTCTTGAGACAGAAATGCTTCTCTCCCTTTCCTATTTTTTTTAGTTTCTAGGTATAGCTGCTGTCAGATTTTATTGTTTTCCATATACATGTTCCATTCTTTTTGAATCCTGCTAACTTGTAATATTCTGTGCTAGTATGCTTCAAGGGTACATAGTTATAAACTTGCAGAATTATTTTGTAACTTGAATGACACAGCATTTGTTTTGATTTTAGTTGAAGATGAAGAAGAAACAATTGAAGAACAAGAAGCTAAAGAAGGAAATATAAACCATCAAACTGAATTGTCTAATCTAGCCAAAGAAGGTAGGCATGTAGCTTGATTCTTCTCTGGTGGGCTCTGAAACAACAGCAAGCAGGAGGGTTGGACCCGATGATCTTTCGAGATTCCTTCTGACCCCTACAATTCTGTGATTCTGTGATAAAAACATGCAGCAGTTACTGTATTTGTAAATAGGCTTATAGATGAAAAGTTGAATGCATTGAAATATTCGGTCATGTATAACCCATATTATTTTTCTGTTTGGGAAGTTATAGCACTTAGTTTATGATGATGGACTTCTGTACTTCATAAAGTGGTCTGTGTACTTACCTAGTTATTATGCAAGATAGCTTGAGAAAAGAAGTCTTTATTGAAGCATGGCTTTTCTTAAAACCTCAACCAAAAAACTCTCAATCTAAGTTCTAGGTACATATGATAAATACTGAAAAACAGAAGTATATCAGGGTGAACATAAACATTTTGTCATCAGTTGTCCTGAATATTGCAGAAGGGTTTTGTGATGCACCTGGTAAGTCTGAAATGGTGCTGAAAGGCTGCTCTTGGGGGGTATACGTATTTGAAAGGTATAGGACTTTTAGGGACAATGCTCAGGCTGCCGATTTGCTTTCGTTAGGAACTTAACAATAACTGCCATGCAGAGCTTGATGTGTGCAAAGTGTCCCGTAGGGATCACTTCAGTTATCATGGTAAAAAACATGCTGATCTTTAGAGGCAAGCTTCCCATTAAGCTAGGCCTGGTTGGCAATTAACATGCAGTTTCCTAATCCATTTGTTTGGTTTGTTTGGCAGCTTAGTGGCTGCAGCCAGCTGGTCAGTTGGAGGGATTATAACTCTTGGCCGGTCAGCCAAGTTCCTAATTAGGGTGTTTCTTGATTGATTGGCCACTGACAACATGTACATTCCTGCCTCAACAGATCAGACAAGGGGTCACAGCGATACTGTTAAGTAGGGTTGAGGTGCAGTTCAGTTCTGAAACTTGGAAGTCTTCAGTTGTCTTTTAACCACTTTGATTTGATGCCCCTACCTTGCCAACCAGTAGCTTACTGTATGTTTGTGTGGTGGTTTGTAGTATATAAAAAGCAACCTGGATGAGTAGGCTACATGGTGTTATGCCAAGTGTGCTCTGTCCTCTGGGTCATTAAATAAATACTTCCTTCCTCCAACCAGTAATTACTCCTTCAGTTAACTTTTGATTAGAGGACTGTCTTTATAAAAGTGAAGAATGTCATGAGATTTAAAATAGTGGTATTGTTTGTTACAAGTTTTGGTATTTTTAAACTCACATGCTTTAATGATCTTCAGCTGAATTGCCTCTGGATGATTTACTAAAGATGTATGAAGGTGCCTTTTCTGAAAATTTTCACTGGCCCCAGCCTAAACCTGACAGTGAAGAGGATAGCAGTGAGGAAGGTAAATTACTACTTGTTTAGAAGAAAGTGCTGATTTACAGTGTGAAATAAATTGAATGGCTCTTAGGTTCTGTATTCAAAAACATTTTATACTAAGGGAAAACAAATATTGAGTGAACTACATCTGAAATTATATATATTTTTAAAGTGGTGAGCAGTGTTCTCTACAAGAATTAATGGAAAGTACAGTGGCTTTCTGAGTAAGCATTTGGAAAGATGGTTAGATTTATTTCTGTTATTGCTATATATTTTTGGATAAAGGCCTGTGGAGAATTTCTTCCTATTCTTTCATTTCTTGGTTCATTAAAAAGAGGGTAGTATTTGCCTGCCATGGTATGTGAAATTCTCAGAAACAGTAGTGAGCGATAAAGAGCTTCTCTTTCTCTACACTGAATAGAACAGCACACTTCATAACTCTTCATAGTTATTATTACACAGTTGCCGTCTTTTCTGTACTAAAGTGATGATGGAATTAAATATCTGAAGATAGCTAATAGGTAATATGAGAGGACCTCCAAAGAAGTTGTGAAAAGCAAATGGTTTTATTCGTATATCTAGTGCGAACATCTAGAACGTGCTCATCTTACTGAGCTTAAGCTACTTGAATTTTAGCTTGACTACCCCGAAGATCGTGTAATTGTTTCTTTTTAGGCCGTTAATGAATGCTAGCCAGCTCAATTCCTTTGTGTAGCTGATTCTTAAGTTTTTGTTTATTTTATATGCCAATGTCATTTTTGTCTCACAGAAATGGATGACCATATGTCTGATAGGGAAAGTCCTCAGAAAGAAGTTGTCCTCATAGACTCTCTCCTCAGCATTGACCAGTACAAAAGTATAGACAGATCAAGTCCTCCGAAGAAGCACATGCGAGACATATCAGAAGTTGCTGCTGCAGCAGAAATGCTGTTACCTAAAGGCAGCTCTAGGATAACAACAACGGTAAAATTCCCTCTTTTCTGCTACTGTATGTGTTTAAATGAAGAATGCCTTTTATGTGATTTAGCAGATTTTAGCCACAAATAATAGTAAATATTTTCTGTGTATCAAACTATAGAATGTATTTTTTTTTTTTTTTACATGCTCTGTCAATTTAACTTCAAAAAAAAAAAAAGTAACAATGAATTCTCATTACAGGTGAAATACAATACTCCGTCCCTGTTGTATGGGCCTCTCAGAGAATATCAAAAAATTGGGCTGGATTGGTTAGCAAAGTTGTACAGGAAAAATCTCAATGGCATTCTGGCAGATGAAGCCGGGCTTGGAAAAACAGTGCAAATTATCGCCTTTTTTGCACACTTGGCTTGTAACGAAGGTGAGTTAATTTGTCTCAATTTTAGGCAGGTACTGGGCCAACATTGTCTTTGTGAATGTGACTAAGGTCACATTTTTCTGCTGAACTGTATCAGACTTTAGTTAATGTACAGAGTAGGATTATGTCAGAAAGCTTTCTTAGGTTAAGTGTGACAAAGGAGTGCTTTCATATCAAGTATACTGTTTTACCAATCTGCTGTTACCTTCTAGGTGACAAAATTCTTCTGAAGCCTAGTTTACTAGTTTAATGAAAAAGTCTCACAAATTGTAGTAAGCAGATAGCTGCAGATGGTTAAATTCAAGGAGTAAATATAATCAGTTGGAAGAATGTGTCTTGTATGTCATCTCAGGTATTACTAACAGTGTTGTTGTAGTCAGAATGGTTTAAGAATTACAAGTAAGGCAAAAGTTATGGGATTAGTATCTTTTATTCAAAATAATACATAGATTAATCATTACATTACTTCTGTTTGATGTTGGATCTCGCTTTTAATGATGAATTTAGTGTTCTATACTTTAAAAATCAGGGTTGAGGGTAAGTCACATGAGTTATAGGAGCCTCTTTCTATTTTTAACTGTAGGTAACTGGGGCCCTCACCTTGTTGTTGTACGGAGTTGTAACATATTGAAGTGGGAGCTGGAATTGAAACGCTGGTGCCCAGGGTTGAAAATTCTTCTCTATTTTGGCAGCCAAAGAGAGCTTAGAGCAAAGAGACAGGTACCGTGTTCCATGAATCTTACACTGTTATGTTTTTCGTTTTAGATGGCAAGACTTTTCTCTTACCTGGCATTAATCTGTATATGCCTTCTGTCCTGATGGGATATAAACAAAATTCTAACACTACAAGTTGCTTTATGAAGAGATTCACATCTAACAGTTCTAGATTTTGAAAGGCATCTTAGAAACTTCCTTGGTATTGAGGAACACATGCAATACTTAACCTGCTTTCTGAACTGACTGCCGTTTAAAGACAAGGCTATCTTTTAGAATGCTTTGGGTCATAGCATCTTTCTGTTCTTAATGATGGCATAGGTAGTTGTAAGATACCAGAGCGTTCTGCCTTAACTTTTCTGTCTCACCCTTTGTTTCCTTTTCTGTAGGAATGGTCAGAACCCAACAGCTTTAATGTGTGTATCACCTCCTACAAGCAATTGTTCAAAGGCCACCCAGCATTTATGAAAATGAGATGGAAATATTTAATAGTAGATGAGATGCAACAAATTAAGAACATGACTGAGAAACACTGGGAAGCACTTTTCAGTCTCCGCTGGTATGGCATAGAGCATTTTTTTCATATTGGCAGTGGTTTTTTTTTGTTTTTTTTCTTCACACCACATCAGTTTTCTGTTCAAAAGAGAAGAGTAAGAGTACTCTAGTCTGCCCAAATTACGGTACTATTTACCAGCATTTGCCTATAGAGGTGACTGTACTTGAAACAGTCAGGATACAGAGACATGCTCAGGATCTTCTGGTTATTTCCATTGTAACGCAAGAACTCCTCTTTGCTGATAATCTGCTTTAAAACAGATTCCCTTGTATGTTCTGACACTCTGCAATGAGGAAGGTAGTTTAGTGTTATATTCAAGATTAAAAAAACAACTTATCCTAGATTTAATTTTATTAGCACTACTCCTTCTTTATTCCGTGTATCTGCCAAACCTAAAGGTACAGTGTTTGAGTATTGGTCTCCAAAATGATGTTAGCTAGATCCTGTATTGATTACAATTTTTCTTTTATTATTCACAGCCAACATCGTTTACTTCTGATAGATACTCCTCTGCATAACACATTGATGGAGTTGTGGACCATGGTACACTTCTTGATTCCGGGAATTTCCAGGCCTTATCTAGATTTTCCAGTAAAAGCAGCTAATGAAGAGAACCAAGATTATTGCCATAAACTGGTCATCAGGTTACACAGAGTATGTTGTCATTTTTTTCATCTGCCATCCTATAGTAGGTGTAGAAGCTCTTAGAGATGGAAAAAAAAAATAAATTAAAAGGTGTGGTTAACCTCTAGATTTTTGGCCTTTTTTAATCTTTATTCAGTTCAGACAGAAAGTCCAGCTATAAGCAGGGTTTTCTGCTACCCAAAAAGTATAGAGGTATCATTTAAAAATTATGTGGGGCTCAGATTTTGAAGGATACCATGCAGAAATTTATGAACAAATAATGCTTATGCTGTGTATGTTTAGTATGATTGAATATGACGTACGAGGTTTGTCACGTAAAATGTATTGGGTGTGAATGGGTTTGGCTTGCTGTTGTAAAATTGCATCTTTGAAGTGAGAGAAGTTTTTTTCTTCAATTAATGTTTCAGATGATTCAGCCATTTATCTTGCGAAGATCAAAGAGAGATGTTGAAAAGCAGCTAACAAAGAAATATGAACATGTACTAAAGTGTCGTCTTTCTAATCGACAAAAAGCTATGTATGAAGATGTCATATTACAACCAGGGTAAGGAATTAAAACAGGAAATAAAATGCTGTCATTTTTCGTGCTTAAGCACGATGATATGCTTGGAATGTCATGGTTGGAGGTGTTTGTAATATTTTTCTGAAATTTTCCTGCATGACCAGTGGTTAGAACACAAATTGTAAACTAAAGTGGTAGACAAATGATGCTATGAGCCTAAAGAAAAACGCGTGCTTTTACATATGAACCCTAAAAATCAAATTGTAATTATTGGTCAGTTTTGCCCCGTTTTGCTTCAAGATTTCTTTCTAATGTGTGGTTTCTTATTTCTTAAAGCCCAAAATGTTTCTGCCTCCTCTCCCTCCTCCACCTTTCTCCTCTTAACTTGTGCTGTGAGACCAAGTAGCTATTGAAAAGTGGAGGGAAAGAACAGAAACAAAACAAAGAAAGTTGGAGGATAGGGAGATGGTAAGGTTGTATCTGACTTTAAGGTAGCACTGGTCCCTAAGCTTCATGTTCCCAGATTGATATTCACTGCAGTGTTACTTAAACCGCTCTGGAAACACCTAGGTAAAGACTAAACTTGCATTATAGACTTTTGCATAATGTATTGCGCTGCACACTGATTTAGGAACATCTTTTTATGTCTTTGAAAACATGTGCTTAAACTGATTTCTGTATCAATTACTTGGTAGAACCCAAGAAGCTCTCAAAAGTGGGCACTTCATCAGTGTCCTGCATGTCCTGATGCAGCTGCAAAGGATCTGTAATCACCCTGATCTGATAAACCCCCGGCTTTCAAGTACCTCTTACGTATCAGAAACACTGGAATATAGAACTCCATCTCTTGTACTGAGTGCCCTAGAAAGGGATATTTGGAAGGTGAGTAGAAAAGTAAACTATTTTTCTCTGTTAGTGTCCTCATAGAATATTGGTACTTAATATTGTTGTCTTATACATCGTAAGGCTACCTGAAGTTATAAATTGAAGGAATTCACTATTCCATATCCATGCCTACCAAACTCATACTTGTTGCATCTCTTTTTCATAATAGCAGTTTGAGCTTTTCAAGTGGTTTCCAATCATGTTTTTTTCAAGTAGTTTGCAATTTTTCATGAACTACTTGGTCGAAGAGAAATTAGCTTTGCTTTCATCACAGCCATAGTCATTTGCAGTTTTCCTACAGCAGCAACACTTTGGGTAGCACAGTGCTTATTTATAACATCCTGTTTTTTTTTTTTCTTGTGCTTTCAGTAGCTAAAGGAGAGTAGGACTTACTCTTTATTCACATGAAAGTAAACACTGATTCAATGAGTAAATTAGTACGCTTCTGTCAGTCCATTTGAAGTATCACTATTTGTGTTATCATCAAAGGTGTGTTCTCCCTCTTCAAGATAATAGAACAATTTCCCTAGAAAGAAGCATGAGTAATGGTGATCTTTTCGGCTGATCATATTTCATCCTTCATATTTTTCTGCACCTAAATTATACACATACTTTATAGTTTGGCATTTGAGTTCCATAGTCAACAAACGCATTCTAAGAATTTTAGTTGATTCTCTGGAAATTATGGTGTATGAGGAATTGTCAAATGATGGCTTGCCTTGATTTCTATAGTGGCAGCTAATGATTTAAATTTTCTTGTTTCTGGTGCTGATGCATAAAACAGGACTACCAGCTTAAGATATGTTTCCAAAGTTTCTAGACAGTTTTGGCTAATAATTAATAGTTAACTTTTTTAAACTTAGAGAATTTATTTCAAATTAAAAAGTAAAATGTAGAAAGTAATTTAGTGTAGAACATAGAGAATGCTTAACTGTTTGTGCTGTCACATAAAATAATAAACCTTACTTTACAATACTTCTAGGAATCAGACTTGTCTCTCTTTGATCTCATTGGAATGGAAAACAAAATGACTCATTATGAAGCACAATTGTTGCCAAAACAAAAGGTTACTAGAAAATTAATTGAAGAAATCTACAGCTCCCCTCCACCACCAGCCAGGCCTAACCCAGTGAAGCTCAAACCAAGCAGGTATGTTCAAGTGTCTTCCTTTTAGCTAGAGTTACAGGAGCAAAACGTAGTTCTGTCTGCATCTCTCGTAACGTGATTCACATAAATTCTCAGAATTTGCTTTGTATTTTTTTTTATTCTTTCTTATTTACAACTTTAAGTAGGGATTCCATTTTAATAGTTTTTCACAGTCATACAACCCTTTTGAAGGGTTTTTTTTTTTTTTTTTTGATTTCCCAAAGTTTTTACTTAATTGGTGGATGTATTGGTATTTTCCTCTTGGAAAATCCCAAAGTTATGTGGAACTGTTTTTTTGATTAAAAGAAGTTGCCCGATGACCTGCTGGCAGGTTGACATCTCTCTGGAAATGATACAAGGATGCCATTCCAGTTTCAAGCTAGACTGTGTGACTTGTTTACTGTAATTCTGTTTTTTCCTGCATTCAACTGGATGTGTAGCAATGAAGATTTTCTTCTTGCGTGTACTTAGCAAGCTGACTTTATGGGATTTCTGTAATTGAAGTTTGCCAGTGATGAGTCTTGCCAGCATCAGCCATCTGTAAGCAAGAGATTGGTATCTGAGGGATCAGTTTATGCTTTCCCTGCTGATAGAGCTTACTTTTTAAATCCAAATTATGATCTTCCTATAGCCTTTGACTTTTCATGTTCTTTTCAGGTTGTTTCAACCGGTTCAGTATGGTCAGAAACCAGAGGGCAGGACTGTAGTTTTTCCAAGCACTCAGGTACAACGCACGGTGACCACAGCAACAGTAACTCAACAGGGACAAGTACGGGGAAGGTCACCCATAGCTACGGTGTCCTCAAATCAAGGTAAGAGAGTTAGGGCTTTGTTGATTAGATAGACTTCTAAATACACTGATACCAGTTAGCCTGATAATAGAACTCTTTTTCCATCTAGCTTAATGGTCTAGAATACTAATAGCTTAAAAATACCAACAGACTAATTGCCAGTAAATTTCCCCACTAGTTTCCACAGTATGATCTGCCAGTGTAATGCAAAACTAAGCTTTGTGTAACCTAACTGTTAGTGTATGGAGTTAATATGTCATAGTCGGTATTTATACCCCAATCACATGTAATATTCTGTCAAACTTGGGAATTTAGAGTACTTTTGTGTATTTATTTAACCTTTAAACAATGCTTACCAAATAAATAATGTTGTAAAAGTAGGATGGAGTAATAGGCATAGCTAGAAATCCCAGTCTGTAAGGAAAAGCCTTTCCTGTAGCCGTTTTAATATCCTGTTGGAAGGTTTCTTTTTAATGCAGGTTGTTTAAAGCAGTGGAGTTAAAAAACCTCTAACAGCTTGCACAAACAAACCTTATCGATTGCAGCCGCAGCAGCACAGTTTCAGACAACTCAGGCTTCCACCAGTGCTCCAAGACACCAGCCCGCAGCGACCTTCACCACAGCAACTAGCACAGCCCATCCTGTGAAACAGCGGGGCCAGACCACAGCACAGGCCTCCCAGCTGGGCCAGGCCCAGCCACAGCCCCCCCCGCACACCATCCAACAGAGTGTGCTGCCTCAGAGGCTGGTACTCACCTCTCAGGCCCAGGCACGGTTGCCTAGTAAGTGGCCTCCCCTTTCGAGGTTTCTCCCACCTTTTTACTACAACGAGGTTAAGTTACTAGGCACCCTAAAATGTGTACAGAATCGTTGTTTTTTTTTCACTCTTCTGATTAGCCTTGCTCAGTACGTTGCTTATGACCAAGGAAAATCAAAAATTGGATAAGAAACAATAGCATTGCTGTGGACATACATTAGCGGTGTCAACTTAATCTCCTATTTCTGCATGTTCCTTCTGCTGGCAAGACTTCCTTCAGACCAAATGTTTTAGCTCTATCCTAATTATTCCTTTCATATTAAACACTAATCCATCTGCTAAAGGCCTCTCACAGAGAGGAGCGTCGCAACTGTTAGGCAGAGAAAAGCAATGAGGCTTTGCTTTAAGGTTGTATGTGCACTGCCTATTAGCATGTATGTAGAGTACTGAGCACTGATGTATTAATTTTTTCTCTGGGGTAATGCACTGCCTTTACAAAAGCTAAATTTCCATGCCCGTATTTTCTCAAGATCGTAAAACTTAATGCTTAAATGCCTCTAACCTTTCTGCATTTAAATCACAAAAAGCTTGGTCCTTGTCACTTTAAAGCTTTTTGGTTTGTCTAAGTGCAGATTGCTTAATGTAAATCATGTTTCATCAGCAAATTTCGTATTATTTTAAATGTATTTATATAGCTACATGCGTGAATATTTTTGTCTCTTCCTTCAACCTTCCTTTATGCTCTTGAAAAGGCAGTGGAAATCACTTTAATGTCTATACTTGTTCTGTTACAAAGTGTCACATGAGTTTTCAGGTAGCTCTTACCCTTTTTGCTAATGAAAGTGATACCTTCTAAAATGTTGATGTTCTTAGCTTTTAAACAATCAGCTTTTTTCCAGTTTGTCCAACAAATATAGAAAGCAATACCTGCTTAACTTTTATATGACACTTTTGATGCACTAAGTATAATTCTGCATGGAAGGCGCTTCAGCACCAGTTTACTAACCAAAATTTAGAACTGTGAATGTTGAACAACCCACCTCCCACTTCGTTTTTCTTAATGCTTGTTTTCCTCCTTAACAGGTGGTGAGGTAGTAAAAATAGCCCAGCTGGCTTCTATAGCAGGAGCACAAGGCAGAATTGCTCAGCCAGAGACCCCTGTAACACTGCAGTTCCAAGGAAACAAGTTTACTTTATCACATAGTCAACTTCGCCAGCTCACTGCAGGGCAGCCTTTGCAGTTACAAGGTACTAATTTCAAAACAGTGAGTTTCCCGGTATTTAGGATGCTCCATTTTTGATCTGGACAGCACATTCCTTGTTGACGTATATTAATGAGATTTCATCCTGCCGGTTTTTACTGTTCTGTTCTACCTGCTTTCTGTGTGAGATGGATAATGAGCTAGCTCTGTTTTGAAAATAATTGTGTATTAAGTAAAAGACATGGTTACTTTCCTTTTCTATATTGTATTTCAAGATTTTATTACTGAATTTGCTTTCACGTGTATGCAATATAGCTGAAGTAAGGTGAGATATTATTTCAGATAAATTATCTGATGAGTAGAAACAGGCGAAACTAAGGATATTCTTAATTTGTTCGGAAATGGTGTAAATAACACTTCAAGATTGGTGTGCCTATGATTTTTTCCATACTGATCAGAGCTTTCACTGATCTGAAAGCTCTACTTAGAGTACTTTCGGCTCTCAAATTTCTCCTCCTGGTGGTGTGTGCATTGCCAAATTCAGGAGAATTTAGAAACCTTGATTCTTATGGCTAACAAAATAAATACGGGAAACACTAAGTGACAGTTTTTTACTTAATTGGATTTTGTCCAAATTCTGTATAAAATACCTAGATATGTAATGATACTCTATGTGAAACTCCTGAATAACTATGAAGACTTCGGTCTCTCCTAGCAGAGATTACGGAGTTTTAAATCTGATGGGTATAATGACTTTTGGGGGTAAAATTTTAACATAGTTTGAAACAGTAACGAGTGGTTTGTAACAGTGGTATCTTTTGCTACAGAACACTAGAGCTCCTTTTACACTCTATTCAGTCTAATTTTTTAAAATCCATCTGTTGCAGGAAGCGTTCTCCAAATTGTTTCAGCACCAGGACAGCAGTATTTGAGACCTCAGGGTCCAGTTGTCATGCAGACTGTTTCCCAAGCTGGAACTGTTCAGAATGCTCTGAATGCATTAGGGAACCAGCATCAAGCAGGTGTGCCAACTTCGACGGCAGTCACACAGCAAGGTAGGTTTTCTGACCTGAAGAAATGTCTCTATCTACACACTCAGTTGCTAAAATCATATATTCGTAAATACTCCAAATTTTTACAGATTGTATTTTTTTTTTCAGTTGAGTTCAGAAGCAGGTAAACTATGAGGGAAATCTTTCTGACTAGTGATTTATGAGTGATGTGTACCGAAGTTTTAGGTAAAGTCTTAGTACAAACTTGGAAGAGCTTGAAGCCAAATTTAAATACATAGAATTTTATTTACCAGTTATATCTTAGGTCAGGTTTTTCAGGGAAGAAATGAGTTTGAAATACTTTGATTCTTTTTCAAAGAAAGATCAAGGTGATGCTGTTTTATACTGACATAGAATGTCCAGCAGTTCTGGTTTTGCACATAAATTCTGATATCTAATTTTCTTTGCTTCTCTATCTACTCAAGCTCCTGTTTTCATTTCTCTCTGTAAATACTGCTCTGATATTTGGTGCCTTGCTGTGAATATGATCAATTCCTTGCTTTAAAACACAATCAAGATGTTGATCAAAAAACAATAGAGAAATTGTGGTCTAGGATGCACTTACAACATAACAGCAGGTTGTTAAGTGGTGATAAATGCAGTAGTAGGAGTTCATGCGTTGGAAATGGCCATCTGCTGTAATTGTCTCTGGATATAAACCATTCACTTAAAACAGACTGTTTACTGCTCCTTTTTGATGTATTAATGTGCCCTTGAAGTTCATATTTTGACATTCTGAAGACTAAGAACCTCATCATAAAAAGGGAGAGGAATCTTTAGCAGCCTCCCAGTTGTTGGGAGGTAAAGAATTTCTGTCATGGTTTGTAAGATCTGTGGCTGAAATGTTTCATCCTTGAGCTCTGATAACATTACAGGTGCTCCTAGTATGACCACAGTTCGCAACCAAAATCGATAAATCAAGATAAAAGGTTTCTACAAAAACTCACACATCTTACTATTCTCATGATGGTAAAGAGAGAGCTCTGTTAAAAGCAACAATAATAATACTGTTTTCAAGTATTGAAAGAAAAAATTACTATTAATCTTTGGAGGAAGGTGTAAAGCGTATGGAAAATACTTATTTTGACTTCCTGAATTTTGGATAAGATACCAGATAAATAAATTGTTTTGAGTGATCGGAATATGTTGGATATCTCTATTGGCATGTTTTTCTGTAATAAAAATGTATAAAGGCAAAGCTTTCAACTCTGCTGGTTCCTCAGAGACTCTTATTCGTAATGTAAGAGCTAGTGCCTGCTTGTTAACTTGAATTCAGTTCTTCATTGGTGTATTGACTCACCATTAAATGCAGTCTCACACTGAGTAGCAGAGGGTTGTGCTGCTTTTCTATTACAAATAATCCGTGCTGATAACCAATGCATTCTGCCTGAGATAGAAACCTATAAATCATATCAAGAAAATAACCACTACGTAGTGTCTGTAGTCTGCTACTACATTAAGGGTATTGCTGTAGTTTCAATTAGTTGTGTGTAATGTTCTTACAGTTCAGTTAGGTGCCTGGTAAAACATCTGAAAACAGTTGACTTTGCAGAAATGCTACTGTGAGATTCCATCATGTATAGTTTCTTTAATTTGTAGATATACCAATCTAATATGTTTTCTGAAAAATCTTGTATAGTTTAATTAAGGTAAATTAGAATTATCTTTTTCTGATATAGAGTATAAGGTTTAAATGCACTATACCTGACATTCTGAATAAACTATGAATTCAACAGGTCTTTGTGCAAAGCAAAGTAAAATTCTGTTCTCATATATTTGTGAAAATAGTTGGAATGAACATGTATCAGATGCCTGATGTAGTGAAGGAGGTACGAATTTCCAGTACCTAATGAATATTTAGACTAAAAGATTATCTGTAACATGATATGTGTTGCAGCTAAGAAATGTCTGCTTATTGAGACTAATAAGTGCAACTTCAGAAGAATAAATATATAAACACAAGGTTTATCCTCAGTTTGTATTCCAGGTAGAACTGCAGTTACTAATTTGTCATCTGGTGATATGGGAGCAGTGTTAAAACCAGCACCTACACATGGACAATCACAGGTACTTAATTTCTATTTTGTTACAGAAATGCAACTCTTCAGGGTTGATATTAACCTATAGTTTACAACACTGGCAATTGGGCAAATTTCATGGATCTCTAATTTGGACAATTTTTTTAAAAAGTTACTTAAGCAACCTATAAAACATTGGAAAACATCAAACATTAAATTACAAGAAACTGCAACTTATCAATATTAATGCATTACTTGAAATGGCTCAAATATAATTTTTTATTTTTTTTCCAAAACTATGAAATATACTCTAATAGAAGCAAGACACCAATTTAAGGTGGAACTGACTCTTTAATATTTATTGGATTTAAATGTAATCTTCAAATTTTATCTTGAAACTTACATGTTTTGTGATTGGTGTGAATGGTGTGAATAGTTGTTAGAAATGAGCGTGTTAATGCTAAAAGACACGCATTACTCAGGTCCTGATAACTTAATTCTAAAGAAACTAGAATTCCTAACTAATTGTTACTGACAGCAAATACATTTTTTCAACTTTTCTTGTCAAAGGAAACATATGAAGAAAAGAACCGACTTTTAAAGGAACGTTTGGACAGAATATTTTCTGGCAATGAGCGCCGTTGTTCAAGGGCTCCAGTGTATGGCAGAGACTTGTTGGGTATTTGTTCTTTAATTGGTGAACAAAAGCCCTTTCAGCTGTCTTCCTGTGAGGACAATAGTTGGAGGTGGGCTGGCTTTGTGAACTGTTGCCTTTCTTCAAGTGCCTCCAGAGGCCCAAGTGATCCGTTGCAGGAAATGATCCAGACTTTGGTTCAGCAACAAGAATCTTTAAGGGATGTTGTTAACAGGTAATGCACGACTCAGCCCTTGTAGGTCTTTCCCACATTTAGTTATTTCTCAAACAGTCCTTTTCAGTAAAACTGTAAAGTTGTTGTTTCTGCTCATGAGCTTGTTTGGTTTAGATTGATTTATTTAGCAGCAAATGATGTAAATTGTAACAAACATCTTAACAGAAGCTATTATCAAAACAGATAAAACAAAAAGGAGAGAGAGAGAGAGAATGTTAACACTTCTAAGATTTGTACTGCTTAATAAGTCAGTTCAAAAAAGTGTGTAGCTAATAGTGTAAAATTACACTGTTACAGGCTGAAAATTATTACCATATCGTTTTGTGTGTAGTTTCTTAACCTGGCATTCACTTCTTAAAATGCTTTTCACAGGGCTCTCTTCGTATTGCCAGCTGCAGTTGCTGCTCCCCCGTGTTTGTATGTAGCAAATCCTCCCCCTTCATATAGCCACAGATTGAAAGTCCTTAAACATAGTCTTAAGCAGAAGGCAGCTCCACACTTGCATCAGTTGCATCGGATTACATCTCCGCACTTGCTGCAGTTCCCTGACCTCCGGCTGGTGCAGTATGACTCAGGTAAAGGCGGATACTGGGTGGTAATACCTTGGTAATTTCAAGTTTCATGTCAATGGAGTGTCTATATAAAAACCATTATTGGTTTTCTATTTTAAAATTTAGGAAAATTAGAAGCTCTTGCTGTCTTGCTTCAAAAATTGAAATCTGAAGGGCGCCGTGTGCTGATTTTGTCACAGATGATTCTGATGTTGGACATACTGGAATTGTTCCTGAATTTCCATTTCCTCACATTCGTGAGGATTGATGAATATGCTAACTATGAACAACGGCAGGTAAGTGTGTCCATGGGTACCACAGTATGTGCTCCATAGCCTTTTATATGCTAGTAGAAGGAAATTTATATAGTTTCTCACTTATTTTGAAATGTTGACTTTTTTTTGTCTCGTTTCTGTTTTTTTATTAGGCCTTAGTGAATTTGGTTTGTCATTTTATTTTGGTGTGTGGTTTATTTACTACTTGCTTTTACTCCATTTATGTAGGAACTGATGAAAAGTTTCAACAGAGACAAGCGCATTT
The DNA here is from genome assembly GCF_964211825.1 of Aythya ferina. Taxonomy (NCBI): domain Eukaryota; kingdom Metazoa; phylum Chordata; class Aves; order Anseriformes; family Anatidae; genus Aythya; species Aythya ferina. The sequence continues at coordinate 3,303,700 of NC_140316.1, forward strand.
TCTGTGCCATCCTTTCTTCTCACAGTCGCTCCACTGGAGTCAATCTTGTTGAGGCAGACACTGTTGTGTTCTATGACAATGATCTAAATCCAGTAATGGATGCAAAGGCACAGGAATGGTGTGACAGAATTGGGAGATGTAAAGATATCCACATATACAGGTGATACTTACAGATCAACAACTTTTCCTTAACATGCTTTAATGTAAGATTATTTCAGATAGCACTGCCCTAAATGATCTGAAATAAAGTTGAAACAGTGCTGAAATCATCATCTCACTTCAATATCTACCCCCTCCCCCTCCAGTTTATCATAGGAAGTTATAGTCTTAACACCACATGTAATTAATGAGTCATATATGCGTGTTTTTTCTATGCTTGCATACCTCACATTTTTAAATAGTGGATCTTTTATACTAATTGTTAAAGAAAAACTTTAAAGTAGAGAAGGTAGTATCTGTTTTGTTCTTGGCCTGTACCAGCACCAAAAAAAAAGTTTATTAAAAGCTCATCATTTTTCTACAAGGGAAATTTCTGTTTCTGAAACTGTTTTTTTTCCTCCTTTTTTAGGCTTGTCAGTGGTAATTCTGTAGAAGAGAAGCTTTTGAAAAATGGCACAAAGGACTTGATCAGAGAAGTAGCTGCTCAGGGAAATGACTATTCAATGGCCTTTTTAACACAGGTAAGTTAATATCAAAACATGCACCAGTGTTGTGGTGTTTAGTAATTTCAAAAAAATCTGTGCTGGAATTTTAAATAACAGCATATAAGGAATGTGATTGGGCTGGAATTGATAGGTTAGCATATTAGATTTCAGGATTGCTGGAACTTAGCTGTCAGTATTTGAGAGAATGTGGCATTTTCTTGTTCTGTTGCTTGTACAGTCATCACCTTTGTGACTTTATATTCTGGTTTCTTGCACTTTGCTACAAACTTCTGCAGTTTGTAAGATTGAAGTTTTCAATGACTTTGAAAACATGAAATACAAAGTTTGGGTATTCAGTGATGTAGGCTGGTCTCAAGGTGGAGAAGACAGTGACAGCACTGATGAAGCTAGTCTGTCCTCTGCTGGCACTCCTGATATTGTGATGTAGGTTGTTAAAGTGTGCATTTCTGTCTTTCCTATAAATTGCTCAATAATACTTTATTCTACTGTGTAGTCACACAAGAAAATTACAGTAGAGAAAATGGACAATTTTCCAGAAATAAAAGATAAAGGTTTATTTTTTCTTTAGTCAGTGCATAGTTTATAAGGTTACTTGAACCTAAGTTAATTTAAAATAATATAAAAACCAAAATAGTTCTGAAAGCTGAATATACTTCTCTTTTTTTCTTCCAACTACCAAGCAAACGATTCAGGAGTTGTTTGAGGTTCATTCTCCTATGGAGGATTCTGGATTTAGAGTGAAAGCAGAAGAGTTTGTAGTACTTTCTCAGGAGCCTTCTCCAGCAGAAACCATTTCACCTAAAGTTGCACGACCGTTCATAGAGGTAATTATTAACCCAGGCATTAAAAATACAGCTGTACGACATTAGTGTTACACTGCCTTCTCTTATTTTTGGGGAGGAAGTAAATTCTTCTAAGCTGTTTTCTGTTAGGTTTATATTGTTTTGACATTTTCCTCTTAACAGTACTTCCAAAGGGATGCAGTGAAGTTGTAATCTTTCTGGGGACTGTTTCTCTTGCCCGAGGAGAGATTTATTGCAGAAATTTGTGTCGGACTTCATTGAACTTCTTATAGGAGCTTCTTTCCATGTTTTTGAAGTCCTCATTATTTTTAAAAAATGTCTTTCTTAAAGGCCCTCAACAGTATTGAGCACGAAGATGAAGAGTCAAATGATCACATACAAGAAATAAGATCTGAGTCGCACATTGAGCCTTTAATCTCAGAGCTCTGCGAAACAAAATACAACGAAGAGCCCTCACCGTTGCAGGAATTAGTTGCTGTTGTGGATCAGGTACCATGACCTTCCATGAATATTTAGTTAAAAAGTCATATTTAGTTCATATATTTCAATTCCTTTACAGTCTTGCTTTAAAGCAACTTTGTTTTCAATTAGTTTGATACTTCATTAAATGGATGAGAAACCTACTGATTTTAAGCTGATGTTAAACTATCAGAAAGGGAGATTAGTTTTCAGGAAACCTTTGATACAGTCTCCTTCAGTTACATTTCTTTTGTTGTTCTGAATACTAACTTTTTTTCCTTGATACATTCTCACAGTTGACTCCAATTGAGAAGTATGCTTTGAATTATTTAGAGCTCTTCCATGTGTCAGTTGATGAGACTGAGCCTCGGTTGAATGAGGTAAAATAGCAAATATTTCTATTCCATGTTTTTCATCATAATGCGTACAAGCAGGGTTAATATTTTCAGTGTGTAGTGGAAGTTGCTCCAGTGACATGGAGTAAGTATGTTGTAGGCACCTCTATTGTCTTCTCTTGCTGTGCTTTATGAACCCCAAGAATACCTTACAGAGATATTCCTATCTTGTCATTCTTTAGGTTTAAGCAGGTGTCAATTTTTCATTTATTCTTTGTAAAATGGGAATGACATTATTCAGCACAGTTCAGCAAATATTTGTTGTACTCCATTGATAGCAGGGAAAAATATCATTAGCTTCAGCGAGCCTGCTTATTTTGGGTAAAGGAGCTTGTTCTGGTTGTCTTGGATGTTTAACTCAGTTTGCTTTATTTCAAGGGTATAAATACCTGCAATACCTGCAAATTCTCCTTTAACTGACCATAAAAGTATGTAAAGTATCTTTGCCTGTAAATATCAAAGATTAAGGAATTTGTCTGTAAAAACACAAATCAGTAATTTCTGATCTAATGTCTGTTACTGCATGAAGTTTATAAGGACTCTAACTTTTACCTAGGTGGAATTGAAAACTGTAAAGAAAGCATGGGAAGTCCAGCATATGAAGGAGTTAAAGGAAAAAGAGCAAAATATGCTTTGGGATGATGAAGAAGAACTTCTCACCTACACTCGAGAGGATGCATACAACAAAGTAATTCCTGATTATCATATTTCTTAAGTGTTAACAGTGAAGTCTTCTCAGTTATTCTGAGAATACCTTTTCCTTCAGGGTTCAGTCAGATCATTTGAATTGCATTCTCTTTTTTGCTTTGTAGGAGTATGTCTATGAAGGTCCAGATGGACAAACTGAAATTATGCCAGTAAGTACACGTAGTAGCAGGCAGCCTAATAAGCTTTTTATCTTTTGAAACATAAAGACCTGTGATTAGTTAATAGTGCAGTAACTACATTTTTTTTTCTGTGCAGCTTTGGACTCCCCCCACTCCACCTCAGGATGACAATGATATCTATATTGATTCAGTTATGTGCCTGATGTATGATACCACCCCTATTCCAGAATCAAAGTTGCCTCCAGTGTATGTCAGGAAGGAACGTAAACGACACAAAACAGATCCTTCTGGTAAATGCTTGTTCAAAACTGTTGGAAGTTTTATTGCTGAAAGTTAAAAACGTCAGGATTTTTGATACTTCCTACATGTCTGGTCTAGTAAAGATCAAATGTGCAGGTTTGAGGATATGAAATTTCTTGTCTCACTGTGGTCCTGTATCACCAAAAATTCAGTCTGTCTTAGACAGCGTGTCTTTTGATTTAGACATACGGTTATTTTTACTTCTGAATTTCTAGAAAATAGGTATTCTGCTGTGTGAGTTAGACTGTTCTTAAAACATAGTATGGCCAGAACCTTTATAGTTTCTGACACTGTGCTTTTAAGAGGTAGTATGGAATACTCTGTGCGTGTTCAGGAGCATTTTGCAGCTGTACGTAGCACATGAATCAAACTGGTAGTAACTGCTTACTGAGAATTTTTTTTTTTGGTCTTAGCTGCAGGTAGGAAGAAAAAGCAACGTCATGGAGAGACAGTTATTCCTCCTCGCTCACTTTTTGATCGAGCAACTCCAGGAATGTTGAAAATGCGACGAGAAGGCAAGGACCAGAAGAAAAATATCTTGCTGAAACAACAAACACAGTTTGCAAAGCCTTTGCCGACACTTGTCAAACCTGCTGCTGAAGCTGGACAGGATAATCCTGAGTGGTTGATCAGTGAAGACTGGGCACTTCTGCAGGTCAGGCAATTACCTGCACTTTCTGCTGATATTATGTATTGTATTTTAGCTTCTAATGTCATAAATGGCTCTTTCAGCACTTTCTCTCTTCAAGTTTATTTGTAATTCCTTACAGTTTGTTTGGCATTTTGCTGATCTAACTGAGTAGATTGCATATCGCTTGTGTTTCCCTAAGGATAAATTAAGTTCTGTTCTTGCTGTAGAGACTGCTTACTGTTGTGGCCCAGGTTAGTCTGATTGGATGTTAGATAATGCAGCTAAAGTTCTTCTCACCTTTGAGAAGAGAGCAGCACTTGAATGGCAGCTCTACCTATGCAGACATCAACCTGTATAAAAACATTTTATGCATATTTATTATCTGTTGAACATAGGTGAACCCATGGACTGAATTCTAAGCTCTGCCCCATTGTAATAATGGCATGTGGATCCATGCAAATAAGGATTGGTTTGGAAGATTGCAATGATTTGTTACCTGAAGCTTTTGTGCCCTTATCTGTTGCAGGCAGTGAAGCAGCTGCTGGAGCTTCCTTTAAATCTTGCTGTTGTATCGCCAGCACACACTCCCAATTGGGACCTTGTTAGTGATGTTGTTAACTCATGCAGCAGAGTCTATCGCTCACCAAAACAATGCCGAAACAGATATGAAAATGTCATTATTCCAAGGGAAGAAGGAAAGGTGAGTTTATATAGAGTGATGCATCTTTTTTACATTAAGTTTGTAGAGTTTTTTTTCCTTATCTCCGTAAACACTTTTTTTTTTAGTTAAATGTTTCAACAGTGTAAATAAATAACTTTTAAAAGATTAAAAAATTATCCTCATCAGGATTTCCACTTATTTTATATGATTTCTTTGAAAAGAAAAAGCACCTGAACAAAATCTTCCACAAAAGATCATCTAACTTTCCTTCTTATTTTACAGCTAATGTACGAAGCTAATCCTAAAAAGAAGACAAAAAGTATTTATAAGGTGTGCATTGGTATTCTTTCAAAATCAAATCTAGACACTGTGGTATTTAGCAGCAATGGAGGTGGGCAGATAATTCATATGAGATCCATGTTGAGTGTTACTTGAGTTCTGAAACATCAATTAAAATTCCAAATTTATTTTTTCCTTTCTTTGTTGATACAGTGGATTGACACCAGACTTCAGCTTTTGGATTTGATAGATAATTTTTAAATCATGCAAGAAGTTTGTTTTCACTTAAACTGTAGTGGATATTTTTCCATCTAACAACCACCATGTAACTTATCCTGATTATTATGATGGTACTTAAGATCTGTAAGGACATACTTCATAGTAGGGTCTAAGTGGATTACAAATGCATAGTGAACTTAATGTTTGAAGCACCTCTTTGTAAATGAGGACGATAATGCACTGCAGAAACCAAAATAAATTCCACGATTATAAGCAACTTCTTCCAAATCCTACTGCGACTCAGTGACAGAACTGGGTAGAGAATCTAGAACTTCTGACTGTAGTCACATTCTCTGACTAATAAGCAGGTTTGTCCCTGACTGGCAGTTTCCACTTAGGAGGAGCCAAGCATTAGAATGGCATGGTGTGTTGGATGTTAACATAGCTTTGTTGGGAGAGCAGTGCAGTGATGGTTTTATTATATTATGTGTGCGCTATGCATAACTATACACTAATGGGCTCTTGGTTTGGGTACTGAATTAAACTTGCAAGATCTAAACTAAAGCAAAGATTCTTTTTCAAATTAGAGTTTGCCATTTTGTATGTCCCCAAGTGCTGATGCCAGTGTGACCGTGAGAACTGCTCCTTATTTTGCTTTTTCTTTATATATTTCCCATAGAGTTTTGTGTAACAGTAAGTTATCAATGACATGAGGCAGAAACCAGTCTGTGGTAGGATATGTTGGAGATCGTTTTTAAATAATCTACAAGCGCACCATGTGTTTATACATAGACAAAATGCAGTGTGGGGTGTGTTCACAATTAAAAGTTGGTTTATTTTCATTTTTTAGACTAAAAACAGTCGCCCACTTCGTACCAATCAGATCTATGCTCAAGATGAAGGTGCCACCCACACACAGCTTTATACTAACCATTTTGAGATGATGAAAATGATTGCAGGGAAAAGAAGTCCACCTATCAAACCTCTGTAAGTTTAACTGGGATCATCCGATCTCCCCATCACCACAGACTTCCTGGAGACTGTTCTGAATTGCTCTCCCAGCTGAGCATTATTTCACAATCTGTTTCAAACTGCTGTTTTGCTTCTCTGTTCTTGACTTCTTTCCTTGTGTTATTGGAACATCTTCATATTTTGTGTGTTTGGGTTAGATTTTACTCACTGTGTGAATTTGTTTTTATATGTGATTAAGAGCTTGGTTGTTTTTTTAATCTACTTTATAAACCAGACTTTCTGTTTGCCTGAATTGCAAATGTTTTAATGTCTGTGTTGATAAGTAGCACTTTGTTTTTTATGTAGATTGCTGCAGTATTTTTTTCTGTATTCATTTATTATTTACTCTGAATCTCTCTTTAAATGTCTGTCTTTATTTAGGCTCCAGTACTAATAGGTATATCATGAAAACTTCACCACAACTGCAGTGTCATCTACTAAAACATGTGAAATTAAATGCTGGTTTTAAATTTCTTCTATCTCCAATAATACAATTTTGCTCAATTTTAGACTTGGCATGAATCCTTTCCAGAAGAATCCAAAGCATGCATCTGTTCTTGCAGAAAGGTGGGCACTTTATATCTTGAAGGAGTTATTGATTGTGTAAAAAGTACTTTTTAACTATTTATTTATTCAGTTATTTATTTTTTAACTGTTGTGTACTTTGTCTTACCATTGTTTCTAGTGGAATTAACTATGATAAGCCACTTCCTCCAATTCAAGTTGCATCCCTCCGAGCAGAGCGTATTGCAAAAGAGAAAAAGGTACAGTCTCCGTCTTGGTTATATGTAGACTGCAGTAATTAAACTAGACAACAGAGGAAGTATGAGAAGGGCTAACTCCTGGGCGAAGTTTGCTGGTACAGTCATTTTTCTGGGTAGCTGTAACTTTTTAATATACACAAGGCCCAAAGTGGGACCTTTCCTTGGGCCTGTATGTGATATTGATAATTGTTTACAATCGTTTTGAAACACACGTGAAAAAAAAAACTTGTACAAATCTTATAAAACATGTAAAAATCTCTTTATTCTTGGGCATTCTGTAGCCTACTTTTTAAAATTATTCAGGAGATACTCATCCTTGCTCATTGATGGTAAACTGCTTGTGTTACAGTACAAGCTATATCACCATGATTATAGCTTGTAGTTTGAAACTAGTTAGATCATGTAACTTATAGTTAGAGAGCTACAATGAAATCATATCTGTATGATGCACACTTGATTAGAATTAAACTTCGGGGCTTTTTCAGTTTAAATACATCCTGATTAATCTATGCACTGTTTTGAAGACTATGAAGCTCACACTCTGATTTCCTAGGCTTTGGTTGAACAGCAGAGGGCACAGCAACAGACAGGTCCGCAACCTCAGCAGCAGCAAGCTGGCCAGCAGCAAGCTCAGCAACCAGCTGTACAGCAAGCACAAGCCCAACCTCAGCCGCAGGCTCAGGCACAGGTAGTTCAGCAGCCACAGGCAGTAGTACAGACTGCAGTAACTACTGTGGCCAACACAGCAGTATTGGTAAGAAAGGGAGAGCTTGGTGTCTCTGATGTAGTAACTTCAGTTCCTTTCTGTGTACTATATTTGTGGTTTTTACTTGCATTTTAGGTCAGTATAGGGAAATAAAAGCTATTTCTTTTTTTTTCTTTTTTCCTGAGTATGCTTGGTATCTTCTCCATCTTTTTCTATTCTCTTATTAAAACTCTGTTCATAGCATTATTGTAATAGGTGTTGGAATTTAGAAGTGAAAAAATGCCATATGCTTTGCAAAGACTTTTTTTTGTCTTTTTGAGTTTAGACTTTGATTAAAGTTTGAGTAAATGAATTTACACTGTGTATGCAAAGAACTTTGAGAATAAAGAGACTAGCTGTATCAGCTACTCTGATAAATTAACTTAAAAAAACAAGACTTTGAGTAAATTAACCTCAGCTGGGAAAGTGCAATGTTACATTCTACAATGTTACATTCTACAGGACCTACAAAGCAAATCTGTGCAAAGCTTTCATGGCTTCTTTAAATCTAGAGTCTATTAGTAATTCTGATGACAAGTTTGAGGCTTTTGTTATTAGAGTCAGTTCAGTGGTGATTATAATTTGGTTGTTGAAAGAACAGAGTACTGCAGCTTTACAGAAAGAGACAAAGTGCTCTGACCCACACGTATTGCTGTGTATCTACTGCTCAGTGATGCTCATGTGTGAGAGGTTACCTGAGGTGTGCCAGAGTAACACATCACTCCCTTCTTCTAAGAAGAAAGTGACCAGAAATTTGACTGGTCTCCAATTGCTCATTAGTGTGGCAGAATCCTAATATATACAGAAATTGTTGTTGATATGCAAAATGAAAGTAGTTGTAGAACTATCTGTTCATTTTATTATATTTTTCTTGAATTGTCATTTCTTGAATACATCACTTTGTTAAACAACATAGTAGTATAAGAGCTATATTCAATTTTCTTTTATTGTTTTCTGAACTGTTACCTCAATTGTCTTCTAAATAGGCAGGCACAATCAAAACAGCAGTTACGGGGACAAGTATACAGACTGGTAAGAAGACTTTATAATTGGGCATTGGAGATAATAGGACATTCAGATTTTCTTTTTTGTTCTTTTTTTTTCTTACAATCTCATGTTTAATCCTGGTTTGCTTTCAGCTACAGTGAGTGGAAATGTCATAGTGAATACCGTTGCTGGAGTCCCTGCTGCTACCTTTCAGCCCATCAATAAACGTCTGGCTTCACCAGTTATACCCGGAACATTGACTGTGAGTAGATTGCAGCACCAGTTGTAGCTCTGGATTGATTTTGTTTGCACGTTGCATATCTGCTTCCTGCATTAGCTTTCTGTGTTCTGCTCGTTTTTTGCTATGCTTCTGCTCCTTGCTAGCTTCATGTGCGTCTTGTGATACCAAAATACCAGAACACACTGGGATGGCTTATCAGAACAAAATACTTAAGAAATAATGCAGTTAAAATTAGTTCATAATTGAGTGCTGTCTTAGGAAATTGTTTATGTCAATATAATTGCCAGCCTGTAATAATTTTATGCTCTGTTAATTATGATCTTTTATTATTATTTTCAGGTTGCAAGATCTTAAAAAGGTTAAGCAAAAAAAGGAAAGGTAGTGAACTGCAATGTAGTTAAGGGTTTGGTGATTAGCATGTTTGAAAAAGATTTAACCAGATGCCAATTGTGAGATATATTCAAACAGTTGTGTTAGAAAGATTTGGACCTTCTTTGCTTTATTTTTGATGTTTGTTTCTAAAACTGTATAGTCTATTTCCAGAACGTTCCATAGTTTTATGTGAGGTATGAGAACTGAGGAATAATGACTGTGTTCCTCTTTAGACTTCAGGAGGCACTGCAACTGCACAAGTGGTACATACCCAGCAGCGGACGGCGGCAGCACCTGCTGCGTCCACAGAACTGGTGACCATTGCATCTACGCAGGGGGTTCGTGCAGTAACATCAGTGACAGCATCAGCAGTGGTAACTACAAACTTAACACCTGTGCAGACCCAGACAAGATCTTTGGTGACTCAGGTTACACCAGGTAATAATCGTGGTTGAGGGATTTTTTCATAGGGTACACAAAGGACCTCAGAATTCCTGTACTTTGTTTGACCTCTGAAGTTCCACAGTGTTGAAAGTCTGGATCTGTAGACAGACCAGTTAAATGATGCTGTGGTTTTTAACTTGCTTATTGTTGGTGCTTAAATGATATATTTTTTTTGCCAGTGAGTATTTATGGATAGAGTGTTGCAGTAGAGAATGGCTTGGCCGCTAGGCATTACAATTAAAAAGGTTTATTAACAATCTAGCAGTAAAATATTAGAATCGAGTGTTGCAACTAAAACCCATTATGAAGAAAGGAGTACATATTGTATTATTTATGTTGTTTTTTCATCATTTTTATGTGAATGTGTTGTTATTTCTGGTTAGTCCACAAACTGTAATGTAGCTTTTCAGGTGAAATCAAAGAATTAAATTTGGTGTTGAATTAATTCATTCACTGACGGTCTTTGAATGTGAAATTTTCAGTGAAATATCCATTCACTGATTTATTTATTTTTTTTTATTCACAGCTACACCAACAGTTCAGCTCTCTGGTAAAACCATCACCCCTGCTCACTTCCAACTTCTGAGACAGCAGCAGCAGCAGGCTGCTCAAGTGCAGGTCCCTCAGATTCAGGCTCAGGCACAAGCCCAGTCTCCAGCTCAAATAAAAACTGTTGGCAAATTGTCACAGGTGAGGAAATGTCCTTGAAGAACTGTGGCATGTTGCTCTCATTGTTACTGTAAGCATCATTAGCAGTGTGTGTTGCACCCTGTTTTCTTGAACTAAAATGAAATGAGGGTCTTTGTTAAAGTTGATCTCACTAAAATTTCAAGGAGGCAGGGAGTCTGATAGCCATTTCACATAGCACCACTGTTGCCGTAGGTCAGGATATAAAGTACTTAGTTCTAGCTCACTGGCCACCCATAGTGTAAAGGAGTTCTGTTCTTAATTCTTGGATCTAAACTGAAGTCTGGCATAGAATCTTTCTCCTTTAAAGCTGCAACTTCATCTCCATTCTTTTTCCTGTAGTCATATAAAGAATCTGAAATGACAGAAGTGTTTTATTTTTGCAGGAACAGCTGATCAAATTGCAGAAACAGAAACTGCAGCTTCCTCAGCAGCAGACAGCACAGCAGACACAGCAAGGAGCGCAACAGCAAACAGCACAAGTACAAGTGCAACAGCAACAGCAAACTCAACAACTCACTGCTGTTACAGCACCTCGTCCTGGTGCAGTTCTCACAGGCACTACTGTGACAAACCTGCAAGTTGCTCGTCTTGTAAGTTTTTTTTTTGACTTCATGAAAACAGTCTTGGACAGCTCGTTCTCTTTGCTAGTTTAAAATAACTGAATGCAGGTTATTCAGGCACATAAGTGCCTTTTGCATTACTTAGGCAGTACAAAAGATAAAATGCTAACACAAATAGCTTTAAAGACCAACTGACACCATCTGTGATGTGTGTGAGATGTGGAGGAGACATATTTGGAAACATTTGCAACTATCACTTCACAATAATCTGTTATATGCAGCAAATTATATATATAAATATATATATGTATTTGTGCCAGTACAATAATCTTCATTCCTTACTGCTTAGACTCGTGTTCCTGCTTCCCAGCTTCAAGCACAAGGACAGATCCAGGCCCAAACTCCACAAGCAGCACAGGTTGCTTTGGCAAAACCTCCAGTGGTATCCGTTCCAGCTGCTGTTGTGTCATCTGCAGGAGTCACTACACTCCCTGTAACTGTTGCAGGCATTAGTGTTGCTATTGGGCAGCCACAGAAAGCAGCAGGTATGTCAACCCACTTGCTAGAACATAACTTTAAATTCCACTTTTTTAAAGGTAGGATGTTTGTTTCAAGTAATATCTTGTGTGGGAGACACTTTTTGAAAACTAAAGCCGTAGAGGTTAAACTCCATTATGTTTCAAAAATGAGGTAAGAGAATTGCACTTAATCCATTTAATCTGGAGGTTAGTATGATTCTTAACTCAGAAATCTGTGTGTACGAGTAGGTGAACAGATACAGTTTTAAAAATAAAGTCATAGTAATTGCATTTTTTTAAAATGTGAAGTGGAAACAGAAAAACTCGTCTTTCAGAACTGTCTTCTGTAGTGCAGAAAGAATTTTTCCTGTAGAAAGTATGACTGTAAGAACACATACTTAGCTTACTCATGCCCTTAGATAAAATAATGTTTTTACTGTCAAAATTATGTCTTATTCCTATTAAAATCAGTGGGTTATCAGTGCTCAAAGCTATGCAGATGTATAAGTCTATAAAAGCACAATCTGTTTGCAAGCTGTGGTTACTGGGACAAAGCAATAAAATGAAGAATCTTACAGTTCTATTTGTTTTTGTAATTTTCAGGAGGCCAGACAGTAGTTGCACAGCCACTGCATGTCCAGCAGCTTCTAAAACTCAAGCATCATCAAGCAGCACAGCAACAGAAAGCTATCCAGCCTCAGGTTGCACAGGGCCAAGCTACTGTGCAGCAAAAGGTACTTACTGTTTGACCTTCTGCGGAGTTATGTAATGCTTCTGTGGCTGTAAAGCTTCAGCTCTGAATTGTGGTGACACTCCTAGCTCATTTTGCTATTTTGAAACACGACAGGATTTGTTTAAATGATAAAATGTATTTAATCTTGTTAGCTACATTCCTGTGCTTCAAAATACATATACATTTTGTAGTTATTGATGCTTTTTTTTTTTTTCTTCTGCAGATAAATGCTCAACAGGTTACAGTCCAAACCCAACAGCAGACATCACAGCAGCAAAAAGTAACCTATACGACACAGCCTGCCATTAAAACGCAGTTCTTAACAACGCCAATTTCCCAAACCCAGAAGCCAGGCGGAACGCAGCAAGTGCAGGCCCAGATTCAGGTACAGGTAACACAGTTTTACACCTTTAAACACTATTGTGATTGGATAACTCTAAAGCTGACAGGTGATGTAGCATTTTAGCACCCACTAGCTACATATTTTATTTAAATCATATTTATAATAAAATTAATTGGTGATGAATATGTTGCCTTTTAGCAGGTCAAAGGAACCATCTGAGACAGAAGTTTGCCTTTCCTCTTTGAAAGAAATAAAGTGTATTACTCCTTTTTATTGAGCAAGGGATTTGTACTGTATTTACTAAGGAAAATTTGATTCTTCCTGTTTCTTCCCATTTACTGGTGCTGTCTCCTGGCCTAATCTCTAGCAGCCAAGGGTAGCTTATAGTTACCTTCTTCTCTGGATAACTAGATCAGTCTAACCAAGGAAAAGGAAGGGGATTAGGAACTGGAACCCTTACTCTTTCAAAAGTATATCCAAGACAAGATAGCCCTTTAGAAAGTTTGTGCTGCCTTCAATGTTATATATAGCTGGGAGGAAATCAGTACGTTAAAGTTAAAACTGAAAATATTACTACTCCTCTTCCCCTCTTAGCTAAGTTCTCAATACACTGTTCTAAAAAAGTTTATTTTTGCAAAAGTATAGTATCACTGAGAAGGCCAAGATACCAACTTGCAGTGAACAGGACTCAGGAAAGGTTTTCACTTGGTAGCAGTTTTGATAGATATGGTGTGTTGCTGCTATTAGCAATTTCTTATTTTGACTAAATCTTTCTTTATTTCATATCAATAAAGGTTGCAAAACTTCCTCAAGTGGTCCAGCAACAGGCTACTGTTGCCAACATTCAACAGATGGTTTCGGTTTCTCAACAGGTGGGTTTTGCACTTGTCAAATAAAGCACTGGAAACAATCCTCTAGAAAGCTCATTATTTGGAGATAAGTATTTTTCCCCTTCTGTGGTATAGATAGTATTCTTGAAGGATGTATCAATTTCCCTTCTGTAAAAATGAATCACATGAAAACTGTCAGGTTGCTGTATATTCTTTAGTATAAAACTTTGATAGATGGAGCAATGTGTTGTTCAGCACTGTAGATGAGGTGAAAAACAGATTTTTAGAAAGTATTTCCTAGAGCAGAAAGTGTTTTTTACATACTGGCTTCTTGTGATGTTTAATCAAAATAGCAAATAATTGAACTAATGAGCACCATCTAAATTTGTTTTACAAAAATTGGGGCTAATAGGTAGTTACTGTTTATTTTGTTCCAGTTCATAAAGCCATGCAAAGTGGTTACTAAAATCCAGAATGGTACGGTATCTGTTCTAAATATGGAATGATAGCGGGAGGCACTAGGGTAAGAGGGACAGGCTGTTTGGTCTCCCTTCCCTTAGCTACCAGGCAGTTTGTTTAACGCTGTTTAGAACAATCTCTTTCAGACTGTTAGCAACAGGCATAATTTACACTGTTGATTGGCAAGAATGATTTAACTTTGGATGCTGGATGAGGTTATTGCCCTCAGTGCACAGAGATCTGAGCCAATCAGCTCTTAATCTGTCACAGTTTATAGTGCAGTGTTTTAGTGTGGAATAAAATCTGTGACTGTTTATCTTAAAATGATGATAAAGTGGTGTAAGCTGGCTGGTAACCACCTCAGATGTGAATGCTGCAAGGGCAAGGTAGACAGTAGGGAGTAGAAACCTAATTAGTCAACACGAGTTACTCCCTGTAGTCACTAAGAGCTCTTAGATAATTTTTCAAGGGACATTAAGGACTGGCTTTTCAGAAGTCATTGATGTTGGCATAACTCTGGGACAGTTGAAGTCCATGGTAAAAACAAACAGCTCCCCTCACACACGCAGTGACAGTAGGATTAGGCCCTGTGTAGTATTTTTTTTTTTTTTTTTTTTAAACTGTGGTCTTTATATTAAGCATCTGATGTTTGGTATGTGGCCATCTGCTGTGTTGGTGCTTCCCAGCGGGTGAGTCAATTGTTACCTGTCCCCTGGAGAAACCCTTGCAGGATCATTGGGCTTCTGCCTCTTGACAAAGGCATCTAAAGCTGCTCAGTTTTCATTACCTTTTCTTAGTAAGGAGACGTTGAGCTGCTTTCCCCCTTCCTCTGGGTAGGACAGTGAAAATTAGATTTCTGGATGAAGTTCAAACTATTCTACCTTAAATTGGTGATAGAGACTGGCAGCTGTAGTCTGAAAGTCTAATGCTGGGAAGTGGTAGGAAGCCTTAGTGGCTGTACTTACCGTCACAATATGGGTGCTTCCCCGTTTGACCCTCCATCTATCCTTCTGTTAATTTCTCTGTCCCTTCAATTCTGTAAGACTAGAATTTCCTATTTTCCAGTGTTTTTTTGTTTTGTTTTTAACCTTCCATATATTTTCATGTTGAATCTGCACTGAGGAGATCTGAGTTAAAGGCGTCCTGGCTCTTAGTTTTAATTGTGATAAGGTTCTAGAAAATGTGACAGAACACCGTTTTGTACTAAAGCCACAGATCCTAAATTCCCAGTATCCCTCCCAGTCTTTCTGCTTTGTCCAAGATGCTTGTCAGTCAAGAGAGCAAACACCTCCTTCCGTAGAACAGAAATCTAAAGAGCGCTGCTTAAGACTGAAGTATTATTTTGTAACTGCCCTGTTATCCTAATGTCTAGGTACAAGCTCAGCCCCAAACCGTGACACTTTCACAGACAACAGCAGGTCAACAGCAGGTTCAGGTGATTCCTGCAACAACTGCTACTGCTCAAGTCGTCCAGCAGAAACTGATACAACAGCAAGTTGTGACAACAGCATCTCCCCAAATTCAGGCTCCAGGTGTACAGAACCCAGCCCAGACACCAGCAACATCTGAAGCCCAGAATCAGCAAGCAAAAGTACAAATGAGGACACCTACTGTCAGATTAAAGGCACCTACTAAACCAAGTTGAACTAACAATTAAAATGCAATAACAGGGAAATGCAGCATTTTTTGTTTGCTACGCCAAGTGACAAGCTACTCCAAACACACAAATGAAGACAAACCACCTCTATTTTTTTTAACAGAAGGATTTTGCTGGTGAACATTTGAATGTGGAAACTCTCACATAACTTCAGCATATTAGCAACTGTTTAGTGTTCAGAACCTGTACAAAGTGCATTCTGCCAGTGTTCTCTGTGCTCATTCAAACCAGATAAAGCAACCATTAGTTAGAATTAAGTTCTGCCCAGGTTCACAAAAGTAAAATGGTAAAATGCCACAAATGGCAGGAAAATCTCTCCATGTTGCATATCATAAATGGCCCATGGCAATATGCAGTTCTTTGCTATAGTTTGGATTTGCTCTCAATATCCATAGTGAAGCAAGTGCGGCTAATATAGCAAATTATTTTCCACCTGTATGAAAGCTGCATGTTGTTCTCTCTTGAGGTTAAATACCTCTGGAAGATATAACTTACATTTGAAGTGCTCCCTGAAAAGTTTAGCCACTAAATGTGAAAACCTGTAAGTATATGTAATTAAAAAAGGAAGAAAGTTTCATTGTCCATTTTTGTATGTCTTTTAAAATGTTTGTTAGTAGTTTTGTGTACAGTTTACTGAAGCACCCAACCTGTGCCCTCATTCTCATTATTTCACTTTAAGATAATGGATATTTTAGGCATGAACTGAGTAAATACTGTGTTGATAGTAGATGTGTATTAAAGTGTAGCCCCCCCCCTTTTTTTTTGTAAAAGAATTGTTTAGTGGATACAACTAAACAAATGGTCCATAGCTGTTTCTCATAGGACTTCGGTCTCGGAAACTCTCCAACAGATAACATTTAATCTCTTAGTTTCATTCTGCTCTCTCAACATGTTTAAATGTTCAGTACTTTCTACTCAGCTTTCAGCTTGGGGAGGGTGGGGGACTGGGGGAAGGGGAGAATGGTGAAATTCTAAGACTAATTCTTCAATTGTGTAAAGAATAAGATCTAACTTTTGTACTATTCTTTTACTAAAGCTAATGATGAATGTATCTTCAGGTGGGTATTTTGGATGTGAATAGAGCGTGGCCTCTTCCTCCAAATCAGTTTGCCTTATTGTTATGAGAAAAAAAAAAAAAAAGCAAAAAGCTGCATAGAACTGTGGGTGTTTTCTTTACTTTTCTTGCATAAAAAGAAAAACTGCAAACAGCACTGCATGAGAAATCAGAAAGCTCTCAGTGGCTTGAACAGATTTATTTTACTTTTGCCCATAATACTGCACAACGTGTAAGATTCAGACGAAATTACAACATTCCTTTTCTGAAATGGTTTTAAAATTATTTTTTCATTGTGTGATCTTTTTAGCCTTTTAAGAGGGGAGCCTGTTTAAAGGCAAGGAAGGTCTGTCTTTTGTTCTTAACCTCTGTATGTACACACCTATTGGTACCTAGCAATCCAAATGGCTTAAACAAGAAAGAATACCTGGTCAGCTCCTCTGAGTAGCCCGTTTTAAGATCACAAATGTAGACAGTGGGTCAGGCAGAGTTACTGATGTTTTTTTAAATTTTATACCGCATTTCTCCTATATCCAATTTTTCTTGGACCGTCAGGTCTGCAAATATGAGGGACAATTTTTTGTTGTTGTTGTTTTTTTTTTTTTTTTTTTTTTTGTTTTTCTTTCTCTCCTTCTCTTTCTCAGCTTGTACATGAAGTATTCCCCTGACCCTGCCCGACCACTGTTTTGTGCCATTGCCTAAACTTTATTACTCGCTGGAAAGCCAGCAGTGTTGGCGATGGGGTAGTGTAACGCAAAGTAAATGCAATGGTAGCAGCTGGCCGATGCCGCGTACAGTGCAGTGCTCATGCAGAAACACTGCACGCCTCGCCCCCATTTTACTTTTAAAAGTTTAGCTCCTATTAGGTGCATGAAGGCGTGGGGGGGAGCACTACAGCAGTGGAAGAGCTGTTGACTGCATCATTGTGCTGCTCTGATTTGGTGTCTAAAGAGGCAATTATTTCTTGTTTAGGTCTGTTAACGAACATAAAAATCGCTTATTTTTCCCCCTTTCTGTGTGTCTTTCTCCCAGGCGTGCGTTAGGAAGTCAACCTGTACATAACTTCTGAACATAAGCATTTGTACTTGATCCAGTAGGGTTGTAAGGAGTAGTGATGTATCCTACCTGAAGGTGTAATAAAGTGTACATTTTTATAACCCGCCCGTGTCCTCGCCTCACTGACACTGGGGGGGGGGGTTCCCTTGCGGGCGGAGCGGCGGGGCCGGGCTCCTCCTCCTCCTCCTCCTCCTCTTCCTCCTCCTCTTCCTCCCGGCCCTTCCGCCGGCGTGGTGCCGCAGCATGGCGCAGCCCGGGCTGGCCGCCTGCCTGGAGGCCGTGCTGGGCAGCCGCGGCAACGCCAACCGCGTCTACGAGCTGCTGGAGCGGCTGGCGGTGCGGGACGGGGCTGGGGGGGGCGGCGGGGGGCCGGCGCCACGGCTCCTCACAGCCCCTCACGGCCCCGCTCTGTCTCCAGGCAGCGGCGGCGGAGGAGGAGGAGGAGGATGTGGAGGAGGTCCTCGGAGCCCTCAGGGCCTGCGGCCGGCTCTTCGGGGCGCTGCTGGAGCGGGGGGAGCTCTTCGTGGGCCGCCTGCCCGCCGAGGAGGCGGCGCTGGCCGGTGAGTGAGGGCCGGGGGGGGCGGCGGGGCGCGGCCCGAGGCGCTGAGCCCCCAGCCCCGCGCCCTCCCCTCCGCAGGTGGAGGCAGCGCCGAGGAGAAGTACAGGGTGTGGATGCGGCACCGCTACAACGACTGCGTGGGCTGGCTGGGGGAGCTGATGGGCCACGGCGCCTTCCAGGTCAAGGTCGGTGAGCCTGGGTCGGAGTTACTGCGTTACCGGGGGGCCGGTTGTGGTGCAGGAGCAGTCATCGCCCTAATACTGAAGTGTCCGAGAATAGTAAATGACGCTGAATAGTAAGACATTGCTGGTGCTCCAACTTGCCTTTGCATGCCCATCTCCTATAAAGTTTCTCAGTAACAAACGTCCTACTTCATTCTTCCTGCTTTCCTACAGACCTAGAAGCAGCCTCCTTTGCGTCTGCCCACCGCTGTCCTTGCTGAAATGTTTTGTTTTTTTTTTTTTCTTCTTTTTTGAAGGAATTGTCGCTCTGCACTCTGATGAAGTTTGTTGAGTTGGAGGCAGAATATCCCTTGGTCAAAGTGGAGTGGAAGGGGAGTTTCACTTTTCCTCGTGAACTTTTAAAGGTCAGTTGTAGAGCTGAGGAGTTCCTGCTGTCAGGTACCCGGTGGCGTGCACACCGTGTTGCGTTTGAGTCCTCCCGAACAAAAGTTTCAGACCAGGAGACATGATAGGGACAGGAGAGATGATGCTAGAGAGGTGGCACCAAGTGTTAGGGCCTCTAGGTGAGGTGACCCGTGCAGGTGTGGGAGCAGCTCCTTGGGCAGGAACAAGCTGAATACTTGGGTGCTTCTGAGCTATCAGTGGTCTTTCTTTTTTATTCCTTGTCTCGCTTGCGAGCAGTTGTGGGAGATGAGGGGGAAGGTGCTGCCCCTGGTTCAGTCACTGTGTCGCTTTGAAGTGACATCTGCAATGTGAGGGACTTGTCTCAGAGGTCAGGAGATGGGCCCTTGCTCTGGGACAAGCAGACAGCGCTGCTAGCTGCCCTTCAGAGAGGCAGGGGTTGCCTCCAGCCATCGCAGCTGTCTGCTCCAGTACTGTAAGAAACTGACTTGTTGCTTTTCTTTATAAACCTTTTGCTAGGTGGTTGTTGATGGCCTAATTCCCTTAAACGAGGATGCATCACTTCTGATCTCTCGCTTCCAAGAGTACATGGAGTACGACGACATTCGGTACTTTGTCATGAAGGCCGTCACGGAGAGTATTGGGCAAGTCATGCAGAAGACAAAAGAGGTAAAGACCCTAACCTTACTCTTGAGGTGGGTCTGGATGAACACTTGCTCTGAAGTCCATACCTGTACCTTGTGTGCAAATCAGGGAGGGACTATTGGTATATGGGAAGACTTCAGAAGCAGGAGTAAGTGTGCTTATTTGAAGGCACTGATTTTTTTTGTGCTTTCAGTGTATGTCAATTATGCATAAGACAATTTTCAGTCTAAAATCGGAGGTTGCTTAAGACAGATCTGTTGTTCTTGCAAAACCTCATGCTTTGGGCTCTAGTTCCTGTTTTACCCAAATCTCTACAGCTTGAGTGGCACAAGTGAAGGTTACTTACTCAGATGAGTAATGCTCCAGGAAAGAATAGCAATGCAGAGCTATTGTGTGGTTCATGCATCAGTGTTTTTCCTTTCAATTTTCTTTTCTAAATAAATTTCCTTTCTTTCCTAAATAATTTTTTTTTTCCTAAATAAATCCTAAATACATTTTCTTAAAAATTTTTCTTTCCTAAATAAATTTTCTTTCCTAAATAAATTTCCCAGTGTTTGGGAATAGGACACTGTGGAAGTCCAGTATGACTTACCATCTTTTGTGGACCTTACTTCAAGTTTGATTCTATGTTTTTTTTTTTTTTTTCTTAGAGGCCACTGCCATTTTACCAGCAGAACGTATTTTCCCTCATTTCTCCCATTAACATGCCGAACAAAGAGCTTGACTTGGTCAAATTTATGGTGAAGCAAGGTTAGTAAACTCCACGTAACGATCTGCATATGAAAAGGAAAATCGTGTTTAACATTTTTATTGTGTAAAGACTTTGCTAGTGTTTGCTAATGGGAAATGCCTGCTTATGTGATCACAGAGATTCTAAAAAGTATTAAAAAATCCCCGTTCCCCAGTTTACAGTGGGGTCTGTCACAACTTTGTGAACAAGGAGTTCATGGCAAACTTTTAGATCCCCTGGTTTAGGGAATGTTACCTTTTCCTCTTGCTCCTAGTCTTGTCCTAACAATTGGAAAAGGAATGTTCCTAGTGTAGAGAAAAGGGCTGCTTCTGGAGCTGATTGTGATGCTTTCGAGTTGGAGTAGGAACATTTTTAACTGAGTTCTAATGTGTCCCAGCCCATTTGGTAGTGGAAAGTCTGAAGGTCAAACATATGCCTTTATGAACTCATGGGAATGCTTATCATCATCACTGCTAAATTCAGAGGAATTAAATTTTATGATTTTTTACTGTTTTTGTATTAGACTGCAGGAGGAGGAGAAAACTCATTTAATTCCAGTTCGTCCAATTATGCTTAGGGAACAGTTTGACTAATAGGATGCAAATTTACCTAGAAATAAGTTTGGTCCTCTATCTAAGTGGACATTCAATCTTAGGTGGGTATTTTTAATAACTAAGGTGAGAATTTTCAAAGGGCTAAGTAAAACAAGAGTAATCTTTTTTTTTTTTTTTTTAAACATACATTTCAAATTCCATGTCTCTTTTTGCCTTTCTTCTTAGATAACCGAGAGGAATGGAAAGTATCGAAGCTGCAGGTAACTGTTCATTTGGTGCTTCAGAGTTGAACTTTCATCTAATGAAAGCAGAGCTTTACCTACACCAGTGTGTTTAGCTCACTGTTTGCAATTCTGTTTTCAGGCGCACAAGCAGGCGTTTGAAAGAATGTGGCTCAGTTTCCTGAAGCACAAAGTGAGTGTTACTTCTTTCGCTGATCTGTATTGTTTTCCAGTTGCTAATCCTTAGAGGCTGTGGCTATCCTTGCCTGGAGCTCCTGGTAGGACTTCACTGTGCTTTCAGCGTTAGATGAGAGCAGCCCAGCCACCATCTCTGCTGGATTGCTCTCCTGCCAAAGAAACATGACCCCGTGTACGATCCCTTTCTTCCTGCTCTCAGTCTTTTTCTCCTCTTTAAACAAATCTGTCCATAACAAGTGACCTGCAGCATAACAACCTGTGTTTGCAAGTTGAAGGTTCCCCAGCCTTTGTGCTAGCGACTTCCCCCCATGCACACTTTTTTCTCTGAGCTGTGATGACAGTTTAGTTGTGAGGACCCACTGCTCTGAATTAACCTAATTGTCAGATGTCACTTGTAAACTCTCCCATTTGGGAACTGTTGCCACAAGCCATTCTGTTCTGTCCTGGCACGTTCACTTTTGCTCGTGTGTTGCCTTTTTGAGCCGTGTGTTGCTGTTGCTCTTGGAGTTCTCCTTGCAAAGGTTGTTTGACTGTATTGTTTTGTCCTTCACAGCTACCCACTGGCCTTTACAAAAAAGTGCTAGTCATTTTGCATGATTCCATCCTTCCTTATATGAACGAACCCACTCTCATGATAGACTTCTTGACGGTGGCCTATGGCATAGGTGAGTGAAAACAGTTTTTTTTTTAATCTTTTGTGGGGCTCTGCAGCGTGGTACGTACAGACTTCAAAGGGCTGCTGGACACAACACCACAGTCTGGATGAAGCAGATGTGCTTTGGCTGGAACGAAGCTTAGAAACTAGGGTGAAATGTATTGTCCTCTCACAGTGAGATGTTACCTGCATTTGTCTGTGTTTTTGCTCCTTGTGTGTCAGAAAAATTATATTTAAGGACCTGAAAAACGTTGAGTACTGGAGTGATTTCTTTTAAACACAGAGTTCAGTCAGCACTGCTGATACCTGGACTGTATCCAGACACAGGACATGCAGTTTCCTACAGGAATGGTGCTTCTGAGGAGAACTTTGCCTTCCTGGTGTGGCTTTCTAGGGGGATTAGAGCAGCATCTTTGTTCTCATCTACAGCTTAATCTTTGCTAGTAATTTGTGAGCCTTTGGAAGGTTTTAGATGAGCTTCTCTCACCTGACAGCCATCACACTAGCTGTAATTTTGGGTGCTCTTAATTATGTGTTCCTTCTGGGAAGGTTTTGTAATAGCAACAGGTTGCAGATGACAAAGTGATTGATTTATTGTGTTGATACCTGCCTGCTTTCTTACAGGTGGAGCAATTAGTCTTCTGGCCTTAAATGGATTATTTATTCTGATTCATCAGCATAATCTGTAAGTAAAAAGAACATATTGTGTAAAAGGCCATGGGTTTTGTATTTTTATCTTGTGCAGAAGAGACTAAAAAGAATTCTCCACATCTTCAGGCTTTAAAATTCCCCCACAAGAAAGCCAAGCCCTGCACGAGAGGCTCAGCTATTTGGATGCTGAGCTGTTTTGATAGTCTGACTTTTTTTTTTGTCAGCTGAGCCTAAATATCCTCTTCTCCAGACTGTGGTTGCTCAGCACTTGAAAATTGATTTCCACTGATCTGATTACATAGTGAAACTGTAGTCTTCGGTGTGCCTTTCACTGGATCCTATACCACTTGCAATCAGTGGACATAGCTTCACATCTCCAGGATGGCTAGGCACTGTAACAGCCAGAAATTCACCTTACAGCCTGATTTCAAGTCGTGGTTCTGGAGGTAAACCAAAGAAAGCTAAACATGCCCCCACAGCACAGCAGTGGCCTGGAGCAATTTATGATGAAAGCATAGAAAAACGATTTAGACTCAGTGTAGTCCATTGTATGTCACTAATCAGCAAAGGATGTTGACTTTTTTCTTTTTGCCTTTTTAACAGAGAATACCCTGACTTTTACAAAAAGCTGTACAGTCTTTTAGACCCTTCTATATATCACGTGAAGTACCGAGCCCGCTTCTTCCATTTGCTTGATCTGTTTTTGTCTTCATCGTAAGTAAAAACTTTATTATATACGTTCACATATTATACTCCTGCTTTTCTGTTGGCTAGTGTTTGTTCTTGAACAGTCCCCTGCACCTGGATTTAGTGTATTCAGTGTGCCCGCTGAATTAAACTCTTATTGAGAAAACTGAATCCGAGAGTGTTATGTAATCTTTCAGGCACTGTTTTTGAAGATTTGCCACACATCCATCTAGTTCCAGAAAGTAAAAATGCAGTTAGTTATCTGAGTTTGATCTGCAAATCATTATGGATGTATTTTGATCTATATTCCAGCTTGGCTGAAAGTGATTTTTCTCTCCATCTTTATGAATATGGAAAAGTAACATTTGCAGGCTTTTTATAGACATGGTATCATAAAGCTGTTGATAAATTGATGACCTTTTGCAGACATATAACATTGAAATATAAAGTGTTTGACAGTCTGTCTTGATGCTGTCAATTCATTGTGCACAGGAGAGAAACTAGATAAGCAGCTGGTCATGTAGTTGCCATCATATGTTACAAAATAAAACCAAGAAAATGCTTTACAGTTCAGCACTCGGCATTAATATCAACCCCGGTTGTATTCATACTGTACTTTGGAGAGAGTGACAAGATGTGACAGATGTTGTACCTTGGGGTGACTCTGTTGAGCCTCACAGGTGTAGTGAGCCCTAGGGCTGAAGGCTGAGTGGCTGAAAATTGTCATCTTTTATCCCAGATCTTCTGACCTGCAAAAAGTGCCTAGATGGGCAGATTGCTGTTAGAAATTTGCATTTTTACCATAAAAGAGCTATCCTGCATGTTTACATTACAGCAGCTTTATGTTCCATTAACAGCTGCACTGCTTGCTTTAGTCCTGGAAGTAAATTTAACACCATGGCATGTGTATTAATTAAACCCACAAAGCTGCATTAGAAGAATATAATTAAGGTTGCCTGGCCAAGCGCTCAGAAGTTTGTAAAATGACTGAATAAAGATTGCAGTATGGATGACTGTGGAAGAGAGCTGTGCTTGGATACAGCAAGTGTTTGGAGTGGTGCCATGCATCTGGATTGAATCACAAAATGATTTGAGATTAGTCATGCACTGAATGGAAATACCCCCAGGTTTGTTCCAGACAGCACTCCATAGTCCAAAAAGCTAAAGAACCCCACTGATCCTTAGCTTGACATGCTGTTTGGGTTGATGAGTCTGCTGGCTTGCTTGCTGGGACTTGTCCATGTTGGTTTCTTCTGTTTCCCTTCCAACAGCCACCTGCCAGCGTACCTGGTAGCAGCCTTTATAAAGCGCCTCTCCCGGTTGGCCCTCACTGCTCCTCCCGAGGCTCTGCTCATGGTCATTCCCTTCATCTGCAATCTCTTTCGGAGGCACCCTGCATGCAAAGTGCTGGTGCACAGACCTAATGGGCCGGGAGGTAAGGGGCAAGGTGGGCGGGGGAGTTTTGGGGCTCTGAGCTTGTCTTGTTCACTTCAAGGCTATAATAAAGAAATTAGAAACGAGACTGAACGCAGAAACCAGACACCTCTTCAATTGCAGTCTGTAGGTTTTTTTGTGTAGGCAGTCCTACTGGGGCCTCAGCAATCTCCCGAGTTTTTCTTCCTCTGTCCGTGGTTTAATTACCCGGAGTTGAATGACAGTAGTGGCAGATCAAGGTTGCCTGAGATGCCCTTGCTTCAGACCATTCTAGTTCTTTGTGCCTTTAGAAGTAATACGATTCTGTAGCACTGCAAACAGTGAGATTAAGGTCGTACTGTTGTATGTCAGCATGGATCCTAAACATGCTGGGAAGGTGCAGCACTGCTCTGGGTCTCTGTGTTCCCTTTGGCATTATGGGCATCACACAGGAGGTATTTAGCTCTGTTTCTTTCCTTAGATTTGTCAGAAGATCCATATATTATGGAACAGGAGGAGCCGTCTGAGAGCAGGGCTTTGGAGAGCTCCCTCTGGGAGCTTCAGGTATGTCAGCTAACGGGGCACGTCTGTGTATGGTGTGGGCTTCTTCCACCCTTGTTGCTTTTTCATGACACCTTGGCAGTCGGCAGTAACACTTATAAGAACCTGCTGACACACATCTTGTAAATGAGATGACTTCTGGCCACTCTTTTACTCTCCATCCTTTTCTATCCTTGCATAAGAGGCGAAGGATTTCACACACATGAGAACTAGTGTGTGCTGATTAATAGGTGACTTGTGAGTGCACGTCTGACCATGCAGCTGAAAAGCATGCGGTTAACAGCTGAAACAAGACTTAATAGCTGCAAATGTATAAGACTTTATTTGCTTTGGAGGGGAAAAAAGAACTTACTGAGCATTGATGGAAATTAATTGGGTACACCTAGGTCATCCTGTAGAAATGGCTTTAAAAATGCTAGAGAAGATTATAATGTTCACCTTTCACCTGGATCATTTGTAGGATGGCGTATGAAGGCTGAAATCGGGTAAATTACTGCTGCTGACTCTAAACCTTAATGGCAGGATTATCACTTTCCATTTAAATGTTACAGGGGTTTTGTGTGAGGGTCTGCTAGAAGAATGTTGCTTGGGAGCAGGAAGCTCAGATGCAGCATTAGGGTTATGGGAGGTGGCAAAATTGGGGTGTGCATTTTAGGCACGATCTGTGGAGGAATCCATCTGTCTGGACATGAACCAGGGGAAAGGGGCCGTTAGCGTGTTTGAAGCATGGCTAAAATGGGAATTTCTTGAAGCTTTGTATTAACGCAGTACAGTAAACTTGCCTCTTTTGTCCGAGTTTGATGTTTGCTGACTACCAAAGGGTTAGATACCTGTGTGGGAAGCCAGATGGATTTGTGTTACCCTGTTCTCATTAGACCGTCTCCTATTTGTCTTGCTTTTGCAGTCTCTACAAAACCATTATCACCCAGATGTGGCCAAGGCAGCTGCTATCCTGAACCTGTCGCTGTCTGAAATAGAGGATGACATATCAGGGCTCTTGGAGCTCTCAGCTTCTGAGGTAGCATTGCTGGGCCTTTGTGAGTGATTGTAATAAGAGGAAGGGGATCTGCTTACTGAATGCAGTAGTCGTGCCCTGCTCATCAGCCTTTGTGGGGAGAGAGCTAGGCCAGCTTTTGGTTACACAGAGCCTGAGAAAAAGGGAAAATGTCTGTTAAATGGTGGAGCATGAGGTAGCAATGATGGCAGGACTCGCTTTTAAATAGAAGGTATAGCAATGAACCTTTTAAGATGTTAGAGTGAGCACTGGTATTAGCAAGGGTGAAGAGCTTGTACTGAATTTTTGCTAATGTCTTCTCTTTCTGTAGCTTTTTGATAAAGAAGTAAAGAAATCAGCTGCTACTGTGCCCCTGGAGTTCGAGCAAGTACGAGGTTTGTTTGGGAAGAAAAATGATATTTTTGCCGAGCACTTCAGTTTAGATTGACATGATCTCTTATCATATTTATCTGCATCAACTGACTGATCTTAGGGACATGCACAAAGCTCACCTGCTGTGCTGGACAATTCTGCCTTTGAAATATCTCACAGTGGTGAAAGCTGGAGTGCTTTGGTGACCTTTGCCAGTACCCATGGATGGGCTTTCCTTTGTTTCTCGTTTCACAAGCTTACATACTGCTGCCTGGTACTTGGGAGGAATTTTCCCCCAGAGCAAAGTGTTCTGGACTTGTTCATTGTTGGAATTGAAGCCCTCTTCTACAGAGTTGCTGGTACTGGCTGATGGCTGAGATCAGTGACTGCATCAACAGACCACCTTGCTGCCATTCTGGGAACTGAGGGGAAGTGTGGTTTCTGAATATTGGTTTTATTTTTCGGATGTGTTAATTTTATACAAGAGCAGACAACTTGTTTGTAACAGTTACCTCTGTACAACACTTGATCATAGTCTAATTATAAATTTTTATATATTTTTTAAAATTCACTTTTTCAGAGAAATGTTTAGCTTCCATGTGCTAACCCATGTTTGTGGCACTGAAATCTCAGGTTCGTCAGAAACAACTTACAGATGATGCTCTGTAATTCCATTACGTCATGTTGCTAATGTGCCTTCATGTATGTCCATTTCATGCTGTAAAGTTGCTTAATTCAAAATGCTCATGAGCTTTGGAAATAAACATAATCTTGGTGACTACTGTAGCTAGGGAGGCTAACTGATGTGCAGTGCAAAGTATGTCTAATCCTTGATCTTTGCTACAGAATGATAAGCAGCTTAATGCAGTTTTGCTTGTAACCTGCAAGCATTGCAGGAGCTGTGGCCAGTGTGTATGCAGGTGCTAATTAAGTTTTAGCTAGCCCACTGATACTAGGTGCCTTTGTTGATTTGGATTTCTCATACAGTTCCAGAAGTCATGCAGAAATTCCTTCTGATAGTGTTTTCCCAGGTGCTAAGTGCTCTGCCTTGGTTTGAGATAAATTCCTTGTTAAGAATGCAGATGCACTCACTTGGGACTCTTTTCCTAATTATTTTCATTATTTCCTAATATTTTCAAATATTTCCTAGTTATTTTCATATTGTTGTCTCATTAGACTTCAGCTCTGCTTACAATGTTTTGAAATCATATTTTGTGGAGGACAAAAATACCGTTCAGAAAGTAGAGATTAAGAAAGCTAATTTCTGGCAGCCAGACTTGATTAAGGTACCTGCAGTTTTTCTTGATTTAGAGCCACTGTGTTTTGTTTTCTTCATGCTATCCAAATGATGGGCGTGTCCTCAGAATATAGAACTCTACCCCTTTTCTCTGGTACTTTTGAATTTAGGTGAGGTGCTTTGAGGATCTTTTAAAAAGAAATCTCTTCTCTTGTGAAGAAGCAAGACTGCTTCCTCCCTGGCCAGCCTGCTTTTCCTCTTTCTTTCATTTCTGCTATCTGTGGTAGGAAGGCAGAGTGGCTGAAATGATAACTTACAGCTCGAGATGCTTCAGCTCATGTTCACCCAAGCCTCATGTTTCAGCTCTAAAACGTGTCTCCTTATATCATGTGTATGTTGTATGTCTTTATTACATAAATTGCTATGATGCTACAGTAATGCGTACCTCATGACCGCCTTGAAAAGATGCGTATTGCCATTCAAACGAAATCACGTACTGTGGAAATACCTTTATATTGAATACCTTTCTCTGCGTCTCTTTGTTTTACTTGGGTTGACTCAGGTATGTCTGAAATTGCTGATGGGCAATGTCATTTGTATCTTACACAGTATTGACACTCCAGGAGTGTTAGGATTCTCATTTAATATGCAAATGTTAAACCACGGGGGCATGGGGTAGACAAGGTCTTGTGGTGCTGAAAATGAGGGAGTTTACTTGACTGACCTCCACCTAGATTTGACCCCATTCACTAGAACTCTTTGGTCCCGGCTATCCAGCCAGTTTCTAACCCAACGAAGTGTACGCAAGTCAAAGACACAAGCAGCCTGTGTCTTGAGGAGAATGTTGTGGGGAACGGTGTCAAAAGCCTTGCTGAAGTCAAGGTAGACCACAGCCACAGCCTTTCCCTCATCCACCCAGCGCGTCACTTTGTCATAGAAGGAGATCAGGTTCGTCAAGCAGGACCTGCCTTTCATAAACCCATGCTGACTGGGCCTGATCGCCTGGTGGCCCTGCAAGTGCTGCGTGATGACTCTCAAGATAATCTGCTCCATGAGCTTCCCTGGCACTGAGGTCAAACTGACAGGCCTATAGTTCCCCGGGTCTGCCCTCCGGCCCTTCTTGTGGATGGGCGTCACGTTTGTGAGCCGCCAGTCAACTGGGACCTCCCCCGATCGCCAGGACTGTTGATAAATGATGGTAAGCGGCTTGGCCAGCTCTTCCACCAGCTCTCTCAGTACCCTTGGGTGGATCCCATCCGGCCCCATCGACATGTGCACATCCAAGTGCCGTACCAGGTCACCAAACATTTCTTCGTGGATAGTGAGGGCCACATCCTGCTCCCCATCCCCTTCCGTCAGCTCAGGGTACTGGGTATCCAGAGAACAACCGGTATTGCCGCTAAAGACTGAGGCGAAGAAGGCATTGAGCACCTCCACCTTTTCCTCATCTCTTGTAACTAAGTTCCCCCCCGCATCCAGTAAAGGCTGGAGATTCTCCTTAGTCCTCCATTTTGCGTTGATGTATTTGTAAAAACATTTTTTGTTATCTTTAATGGCAGTAGCCAGATTGAGCTCCAGATGAGCTTTGACCTTTCTAATTATGTCCCTGCATAGTCTCGCAACATCCTTATAGTCCTCCCTAGTGGCCCGCCCTCTTTTCCAAAGATTGTAAACCCTCTGTTTTCTCCTAAACTCAAGCCACAATTCTCTGTTGAGCCAGGCTGGTCTTCCCTGCTGGCTCGTCTTTGGGCACATGGGGACAGACCGTTCCTGCGCCATTAAGATTTCCCTCTTGAAGAGCGCCCAGCCTTCCTGGACCCCTCTGCCCTTCAGAACCGCCTCCCAAGGGACTCTGCCAACCAGTGTCCTGAGCAGCTCAAAGTCAGCCCTCCGGAAGTCCAAGACTGTGGTTTTACTGGTCCCCTTCCTAGCTTCTCCAAGAATGGAGAACTCTACTATTTTGTGGTCGCTCTGCCCGAGACAATTTCCAACCACCACATCTCCCACCAGTCCTTCTCTGTCTGTGAAGAGGTCTAGGGGGGCACCTCCCCTGGTAGGCTCACTAATCAGCTGCATTAGGAAACTATCTTCCACGCTCTCCAGAAATCTCCTAGACTGCTTTCTCTGGGCTGTGTTGTGCTTCCAGGATATATCTGGGAAGTTGAAGTCCCACCTGAGAACAAGCACTGATGATTTCGCAACTTCTGTCAGCTGCCTGTAGAATTCCTCATCCGTCTCCTCATCCTGGTTCGGCGGTCTATAACAGACCCCCACCAGGATGCTTGCCTTGTTGGCCTTCCTGCTGATCCTAACCCATAGGAACTCAACCTTGTCATTCCCAGCCTCAAGTTCTACAACATCAAAACTCTCTCTGATAGAGAGAGCCACACCACCGCCCCTTCCATGCTGCCTGTCCCTTCTGAGGAGCCTATAGCCCGTCATTGCAGCACTCTAGTTATGAGAGTGGTCCCACCACATTTCCATGATGGCAACCAGGTCATAGCCTGCCTGCCGCACGATGGCTTCCAGCTCCTCCTGTTTGTTACCCATGCTGCGTGCATTGGTGTAGATGCACTTCAGTTGGGCCATTGCCTTCTCTCCCAGCCTTGCCATTGTTCCCCCGGCACATCTCCAACAAGCCTTGTTTCAGCCCCATCCCCCTTCTTACCTAGTTTAAAGCTCTCTCAATGAGCCCCGCCAGCTCCGGGCCCAGGATGTTTTCCCCTTAGAGATAGGGACCCATATGCAGCCATCAGGCCGAATGAAGCACCCCTTTGTCAAAAAAGAAAACAAAACACAAAATTTCTGTGTTGGCACCAGCCTCTGAGCCACGTGTTTATCAGGTGGGCTTTCCGTGTCCTCTCTGTACCCCTCCCTGCCACCGCAGGGATGGACAAAAACACCACCTGTACTCCTGCTCCATCCACTACCCATCCCAGTCCCCTAAAGTCCCATTTGATGGTCTTCAGGCTTCTCTTTTCAATGTCATCACTGCCAGCCTGGACTATTAAAAGAGGATAACAGTCAGAGGGGCAAACCAGGTTGGCCCTGCCTGTCTGATCCCCCGCTCCGCTGCAGAACGCGTCTGCCCCAGAGCCGATCGCCTCGGCAAGATGCTACTGGAAATGGGGGCTTTTGCTCTTTCCCTGGAGGAGGATGGGGAAGGCACCTGCCTCTTCACCATTTCATCAGCTGTGGATCCTGTGTACAGTTCTGCAGTGAACAGACACTTGGTTGGCATATGATGTGATTTATTTTTCCTTCATGCGTTCCCAGTGCTGTGCATGTTGGCTGTCAAAGCTTCCACCGATGTCGAGATGGAAGGTTAGGCTAACATGATGTGTTTTTAGATCTATCAGCATACCTCAGTGCTGAATTAGAAATGCCATTAGCATGTTTATTTAGAGTTTGTGCAACTAGCCTGGTGTGCCTTAAGTATTATGTGGTGATGCCTAGCAGTCCCAGGCAAAGCCCTGCTGTGCTCGGTGCTGTGCAGGCAGGAGCCACGGTCCCTGCTCATGGGAGTTTCTAGCTTAAAGCCCGGGTGCTCTTTAGAGGAGCCTTGAAGGTCTTCCCAGGACTTCACCCCCAATCTCTGATGCTGTGCTTGCCTTAGCAGCATCCTTAAACCTGCTCGTAGGTGGAGATAGCTTTAAGCCCCTGCCTGCCCTTGGAAAAACATTCCACCTGGTCTTTCATCAAGCTTTTATCTTTAAACTTTCACCCTCTTCCCTTCAATAGGAGGCATCAAGAAAAAAATCAGCAGTTATAAATATTAAAAGTTTCATCTGCACTGAGTGAACAACCCTTATCAGGCTGCACACCCGCTGCTGCCGCTGCTCTACAGGTCTCCACAGACTGCAGATTATAGATGCTTTAATCATGGTGTGTATTAACTAGAAGGCCAGATTGAAGTACCAGGCAGAGAGTGCGTAAGTCATTCCTGTTATTATTTGATTCTTATCAGACGGGGAGGCCTGTTGTGGTTTGTTTTGTTTTTGTTGCTGTTGGGTTATTTCAGTGAGCATAAAATGGAGTTTTATGAAAATACTGACATGGTCTCCCCCCTCCCCATCCCTGTTACTGCTTCATTCCCCCACCAGAGGATAGCGATAAGGTCTCTGGGTTGCAATGGACTGCCCTTGGTTTATTTTCCTGAGCTTTCATTCATTTAAAAGCCGTTCACAGTCATCCCAGCCTGAAGGTAAAAGATAGAGCTGCTCATCAAGAGCACGATGAGATTTATCTTGTGAGTTAAAGGTCCGTGTGACCATGGTGTTTGTGTTAATCAGCTTAGATTTTTATGTTTAAGATATTCACTGGGGGGATAGAGGGAAGCATACATCTACATCTGTAAATAGATGGAAAAGTGCAAATGCCAGCTGGAGGCCTGGGGCAGGCTTGCCCAAGTGCAAGGATGCATGTCTGCTTGGGGGCAGTCGGCGTTAGTGCCTGTCCTCCGGTGCTGCAGGACGTAAAAACACTTGGTTGCAGGCTGGCCCTCTAAGAAATTAGGTCTGTCTGTAAAATAACACTTCACGCTTTGCGTTCAGGCATCTTCAGTGGATGTTAGGAACTATCTAAGAGGAATCCCCTGCCTGTCCTCTTACCCACCTGGGAGTGACCTCTGCTTCTCAGAACGGCATGTGGCCTGGAGGGTTAGCGGCTGCCTCCCTCCTGTCATCCTGATAAATCCTGTTTTAGCTCTGTAGGGGTAGACCCACAGGCTCCCAAGTGCTCAGAAGAAAACAACAACAACAACAAAAAGCACACCAACAAACCCCCAGTAAGAAATGCTTGGCCTTACTGACCAGCTGCTATTAGCATTAAGGTGGTTTCCTAGTGCTGGGTTAGTGAAAGCTGCAGTGCAGCCATAACCACGTTTTCTACTGCCTAGTTTTGAAAAACAAATGAGCTCTTGTGTAATTTACAGCCAGGCTCAGACAAAGAGGGACTATAGGATATCAGTTCGACTGACACCAGCCTTTTCCAGCACTATCATAATCAATATTCATTAACTGAAGTCTATTGGACTTGGAGATTTACTGCTATTAATAAGCCAAGAGTCTATCTGAGTGTAGTTTATGAAGGAAATTTTAGGTCTATTAAGAAAAGGAATTGCTTTTCTGCAGTTTCCTAGCCCTGTCAAGGCCATGCTTGCATCACTAAAAGGAGAGAGAACTGCAGCTCTTGATTAGAGTCAAAAGAGAGGAACAACAGAGGGAAACTTCAGAGCCGGTGAAAGGCAGCTGGCTTAGTGGACAGCCAGCTTCAGAGGTTACTGTCTTGCTTTCCTGTAATTTTCCAAGCCACGTGGAGCCACACACTGCATCCACATGAGAGGAGCAAAACTTGAGCTGTTTGGGAACATCAGCTGCTCAGCAGTGAACCTGATGGCTCTGGCCCCTTTGCTTGGGTATCTGGAGCATTATCGGTCAGGCATCAGCACACCACAGGGGCCCAGGGAGCTCACTCGGTGTTTTATAGCTGGAGGATATCTGCCAGAGATGAGCACTGGTTCATCACAGGCTGTAGTGCCAACCTGCCTGAGAAATAAACCCTGACAATCAGGATGCTCTTGTTGATGGTGCACGCACAGAGGATGCGAGTGTCAACTCCATCCTAACAGAGTTAAACCCTGCAGGCTCCCTGGCCTGCTGGTATCCCCATTTTTTTGATAAACGAACAGAGAAAACCTTATCAAAATGAACAGACTCAGTCCTGCTAATGTAGCTTCACTTGCACTGAAGATAATTGATGCTTTAATGATGCTACACATTATCCAGATTGTGGCTGGAGAGCTTATGTGAGGAGAAACATCAATCACAGCTAGTTGTATTTAACTTTTATCAAATATTTAGGTGGGTGGCAAGGTGCAGTCTTGTGCTGCTCTTGGGGAAAGAGTGTTAGGCTCCAAGATAGCAAGAGAATGAATCATCACCTGCCTTTCACCTAAATCAATTTCCTGCAGATTGGGAGAGTGAGGATTTATGTTTTAGCTATCACAGCAGGAGACAGGAGATACCACATGCTGCGGTATTGGAAACAGAGGCTTGATGACAAAGAACTGCAGTTCCCAAGTGGAAGGCCTTCGGTCCCATCTGCTGGAGGTGGTGAAGAGACAGGTCTCTGCCTGTTATTGCAGGCACCTCCCCAAGCAGGGATGCAGAGAGTAAATGACCCCCCCCCCCACCCCATGCCAGCCCTGGGGGCTGAGGCAGGCAGCGGGGATGTCTGCAGCGTCTGCTGCTGGTTCCACAGCCTGTGCCATGGGGCTATGCCATGGAGCCTTGCAGAGCGGCTCCAATTAGTTGTGTTTGGCTGGATCCATGGGCCAGCGTGTGGTGATTTTTGTTTGATATGCGCCTGCAGGGTGTCTGACCACTCGACAACCTAACGTGCTCCATGGGATTGCTCCAAGCCTCAGTGAAGCCAATGGGAGCTGGAGCAGATCTGCAGACAGACTCTGCTTGTCCCAGGGCCTGGCTTCCTGTGCTCCCTGCGTCGTGTGTGAATGATAGTGTGCAGCTTCCAGAAACAGTCCTCTCCTGTGAAGCTTTTCCTTGTTAAGGTGATTCCTGAGGCATCCTGCCTGGCTAAAATGTTTCCTCTTGACCACATCTGACTGAAGGCTTAGTTTCTCGAAGATATTTAGTAAATGAACTGCTGTTATCTTTGAGGAACTGAATATAAATATTGATGAGGCCTTTCATCCTCTTTCAGCTTACCCACAGATTTATGGCCTGATTTTACATAAAGCTCTTTATTTCACACTCATGGAATAAATTTAATACTTTCATACAGCACAGATCATTTTCCACAGCAAAAAAATCCTCTGCGTGCTCTGTGTAGGTGGCTGCAGGCCTGGGTCTTCCAGGGTGCTGCTGTCATTGGAAACATGCCTGCGGGCTGTGGTTCTGGTAGCCTGTTACTGGGCTCACCACAGCAAGAGGTGTTGGGGAGGAGGGTGAGCTGATCCTCAGCGGTCAGTTTGGCTGTTGTGCAGCCTGCCGAGCTGGGAGCCATCCTGTGTGGCTCTGCATGCAGCACCACGACCCCAGAGAGCAGTCAGAGGGGTCTCTCCTGCCTGCCCTCCCCTATGCTCATCCTTTTGTTTCATGGGGACTGCTG
Organism: Aythya ferina; assembly: GCF_964211825.1. NCBI lineage: Eukaryota > Metazoa > Chordata > Aves > Anseriformes > Anatidae > Aythya > Aythya ferina. The sequence goes on from NC_140316.1 coordinate 3,338,595, forward strand.
CCCTTGCTGTTCTGTACATTCGTGGCAGCAGGCAATTGCTATTCACTAGTTTTATCTGCTGCTGGTCTCTTATCTCCTTGTTACAAGACTGTGGAAAAATGTCTGCGTTAAAAAGCCAGCTGCATGCGCTATCATGGAGAAAAACAGATTAAAAATCTCCTGTTTGAAACTAAAAGACAGGGATAAGACAGAAAAGTGGTGGAGTGTCCTTGCAATATCAGCTTAGCGTCCCGTCATGGTGGTGCAGGGACCAGTGAGGTAATTTGGTCTGAGATAACACCTGATGTTTGAAGAGGCCAGGGGGAATTGGCTCTCTGGAAATTTGCTGGTATAGGATGCCCCTGGCAGCTTATTGTTGCTAGAGCCACACTGACCCCATTGTGGGTGAGGAGGGATGGGAGAGCAGCTGTAGGAAGGAGCATGGGCTGCTGCTGGCTGGCAAGCTCTGCTCATCCACATTGCAGACTGCTTTCCTGACTGGGACAGGCTTTGGCCTTTCAAACGGTGGCAGCAACAGAGACAAGAGCCTTGCTGATGGGTCCCCAAAGTAGTCCTTCATGCAGTGACAGCCAAGGGGTAGAGGAGGGGGTAAAAGGAGGCCCTGGAACAGGTGGGGAGCAGTGCCAAGGAGAAAACAAGAGCTGGGTGGGACAGGGCCTGCTCTGGCCCAGAGCTGCATGGGGCTCGGCCATGGCCTGCTACCCCAGGCTGCACTGAGGGGCTACCGCGGAGGAACTGAAGCCTCCCTTCAGTGTCGGGGGTGAAATACAGGAGTGGGAGCTTCTGTTGCAGGAGGTTTGTCCTGCCTGAGCGAGTACTTCACCTCAGTGAAATGTGCAGAGGGGTTTATAAAGTCAGGATAGTGCCTGGTCTTCAGCCATTGGCTCAAAGAAAATGCTCTCATATCCCTTTCTGGCTTTCAAACCAGTGAAAGGTGAGAGATCTCATGTGGATAAATAATGAGGAAAGGGAACATACAATTAAACACTCATCCCAGACACCCAGTAAAAACTACCCCTTTATCACTCGTACATTGTATCATAAAGGCTCTCTTGATGGTTGTCTACCAAGTACAGCAAAACAGCAGATAGACGGATTCCATGCCTCTTTTAGGTGTTTCTAACTTTATTCATCACTGTTGTATCTAAATATGATCTCACTTTATTTTATCGCTGCTTGGAGTCCCATTATCAAAGTGAGATTAAAATAACTACATAATAAAATTCCAGATTAAGCTGAAACTATGGTAAATCTTCCAGAGCTGTAGAAAGGTAATAGCTGAGCTGCATGGACTTGGTATATTGCTGCATGACTGTGATAAAATGTGTTGATCCACATTATAGTTTTATGTCTATTTTTGTATAATAACCATAACTACAGTTCAGCTGCTGTTTGGCACTTAAAAAGATCTCCTTTGAATTTGTTATTTGTTGCATGTCCTTTGTTTGTCTTTTTATAACCCCTAAATAGTTAAAAAAACAAAAAACAAAACAAAAACAAAAACAAAACAAAACAAAACAAAACAAAAACTAATGGGAGGGTGGGGGAGGGGGAGAAAAAGAAAAAAAAGGCTTTGACTTGCCCTGAAAATAGGGTCAGTTCCCTGGGACAATTGAAAAAAATGGTAAGGACAGATTGCTTCTCTTCTGCCAGGAGCTCTTTGCTTTTCTTAAGGAAAAGACACATTCAGGGTGGTGTTTCTGCTGGTCCTGGTTAAGGTTGCAGCTGTACGGTTGAGGGTTCTGGAGGGTCACTGGTGCCCCTGCACTTGCTGCATGGCTGGGGCTGCTGGTCCTGACCTCAGAGCCTGCTGGCCTCCCCTCTGCCACACACATCTATGTGGTGCACATTTTGCAGCTGGGCAGCCAGGCATTTGTCTGTGCGTGGCAATTGATGGTCCTGTTAACCTCCTGGCCACCAGTTCCCATCTGGCAATGCAGATGTGACCCTTGGCTTTTTGTTGAGGCATTGTTGTGGCTCTGGCGGCACTTGGGAGCTGTGGATTGTCTCAGCCCTGTTTGCTAATTGCCAGAGAAACCTGCTGCATGTCTGATGGCAAATGCTGCTGCAGGAGGGAGGAAGCTGGGGAGCTGCCTTTGAAGTGGTGCGCCGTGAAACATTTCTGGTTCACGAAGAGCAGAGTCAGGCCAGGGAAGGGGACACAGTGCTGGCAGAGTGCCGAGGAGCTGCCTGGTGCTCAGCCCAGCCCAGCTGTTTTGCCTCGGGCTCAGCAGCTTGCAAGGAGCTGCAGCGGTGACAGCTGCAGCAGCAGCCAGGATTGCAGTTGCTCCTCAGGCACAGCAGCTGGGGCTGGTGCAGGTAGAGAAATGTCTCCTTGTCGTAACATGCTGAGCTCAAGGTAGGGCAGTCTTGTAATTCTGGGGACCAGTAAGCTCACAGAACAAGGCACCACTATTCTTGCCTTACAGAACTGATGGTGCTTTTGTATTCATTTGATTCACTATTTATTCTTACGGTTCAGATCAGTGATCCAGTGCTTGGCTCTACTTAACGTATTGATTTGTCCAGAATCCCATCAACCACGTTGCTGCAAGATATTGTTAAACTGTTGTGAAGCCTCAAAACATTTCCGAAGTGGTATTGGAGCCTCATGCTGTACTTGCTGATGAGGATCTCAGGGAGTACCTTTGAAAGGCTGGGGGGAGAAGACAGAGCAGCCTTTTAGAGGGAAAATTAGAAATGATTTAGGAATTGAAGCACTGGAAGATGTGAAAATTTGCTTTTGTTCACTTGCCTCTGAGTGCTAACATTGAGCAGGGAGAGTCAGGCTTAATTATGAGCTCTTAACCTCTGATAAGATGGTACACATTTTTTAAGGCAAAAAGATGCAATACGAGTCAGCTGTGTGCATGCATGAGGCCTTCAATGCTGTCCTGGTCCCTGGCCATGTTGTACAGGAGCAGTACAGGCAGGGGATGATGGGAACAGCCTTGCTGTGTGTCTCTTGAGACCCAGCATGGAAAATGGAGGTTGCCAAAAAGAGAAAGAGACTTTTACAGACTCTGAGCAGGGATTGACGGGAAGGAAGATCAGAGAGAGACAGCAGCGCTGGCTCTCGGAGGAGTTGTTCTCCACCCACGCAGGAATGGGAATGTGCCATAAGAAAAGGTCTGCCGGCACTTCAGAGACAGAGCTTTAAATTCCTTGACCAATGTTTTTATTTGAATTAACTAAGCAATGTTTCTTTGCCTTGGTCTGAGCTGCTGCATGGTGCTGATCCTGATTTCCAGCTGGACACAATGTGCGTTTGGACTGCCAAAAAGCCCATTCACCTGTGACTGATGGACAGACAGAGCTGTCTGTCCTCCACCTCGTGGGACAAGACACAGCAGACAAATGCTTCCCCCAGCTCCTGTCAGATCTCTCCAAGCATCCCTATATGCTTTGGGTCCAGCACTGAGCTCCAGCCCTTCCCAGTGGCTGGGTTTCCAGAAGGAGATTTAGAGTTTTGAACATACAAGAAATGGCCTCTGTAGGCTTGGGTTACTTACAGAGTATAAATGATGCCTGAATGTTAATGCACATTTCAATATGAATGTTATGGAGAGGATGATAAGTTTACTAAGTGCAGCAATGCTGCACCAAAGATGAATTCAGCCTGGAGTGTTTTCTGGCCAATGTGCTATCGCTAGTCTCTGCTTATTCCCCTGAAACACTCAAGTTTCTGTTGACACATGAGCTGTGGGAGCCCCAGAAGAGAGGCAGGGAACAGGGAATAACAAAGGTATGTCTGTACATTGGAAAGGTAAATTGATCCCTCAGAAGAAAATCAGCCTGAGGGTTAGCAAGCCATCAGTAAATACAACAGCAGGCTGGAGCTGAAGAGCATCCCAGGAAGATGAGAAGATGAGAAGATCAAGCCTGGAAGGCTGCTGTCAGGGAAACCAGCAGGACTGAAGTCTCCAATGGTCCGGGACTAATTCAGCCTTTGCCTGTAACAGGCGAGAGCTGTGGTGGATACACTGGCTGGGGAGGGAAGGTTGATTTGCCTGGCAGAATGTGCATTTTAATTGCTTTTTTTTTTTTTTTTTTTTTTTTTAATGTGATTTGATTGTGAATTATGTTTCCTGCATTTGTAATTAGAATGTATAGCAGATGGTGGAGGCTTTGTCTGAACTGATGTAGCCATTAAAATAACTCATGCTACCCACTGAGAGTTCACTAGGAGAGGGTGTTCTGCCGTGAAAATATCCTGGGAGATGCTCTAACAGAGACCCACTTTTTCAATAGTCAGATTTTTATGTTGTGGAAATCAGCATAGCTCCACTGAACTCAGCATCCAGGCTGTTGTACACCTGGAAATCTGTTCTTTGTGGCAAAACCATTTTGTCCATGTGTAGGTGACAGCTTCTCACATCCCTGCAAGATGCCCACCTTTGTTTTGCCCTCCTATCCTGCTCTGAGAAGGCCCTATTACAAAGCTCAGCTTTGAGAGTGAAACCTTGCAAAGCTGCAAGAGTTCAGTGAAGGGTGAAATCACTTTGCTTCTCTCTGCATCAGCCAGACATTTCCGTTCATTGGCTTCCGCCTTGGTGAGTGATGTGCAGTAAAAATGTTGTATTAGAACCTCAAAACAGTGGTGAATCCTGATTATATTTTTGAAGAAGAGAGGAAAATCCCCAGCAATTTGCTTAAATATGTTTTAGACTTTCAGGCTTTTGTTCTTTTGCAGGGAACACTGCTGTCCCTGCTGGCTGCAATGAGGTGAGCTGGCCATGGGGCCCGTGCTCCTCTTTCCTTCAGCACTGGGGTCACTCACTTGAACACCCCAGCTGCTGCTTGTGAACAATCACCTTTTCATTCTTTAATACAGTGACACTGTGAGCTCTTCCGTTTGTAAACTCCATCTAAAAAGAATTAAAGAAATATATTTGCAAACACACACGTATATCATTTAAGACAACAAATAACTAAGAAAGATGAGACAGCAGTAATTCACTCTCATTTTTCCCCTGATGTTTTTGAATGCCTCAACTTTTCCTCTTATGGTTTATGATGTTATCATGCTCCTGTCTAAACTACTACCTTAAAATACATTCTATGGGGTTATTTTCTCCATAAAACACTGACAATAATAATTTCCCCTGTAAAACCTTCAGTTCCTTCTTGCACTGTAATTTTGGATCTGCCAAGCCATCCACATATGTTTGATGGCTAGCAAATTGCAGGCTTGCAGGTATCTGCTGTCCTTGCTTACCACGAGTGGTTGCCTTGCGCTGCCCTGATGCCTGACTCACTAAGCTGGAAGAGGTGGGCTCAAATCAGCAGCGGGGATGAGAGGACAGTGAGATGCAGATTTAATGTTGAGACTCAACTTGATCTGTGTCTAAGCACATTTGTGGTGACCTTGAAAACAGCCTTACCAAAGCAGAGGAGCTTGCACACATGCAGCCTGATCCTGTTCATCCCTTTGCATGTCTGTTCAGCTGGCTCTAGCTGCGGGCTTGGTCCCCCAGACTGGTGCTCCTGGCTCCTGCTCCCCGATACCATGGGGTACACAGTGCCTTTGCATGGCTGTGTAGGCAGGGATGTCAACTGAGTGCTTCCCCACCTGGGGTTGTGCTGCAGCTACCTCTCACACTGCATCACAAAGACGTTTAATGCAAGAGTATTTTTCTGGGTGCTGTCTCCTTCTGCTCATACTGTGAATGAGCACCTGATAACAGCTTGGCTGGCTGTCAGCAGCAGCTCTTCCATACGGGTGAGAAGGTTGCCTTCAGAACACAGCTTCAGAGCTTCAGTGGAGAAGGAGAGGACCAGACCTTGCTACGGAACCCCAAGTGCCATGCAAGCCACACGTGTGTTCATTTCAGTAGAGAGGCCACCTTCAACACCTCGTGTCTTGTTGAGGTGACAGCTTAATTTCTGGTTGCAGCCCTTCCTCTCTGCTCCGGCATTGACCCTCAGTCACCTCCCATGTCTCATAATTTGTGCTTACCAAAAAGAGAGACTTCTTAAAGAAATAACTGTTGTCTGTTTTAAGATGTTTTTTATTTTCCTTCCCTTACTTCTGGAAAGCATTCCCAGATTAACTCTGTCCTGGTTAGTTTTGAATCAAATGCTTTGCTCTCAGATCACATCTCTTGCCAACTCATTTTTAGCAAGGAGAAAAAAATAAAAAAGGAGGCTACTGCCAAACTGCAAGCACATCCTCACTGTATCTCACTCTGTACTTCTGTATAACACTATTTTTCCTGTAGGTTGTTTTAGATCATTTAAGAGAAGGGCAAAGATATATATATATATATATACATACATACATATATATATATACACATATATACGTACATATATATATATACATATATACATATACATGTATATTAGCTTTTGGGTTCTTTAAGTTCTAGCTTAATTTTTATTTTGAACTTCCAGCCTACTTTGTGGAAAATCTTTGGCTGATCAGACTGCCTGTCCTTATCTTCCAAAGAGGTCTGTGAAGTGCACTACCTGTCAGGGAAGGTCAGGCACAAGCAGGATTTATTTGGCCTTCTGGTTTTCACAAGAAAAGGCATGGCAGCCAGTTGCTTGCATTTAGTGGTTGTATTGTCCAAAAGATAGTTTTAGATTAAACCAGAGCAAGCAGCAGTTCATCTGCTGGGAGCAGTTCAGTTGTTTTCTCTGTATCTGAATCTTCAGCCTGCATGTTTTCCTGTGTGTAACATCGCCTTGCTAAAATGTGTTGATCTGCTGAGACAGCCAATGCCTTTTCCAGCTGTTCCTAAATATCATTATGCCAAACTTGCCTGTGTCCTTCTTCCTGGGGCCTGGTTCCTGCTCCTCAGGGGCTGATCTCATGTGGGGCCTGGGCAGCACCAGGGAGCTGGGCACTGCTCCACAGACTCATGAACACTTGTGCTTGTGAGAGACTTTGTGCCATAGAGTGTCCAAATGACCAGACACCCCTCACAGGAGCCACTCTGTGCTTGTGCCTACTGCAATGGGCTGTGTGGTGTGATTCGGGTATCTGTGTTACAGCTGCTGCTTTGTCCCCGATTCGCTTGAGTTCTACCCAAAGCACGGAACTACAAGGTGTTCTGCCTCATTATGCCCTCAAAATCCAGACTGGAGAAGAGACAGTGCCCGCTGCGCCGTCTGAGCTGAGCTCTGCACTTGGTGACTCCTCACTGCCTGCTCCTTGCTGGGGCCTGCTGTGTCCCTCACTAGTTGCGGCCTTCTCATATTCACTGCTTTTTTCTCTCTCCCTTCCTGTTTGTTTTCACAGCAAAAGATGGCAATAACAGCAAACAGTCATTTAGATCACACACTGAAAAGTTTATTAGGCCATGTTCAACCTCAGTGTCTTTGCGGCCTTCACCAGGCCTCTGCCAGGCATGCGGGGCAGCTGGTGCCAGTTGCCTCCTCCCACTGGCAGTGAATGACACAGTTGCCTTCATCCACTGTGTTCTGATCAATTCTGTCTAAAGTTTAATTACATTCCCTAAACTCTCTGTCTCATTTTATTAGAACGCTTATTAGAATTCTTAATGGTGTTTAGCAGTGGCTGTCATCGCAGTCATTCACCCAACCCAAGCCATGGGCCCAGCACATTCCTCCTCACACACCAAGGCATGATGTTAGCTGAGGAGACTCATGGCCAGCAGGACTGTTTTCTGGAATGCCAATAGCATTCGCATTTCATTTTTCTACTGTGAACATTTATACTTGTCACTGTTTAACAAGCATATAAGCAGTGAAAAAATGTGAGCAAAGAGAAATACAAGATCATATTGCAATTAGCCCATTATACATATAATGATGTAGCTGGAGAAGTTCCCAGCGCAGTGCCTTTTTCAAAACCTAGTTATAGCAACTGCATCCAAACCTGCACCATTCATGCTGCTGCCATCACACAGAGCCGCAGGGTGATGGCAGGGCCTGGGACTGATCAGAGAGAAGGTGCTGTGTTATGGAGGAGATGAGGGAGAGTGAGGTGGGGAGTCCAGTCATGTGTCAAGGACACATGGTCCTTGGTCACACAGAGGCAGTGAAGGTTTATCGCACAGATAATATTTTTTAAAAAATGCATTGTCATGACAACTGAGTAAAAGAATTCCATTTCCTCCCCTTGTTACAGCTGTTGATAGGTGAGAATTGAATCATGGCATTCAATTTTCTGTTTAATTTTTGTCGGTGGTATGGATGTGTTCCATTTCATGCCCAACACTTGGTACAATTGCTGTAAACATGAATTCTCAGCATCTTATTTTATCTTTTCAGCTTTATTCAAAAAACAAAAACAAAAACAAACTTGTGAGGGAGTCTGTTCTGCTTTGCCTTTTTGTTTGTTTATTTCACTTTGTTTGTTTTTGCTCTTTGTTTGTTTGTTTGTTTTGCTCTTCCCCCACCAGATTTGGTGGCATTGCCGTGACGTCAAAGTGAGCAGCTAGAGAAGTCAGGTACTTTATTCTGAGAACCATAGATGAGCTTTTAGTGCAATAACTTGCATCACCATCTGAAAAACAGTGGTGCATCTGATTTGCTTGGGTTTTACACAGCAACCTGGGGCAGCTTTGTCTCTTTGTCTGTCTGGGGTAACTGCACAGCTGAAGCCTGGGAGCACTGTGTGTGTGTGTGTGTGTGCACATGCACTTGTGTCTGTGTGTGTGTTACACTACAGCTGCTAGCAGCCCCAGCACACTGCTGATGGATAGCTTGTCCAGCTCTCAGGCAGATCAAAAGGCCTGGGAAGGGTTTATTGGTTTATTTTTTTATAGCTTGCTATGTATATTGACCACATTGATAGACAAAATCCCACCTAATGAGCTTTTTCTCTGTACTGACTTAATGCTGCAGGTACAAGCCGGGGGTGCTGGTTTGGAGCAGCAGGCGGCTCTGTGGTTGGCTGTGCAATGCCCCAGCTGCTTCCCCTCTGTGCCAGTGCACACCAGAGCCACAGCTGTGGGGGCCAGCCAGGTACAGCACGGGGAGCTCCCAGCCCACTGCACGGCAAAGCCCTTGGCAGCCGACACACAGCCATCGGTTGATAAAGAATAAAACAGGGCTGATGTCAAAACAGTAAGGAATAAGGCAAGAGAGGGTTAATGGCCAGGGAAAAGCTGCATTTACTCAGCCCGTAAATCCACAGCCAAGGCAGCAGGCTGGGATAGCTGGAGTGGGACTGGCTGACCATGGTTTTCTTCCCTGGGCTAGCCTGGGCTTCTTTGCCATTATCTTGGTAGCTACAGCAACCGACTGCCATCCTATTATCTTTGGAACAGCAGGACCTGCATATTAACGTGGCATATTTATTGTTATTGGAGCTGTACGTTTAATTAGCTGCCTTTGTACAGGGGTCACATCCTTGACCTATTTGCAGCCCCTCAATAAACAAGCCGGATGCAGATGCTCCACAGGGACCTGCCTTCTGCAGGGTCAGAGCTGCAGGGCTGTTTAAAGCTGGGAAATATTTCTGGCAACCGGTGAGAGCACCCTGCAGACAGCAGTGGAGCAGTCTGTTAAACATAGTTCTCAGGAGCATAAGAATGGTTGGAAAAATATCAGATTAAAGTTTTTCCTACCAAATATCCAGAGCCACTGTCTAATAACCCCTGATTACCCTATCTCTCCATTAATGTAGCTGGCCTCATTTAATGTCTGTTCATGGTTGACCTCCAGCCTCCCACAGCAGGGTGTTCCCATGTGTTGGTCCACCTGCTTGGGCTTAGCAGTGGGAGTTGTCTTTGGAGCCCAAGAGGTACCAGCTGATTCCGACGAGCAGGCACCCAAACATTGCCACCACCTCCTGGCTGTATGACACTGCAAGGTCAAATCTGTGTATTCTCATGGTGTCTCCACTGCTTCATGCTATGTAACGTGGATGAATGAGTTAAACTGCAGTGTGAACCATAATCCTGATGTCCTGTGCATCAGGAACAATATATTTCAATTTGCATGCACAATTTAAAGATATTGCTCAACTTAATTAAAATGAATTATTTTTCCTTAAGATGAGCTATCTATCTGCTGGTGAAAGGAAGAGGGAAAGGAGCCTTGTGTGGTATCAGCCTTAGGGTTTCTGATAAAGGATTTTTCCTGTTGTGTGGCAGCTGAGGCTTATTTATGGAAAACAATGAAGTTTTGAATCAAACGTTTAAATCTCAATAGCATGTCTAAAATGTCTAATGAAATCTCCTTCATCTCCCTGCAGATGAAGGCAATGCTCGCCTGTGACAAAGCAGCCTTTCCTGCCCCCCTGCGTTCGAGAAGTTTGAATCTGAAGGTCAGGCAGGGGATGGACGCTACATGGGTTTGTGCCTGTGCTCAGTGGGGTGCTGAGACACACGGCAGAGAAACTGGGCAGCAATTTAATCTTCTTTTTTGGTGGTGGAGGGGGATAGTGGTGACCGGTCAGAAATGAGATAAGCAGCTGGTAGGGCTTGGTGGTTCACGATGCTTTCATTTAGCCCAGCATCCTCAGAACCTGCACCTGGCATCTCAGTGCAGGAGAAGACCAGAAGACTGGGAGGGAAAAAGTACCTTAGGAAAGTACCTAAGGAAAGCTCCACTGACATCAGTGGTATTTTTAGGGGTTGCATGGCTGAGAGAAAGAGAACAAATAACAACAAAAACTGTCTCCATAAAGAGTCGTTTGATGATCATTATGTGAAGGCCACATGGCAGGTCTGGAAATCCTGGCACAAAGTGCAACTCCTTTCCAAGATCCTGATGATCAGATGCTGGGGCTCCCCATTGAAGCAGGGAGCTGTCAGTGTCCCATCGCACCCTGACAGCCAGCACGTGGCTAATTGCTGTCCCAGCACGATGGATGCTTCAGAGCTAGTTTGGACTGCAGCTGTCTCAAGCCTTTTCCAGCAATACGCATGGGCACATCCGAGGGTGAGGCTTGCTGGATTTACTCTTTCCACTGCAGGGGTTAGCTTTAAAGGCACGGCCAAGCTGCTGGCAATCCCCGTGGGGGGAACTGGCTCCAGCCTCACCTGGGCTGTGCAGAGCTCTCCCCACCACTCCAGGCTCACGTGGACAGATGCACCGAGTTGTGTGCTTCGGGCAGGAGGCAGTGGCTAAGCTGTTCACCAGATTTATTAAAGCTCTCAAGAATTTGTTTGCACTGAGCACAATTTATCCAAGGTGCAGAGGAATCAGGAGCTTTGTATGTCTGCTCAGCACCTTATATCACAAGGCTTTAGAAAGGCAAGGAAAAATGAGGCAGAAAAGGAGTTTCATAGACTGGGAAGATGATTGGATTATTTAAAGGGTATAGCATAAGCAGTAGACACACAGAAGAATTGTGACAGACACAGAAATAGCAGCCAGTGAAAGTGGGTTTGTTGTCTGCAGTGCCTGAGCTCCTGCCCTGGGAGCCCACCCGAGGCAGCAGCCTGGAGCTGGCAGCCTGCAGACACCATGGCACCTTAACTTTGGAGACACGTGGGATCCAACGTCTGTAATGGATTAAGGGTGACTCCCAAGAAAGAGGTGAGAGAAGCAGGACACATTAGATCTTAGTGGCAGGGACTGCAGGTTGTGCTTCTTTCATCCTGCTGTATCTCGTGTGAATAATCTCCAGCGCTCTTTCCAGGCTGCAGCTCACCTTTGGTAACATCCCCCCTGGGAGAACCCCTGTTAATGCTGCTCCCGTGCATGAGATGCATCAGCGCTCCCAGCCTGTTATGATCGTCTGCTTTTTTTTTTTTTTTTTCTTTTTCTTTTAAATACATATTTTTTCTTTTAACTTATCTTTCTTCTTTGTTTTAAAAATAAAAATTAACTCGCTGTTCATCTTTTATTTCCTTTTCATGCTTTGAGCAGTGAGTAATTAGAAATGCATCACACTGGAGAAATTACAATATAATATTTCTACAGTTAAATCTGCATAAGTATAATATCTTTGAAAATAACAAGCTGCTCCAAAGGAAATTAATTATCCCGTTGGGGCAGTCATTATTCTGAAACAAAAGCTCACAGTTTTATTTGCTCACTTTCATTTTGAGCATTTCTTTCATTTTAAGTACTGGTCACATACTCCAGCCCTCTCTGTGGCTGGAACATAAATAATAATATGTTTAAACCAGTGCAAAGTCTGTGTTGGAGCCTTTTACAGATATCATGAGAGTATTAAGCAACTTTAAAATTAAGTCAAAGTGCATTTTGCAAATCTCTTTTGGTGGCTATCTATCATTTCTGTTCATCAAGCCGGTTCAGCTTGTCATGTCTCATTTTCCTTGGCTATTTTTTTTGTGAGTTGCTGCTGCTGCTTCTGAGGAACATGACTCCATTTATCATAATAAGCATTTATTATCTGGGATAGCATCATATCCTCTACCCATGCTCAAGTCATCACATTGAAGACAAGATATCTGTTTTAGGAGGAGGGTGGCTCTGCTGTACATGGTGTGTGCCTGTAGTTGACATCTGCACACAACCCTAGAGAGCCAGGCTCTGGACTTGATAGCAGCAGGCTTTGAATGCAGCAATGCATGACATGTATTGCTTAAATCACAAGCTGACCTATGCAGTTGTATGAAAGGGAAGAAAAAGCAATAAGTGTGTCACCTCACTACTGCCAACAGACTGCATGTGCTTCAGAGTCGGTTCTTAACCATGTGTAAACAAGCAAGACTCTCTCTGCTTGCTGCTGTTTCCCTAAGTAAATGCCTATAGGCAACATTCACGACAATTTTGGGGTTGGGCACAAAGTCAGAGAGCAGCTGGGTGTCCAGCATCACAGCACTCCACACATGAGTGCAGCAGGCTGTGAGGCTACAGGGCTGGCCTAGGAGCAGCAACACTGTGACGTGAGGGGCACCATGACCTAGATGTGTTGGCACCATGAGATGGACGTGGTGGCCAACTAAGCAGGGGGCTTTGGGGCCAAGCCAATCATTGCAGGATGCAGGCTGACTCACATCAACCGCTTGACTTTTGTGCCGCCTCAGTAGCCAGTCATAGGCCAGCCTCAGGCTGAGCAAATACCATGGTAACTCACCTAAATAGTCAAGATTTAATAGTGTTAAAACATTGCAGTGTAATATTTATGCCAGACCCAGGCTGCACCTAGCCCATTGGGCTGCATCTCTGCTTCAGCAGGAGCAAGTCCCGGGCAGCAACCATTACTGCTCTGCATACCCGGCAGGACCACATTACCATACGTTAAAGCAGGACAAGGTCCTCCGTGCTATCTGCTGTCTATCAGCCCGCTTTTTTTTTTTTTTTTTTTTTTTGATCATTATTCAAAATTAGCATGAGGTGGCCTGCTGGGGTTGTGTCAGGGGAGTGCAGACCGAGTGGGTCAGTGCCCTTGTGCTCAGCAGCCAGGGAGGCATCAGCCCTCCAGCAGCCTTTCCCTGGCAGGTAACAGCTCTCTGGCTGACCCTGTGAGTTGTGGGCATCACTTATACTGCTTTTGTTTTAATGTACTGATGTTTGGCTTCCAGCATTTTGAGAAAGAGACTTTCATTTTATAGATCACAAACTTTGGGTAGGATATTAATATTTTTGTATCTTTTACAATGTATTAGAGAAATAAAGGCTTTGTCACCATGCAGGTGAGTTTCCACCTGTGCAAATGTGAATGCTCAGAGAACCCCCTCTCCGCAGAAACCAAAGCCTATCATCAATTTTCACCTGTGTTTGTAGGCGCTTTTGCAGTCAAGGTGAATTACAAGGATTCTTGCTGAATCCCTGACAGATACAAATACTTGGTTATCCTTGGCTTTTCTGCTGAACCTAATCAAAGATATTGTTTATTAAAATCCTATTGTCTCTGCAGTGAGGAACAAGGACAAGCTTCTCTGTAGTGATTTAATACTTCCGACAGTTTGGTGTAGAGATTTATTATGGCCAGCTGAAAGTGCAAACATGCAATGCCCAAGTCATTACTTTTAATTTGCCACTTCTTTAAAAAATGTATACACAAGGCTAAAACCCAGGTCCTCCTTTACAGTTCAGTGTAATCTCTTGTCAGCCAGGGGAAGAAAACAAAGCATAAACCTGTGCCCTTCCCTTCCAAGGAAGGGCATTAAGATTTAGTCCCTCATGCATTTAAAGGCAGACTACCATAGCCCTGCAACAGAGGTTTGCAGAAACTTATCTAAAGCAATGGAGTTAGATTATCCAGTTATAGCTGTGATCCTGTCTGAGAGGATCTACCAGTGAGAAACACAGGGCTGCTTCATGCAGTGGGGCTCAAACCTCCAGGCTGGGTACATCGATGCAGCTCTGCAGCCCCTGTGCCCCGGCTGGGTTACAGCAAGAGACCTCCATGCAGGGACATGCACATTGACCTAATTAAATAAGTGATGTACTTTTTTTTTTCAAGTAGCTTTCAATGAGCTTTTCCTTCTGAAACAATTTTATTAAGGTGTCAGGGACTGTATCATAATAAATAAAGCACAAAGATAAATGAGAGAGCACAATTAACAAATGCAGTGAGTCAGCCTCCTGAGCTTTTGAACTGCTTATCAAATCACATGTAATCTTTATTCATAGTGTTAAAACTCTTACATTACAACAGTTGTAAGTCAATTAGGAAAATGGCTTTAACAGTTAAAGAAGATAAAGGCAACGTGTGCTTTTCCAGGCAATATGTGCTCAAGTGAACAGAGCTGTGTACTACTTTGTCTGACAAGAACTGAGGTCCAAGCCTCAAACATGACCCAAAAGCAAAGCTGCTGCCTTTGCACCCCTGTGATACAGGACCCCAAGTCCCATAGACCAATGGGAGAATACAGCATCTTTACCATGAGGTACCTGGCTTTCTACGGAAGCCCGTTAGCACTGGGGTGACATTGCCTTCCTGCCCTGCTCAGGGAGATCCTAGGGAAGAGCATTTGGAGGCCAGCAGCACAATTTCTGCCCCTTGCTTTTCCCACCTCTCACAGTGGTGCCTGCCTTGGTCAGTGGCACAAAAAACAGAATGCCTGCTTGTCTGTCCAAGCATGCAGTAACTCTGCATTTATTTCTCTGTGGATTCTCACTGTAATGATAGTAGAGACATATAAAAATGATTCTGCACTTGTAAGTGCAACAAGGAGCTATGGTACGATTTGGCAGAAACACTTTTCACACTACCCAGTTGAGTGAATTTGTAGGCCATTTTCCTGTGTCTCCAATGGAGAAGCCAGTTTGAATCTAACGGCTCACGGAGAAACCCCTTCACCCTGTGAGCAGCCCAGCTATTGGACTCCCAGCTCAGCATAAGGTGTCCACCATACTCAAAGGTGTTGAGATGCAAATAAACAAGCCAAAACACTGTCCCTGCTCACTCCACAGCTCCATGCCTGCTCCTGTTCTGCTGGAAGATGAATGTAGGAAGGCCCAGACCTGATCTGATCACTTCAATCATTGTGCCACAGGAGTCACTGACGGATTAGCAGAAGTCTGACTTTCAAGCAAGAAGAATTCTTTGGCAATCACCAGAAGCCTGTGATTGCTTTGGAAATCACTGAGGCAGATAACTGGTATTACAGTGCTGTGCAGAGAGCTTGTGCTCTTAAACCGTGGTTTAATTGGCTCTTTCTGATGCAGCAATACAAATGGCTCATGTTGTGAGCCACCCTTAGCATCCGCTCTGTTGTTAGGTTTGTTACTGATCTCTCTTTTTTCTGTACATCAAATGAAGCAAGGAGAGGAATATATAATCTGTACCATCAGAGTATGGCAGGATCCTAGGCTGTGCCTGCACCGTACTCAGTGCCATGCACACATGTGCCCATGGCTGCTTTTTCTCCAGCCTATTAAATCACACCAGTCGGACACTCAAACCGAAAACTTCCTATCCTTGATTTGATCTTAGTAGTCCTACTTATAACAGCTGCTTGCCATGCTAAATGAGTTTTCTCTCTCGTTGGTGGTTTTATATCTCTGAAGTGTGCTTCTGACTGCGTTCTCTCTCAACTGGTAAAAACACATAAGCCTCAATTTCAAAAAAAGAAAAGGCTGACCAAATAATCAAGCATGTCTCAGCGGGTGCAAAGGGAAGGGCAGCTTTCACTTAAATCAACAGCAAAGCCCACCCTGGCAGGAGTGCAACAGCTCTGCAGGCCAGGGCTGTGCTGTGGGAAGGGGGACGTTATAACCATGTCTCCTGATGTTGTATTTGAAGTACCCTCTTTCTGCCATCATTTAATTTGCACATAACTCTTACAGTGAGATTATTCTATTCCAGGTTTCATATATATGCTTATTGGATTTAACACAATTCCAAATTTATTTTCACTAGCGAGCCACATAGGCCTGGCTTCTTGATTCATGCCATGCTACAATCCAACCCCCTTCCTCCCCCCCCCCCCCCCCGGCTTTCTGCGTAACTAGTAAAAGTGACCCAGCAGTAACCCTAAAACCCATGTTTTCTCTGCCTTCCTGCTGGTTCTTTTCAACAAAACACACCACAGGTTTCTCTCAGGACATGTCGATCAGTTTGGCCTAGGCTTTCTGCTCCTAGACAGGCCCCATCTTGTTTTACATTGAGGTACAGAAAAAATAGGCAGGTCTACATTATTTTGGTGGCCTCTGATAGCCATGCTTGTGCACTGTGCAAGGAAAGAGATGAGATCTGTATCACGCCGAACAGGAAGGGCTGCAAAAGCTGCCTGTTAGGAGCTGGCCGCACTGCGTTTCACTTCATGGTGGTGAATCTGAAACCCAGCACTACGGGCTGGGGGCTGTGATTAGGCCCCGAGGCAAGGAAGTAGGGGAATACAGGTCCTCCTGCCTCCTTGTGATGTGGAAGAGCTGAGGAACTTCTCTCTGAACAGCAGAACAGCAATGAGACAAGGGGGAGACAGCTTGGAAGGACCTTCACAAGGGAATACGTTGTGGGAGCATGATCCTGCTAGGGGTTGTGGTGTTAAACATGGCTGATGGATGGGCTTCCTGGGGACTTTATTAAAATGGGATTAAGAAATACCAGGCCAAGAGGAGGTATATTACTACTCTCAGACTGGGAGCAAGGCTGGGCTTCAACAACCCTTGAAGCTGCATCACTACAACCACACGGCAAGGAGCCTGAGGCCATAAGGAGCACCGGCAGCTGCAGAAAACTGCTGGGCAAAGGCACGGCCTGCTTTAAAGGCTTGTGTCTCCTGCCGTCCTTCTCAAGGCCGAGCAGCTGCTGGCTAGACCACCTGAAATTGTACATGGACTTTCAGGCAAAAGAAAAGAAGTTGTTTGCTTCAATTATGTTTAATCTTTTTGCCTGGAAAAGTTGCTTTGAAAGCAGTTTGTGCTTGTGATCTCTGGACACTTTTCTCCTGTATTTCTGCCGTGACCTTTTCACCAGGAGCAACGTTGAAGAAAAAAAAAAAAAGCAAAACACAACCCAAACCCAAACCAAAAAGTTATAAACAGTTATTTTCTTTCTTCTACCTTCAGATTTTTTTTTCTTTTTTCTTTTTTTCAAATTCCACTACAAGATCAAAGCAAAATGGTCAAAGCCATGGGCAGCAAACAGCTTTGCACAGGGCACAGGGGAAGCACGATCTCCAGTTTGCATTAGTGAGCAATAAGTATTTTACCTGTGGGAAAAGCCACACTTAAATTTCTGTTCAGAGTTAACACTTCTCTGGAGAAGTGACAGATATTTGCTGGGACAGAACTGAAGGGAGAACATGAATATAAAGAGGAGAAATAAAAAACAAAACAACCCCCCCCCCCAAAAAAAAAAAACAACAACAAAAAACAAAAAAAAAAAAAAAAAAAAAAAAAAAACAAAAAAACCCACAACCAAACAATAAATAAAAAAACAAATAAAAACAAACCTCAAAACGAAGTGAGAGGTTTGGCCAGATATGAAGGCATTAAAACACTCAGTCCAGATGAAAGGTTGAACACAAGTTTACAAAAATTTCAAGGGCATTTTTTTAGATGCTGTTGCTTCGTATGATATTTTTTGGTCAGATCTGGAAACTTTGATCAAAAATATACTGTAAAAGGAAAACTTTTGAATGGTATTTCATCCACCACCAAAAAAAAAAAAAAAAAAAGAAAAACATACATAACACAAGCTTCATAAAATAACCTGGTTTTATGTCAACACATTTATTTTTTTTTCCTCAAAGGCTGTATTTCCATGTGCTAGGTAAAAGCATTCCATTGCTGAGATTTTCTCTGAACCCTTGACTTTTGTTACCAGTATCTGAATCTCCAGGTCTATTTCCAGCTCAGTGCAGCTGAAGGATTCTCCAGCCGCACGTCAGTGGCCCCCTTTCAGCAGAGGCCATTGTAGCGTACACCAGTCAGTTCCTCAGCAGACTCTCCATTCACAAAGGTGTTGTCACAAAACCCACTGAAACACGAAATACAGTGAGATCACTACCTCATTGCTAGAGACCTTATGTTTGGTATTTAACGTGCTTTTAGCCTTATAACGCACTTCTTTGGCTAAGCTGTGTGCAATCAAGTTTAAAATACCACTGCAGCAGCATGGTGAGCGATACCGAAGCGACTGATCAAGCTGCTAAAACCAGACGTGTTCTGCTGCTGCTTAACTACAAAATTCAGCTAGGAGGAGGTTGGTTTTTTTTCCTTCCCTCTTCCCAGATTTTAAGCATGTTGATTGCAAAGACTGTGTAAGGAACATGCACTTCTAGAAACCTGACTTCGACTTTATGTTTTCTGAACATCCATGGCCTGTCGCAGCCCCAGTCTGTTATGTGCCAAAAGCTCTGGTGATGACACAGTCACTGGTATAGCTAATTTGGCTCCTAAATGTTTTCTTTGTAGATTGAAACAACATCTTTGAGCAGTTTCTTAAATGTCATTCCTTGCATTATACAGAGCAGGCAATAAACAATAAAATTATTCACCTTGAAGAAACCATCTGCTGTCATTAAGGACATCATCAGGTCTTTTTTGTTGCTTTGAATGGTCCTCTGGGATGCTGTAAGTGTCATTAAAATGCTATGTTCCCCATTGTCTGTGTGCCAGACTCATTTTGCTTTAGAAACAAAAACGATGATGGGTAAAATAAGCACAATTTTCATTCTCTATTAGTTTCTATATTTCATTTATTTTGTAAATGTCTTTTAAAATGCTTGGTATTTGGAATTATTATTCGGAAGCTGTGTCAGAACCATTTATCCCTTGGTTGCGTGATGCTCCGAGCACGCTGCTCTGTCCCATTTGCAGGCTCTGCAGAGCCTCGATGCTTGCTCTCTGCCAGCTCAGCGCCTCCCCACGCATGCAATTTCTCAGCGCCAAGAGAACTGACCCATGTGACGCACTGCGCAGAACAGCCTGTGATGCTGAACTGCAGCAAGGCATGGTTAAAGCTAACCCCAGGACCATCTGTCTCCATTTTTTCTCCTCTACTCAATCATGGACAGAGTGGACGTTGCCATTTGCAATGAAAGTTCAACTCCCTTCCTCCTCCCTTCTCCTCCCAAGCCTGCAATATATATTCTCCCTTCTTTTCTTGGGTCTGTTCCTTTATAACAATGATATACCTGACAATGGTAGCATGTCCCTGTGCACCGGGAGATCCATCATGGCCTAAAGAAGACTTGTCTCTTGTTCCCTGGGAGAGCAGTGCAGCCCGAGTGCTGTGAGCCTTAGGCAAAGGCAGGCAGAGGTGGTCCCACTCCCCTTTGCTACAGCTGGGTGATTGCTGGCCTCTTCTGCCTGCTCACCCCTCACTCTTCTCCCAGCCTTTGTGGTTTCTTTCACTGAGTTTAAAATAAAAAGCTCCGCACCCCCCCCCCCCCGCGCCCCCCAAACACCATCCCCACTTCATAGAAATAACTTGAGGCTCCAGACAGAAATATAGAAAATAGTTCAGGAACATCCATCTCAAAACTGGCTCTTGCTGTACAGGTCAACAGTTTAGGGGGCAATGAAAGTACTGCTCATCAACCTGAAGGACTTGGCTGCAGCAGAAAGCTCGCCTGGCACAGGGCTTGGCACATGCAGGCTCAGAAGGTGCAGGTACTGCTGGCCTGGGGGAAGGATCCAAATAAAGATCAGTCTGAAAAAAAGGTCAGATAAAATGCTGTTTTATCAAGAGAACAAAGGTTGAGAGCTGCATTGAGAACAGGCTGGGAAAAGTAATAGGTTTTAAAAATAAAGCTCTCTTGTTTTAAACAGTACATTGTCTGGGACACGTTAGTTCCTTCCTAATGAAAGCCTGGAAGAGAAGATCATTGGGCAATAGTCTGTGCCTTGAAGGATTCAACCTTAGTTTCAAGTCTGCGAGGTTTATTTCTGGAAGCTAAATTTACTATAAAAAACTTCCCTAAACCCAGCTAATACAATGAAAATGTGATCAAATATTAAGAAAGAGCAATCACATTAGAGACAACCCACCATTATTAATCTAGTTAAAACAAAGGTAAGGTCTGTCAGTCTTAAAAAAAAAAATAATCTTTTTTATCTCTACTGCCTTTAATTGTTCTTTTCACCAAATGATGAGTCACAAAAATACAAAGAAAAATTTCAAGCCAAACCAAAGCTCCTCTTAGCGTGACAATATGCAGTATTGTTATGTTATGCAATAAAAACACAATCAGAGCAGCTCAGGGTTCTAGTGACATCATTTGTGCTGTTGCAGTTTCTGATGTCACGGCATCTTTTGATGGGATTATTTCCACGTGTTTCATGACCCATTCATTATTGTACCCATATTGCAGACTTCACGTTACAGTCAACAATAAAAAATACCTTTGGCAACCCACATTACATTCTGCAGTTAATTTGTGTTCTTGCAAAGTGCTTATATTTACTATGAGTGATAATCATACATATGCATGAGACCTTAAGTGAGGGAGAATGGGCTTAGGAGTTAGCACAGCGGGAGTTTTGCCTAGAAGAGATGTCAAAATCAGTTCACTTTTGTTATATATGAGTAATTTAATTTCCTCTACAGTGTTATTAGGGCAAGAATGAAGTAACATTCTTTGGCGTAATTGAAGCAAATCCCAGCAAGACAAGAGGATAACAAAGCCTTCCCATCTTGTCATGTCAAATTCTTACCTACTATACAGTGCACACAGACACATGCTTTGTGTTGAATTAAATTATCCAGTTGAGTTTATTATCTTGTTATGTCCCATGACCTTCAGTATATTTACTGTTGGATCTTTAAACTTCCCTTTTTCTTTAATTTACTCCCTCACAATTGACCTCATTTTTGTGTCAGATGAGAAATACCGGTGGCATTCAATCCTTTTTTGGGTCTCATTTTTCATCAGAAGCTTCTCTTGTTAAATCCTGAAATCCGTTCTCCACTTCCGACACACTCTAACAGATTATAAAACAGACAACCGAGGAGTTCCTCCACAGAAAGAGCTGTGGGAGGCTGGCTCTCTCCTTTTCCCTACAGCCCCAGTGGTAGCAGAAGGTGATGCTCAAAGGCATCAGAGGCTGCAGCCATGCCAGCCCCATGGGACACAAACCCAGCAGCCAGGGAGCCTGGAGCAACGGAGGCCAGCCCCTGCGAGCTGCAGGACAAACCTGCTGCTGCTGCCTCTCGGGGTGGGCTACGAAAGTCAAATGGAATCAACATAAACCTGTACTGTCCTCTGAAGGGGAAACTGGAACTTTTTTCATGTAACATCCAATTCAGAGGAAAAATAGTTACTTGGAGGTTAGCCAGGCTATAATGGCTAAGTCACGCAAAACTTTGTTGTTGTTTCTGACACTGCAGTATTTGTAATGCAACTCAGAGCAAAACTTTTGTTGAGTCAGTAGCTTTTTGTGTCTTGTAATAGAGTCTGTTTCGCAGCCTTGTAATGAAAGTACTGCCAGATGGCCATCAGGCAGTTTCTTAGTGAGCAAGC
Organism: Aythya ferina; assembly: GCF_964211825.1. Lineage (NCBI taxonomy): Eukaryota > Metazoa > Chordata > Aves > Anseriformes > Anatidae > Aythya > Aythya ferina. Next base: position 3,360,350 of record NC_140316.1, read on the forward strand.
CCTTGTAAACCTTGCAGGTCCGAGTTCACTTGGATGCACCTCATCATTTACAACTCTGGACTTACTGTCTTTGGCTCCAGTGGGAACTGGAGTTGACCAATGACCATCTCCTATTTGAACCCAAGAAAGGTAAATTTTGTCTATGGAGAGTGATTCATTTTAGGCATGACGGACAGATGAATGCTCATAATTATCCCTCCTGTGTGCTTTATAAGCAAATCCCTCGGTAGCAGAGAGTGTAGGTTAGCATACTGGGTAGCTTTGTGCTACCCAGTGTGCTGTATTTAAACACAGGAAGAAAGGAGGGAAAAACACATGGGAACACAGCACTGAGGGAAATTATTAACTTGAGGAAAAATCATCTCCTGATGCCCTTCTTCAGTGCCAAAGAAACCACTGTAGAAGATACTTAACTCAGGGTCTTTAACACCTTGTGACATTCTACGACTAACAGGAGATGACTGACATATTTAAGCTCTCAGCTTTTTTGTGTCTATATATGGGGAAGTGGAGAGGCTGCAGAGGCAGGGAGTGTTTCTTTCTTGCACAGTGAATATAGCTGTTCTCCACCTGCCTCCGGGTCCTTCAAAGGGACAGATATACAGGTCCATACATACAGCCTGATGCAAGAATTGGCTTTGGTATATGTTTGATACTTACCAAACTCTAAGAAAATACTGCTTGGAATGCTCCAGCATGACAAACGCACATTTAAATGCTTAGACTCTCACTACCCTTACTTGAGACTCAGCTGTGCTCTTCTGGTACTGCCATCCCTCTTAGCTCATCTGCAAAACAGGAACAAACACTATGCACCTGTGGAAAGCACTCGAGAGCATCATAGGAGAGATACCATGCATGTGGATATATCATTGGCTCTATTTATATGAAGAAAAGTAAAATGACAACACATAAGCAATTTGCAACAACTCATTTTTTTTTACTGCTTAGCCTGGGGAGGTCATTATGCACAGTTGCTCCAGAGAGAGAAAGCTTCAGTGCTCTGAGCAGAGCATGCCCGAAGGAAGAATCCTCCAAACACCAGGCTCAGGGAAGCCTCAGCTTACAAATCAGCTTATCTTGGCCATGCACAAGTTAGCCTTTTAAACATGGTATTTAAACAGTCTTCAACTTGTGAATTCCTGAATCTGTGAGATAAGAACAAGCCATTGTAGGGGGAACTTCAGCTCCCTAGAACTGCCTAACTGGAATGGAAATGAAAGAAGCAAAAAAGGGGATGTTTCCCAGGTATACCAGGTGGATCCACAGATTTCTTCCAGATGCTGTATGTTTCCGTTATCATATTCTTCCATTTTTGAGTTGTTTTTAATTGTTCTCTTGAAATGTTACTCCTACATATCTGAATTGTGTGGCTGCTTAATTAAGAAAAGTGGGAAATAGCAGTCATTTCTAAAGGAAAGCAGTACATAAAGTTGAGAAAAAAAAATCAATTCTCAGCAATTGAAGTAAATTTTGTTGAAATTTCCTGAGGTGGTAAATCAAAGTCCTCCATTCCCAAAGAAGGGCAAGGTATGGAAATTAGTACTACCTTTTCTTGGAGTTAACAGATGATCCACCTTTAGGGATTAGATATTATGCAGGTGTTCAGGATCCCTCAGTCCTTTAGCCTTTCTGCAGAGAGCCTGCTGGCCTGTCTCTCCCAAGCACAGAGATGGGTACCACCATTTACCTACAGGATACTGAACTGAGCCAGGGAGCTCACTCTGCAGCTACCAAAGGACAGCCATGAGCTGGTTGGAGCCTCTACACCTGGGTCCATCAAGAACATCTCAGTTTGAAATATACCTGGCAAATTTAAATAAATAAATTAATTAAATGCAGAGACATTCTACCCACTTTGCTGTGCCCTTGATCAATGCCAGCACTGCTGTGTCCTTATTGTACTCCTCACACTAAAGCCAAAACACTGCTCCATCAAAATGAAGGCCTATACATGTACTTAAAGCACAGCCAGGTCTTTTAGGATTTAGCTGAGATGGAAAACACTGCACTGTGCTTTTATGACTTGCATATAAGTTGATGCAGAAATTCTGGGATTTTTAAGGCCCAAAGAAAATATAATCACCTAATCTGATCTTCTGAATCACACAAGAACACCCACAGGTAATGACCAGTGTTATCTGATGCTGGAGGAATGCAGCAAAGACATAATCGGTGATTTTACCCTGTGGTAGATCACAGTTGGCGAAGCAGAAATGGGAACTCTTGAACTCTTTCTCTGCCAGATATGGGACAGAAAAATTGCCTGCTGGCTGGTCTAGGCGAAGCTGCATTAAGCTAAGCTGTAGATGAAATTATTGTTATATTCATTGCAAGGGCTGCTATGACAACAGATGAATGCTGCAGGTAATTTAATTACATTTCTGTCAGCCCCTCTGCCTTTCAGGAGACAATGCAGAAGCCAATAGCATTTTCTTTTAATCTTGCAGGTGGCACGGAAAATGTCAAATTCTCCTCCAGAGGGCCTAACAAGAGCATTTCACTTGAGTCATGAAACATTATTTAAGTATCTTGAAGGATTGCTTGTGTTTCCTCCCAGCATCTCCAAGTCAGCATGCATTCACCCCACAGTTTCAGGAGCTGCACCACACGGGGACGCTTTCAGTGTCTCTACTTGCTCACAGGCTGTACAACACTCCTGTGGGCTGAACCCTGGCAGAAGCATCCCAGTTTGCACACTGAAAACATAAACGCTTTCACTGAAATCAAACAAACAAAGCACAGCTCCGCCCAAAGCCAACAAAATCCCATTTCTCCTGAGCTCCTCGTGGCTTCCCCAGGAGCTGAACGCTGCCACGTTCCCTGAGAGTGGAGGCACCTTCACGTCCCATTACCTCCGTGCCAGAGGACACCTGGATGCAGAAGTGGGTGGGTGCCAGCCTCCTTCTTCACAGCACAGGTGACAGTGTGGGATAAATGGGAGTTTTTACTATGCTATGGCATTTTTAATTAATTATGTTAGCTCTTGGAGGCATTCCTCCAGCAGCAGCAGGAGAGGAAGGACAGTTAATGCTCTGTGCTGAGCCTCGAACCATGCTCCAACAAAACACTCTCTTGCCTTGCTCACTCCTAGGCATCATGAGGAGGTTACAAATTTGTGAAAATCATTGTTGTTCATCTCACAGAAGAGAGTGCTGAGAGAGCTGCATGGCTGGAAGTCTGTCTCTTTCCTGCACTTGTCTTCCATGTCTCAGGTGTGGTTTGGAAATCAACACCACTTGACCATATTAATGGGGAAAAGCATTGGGGAAAGGAGGTGAGGAAAGGTCCTTTTTCCCTGCAATCATGAACTGTGCAGCTGAGAGAGGAAAACAACAGCGTTAAGTTCAAAGTATTGACTGACAGAACAGTGAGAAGGTGATGGGAATTGGCTCTCACTTGCTGTAAGTAGGTCACGCAGTGCAGGAGCATGTTGCACATTCTTCTCTGAGGCACGGGGACAGGCAATGAGTACCGCAATAAGCAAGTATTTAAATGTTATGTACATGTCATTCCCCACTACCGAGGGACTATTTTCAGGAGTAAAATCGCTGATGTTTGCAGCTGGATGAAACCCATCTCTGCTGGACAGCACTGACTCCAAGGGGCACGGTAGGAGCACAGCACGGCTGGAGCAGTGATCTGCACCTCACCAAGCATGGACACAAGACCATTCAAATAGTGCTATAATTTACATTAATTAAAGCAGGAACATGGTAATTATCTATTGTTTATCTGAGGAAACTGTCTGAGGAGCAATCCTTCCGTACCAGGGTATAAATTCAGTTGCCATGTAATTAAGTCATAGTTACATAAGCACAGAACAAATGTGCAACAAGATTCAGCTAATACATAAAGGTGATAAGAAGGACCCAGGCAGCTCACTGGTGTTGAGGAAATTAGCCACACCAAATTAGATATGAATGAACTCAATTTACTACCATGTCAGTTATTATTCTAAGTATAAATTGGAAATTAATTATTTTTACAGAGTTCTAACATAAAGTCATATTAGGAATTAAAAAAATAAATCCCATTATTTTCTAATGCCATGTCTGCTGTGCATTTTGTGACACTGAAGAAGATACAGCATCACTGCCCTCTCCCCAGTACTCTTCAACTGAAGAGGGCAAGGAAGAATAACAGCAAAGACACAGGTTCGGGGCAGCAGTGAAGACAGTTGACGAAGCACTGAAGCGAGGTTCTGTGAGACCTGGATGCTTTTTTGATCTCCTGAGCAGCTTTGTGCCTTGATTTCTCCTCTGGCATACAGAGATAATGATAATTCCATTGTGAGGGGCTTTCAAATGACTCCGATGAAAAGCTCTATAAAATGACAAGTTATTACTCATACTCATCCATCAGGCTTGCTGGAGTCCTGTGCAGCTAGCAGGGGGACATCAGCCTAGCTGCAAAAGAAACATCTCTGAATATTCTTCTGGAAAAAAAAAAAGAATAAAATTCTGATCACTAGCTCAAGATTAAAATGCAGAAAATAGTTAAATGTGTGAGCACCTAGAATATTCAGTGAGCATGGGAGATGCTGATAGTTCATAAATTCAGATTCATGCTGGATTCTTCTCAAAGGAATAACAAAATAGATGGTGATCTGATGAACAGACAAATAAAGGTGGAATGTAATTTATGAATTCAATAAAGGAGACACATCTGAACTACTATCTGACAGAATTCATAAGATGAGAAGAAAAGCATGAAGAACAAAGAGTTATTGCACCTTCTGCACATCCCATCCCCAGAGTTCCAGGAAGGAATAAAAATTGGGATGGTGTAGTCCACAGTTTGGGAGGCAAAGGAATGATGTCATTTTATGTAAGGGAGAATTAACCAAGAAAAAAATAATGAGTACAGAAATGTATATATATATATATGTATGTGTATATATATATATATAAATACATATACCTGGAAAGAGAAGGTACATGATAAAGCTGTCAGAATAACACAAGTTTTGTACGGAGGCACTGCAAGTTATTCAGGTCTTTCCAAGAGAATTCCAATAAAACTTGCACGTCCATCACACCGTCCCTCTACTCTGAGTACTTGAGAAGTAAATTGCGGTTCATTAGCACTATTTTTCATACCTTCCCACCAATACTGCCAAGTTCCCTTGGCAACGTAAGTCAAAATGCACAGACCTAGCAAAAGAATAAAATATAATTAATGTATTTTAGAACCACTAAAATTGACCTAAAATAGCTTTATTTTTAAGTTTTAACATCATGGGACTTTCAGAAGCTGCAGCCAGTTCTCTGCTTCTCACTGTGATATCACTTCTCAGTGATATTCAACTCCTGGTCCAGATCCTCCAATGAAATAAAGTGGTTTTGCTTTATTGCCAGGGGATCTATGACCAGCACAAGACCTCCCCATTGCTATGGACACAAGACCGACTGTTTCTGACTCCAGCTATGTCTAAGTCTCCATTTTCCACTATCTACCTTGCCTGCCTGGCTCTGGCCTTGAGCTGCCAGCTCTCTTTGTGGGGAAGCACCAAATTCTGCCCCTTGCAGCTATGCACAGGCTGGAAGTCCTTGCAGATCAGCTACAGGTACCTCAGGGTCTGACCAGCCTCTTGTCATTTCCCCTCCACCTCAAGAAACAGCAATGGTACTTGCCAGAAAGCCAAGTGCCAGGCATTAGAACAAAAACAACTCGGGGACTGCTGTTCCTGGCCGTAGGAAGTCTCAGCAGTCTCAGATTCACGTGCTAAACGTCTGGCTATCCTGCCACAAGAGCTGCTCATACCAGAGCCTCTTCTCCCAGAGCTTTTTCCCTTCTTCAGAATTATTAAAGATCTTTACAGTAGTCGATATGGCAAAGCAGGGCTGGTAAATTGTTTTAAAAATGCTGTGTGGGCCTTTAAGTTAACAGGTCATCCTGTCATATTTCAGGGATGCACCCAGAGGTGTTTACCTAGGTCTTGCCATGTTACCTTTGTCCCAGCACACTTAATCAAGGAAGAATTTTCTGGAACCTCTAGTAGTGACCCTTGTTGCCCAGTGTCTCTCTCCCTCCCAAGGCAAGGAGAGGACTCTCCTAAAGGCTTTACTTTGGTATTGGTAAATTATTTTCCATGTCTGTTTCAGTCCTTTACAATTACAGACAAGCATCCAAAAAATAGATTCTCCACATGCATTCTTCCCCAAACGCAGTGTACTCCATTGCCATATGAATTCTCTTAGCATCCTTCAAAGATCAGGACCCCTTTCTGACAAATTTCTCAAAAATGCAAAAATTACCTATTAATGTCTTACTGCTAGCTGCCTTTCCATGAGCTGTGTGGAGGAAGGTGCAGCCTCTCCCTCTGCCATCCCTCCTATTACTTCTTACACGATTATTCAGAGTGCTTTTATTTGTCCTCAGAGCGAGGTGTCTGGCATCCTCCAACTGCCAATTTCTTTAAGGATTTGTCTTTTTCTCCGATGAGGTGGAGACATTTTGCTGTGTGCACCCAGCCTCGCTGTTTGGACTGTTTAATGAAAACATCAATAAGGCACAGACTGGAGAAGGAGAGGGAAGTACACAATCATTAAGATGTTATTAGCATTTTGCACAATACCACAAGCTTCTGTACATGTGCAATTAATACAGCAATGAATACCACAATGAGCTGGGGAAAGCTCATTGAAACTGGGAAGTATAAACACTGCCCTCCACTTAAAGTAATTGTCAGAAGCAGTTCAGCAGCTTCACAGAAAGAAAAAGCTGAAGCTTTTCACAAATGTCTGTCCTCAGCCATGATAGAGAAACCTTCAACCATCTTAAAAATATCATGGTCATGAGAACTACTGCTGGCTCAATCATCCATCCAGATCTGAACGCTCCCAGCACACCTAGCTGTAAATACTAGGATTAAAGACAGGTAAGCGTGGCACTTACTCTTGCTGATAGAGCCAGCGTGCAGGAAATAGAACTCAGATCAGCTTCACACTGGCTGCACAAAGGAGGACAGACAATACCAGATCTACTGGCACTCTATTTGTTTGTCAAACATTCTTGAGCATGCTTGAGTGATGGGTTGAGTTTATAGAAGGGTAACAATTCTCTTTGCATTTTTGACAGGCATTTCAAACCCTAGTGCTGGATTTACTGTAAGGTAAGACCACAGCTGGGGATAAGGGCTGGTAGAAACATGGGAATGTGCTGTATGGCCAGAGATAGAGCCTGACTCCTCAGGACCCCAGCTGTAACCATGCGGGACTGGATTCCTTGCACCTGCTTTAAACCTTTACCCCCAGATACAATTCTTCATCTACTCATTTAAAACTTTTCACAAAGTTGTGTTTCCCCAAGAAAAGCACAGCTTGCACGATTTCTCCTACTATTTGCTTGTACATGGCAGTTACCGGCAACTTTGCTAATAACTCATTGCTCATGCAAATTAATTCAGCTTAGAGAAACAAGAGAAACAAGTCTTGATGATTATAAAACGCTGCAATCACAGTATTGCTTCCGGCCAGCTGAGAGTAAATTCATCAAGCATTTGATATTTAAAGCTGCTGTGGTGATGAATGTGTGCCTTCATTTCTGACTGTACACCAAGACAGAGAGAAGACAGAATACAGAAAAATGACTGCATGATGGGAATCCCAACAGAAACCACCAGAGACAAAGGCAGAGATATGAAATCTCTTTCACACTCAGCTGAACCTATCTGATATGCGGCAGCTTGTCCTCTCTTATTTAACAAGGACCTATTAAAACAAAAGCAACAGCAAATACTGGTTTTACTCATGCAGAAGCACTGCGTGGCATTCCTGTTGACTGTATCTGATAAGTTTTATTATGCCAAGGTCAAGGACAGCTGTACAGTAGTAGGCGTCTCTTCTGCCCCAAAATACACGTGCAGCCAACTGTTATGATTACGGATGCTCACTCCATGTGTGCAGAGCATGCAGAGGGGAGGATAAACTCCTCTGAGGTTTTGGTAACAGCCTTGCTGTTGCTGTGTATCTTTGTTCTGTATGTGACATTACAGTAAAAACAAAACACAAATGAATTGAACGCTAAATACCCATGATTATACTGTACTAAGTGCATTCACCATTTCCCATGGAGTCAAAGTTACAGGCAATGCTGAACAATGTGGAGGAAATCACTGATTCCGTTGGTATGTTCCATTATCAGTGGCATTAATCACAATGAACTCTTCTAGTAACAAACATAGTGAGAGTATTGCAAGTTGGTGAGAGGCAAGTTACACAGGGCTCGCATCTCTTCCAGAGCATCTGAGCTTCTCTGCTGAAAGTGGGGGCATTTCAAGCACCCCAAGGAGATGTTCAGAGCCATATGGTTGTGCCTACTTCAAAGGCGTTGTACGGACTGTCACTAGTCTGAGCTGCTTTTTTTTAAGAAAATGTGAAATTAACAGAATTTTCCTTACAGCCCTGTTTCTAAATCTTGAAGAGAGAACATAAGGAACTAGGGAAAATCCAAACAGAAACTTTTCATTCCATCCCAAAGAGAGAAGCAGGATATTGGGCAGATCAGAGAGGCTTTTTCTCAGAATTGCTCTTTACAACTTACTTGTTCCTTGCTGCAGTCACAGGATATCTTACCGCATGCCCCTGAGAGCAGCAGCACTGACCTGTGGCTGTTTTGCTCTGGGAGAGTCTTTCTCAATGGATGAGACAGCAGACGTGTCCTTCTGCAAAGTGTGGCTGTAAAGCACCCCGTAACAGATCCCCTGCACAATGGTTTATAAATAGCATCTGCACCACCTGTGGACAGAGCGAAAATATTAGCCTGGCATATCAAAAAGATCTAGTCCCAGACGGAGTGAAAAGGAAGGTCTAGGGACAAGAGGAAGCAGAAGATCCTTGGACTTAAACCTCTTGGCAATCTGTGTTTGGCAGACCTCAATTGTCATTTATCCTAGGAAAACATCTTAGAAAAAGGAGCCAAATTCCCATCTACTGCTCTGTAAGGAAATTATAAAGCAGCTATCTATTTTTTCATTAAAATTAAATAATTGAATCTGTCCGGATTCATGTACTTTTTCCCCATGAGATATCCAGGAGAATTAAGTTTCAATTGACTTTCCAGACCTTGGTTATCATAGGAAGCTTTTCAAAAATTGGGACATTTGGCAATTTGAAATTCAAATAGGTTTCAGTCAATATGTTTACTATTGCCAGACAGGAGTCTTTGTCCCCTGGGTGTTTAATGCTTCAATAAGTAATTGGTCCTTTCATCTTTTATATGCACAGAGTGAAGAGTTTATGTCTCATACAGTGAATTGTCAATACAAAGGATCTTTGTGCAAGTCTTAAATAACCCAGCTCCATTAAATCCTGTTAGAAATCTCCCCTCCCTCCACACGCCCACAACTAGCCTTTGAAGATTCTTTCCCCTCCCCTGATTTTCAATGGCATCTTTAAAAGGTAGCTCTGCTTGACTCACCAAGCCTAGATACAGACAAAAACACAGAGGTAAATGCAAGGAACAAAAATAACCCCCCAACAAACTGAAAAATCCATGAATTTCAAGGAAAACTCATTATGCATTTATCTATTAAGTCAGAAATTCAAAGTATTCAATGCACCTGCATCCAGACCTGCAGATTGTTAAAGACAAGAATGCAACATCACTATTGCAAGAGTATTTCTCATACGAAACCATCACCCTAAGCTATATATAAATGGGCAGTGTTGTCTGTAAAGCTGAGCAGAAAACAGATTTTATGTTTTACATAAAACTGCCATTTTTTCTCTCTTCCTCTACTCTAAGGTTTTTAAAGAAACATATTTTCCACAAGGTTTTTTTTTTTTTTTTTTTAATGCTAAGCTTCTGGTGAAGTTAGATTCAAAAAGGTTTGGAAAGCCTGATTTCTTGATAACTCCAAAACGAAGGGCTACACCATGGCTGTTCTTGTTGACACCAAGTCTTTTCACAATGGATCTACAGTGTTACTCTGATCCCAGCACTGCATCCCTCCAGCATTATTTAGCACTCACCCCATGACCTGCAGTGTGGGGCGTGCTGGAACCCTGGGTAGCTGCTAGTGACTGGTTGTACAGATTATCAAATTTCCTGTAAGTGTTCATTATACTTGCACTGCAACCTTTTATATTTAGTAGGTGTGTTCTCCATGTGACACACAGCATTTTGTCAGTATCTGAAGGTGAATCGGTACGCTAGACATTTACGCTGAGGTCTATAGACAGGGGAGAAAGCAGCGTATAATCAAGGACAAACACCAGTAAACAGAATTTACCCACTTGCAATAGCGCAATATGGAGCTTTCTCTTTCTATACATGTCAGAGTTGAGATTACACACTCTTTTTATTTCTCACTGTACAAATAGGGATGAAGAAAGTATTCACAGATTCAGATCAGAACTCTTCACTGCTGCTAATTGTTCATTTTTATTGCATATGTCTTTATTGAATTTAATTAAACTTGGCTCACAAGCTTTGCATATGTAATCATGAATAACAGTTAATAGTCCATTCCTCATTATGGTACTTTTCAGTCAAAGGATGCCCTAATGCTCTACAAAACAGACTACATATGTTTCAGATTTTTTACCCAGCAATAACACAGTGTTCTCTCATGATGCCTTGTAGCAATTCTTCAGCAGTGCACAGAACCCCTTCCCCCCCCTCAGATTAGACTAGAGTAGACTAGACAAATACCAAGTGCAAACAAAATGGCCCTTGACTGGGGATAAGTAAAGAGGTTAAATTGATTTATATCAGAATCTGGCAAACAGCTTGCAAAAATTGGATTTGTGTTCTGTGAATGAAGAAATAACTTGGCATAACTTTTCCTTATCAGAATGGCAGCACGTCATTGCCTTTTGGCAATGTTATACCAGTTTGCAGTTATACCAGCATGGTGTCCAGGTACTCATGGCCAACAGCCCACAGCAGAGGAAGAACTGCAAGGTTTTTGTATAAAAGAGGCTTCTAATAGTGAGTTAATTCTGACCTTCCCAAAGCACATTGTGTGTCAGTTCAAGTTGCAAGATACAGGCAGAGGAAGAATGTTAAATCTCCCTCGCTGAGGATGAATCCCCTGCTTATGGAAAGAAGACGAACTAACATGTTATCACTCTGAGAGACAGTCTTAGGTTTTGACAGCCTTGGACGATGCTGGGCAACTCACTGCTGTCAGGACTGAACTAGGTAATTCACACAGAGAAAAAAGGGCCATGGTGAATTCAAGCCCTGGCAGAGCAGACCAGAGGTGTATCTTAAGCACGTGCCATCTGCTGTGATCTCATGATTTGTGAAGGCCAAATGTTCTTCTTCTGCAAAAGTCAGTCCTGGGGAAGAGATAAAGCTACTCCTCTCACAAGATTTAACAGAATGGGGAGTAAGAGTAAACTCAGCTGAAAATAAGCTGCTTACTCAAGACACGTAAAGAAATCACCTGGAAATGTGCTGGTGCTGTGGCCTGAGCTGGTCACAAAGAGCCCATTTGCCTCCATCTTATGACTGCACCCCAGTAACATCTGCTGTTCTTGCATTTCAGCATCAACTTCCTGTAGCTCAGTGTGTGAAATATCTTCTCCTAGGATAAGGAAAGGAAAAAGTAATTAATAGATAAGGGCCTTCCCAGTGGAGGCTGATTTGCTTTCTGATCCACAAAGCACTACAGATTAAAAACTGGAACTAAACAATTCATAGAAAACTGAAACTGCTGGAGAAGCGGGTGCTTTTTGCTTCACAGATTAGGGAGACTGGTACCCTCATCTGCAATCAGGTCTGCAAAACTCCCCCGTCCAGCATGCCGACTAATAGCTCCATTTGCTTCATTAAAAGAAGGGTGAAATGAAATTTCCTGCACTGATTAGAAATGTGGAGAAGGCAATCACTGTCATTTGCATTCAATCAGATGTTTGTTCCCCCTGATAGGAGAGCATCAGGATTATTTGAAAAGCACCAAACAAGTGCTATGCCATTTCACTAATTAAACCCACCCTCCTGCTCTAAAATTGATGAATAATGGGTGAACTTGACTCACAATCCCTTTGTCTTCTATTATTTACTCTTTTTAACAGTGATTTATGGCAAGGTAGTGCTTTCATTATTCTTGTTAATTACCTCTGTTCTCTACATCAGCTTGTAAAATGTAATTGCCTGAAACATAAATCTAGTCTTGCCACCTATGTTCACACGTCATTAATATTATTCAGACCATTCTTATAAAATCTTTATAAAACATAATTACATATGTGCCATTGAGTGCTACGTTGTGCTGCAGATGCACTAAGCCTTTTCTAAGGACTAGTTAGTCTGGAGATTAATCCTTCCGGGTCGTGTCAAGATGTTTGTGCTCCCCTAGGAAAGAAACCACTAACTGGTCAATGAATGTTGTAGATCTGGCTAACACACTTCCTTGAGCCTGCAGGCCCTGCTAAGTGGCTACTAACACTTCTGCCACAGGGGAGCAGAAACACTTTAGCTCTCCTTCCTTTCCCCACCCTTGGAAAGAATAATTTCACTGAGCGGAGTCAAGAGCACCAGGAAAAAGTGCAGCAAACAAAAGCCGCAGCTACTCACTCGAGTGATTATCGAGTTTCTTTCTGTGTGCAGATAATCCCCAAACAAATTATATCCATCCTCGCTGTCCCTGATATTTCAAATCAAAAGAACTGCATATCAGAGAACACTCTTCCACTGCCTTTTTTTTTTTCTATTGTAATTTTTAGTATTGCTTATGATTATACGTAAGAAGAAAATCTATTAGAAGGAGAGGAAATGCATTATCCCCAGCTGATTGTTGACATGATATTAGCTCAGCGTTTGTCAGGTTGCTGGTAATGAACAAGTTTATACGCAGTACTTCATCTCCCCGACAAAACACTTGGCTATATGAACAGCGGTAATATCCCATCTGAGCCTAGTGAGAGAGAAACATGTTTATTATTTCTCAAAAAAAAAATCTCATTCCTCCCCTGATTCATCTATGGCATTATTACCTAAGTGCGCATTTGGAGGTACTAGACCAGCTAATGTAAGCCCTTCAGCCAGCAAGTATCATCAAGTGTATTTCCATTAACTTCCATTCTCCACAGCCGTAGGAAGGAGAGCCCATAACATATTGTGACTGCATTTACAGTTGTTAATTACTGTAAATTCGGTGCATGAGATAAAAGCATTTGCTCTCTGCAGGTCTGGCACCTGATGTATCATGACTATTACTGCTTTTAGCTGGTGAGGTCCCATCTGGGGGGTTTCTCCTGCCTTGCACCAGGGCGTGAGACCTGAATCTGCTCCTCCTGGCTTCCATTGCTCAAAAAGGAGGAGAAATCAAGATTCTTTTGCCAACTTTTCCTAGGGATATGGTTTAGTGGAGGGCTGTTAGCGTTAGGTTGGAGGTTGGACTCGATGACCTTGAGGTCTCTTCCAACCTAGAAAATTCTGTGATTCTGTGATTCTGTGACTGCAAGGAAAAATTCCTCCTGCCTGACCTGACATGTGGTTTATTCTGTAATCGCATTCTCCATAATGCATTTTGCCTGAGGAAAGTGTTGTAACTTGGTTATGCTGGGGGAGAGTATGGAAATGGGATGAGAAAGCTGAGTCTTCAAACCAGTTTTGTAAATCTGTGCCAGACTGGAGTAGGCAGGATGAAAGACACAGGTCAGAGGGCACGTTCACCATCAAGTGCAGTTCCCAGAATTAGACAGATTCATTCTTTTCTTTTCAGGGCAAAGTTATTTCTCAAAATCAAATCTATCCAATATAAGCCATAAAGCAACCCCAAGTTCTGGAACCTGGCTTCCTTCCTTCTCAATGCAGACCTGCTGCAGAAGTTTACACGCCTTCTGGAGATTTGTCTCAAGAAAAGTGGAAAAATCCCCCTCCTATCCTAATTTAAACAGCTGGCAGTAACTCCCCAGCCCAAAGTAGTCATTCCATAGGCTCCCCCTAGGCACGAGGCAGTTGATGGATTTAGTTTTGCCTTCCTCACAACCAGGAAAGCTGTTGTGTGAATGGCTTCCTGAGGGGCCTGCACACTGCCATAGGGTGGCCACCAGTGATGTGGATAGAAATGCTCACAGTGGCCCGGTGTGCATCTCACTGGGAAGACAGCACGAAAAAGGGTGGTGACTTCATATGAACCACCAGCAGACAAACCTCCCAGCCATGAGCTGCTGTGGGATTAAACAGCTGCGGTGTCATTAGGAACACAAACCAGCTGACAGAACAAAGCCATTTTTAGCATCAGCATGAAGGAGGGATTGAGCTGGGGACAGAGGTTTATGTCCCTCCCACAAGCATGCCCTCACTCATTTTTCTGCCTTGGGGAACAGCAGTGCATTCTGCTGAAAATTCAAATTTCACACCTATGTGTCGCTCGCCCCTTTGTCTCCCCTCTGGGAGATGCAGGTCTGGGTGCAGGGAGCGCTGCCCTGTGCACAACCATCCTGGAGTCCCCTGCTTCCCACTGCCTTGCCAGGGCCAGCTGGGAATACAGACAGCCAAAGAAATGCTCAGCACAGATGGCTGTGCCACTGTGTGCTTCTTGTAAGCAGGCATTAAGAGAAAGTAGTTTTGTGTTAAGTGGCCTTTAAAACTTACGAATTATCCTCTCCTAGTAGCCAGGGTGATAAATGTAGCATAGAATTTCTCTTCAGCATAAGAAAGCAAACCTAAAGAGCAAGGAGGAGCGGGAACAAACAGTTGTACTCTAAGAGCTGCTTTTGCTGTTGGTACATCATCATAATGACTTTCAGGCAGCTGTTATGTGTATCCCAAGGAAGGAAGAAAACATGAATCGAAGAGCATACGTTAGAAATACTCGAATCAACTTTGAAGACTAAAAACACAGGTGTAAGAGGAAAAAAAAACGAGACCTGGTATTGCTCAGGTATTCCGACAGACCAGAAGAGCTCACGAGGAGTCAGAGGAGACTCTATGAGATGTGTTCCCATTTCTCAGCAGAGCAGTGGAACAGATTACCTAAAATCCTCTTCTGTTTTTATCTTTTTGACTCCAGGAAGAAAAATCTTAAACACAGAAATCCCCGAGCATGGCAGATACTGAGATCTGGATCACAAGGTACCAGGCTTGTCTTTATTTCTGAATGCATCACACACCACTAAGTGCTTTTTTTTTTTTTCCTTTTTTTTTTTTTTTGTTTTTGTTTTTTGCTTTTTTTTTTTTTCCTTTTTTCTTTTTTTCTTTTTTTTCCTTTCTGTAAAGTTTTCTGTTGTTTAGTAGTTTTTCCTAAGTTTTACAATTTACCATTTACCTAACACAATTGTATCTCCTTCACAGCTGGGGGTTCCCAAAGCTAGTTTTCTAAAGAAAATGTATTTTCCATCCACTGACTCCATGAGCCTCCCTGCTGAGACGAGTTTATGCTTAGCTACACTCAGGACATAATAAATGCGAAGGAAAAGGAGGTAAAGTGGGGATTTAAAGAGTTGTATCAAATTTTATCACTGGAAAGTCTGGTGATGAACACGATCCTATTTGGTTCTGCTTAGCGCATTTTGGAGTTCATTTTTCACCGAAACCTCTGCATTCACCTCAGGGAATTTTTTTTTTTTTTTTTTTAAGTACCTAAATTGCTGAACTGGTCAGACTCTAATTGTGTCTGAAAGGCTACAGTTGACACACACTGGAGACTTAATTATGTAGTGTGCGGCTCCATCTGTCAGCTGCAATATCTTTTGTTACCAAGAATTAGACTTCCATAGAAGATGACGTGACAGGCTCAATTTGCTTTCACAAGGATAACTGTTATGTGGGCATTTAAATGATGCTGGAAATTAGGACAACATTTACATTTCTTGTGTAGACAGTGAAAGACTATTTACAGCAAGGTTTGTGCAAAATATAAGACTAAGATTGAATGCGTGGCTGCCAATACAATGTTGAGAACCAGGAAACAATTAATTAAAGTATCATGAAATGGAGGATGGTCTGACACAGCACTGTCTGAGCAATGAGGCACCCTTATACATATAGAAAACATCTGAAGTGTTTATTTTTGTGTGAACGTAAGGGAAACAGTATTTGCATTCAAGAGCTTTAATGGCAAATCTGACAGCAAAATTTAAAGACCGTAAGATCCCAGTCTGGGAGACTGAGAGGTTATAGTTTTTTCCTAAGCCAGAGATTTTTCATCACTGTGATGGAAGGAGCCAAATGACTTCCAGACCAGGACTTTTTACATCTTCATGAATCCATGGCTGCAAAAAGGCAGCTCGACTGCAGGTGTTAAATACCTTTAGGGGTCTGATTTGTTCTTTCTAGAATTTACTCTGTACGTGGTGTTGGGTAAATCCACCTGAGGGTTACTTTGGCCTTGCTGCCCCCTAGACACTCATTTAGCTGAGCTAATCTGATCACTTATGGCTAATGGCCTGGAGCCTTCAGGGGACACCAGTACCAATGTATCACACGGCAGCATAAAAGGAGAAAAAAAATGTTATTTTCAGAAACTACACGTGAACTGTAAATTTTCCTCCAAGATTTCACAGTCGTGTTTTCTTACTTTTTCTTAACACACACCATCTCTGTCCCATTTCAGTTTGTGAAGCACACACAGACTATGTGAGAAGCCAAGCAACTGATGCAAAGGTACTGGCATGTTTACAGAGTGAACAAAGAGAAGAGGGAAAAATGCACTACGAGGGATTTTGCTATTTGTTCTAAAATTAACAGTGTTTTTCATTATAAAATGCTTTTATGACTGATTTAATTTGAATAGGGGGGAGAGGGGATGACGACGACTCCTTTCATTTGCTTGCAGGCTGTGCCATATTTCAAGCAATGAACAACAACATTATTTTTAGCAAGCTATACATTCATCGTATAGCGATGCATCTGGAAGTCTAACCTGCCATTATGCCAGCATGCAATATAGAGTTCTGAAAAACTCCCTATATTTATCAGCTTTCGAATTTAACGGTTGTCCAATTAGCTCTAAAATTGTTATAATCTGAGTTTTAGATGAAAAGCTTTTATTGAAAATCTACTAGCAATCTTCTGTAAATGTTAGTCATAAACAATACTGCTAAATCATAAAAATATAACTGCTTGTGATTAATCTGGAGAGAGACTTACATTAACATATTCAGTTCTAAATGGTTTCTCATCCCAGCATTTGATAAGTACTGATAAATTGAATTAGCTTACTTAGCGTGAGGTTTGCTGGGAGCTGGCTTGCAAACCTCCCCTGAAATTCTATTTTTTGCATCCTGGCAAAAACATGAAAAATCCAACCACAGATTGGGTTTTGAAAATGGCACCAGCCTGTGAGGATCTAACTAAATCCCATATCCGTGCTCTTCTGAAAGCATCTCTAACATTCATTTTACACTCAGTGCCTACGCAGATTTTACTCTCCAAAGTATTGAGCGATCTGAGTCCAAGCAACCCATAATTTCTCCATAGTTGCATCCCATTGCAAGCCTACAGGCTCTGCTCAAATGGAACTGCTTCATGCCTGCTTGCCATGTTTCCCCTACTTTGCACACTTGGTGTATTTATTTAGATTTGCAACGTGATCTGCAGCCCTGAAACAAATCAGGGACACAAGTAGGGAAGGCTAATGAACGAACATCCCCGAAGCCTCGAGGCCATCCACAGGGGCATGCACAACTGTGGCCTGGCGGCGGGGCTGCTCAGGACCACCAGTGCTTATAGTGTCTGTGCTCCCACTGCTGTTTTGGCAGATGAGGGTTGTGACAGAAAGTCTCACAGCAGTGCTGGTCCCTTCAGAGGGGCTGGCTAAATGGCAGGGTGCCCATGGCTAGGCCTGGGTAGGCCTATGCTGTGCTGGGCCAGAGGCCTGCTCCCTGCAGAGACCCACCAGCAAATGGAGTTGTCCTCTGAAATGAATACCTGTGAAGTTCCTGTGACGCTGGGGTGGAGATGTCCTTAACTCCAGTAGTTATATCTTATCCTCCCCTTCCCTTGCTAGAGGAACCACGAGGAGAGAATAGCGTGCAGGGACCGCTGCAGTAGCCAGGCGCTGCCCGATTGGCGGCCATGTGGGCCCCGGAATACCTTTCTCATAGAGATTACGCTCCTCTCTTCCCAAATGCACAGATCAAGCAGAAAAACCTCCAAATGGCTCCATTAAATGCTGTCTAACTGACCCCATGGGAGAGTTTTGACCAAAACAGAAAGCTAAGATATGTTTTACTTCAGTAAAATGAGTGAAAAGCTTCTCCAGCACACCAGAAAAAGGTAGAAAACGCAAATTTTAAACCACCATTTGGTGTTAAATACTTGTAAAAGCTTTTTTTCCTTAGATTAATATCTCACATTTATCTGCTCTATACATTTTGGAGACATAGTGAAAATTGCTTATTTCTAATAAAATGTAGCAACTGTACCCTGAGGAAAAATTACTATGTTATGAAATATTTTTCCCCTTTACCACAGCCAATTTAGTTTTCATTTAAAATTCAATAACTGCATCATACTCAGAATCTTCTACCGCCTGTCATAATGACTTTGAACAAAAACTGTGCTGTAAACAAGGAAGATTAGAAAGACATTATTGAGGTAATTTCTCCCCAAATTTCTCTCACATGGACAGAAGTGCAGGAAAGAGATGCAACTGCTAGTGCGAATATGATTCAGAAATAAACAGGAGGAAGGAAGCACTTTGTTCCACGTGCTTTGGTGATAAAAGCATTACTTTCCCTACTTCATTTGAGGTATCTTTCACCACTTGGTGAAAGGAAACACATCGTTGTTTCTCCTTTGGGCAGAGCAGGGCTCAATTCCTTAGCTAATCTCTCCACTAAGCACTGCTGCGCATGTCTGGCTACATCACCTGGTGCCATTCCCTATGCAAAGTGTCTTCACACTCACGAGGATCATTTTATCATTATTATTTTAACTAAAAACAATCCCAACAGCTGGAAGGGAGCCAGCGCTGTGTGGTGCACCGAAGGATGGGCGCTGTGATGCTGAGTGCCTTGCATGGAAGCTGTGACTAGCAGAAAGCAGTAGGGAACTAAACAGTTCTGAGGTTTCTTTTAGAAAAAAAGCAACAGATATAGCTGCCTTTTTTTTTTTTTTTTTTTTTTTCTCCTCCCCTCCCCCCCCAAGGTCAACTGAAAACCGTTCCCTTTACAAAGATTTCTGGCTTTTTTTTTTTTTTTCTTTCTTTTTTTTTCCCCCCCCCCATCTGAAAATGCCACAAAGTTCATCTTTGCCTGGGTGAAATTTCCCACCCTCCCTGAGCCCATAGGCTCCAGCTGCATGGAAATTCTCTCAGTTTTCACAGAAGCCAGACACAAAACCCACTAGAAACTTTTCTGTCTCAGTAAATTGCATTAATCCATAATTGAAGCAAGGCCGAGGCCCTGACCCTGCAGTTGCTCTGGGTGCTCTGCCTGCAGGCTCCCATTTCCCCAGGATCCTCTGTCATTTCTAGCTGCTAACAGCTGACCTTGGGGGGCTTGTAACTCTGTGTGAGTTTAGCAGAAAGATGATAGCATCTACAGTTGTGCTAAAAAAATGGGAAATGCTCGTTTCCAGTAAAGCTGAAAATCATATTGTTACCATAAAACAGCAAAGTTTATTTTATGATCCTCTATTTTTTCCACCCCAATGACCAGGGGAAACCCAGATGCATTTCATAAGGAAACGCAGTGTAACACAGAGCAGCTTTCTGTGCTATTTCTTCTTTAACTGCTGGAGTTAAAATAATTAATTACCGGTCTTCTATCAAGTCCCACTCCCCATGCCAGCATTCCTCCCATTACCAGTGAGGGATGCAGCCCAGGGTGTCGCACTCCAATTATTTCCCGAGGGCTGGTCTCAGCACACCTTAGACGCCTTTGGCTACTGCCAGGTGCGTGCTCTTGTGCAGCAGTGACATAACTGGTGTTTCACACTATTATGGTGTGATGGGAAAAGCAGAGAACAATTTCTGGGAAGAAGGTGAGAATTCATAATGTTGCTATACTTTGCTACACCCAGCTTGCCGTAAATGTCAGGTGGTAAGCACACAAAAAGCGAGGGCTGAATTAATCACAGCAGAAGACGTGCTCGCAACCTGTTCAGCGCCTGCAGGGGAGCCATTTCTGGGAAAGGAGAGAATGAACTGGAAGTGACTGGGTCAAAATGGGGACAGAAAATAGGCCTCGCTAATGGATGTTACCTCATTTGGGACATATAAAAGAAGGGATTAAGATGGGGTCTAACACGCGGTGTATTTCACCTCTGCCCCTCCGTCCATGCCCATGGCCCCTCCATTGTAGCACCTGAATTTCAGCATGCACACAGCAAGCCCCAGGGTTCCAGTCAGTCAGAAAAACTATATTTCCTGCTCCCTCAGATGTTAGACTGGCCATTAAAGTCAACTTAAATGTTAACAAAAAAAGCCTTTCTTCCCTTCTATCTCCAGGGCTGCACAACAGAACCAACCCGAGCAGCTGCCTTCTCCCCGAAGTAGGTCTGTATTCTCCTATTTAACAAAAAAGTGCAAAATCAATTTAATAAAATCCTGTTTTGTTTCTTCTCCGCTTTAATCAATGTACTATAAAATGTTGATAGTCATTTTCTAGGGTTTTGCTAGGTGATTAAGGCAGCCAAGGTCTCTGTATGCCAGACCCTGATAATTTTTATGCTAGACAGTCTCACCAGTGCTCTACGGACACAAGATCATGTTAACACCATTGACTTTCTGCCTTGTGTCATCTGAAATAAACATTTATATCCCAGGAATTGATAGGCCATCTGCAAGCTGAGGTAGCAGGGCATGCCCTTTTTACAAAGCTATGGCATAGGTGTTGGCACAGACTATGGGAATCTTTTGGACAAATGGGCTATGAATTGCAAACAGAGATTTCAATGAATAAATCAAACTCCTGCAAGTGAACAAGAAAGTACCGGTCTGTTCTCTGACACATACAGAGTAAGAACAAGTCTCACACTGCCAAGGACTCTGTCCTCAGTAAATGAACCCTCAACACAGATTTTCTACATCTGGTGTGCCACCAGACAAAGCACATTTGCAAAGGTACAGAAAAACTGCAAAGCTTGGAAAGGTGTAGTTATGTTCCTACTTTCTGTAGGTATTAGCATATACGTGAACTGCAAGATGAGATTGATGGTCTCTGCCACTTACAAAGAATTAAATGTTGAGGTCCAGTATCTAAAAACTAAACTTATTAAGTGAATGCTCCCAAAGCAATTTTAAATTTGGCTAAAAAATGTATATGCTTAATTTAACAATTCTAATAGAGGTTGCTTACCTCTTAAAAAGATTAAGGCTCTTAAAGATGGGCCACATAATGGGAAAACACAAGTGAGTAAACTGGATGCTGATTTAGTTTTACCAGTAACGTTTCTCTGTGATCTACCCTCACATACAGAGGGAAAACACATTGCTTAAAAGATCTAACAGCCTGAGTCTTTCTTGATCTCACACAAGGACAATTGTGCTACAGAGCAGCCCTGCCTAGTATAAGAAACATTAATTTATTTGGATACCTGAATCCCATGCAAAGATGTAGGATACATGGGCTGACCCAGCCAAATGCAAGTTTTCACAGAATCACAGAATCACAGAATTTTCTAGGTTGGAAGAGACCTCAAGGTCATCGAGTCCAACCTCCAACCTAACGCTAGCAGCCCTCCACTAAACCATATCCCTAAGCTCTACATCTAAGCGTCTTTTGAAGACTTCCAGGGATGGTGACTCCACCACTTCCCTGGGCAGCCTGTTCCAATGCCTCACAACCCTTTCTGTAAAGAAGTTCTTCCTAACATCTAACCTAAAACTCCCCTGGCTCAACTTAAGCCCATTCCCCCTCGTCCTGTCACCAGGCACGTGGGAGAACAGGCCAACCCCCACCTCTCTACAGCCTCCTTTAAGGTATCTGTAAAGAGCAATAAGGTCACCCCTGAGCCTCCTCTTCTCCAGGCTGAACAAGCCCAGCTCCCTCAGCCGCTCCTCGTAGGACTTGATCTCCAGGCCCCTCACCAGCTTCGTCGCCCTTCTCTGCACCCGCTCAAGCACCTCTATGTCCTTCTTGTAGCGAGGGGCCCAAAACTGAACACAGTACTCGAGGTGCGGCCTCACCAGAGCTGAGTACAGGGGGACGATCACCTCCCTAGCCCTGCTGGTCACGCTGTTCCTAATACAAGCCAGGATGCCGTTGGCCTTCTTGGCCACCTGAGCACACTGCTGGCTCATATTCAGCCGACTGTCCACCATCACTCCCAGGTCCTTCTCTGCCTGGCAGCTTTCCAACCATTCCTCTCCCAGCCTGTAGCTCTGCTTGGGGTTATTGCGCCCCAGGTGCAGGACCCGGCACTTGGCCTTGTTAAACTTCATGCAGTTGACCTCAGCCCATCGGTCCAGCCTATCCAGATCCTCCTGCAGAGCTTTCCTACCCTCAAGCAGATCGACACACGCACCTAACTTGGTGTCATCTGCGAACTTACTGAGGGTGCACTCGATGCCCTCGTCCAGATCATCGATGAAGATATTAAAGAGGACCGGCCCCAGCACCGAGCCCTGGGGGACGCCACTAGTGACTGGCCTCCAACTGGACTTGGCTCCATTCACCACGACTCTTTGGGCCCGGCTATCCAGCCAGTTTCTAACCCAACGAAGCGTGCGCCAGTCCAAGCCAAGAGCAGCCAGTTTCTTGAGGAGAATGCTGTGGGAGACGGTGTCAAAAGCCTTGCTGAAGTCAAGGTAGACCACATCCACAGCCTTTCCCTCATCCACCCAGCGCGTCACTCTGTCATAGAAGGAGATCAGGTTCGTCAGGCATGACCTGCCTTTCATAAAGCCATGCTGACTGGGCCTGATCGCCTGCTTCCCCTTCAAGTGCTGCATGATGACTCTCAGGAGGATCTGCTCCATGAGCTTTCCTGGCACTGAGGTCAAACTGACAGGCCTGTAGTTTCCTGGGTCTGCCCTCCGGCCCTTCTTGTAGATGGGCGTCACGTTTGCTAGCCGCCAGTCGATTGGGACCTCCCCCGATAGCCAGGACTGTTGATAAATGATGGACAGCGGCTTGGCCAGCTCCTCTGCCAGTTCCCTCAGTACCCTTGGGTGGATCCCATCTGGCCCCATCGACTTGTGCACATCTAAGTGCCGTAGTAGGTCACCAACCAGTTCTTCATGGATAATGAGGGCCACATCCTGCTCCCCATCCCCTTCCACCAGCTCAGGGTACTGGGTATCCAGAGAACATCCGGTATTGCCGCTAAAGACTGAGGCAAAGAAGGCATTGAGCACCTCCGCCTTTTCCTCATCTCTTGTAACTAAGTTTCCCCCCGCATCCAGTAAAGGATGGAGATTCTCCTTAGTCCTCCTTTTTGTGTTGATGTATTTATAGAAACGTTTTTTGTTATCTTTAACGGCAGTAGCCAGATTGAGCTCCAGATGAGCTTTGGCCTTCCTAATTTTGTCCCTGCACAGCCTCGCTACTTCTTTAAAGTCCTCCTTAGTGGCCTGCCCACTTTTCCAAAGCTTATAAACCCTCTTTTTCCTCCTAAGATCAAGCCACAATTCTCTGTTGAGCCAGGCTGGTCTTCTTCCCCGCCAGCTCGTCTTTGGGCACGTGGGAACAGACCGTTCCTGCGCCATTAAGACTTCCCTCTTGAAGAGCGCCCAGCCTTCCTGGACCCCTCTGCCCTTCAGAACCGCCTCCCAAGGGACTCCACCAACCAGTGTCCTGAGCAGCTCAAAGTCAGCCCTCCGAAAGTCCAATACAGCGGTTTTACTGGTCCCCTTCCTGGCCTCGCCAAGAATAGTGAACTCCACCATTGCGTGGTCACTCTGCCCTAGACAGCTCCCGACGATCACGTCCTCCACCAGTCCTTCTCTGTTTGTGAAGAGAAGGTCTAGCGGGGCACCTCCCCTGGTAGGCTCACTAACCAGCTGCGTCAGGAAGCTATCTTCCACGCTCTCCAGAAACCTCCTAGACTGCTTTCTCAGGGCTGTGTTGTGCTTCCAGGATATGTCAGGGAAGTTGAAGTCCCCCACGAGTACAAGAGCTGATGATTTTGCAACCTCTGTCAGCTGCCTGTAGAATTCCTCATCCGTCTCCTCATCCTGGTTCGGCGGTCTATAGCAGACCCCGACCAGGACACTAGCCTTGTTGTCCCTGCCGATCCTAACCCAAAGGGACTCGACCTTGTCATTCCCAACCTCGAGTTCTACAGCCTCGAAAGACTCTCTAATATAGAGAGCCACACCACCACCCCTTCTATGCTGCCTGTCCCTTCTATAGAGCTTATAGCCAGGCATTGCAGCACTCCAGTCATGAGACTGGTCCCACCACGTCTCCGTGATGGCAACCAAGTCGTAGCCTGCCTGCCGCACGATGGCTTCCAGCTCCTCCTGTTTGTTACCCATGCTGCGTGCATTGGTGTAGATGCACTTCAGCTGGGCCATTGCCTTATCCTCCGGCCTTGCCATTGTTCCCCCTGGCACAGCCCCAACAATCCTAGCCTCAGCCCCATCCCCCTTCCTACCTAGTTTAAAGCCCTCTCAATGAGCCCTGCCAGTTCCTGGCCCAGGATCCTTTTTCCCCTAAAAGATAGGGACCCGTCTGCGGCCATCAGGCCAGGTGCTGAGTAAAGTGCCCCATGATCAAAAAACCCAAGATTTCTGCGTTGGCACCAGCCCCGGAGCCACGTGTTTAACAGGTGGGCTTTCCGTGTCCTCTCTGAACTCCTCCCATGACTTTTTTTATGGTATGCAAGTTTCATTAGGTTAATTATTGGGTAATAGAGTATAGTGATAGGCACAGAGATGTAGCCAGGAGAGCCATCAGAATAAAATCTGTAAATAATAATTTTCCAGTCTTTTTTTCAATTCAGATATCTGAATAGGGTTGTCATCTAATGGAATCAACTGCAGCTGCTTGCAGTTCATTCTGTTGTTCTTTCAGAACCTGGACCAGGTATTATTCATGTGACATATTGAAAACTGTGAATTATGACTATTTCCCTCTTCAGGAAGTCAGAGAGACAAAGTCAAGGATGCCAACTCCTGGGAAAGCAATTTTATGATGCACAGGTGTATCTCATAACAGTTTTGGAACTACATTCTACTATAAAATAACCTCTGCATCTCTGATGTCATGGCTGTTCAAGAAGATACACAAATACCAGTGGCTGATACACCCTTTCTTTTAGAAATTGCTGCATACTACCAACAATTAATCTATGTTTTGTTATTTTTCTTGTAGCAGTGAACCCCTTCTGTTCAACCATTATGAAGACAGCATTACATTGGAGCCTGGGTTCAAAGAAATCTATTTGTTTCCAGTGATCGTTAGGTAGAGTCCTGAAGCCTGATGTTTTATCACACACAGTCTCAGATATCCATACAGAGAAAACACAATTCTTAGGCATGGTGCCTTGCAACAAGTTCAACACTTTTATGCTAAAATATCCTGATATCACCAGTAAATTCCACAGCAGTTAAATTTTGCCCCCTACTTCTCCCTATCTTCCTTACTTCTAAACTCTGAAAAAGATGGTGGTTAACATTTCTTCTGTGTCAACATTTGGGAAATATGGAAGGATATACTGAAAAAAGGTAAGGATGAAAACCCAATTCAGCTGCAAAATATTTAATATACACAAAAGATTGCACAAATTATGGCCAGAGAAAATTTCACAGCAAGAGTCAAAGAAAGGGAACATTGAAGTATCTCCAGACAAAGCTCCCCTCATGCCCTCCCATGGGGAATGGGGAATAAGGTCTGTGAAAGTCTTGGCAATTCTGCGAAGATTTGGCACCTGCTAGATTCATGCAGTTGACTCCTCTACAATTCAGCACTTGTCACTAGCCAGTCGTCGATCTCTAAAATGTCACCTTATTATCTTGTTCTAGGGCAAGAAAAAAACAACTACCTCCTCGTGACCAGCAATGTGACCACCAGAAAATACCAGCTTTAAATTTCATGACAGCCTTTTGCTGTTTCCACCCAGGATCTGCTATTTGGCTTATAAGCTTGTTCCTAATCTTCAGTTTTGGGAAAGATAAGAAACAAAAGGTTGGATTCTGCTTGGTCTTAATGTCATACCTTTGTGCAAGAGAAAAATAAAATAATTGCAAAAGTACTTTCTTAAAACCTGATCACACCATGCTGAATCAACAGGCAGTTGGTATTATGAGATAAAAGGATGCTGTTCAGTCTGATTAATCAAACCTGCTTATGCTTGCCAAAGCCTAATTATTCTTTGATCTACATTAATGACTTCAGAAAGTATAGTACACCTGGTGGGAGTACTCAATGGGGAGCATTTTAGACTAAAAGGAAAACTCCTCCCTGTGTCACAAAAACCTAATTTGCTTATGTCAGTAGAATCAATTGTTTTCTGCAGAACTGTGGTCTCCCACAGGTATTGCTGGCTGTATGGAAAGATAATTCATGAAGTTTTTACCAGTATCAAAAAGCTATCATTTGACAAACAGCAAACTCAGTCTCAGGGTGACTTTAAAAAACACATCACTATTGCTATGGGTAGCTTTTTATTGAACAGCCTGGCTGTAACTCACATGAGCACAGACACACGTATCCCAGTTCTCTGCATTCTGAGTGAGATGAATAAGCTGCTCATATCCCAATTTAAAATTCATCAGGAGCTTAATTTACAATCCAGATCCACATTCGCATGGATAAGAATGACACGGCATTACAAAAGAAAGCCTATGAATAAAGCAATCCATCCGGGCTTTACTTGACTGAAAAATGCTATCATAAAAATACAGTAAACCACTGAAAGCATAAGGTCCCTGCTTGTGTGACGGGAACTCATATCAGGATTTTACTACATCAGGTGGTACTTTATGGTCATCAAATGGTGGAGACATCCAGGGCCAACTGACATGCAGAGAAATATGATAGAATTATTTCCAGAAAATCTTCCTGGGACTGCAGCAATTTATCACATAAATTTTAAGATTTCCATGAGGAACATACAAATGCAGATGTGTGTGTGAGCACCAGACAAAACAGTAGGACGAAGATTTAAAGAACGTCCTGCATTTATAACAAGATCAAGCTACAGTAAACTAATAAGTCTCACAGCAGTCTTTTTTTGGTCTTCATGCTGTTGGGAATAATCTAGGGAAGAAGGTACCCTTTGCTTTAAATGGAATATTTGCTCAAATCCCAAAGCCAGATATGCAACTTCCCATGCATTCATAGATGAGGCCACATTGACAACCCTTTAAATTTTGAGGAACCAATACAATTTACTCAAGAATCTCTGCATACAGCACCATGCAGCGTGCAAAGTGCTAAACTGTGGGAGCGTGTAGGTGCGGTCATGAGAAGCAATAGCAAAAGACTTTGTGGAATGCAACTGGAGAGAGTCTCCTGCTATCGACTACTTCAAGAATTCAGCTCATCAACCAACGCAAGAGAGGACAAGTCTTAAATAAAGCACGAGAGAAATGATTTAAGAATTTGATGGCAAGATCAGTGATGACAACACTTTGCTTCTTTCTTAACGTTTTATGAGTATGTAGTATTTTCTCTTGCAGCAGAATTAATTAGTTTGAGGTGAAATGCTGTGGGAGGGGAAAACAATCATGAATTTATAAGAAAGACATGTTTGTCTCAGATAGTACTGCCCAGATTTTTTTTTCTTTTTTCTTCGTCTTATTTTTATTATTTTCTCCATTTGAATACAGATTTCTGCCTACATTTAATTCTTATTCCCTGAGTAGACTTCACTTTAGGCCTTTTGAATTTTAATACCTTGGGCATAACTTGTTTAATATATTGATGGGTCAAACACCATGGCTGTGCTAGAATATGTTGCCATGAGACAGCACAGCATCTGGAAGAAAGGTGCAATCCTGCTTACAGAGAGACAATGAGGAGTGTGTTGAGCACACCATCAGGCACTGCCAGCGCACAGGACGCATTTCATTTGGCACTATTTCAGGACAAACACACGGGGTGTCCAGAGGCTTTAGTTGATATCAATCTATCAATGGGACTTCACTCATTTATAGCAGCAGACATTCTTGCTCTGTTTTGTTTGCTTTGCACCATCATTTCCTTCTCATCAAGAAACAAACTCAATTATACTTTTTGCTGCTCCAGGCATAACTAATCAGCGGGCAACTCCCTCAGTAAGCCCAGCCATTTCAAATACCTCCTCTCACCAGCAGATACCTCCAAAAAAAAAAGTGTTACTTCTATACCCCTCAAGGGGTGCACACACCGTCATTAATCTTTCTTTCATCTCACAGAATGCTAATAAAACAATCACCTCCCTATCCCCGAATTGGGTAGGTCCTAATTAACATGCTAATTGGGCAGATCTTCCCTAATGACTCCCAAACCTCAGCAGTAATATGTTATTTAGATAGAAAAGAGTTATCTAAAAGATAGGCAGAATTAAAAAACTGGCAAGTCATAGCACAGTTTGGATAGGCAAAATGTTGAAACATCCCTTTCTACTGCAAGAATTAAAATTCTCCACCAGCCTGTGCTACAGATCATATGTTTACAGATCCATCACCTTGCAAGCTTCAGAGCAAAAGGCATTTTGAAGGTAATATACAACTGTAATAAAGAATAGCATTCAAGCAGAGAGAAACAACATATGAGTAACAATGAAGTTTTAAAATATATTATTAAATCTGTTTATTTTAATATGTCTCCAAATAAAGCTGCTTTTTATTATCTGACACAAAAACGTACAAGTTGTTTTGCAAACTCAGTAATGCCAGCAGCTCTGGCAGTTTGCATTCATGAGCAACTTCAGGATGGATAGTTCAGGTGTTAATGGAATTAGTCCATTGGGGCTAGTATTGTGTTTATGCAGTTAGAGATTCAGTATAATCAAATTCCTGTGCACTTGCTCTCTTTAGAAAATAGGATACAATAATAATTTAAATCCTCCATTAAGCTAAAATGAAAATATTGGCACATGCCATAAAAGTCATCGCTCTGAAATTTTCTTTCATGCACACCTCACAGATAAAAGCAGAGTATTTTTACTGAGAAATTTGAATCTTATACAGCAAACTGTTTAATGTGTCTCTCTTGAAACTTCTACTGCGGAAGTCCCCGCAAGCACGGCCTTATCCCACTACAGCTGCACAGGTAGTTGATAAGCACACTGGAGTGCGTTGCCTTGAAATCACCATTTCTGTAAAAAACATGCATGCAGCCAGTCAGCACTGCCTCAAACCTCACAGTCATATTAGGGAGGATGAAGTCAGTGCCAGGACTACATCGCAGCAACTAACACTGGACCAGGCAACCAAGTCAAACCTAAGGCACTGCTTTGGTCCCAAGCTGGAAAACTGCAGAGGAAAACCAAATGATTCTTCTGCTTTGTTTTTGGAGCACAGCAGAAAGAGAAATACTAGCATGGGGATGCCACAGTATTTTGTGCAATTTTTTGGACTCCATTTAACTCTATTAAAAGAGCCACAAAGAGAAGTCAAAACATTTCACTGTAATATTTTGTTTTCTGTGGCAGAATGATTTTTCATTAAAAGTTTTTTTTTTTTTTTTTTCTTACCAAGATGCCAAAAGCAAAAATAAAATGTTTTTGTCTCAATTTCTGCTATTCTTTCCAGTTTTAGTTTTTATGACCCTTGTTCCTAAAACCATTCTTTCTTCTCCCTCCCCCTCATTTTGCAATGCCTGAAAATAATAATAAAAAAACCTTTCCACCTATTCATATGTTTTTCCTTGCATACGAAGGATGTAGAAACAACAAAACAATCATTATTTATGGCTGTGACAGACCAAGAAAAAATGAAAAAATGAGTACAGCTCAGCTTCGGACAGTCTGGATCCTTGCTTTTCATCATTGCACATACCCATGCAAACTCCCCTTACTTCTGAAGTACTTGATAAACAATCTGCTGGCTTTGTTTGCTGGTAACTACAATACAAACACTGGCTTTAGATGCACCATCAGAAGTCATGTTAGGGATCACATCTTACTTCGGCTAAGTCAGTGAGGCATTGATTTAGCAAAGCCCTTTAGCTCTTTCAGTACCATGCTGATACTCGTGCCTACATACGAGGAACAGTTTATAACATACGCCTACTTAAATCTACAATACAACAGACATCAGTCTGTTCAGACAGGATAAAATAATATATAGTTTAAACAAACAAAAAAGTGAGCTGTCCTTTTTTTTTTTTTTTTTGATATTTGATACTAAAGTGCAAGGAATCACAGAGATATGTCCCCTCCCCACTTTCCATATGCTTAGTTTTGAACAGCATAATTTATTTGTACAAGTTGTTGATAGAAAATTAAATTACAACGAAAATACTGTAGCACACATTAGGCTGGCCTGTGTTTCTTGTTGGTATTCTGTTCTACAGTAGACGAGGGCTAAAAAGCCCTTGGATCGAAACTGCTGCATTACAGACAGAACATTTATTTTATAGCAGGTTCTTATGGAGCAACCTTTGCTCATCCCTGGCTGGCAAACGGGCAGCTGCCCTTGAGCATGCAGATCTTTATAACGCTGTTAAAAAGTACCTGTTTATGGTGGCTTCATGCACCAAAGGATGAACGGTCTGCCAACAGGGGGAAGCCTGGCTAGGTAAGGCTAACCCATGTTCCACCCACACATCGGACGTGGCAAGTTCTGGCTTCTGCAGAATAACTGCAAGATAACAGCACATGGCAGGGCTCCACCTTGCCCTGGAGACACAGATGAAAAGCATTTCTGAAGCCCCCAGCAGAGATGCAGCTTCTGGTCCAGCATCCATGTTGTTACCCCCTACTTGAGGTGGATCAAGCCCTTGCACCAATCTGGTGGTTCAAGGATGGTTTTGTGCGTGTGAGGATCTGCACGGAAGAAACTCTACTATCCCAGATGCCTAATGGGGCCTCCTGGGATCTGCAGCTCTCCCAAACAGTGTCAGGAAATTTGATTTCTGCTCTGTGATCCTCTGGCTAGAAACCAATTGCTCACTTGCTCTTATCTGCCGGTCCCTGTCTCTCAACCTGTGCTTCGTTAGCAGAGTTACCCTGGTGTGCTGTGCTTAGTGAGAGGGCAGGATGCCACTCTGACAGATGGAGCCAGAGCTAGGCCTGCCAAAGAGCCAGCATGTGGATCACATTAAAGACCGAGGGGAGCCAGTTCCCATCCAGAGCCATCGCCACGGCTGCCTGGAGAGGGCCTGGGAGGCCTCACTTTGATTTGGAAGCTGCAAAGGAGCTAATGGCCTTGTCTAATTGCTAACCACTTGATCTGAGCTATTCGTTACCTCATGTGCAGGCCTCTCTCCCCTCCCGCAGGGCTTTTAAAGGCCTTTAAAAATGATGACTTGCAGAGTCCTCACCAAAAACAGTCTATTCCTACATTAAAGCTTGGAAACCTCTGAAACTGATTCTGAGCTGGTGATATTTTATACCTTTTGCTTTTGGTACCTTCCTTGAGCTCTGTATCAGGAGGAAGTGGCATCAGTTTACCAGTATTTACCGAGGAGCTTTGGTTGCCTTAGGATGCTGGTAACCTGGGGCTCCCATTTGCCCATTGACTTTGCAAATATGATTTCATCATGAAGAATGGTTTTAGAATTAAATTTTGCCAGTAAAATTGGATTTGAAATGGAAGTCAGATCACACGTTATCATTTCTGTGAAGGAGCCAACTCTAGTTAATGTGTAAGGCCAGAAGCCAAGTTGCCTGTAAATGCTAAAGAAAACAAATAACCTTGCAATTTCTTTCCTTCCTCCAGTCTCCAGAGAACTTCAAGTAGAAAAACACTTACCTGAACACAAATGAGCAGTATGTGAAGCCCTCATTTCTGAGGGCCCTATCTCTGTCATGGAGCTAGGGAAAACCCACAATTACCTCCTTCTT
Organism: Aythya ferina; assembly: GCF_964211825.1. Classification (NCBI taxonomy): domain Eukaryota; kingdom Metazoa; phylum Chordata; class Aves; order Anseriformes; family Anatidae; genus Aythya; species Aythya ferina. Next base: position 3,392,138 of record NC_140316.1, read on the forward strand.
CCATACATTGCTTGTATGGGAGTAAGGAGAAGCATTGATCAGCAATTTGAAGAAGCCAGCTTGCGACAAAACCTCTTTAAAACACTGGAAAGAGAGAAAAGGAGAAGCCTTTCTAAGGCCCAGGTTGATATTTTGGCACCTGTTTGCCTTTGATAAGAGTTAGTGCCTAAAGAACTGAAAGAACCTCAGGGTAGTCATCTGCAAGGATGCAGGCAGTTCTGCCTGTGGTGCCTTGCAGCAGGGAGCAGCACCCCAGGAGAGGGCAGCACCCCCCAAATCCACAACACAACACCTTCCTGTACTCCAGCTAGTTCAATATCCCTGTGAGAAACAGGCTTTATGCAGGCAAATTACTCAGCTACTTTCCTCCTGGTAGCACCTCTAGGGTGCTGCAGTGTGTGCGTGCTGAGACAGGGTGAGAAGATTTTTTCCAGTGCAGCTGCACTCCTCAGCTTATTCTTGTATCTGCAAGAGACAGCAACCGTTAGGGGAAGCGGGGAAGAAAAAAACTTGTCTCCTTGGAAGGACAGCCAGGATAATGCAACAGCTAGATGCTGTGGACACGAAGGGGGCTCTTGGGAAAGAAACCACCAGAGCTCTGTGTATCTCCACTAATACAATATTTGTTTTTGTGATGTAACTCTCCTTATAGAAAGCACTGACGTTTCTGTGTACAACGGCATGGCAATGTGCTGTGGAAGCAGAGCTCAAAGGGCAGTCATGGAACAAAGCTCTCAGACAGGCTGAGAAGCAACACAGCCTGAGACAAACAGCGTCAGGGTGAGGTATCTGAAGGGGCGTGTTTTTCTGACAGAAATACAGCTCCGGGAGCTGTATTTACATCTTCTGCACACTTGCATCATGGCTCAGTGATAACAATAAATCCAGCTTAGATCAAAACTACTGCAACTGTGAGACACAAAGCACTGATCCAGTATAAATTTGCTGCACTGGTTCAGATTTGTTAAAAAAAAAAAAAAATGTTGACAGGTTGACTTTTCACTGGCAGGCTTTGCTGGGTCACATACCATCTGTCTGCAGCACTACAACATTCTCCAAGATCCAAAACTCTCTTCAGCTACCAGAAAATACACACACACTCCTTATCTTATTTTTTTGGCTAATTCAGTAGAGATGAAATTGTGTGTCCATGCCTGATTTCGTTCAAGCCTGTGTTGCTGGATGGTCCTGTAAGTGCATGGATCTGATATGATGACCCAAGAGTTGCTCCTTCAGCCTTTGCTGGAACAGCCCCAGAATGCAGTGCCCCAGAGCACCATTTTGCTCTTCTTCTCAAAAACATACTGCATTTTGCTCATCATTTTACAATTGATTTTCTCTTTTGTCTTTTTTTTTTTTTTTTCAGTGATTTTCTGAGATCAATTTTAACAGATAGAAGTTTTAGCTGCCTGCAAAGAACAAAGTAGAGAGGAAACTTTAACTTTTGATTTGTCACATTTTCTAAACAACAAAAAAGTGTGTAGAACATACACGCTCCTGGTGAAATCTGGGTCATCATCCTCTACAAGCGACCCCTGCTCAACTGAAGGTGAAATGGCTCTAGGCGAACTCAAAAAGAGCTCAAAAGACAAGAGCCTAGCCAAGCCCAGCAGAGGGTCAGACCTTGGTCTTTTTGAGATGACCTGCTCATTGAAGCTGTCATGTGGAGTGTAATAGATCAATGGGTTTTAAAAACACACTGAAGGATTTGTAGGCTGAAAGCATTAAGGCTATGTAAATGGAAATTTTGTTTCTAAGGAGTGAAATATGCAGATTTTTCTCATTGCTTCCACATAAACGAGTGACCAAATGAAGAGAAAACTGATCAAGAAAAATGTATGCATAATAAAAATGTGTACATGCTTCATCTAAAATTCATTGCCTCCAAAGGTTCATCAAATAATTACTTAATCTTGAACAGCTGCATGCACAATAAAATTTGCTTGCACTAGGTCTGAATAGAATTAATTTTTCTTGAGATTTGTAACAACCAATACCCTCCAAATGTTCAGCAAGTGGCAGCTCCAACTGAAAACAACACTAAAGTAACTCCTATTTGAAAGGACCTACACAAAGCTGATTGATTCTGAGCTGACACTTGCTGGTTTTAATCATGTAGTTCATTATATAGTAGCAAAAGCCTGCAGAAATAACAGGCCCATTGCATACAAGAAATTATTAATGAGTCAAATCCAATCCATGTATTGCTCTGCTCAACAAACATGGAAAGCTTTATGTCATAGGTGAAATATTTCACTCCTGCTATGAACTAAGGAGAAGATGTGCAGGAGATTTAACACATTGAGCTCACTGTAACGTCACAGTGTGCTTTGCTTCCTCAAACCTCTGCAGGTAGGTCAGAGGGCTAGGGTCTTGGGCAGAGCTTGGGAGTTTTGCTCCTGGTGTGGAAGGAAAGGGAGAACCTCTGACACCTTTTTGGAGCAGAACTTTAAAAGACAGATTCACTCCACCCTGTTGTTTCTGTAAAATCACTTCTGTGCTGACAGAAGGATTTGTTCCAATACGCTTTATTATTTAAATACCTCTTGCCATCAAATTTCCTTGGATAATGTTTATTACTGAGTCACCTGGCTTGAAATGGGAGCTGCAGATGAGGTATTAAACGGACTGAACTCGTGTTCTGGTGTCTTGTAACCTCTGCAATCTTTCCTGCAAAGCTGTCACTGTGAGAACTTCCTAACTGCCTGTAATTATACTGTCTCCTCTCTGTTTCCCACTTGTACAAACCATACAGCAGGAGATTTTCTTTGTTGTGCTGAAGTTAGTAGGAAGACTCTCATTGACTTCACTTCAGTAACAATTGGATCAACCCCCAGGTAGCTGCATCACAAATTCACAAAAGTGCCAGTTTGGAAGCACTTTGCAGTGTCATCATTTACTCTGGTAAGAGGAGCTGCTTGCCAAAGATTCAACTCCCATTGTGAAGAAAGGGAAGAGGGATGTTCTGGTTTTACCACGGATAGCTATTCCTTACAGCACCAGCCTGCCTGTTTCTGTGCTCAGCTACGAAATACAAGTTGTTCTACAATAGTCACAGGCCCGAAGACTCCTCTCCCCAAAGCTGTTGAGCTCAAAATACTTGGGATGACAGATGACCATGTCCATAGTCAGACAAGATGGGTAGCAGCCCGTGTAGTTTTGTAATTAAGCTAAGTTTGCAAGGCTTTTATTTTGGAGAAAAACAACAGGATCTCTTATAATTGGAAATTAAACTAGATGAATGCCACTGCCTTTATTTTGGCAGCTGAATTCCAGTAATGCTTAGCAATCATTGTGTTTGTAATGTAAATATACTTCTGTCGCGGCACTGAAATAGATTTCTTCTTTTCCCCTACTCATCAAAGTCAAAAAATTTTCTCCAGCTGCTGCTGATCAAGAGTTTGTCGAACATTACCCAGACTATTAGTATTCTGCACACACTGCCAGGTGCACATATAACTCAATAGCATCTCTCTCTCAATCCAGTTAATTGAATCATGGCTTGATTGAGTTCAACAGACAATAAAAAATATTTTCCCAGTTTGAAAAGTTCTGACTTACTTCACTGGATAAAGGAGCGATAAGGAGCAACTCCACAAGGAAAATTGTGTTTGTTAGTCTCGTCTGAATCAGTGCTCAATTCTGTGAGCTCTCAGCTCTTCTTTTGCTTCCTTACTCATATTTCTGTTAGCACTGCAAGACAAATGAGCTAGCAGGTACCACAAAAGGTCAAAAGACAGATAACAAAAGAAATTTTAGTATTTCTCCAATGCGACCAGCACAGCCACACTTCACAGGGGAGGCACCACTGAAGAGCAGCTGAGCACCGCTGCCCCTCAGGTCCATCTCGTGGGGTGTCCCACCTCTGACAGAAGCCAGCAGAGACCATTCCCCTTCTACAGGCTGCAGCATTAAAAATCAGTTATGTTTTTAACACTGGGTGAAGCACTAAGACCTCCAAAGACAGGGAGAGGATTTCTTGCCCATTAAATTCAGCTATAAAGGAACTAAGTGTTAGGGAAACAAAGGACATTTTGATTTAAGTGGACATGGGATGATGAAGGTTACAACTAACAGCTCTGCTCACAGTGAGACAAATGCTGTCCCAGCCATCAGGTGTGGATCTTCTACTTGACAATGGAGTTGGCACTTTTAACAGTACCAAGGGCCAGGGGAAGAAGAAACTGCAAATGGTTTTGGAGAGAACAGGTGGGAAGAACAGTGCCATTTGGTGATGACACGGCTCAGATCTGAAGAAAATACTATTATGGGCATTAATATTTAGAGTCTGCAAGTCCCCAGGAGCACCTGAAGGTCAGGCAGGCTACGCTGCTGAGATGTGCTGTGCAGCTGAGCAAACATCCCTGCCACACTGAACTGCCAGACCTTTTTTCCCCCCCTTTTTATGGGAGCACTGTGACAAAGCACCCCAGTGCATCCCCACTGTCCAAAGTGGTTCTGCATCTGCCAGAGGAACAACAAAAATCAATGACAAGTGTCCAAAGCAGGCATACATACCCCCCAGCTGTGTACTCAGCTTGTTTCTCTCCTTCCCCAGCTGACTCCTTCCTAAACTGTGCTGCCTGCATCTGTAACATTAACAACTCTGCAATTTCTGAGTGACCTTGTGCAAAACCAGTTGGGATGGAGGCAGCTGGAGGCCCACCGGAGGGCTGGCATGGGCCCCATGCCTGCATTTTCAGTCAGGTCTGAACCTCCAGCCTACCACCACTGTACACTTCCCACTTACCTCCCCTTGCCTTGCCTGCAGCAGCACCAGACTCAGCACACCTCCACCCAAGCTGCAGCATCCTGCACAACTGATCTCTCACCCAGAAGGATCCATGGATCTTACTATTTCTTAAAGTATTGGGCATAACACAGCAGGGATGAATTCGACTAATTCTGACAGAGTGAAAACCAGTATTTCCTAAACACTGAGGTCTTTCCATTGTTGTTTCTTAAGAGACAACAGCGTCAAATAATTGTCAATCCACTCAAATTCTCTATTTAACAAGCTCTTGAGTAGAGCCTGCTCTTCCAACTTGTTTTTCTGTTTTGGGCAAACTTCAGTGCAGGACAGGCAGGCTCTTTGCATCTAGCTTTGCTGTGCTAACTACCATGTGTTAAAAACAAACAAACAACAACAAAACACCCAAAACCTCCAGAACTAAGGGCTTTCAGCTGTGTTCAGTTGTTAAACAGGCTGTGGAGCACTAACAGTTGCAGACAGCATGTATTATGGGGTGATTAATACAGAGAAGGCAGATTGATGATGCAGAGTTAAGCACCAGATTCTGAATTAAAGCTTGTTTTTATGTGCTTGACTGAGGTGTGTTTTATTATAGCATGACACCCACCAGCACAGATAGAGTTCAGGGTCTGTCAGCATTTTCCAATCTAAGTCAGCTGTGTTCTCCAGAGCAGGAAGGAGAGCTGGGCTGTAACTCAGCTGCGCCCATCCTCTTGAGTCAGGAGCTTGGCAGACAAGGTCTCCTCTGAGGACAGCGATGTTTGTTCTGCTAATTATTGTTCCAATTGCTTTGACCTTTTTAAAATTAAAGGAGGATTTGAAAGAGAAAAATATGTGCAAGCCAAGATTTCCACAACTTGAGATAGTTTCCTTACTTTTACAACTTCAGGTACTGCTTTTTATAACCGTGAGAGCAGAATGTGGATGAAATGCTAAGAATATAGTGAAAATTAAGAATACACCTCTTTATGTATGAAGAGAATAATAAAATAGTTATCTAATTAATAATTGAAATAAGATGAAATCTGTTTAACTCATGAGATTAAGTAAAATACAAAGATTTCAAGAAAACTCAGCTGATGGCAGGACATAGAGATCTTAAAAAAGTCTCTCTTCATTGTGGATTCTAGTATGTGATACGTGTGAATCTGGTATTCAACATATGTCACAAATTTGATATGTACAAAAAGAAAGTAAGGATGTAGCTACAGGACTGAACCATCTAAACCATACATACTGAACTGGCCTTGTTACCTGCGCTTACCAAAGTTAGGCCAGAGCCTGATTATCCCTCAGAAGCAAATACTTCTGGCATGGTACTTATAACATCTAGGAAGTGGCTTGGGCACCTCAGAACCATCAGCAAATAATGTTGTACGTAATAAAATACTGTATGGCCTTCCTGTCGAAAGTGATGCACTTTGGCTAGACCTGTCTCACTGTGGCTCTCCCTAGAGGACTGTGGACCAAGGACCTCAAACTGTAGGCAGATAGATGGATGTTCCTTCCTACAAGTTGGAGGCTTACAAACACTTTGTGTCCTTTCTGTGTAGATGTTCTTTTAAATCTCCTTTGACAGTCAGGAGCTCCTACAATATTTACAGCAACCGTGCAATGTCTTGGTAATTTATCCAGGATTCAGCAAGTTTCCCCATCTGCCACACTTTATACATCTTTAAGAAGTCTCCTAAAGAAAAGACACTTGAATTTTTCTGCTCAGAAAACACAGCGCTAGCACTGACTTAAATACCAAACACACACTGCAAATAAGGCACCGATTGATGTCGTACTTCCAATGATTAAACCATGCAGCTTAGAAGTAAAATTTTATATTTTGCAATTTATATACAATATTCTAAACATTCACTTCAAGCAGGATGCTATTTGAAGAAGCACTTCTAGCTTCAGTCTAGTCTCACAGGAGACTTTATGCTTGTGAAAGGTGTTTCACATGGGGAATCAGACTGCTTCACAAATAAATATTTATGTATTATACCAAGAAAGGGGTCCAGATGGACAAGCTAAGGCACAGGCATGTGCTCAGCAATGCACTTTATGTACTTCAGGCACGTGAATGGACTTACTGACAACTTTTTGACTTAATTTTGTTAAAAAAAAAAAAAAAAAAAAAAAAAAAAGCTGTTTAGAGACCAAACGTGTAAGGAGAAAGGGCTTGGCATTGCTATTTTACTGGTTCAAAGCTGTTAAAAATCTTGTACTTAAAAATGGAATAGAGGATGTATAGAAAAAATAGAACATAAATATTAAAAAATCTCAGTCTAAATTACTTCTGTTATTAAGAAAATTGTTTCAGCTGATACAAACTTCTTTCTTATGCTTTTAACTTTGCTTGTTTGAAAAAATGAGTCTGATTTTTTCTTGACAATTCTCAAGATCTAAGAGTGAGAAACACTTCCTACAGGCTGATATCTAAGTAATCAAAATCAAAACAAGTTGACTTCTAACATCAGGAACATTTATACTAAATTAGATTATGTGAAACAGAAGAGAAACAAAACTGCTTGATTGCTCTTGTAAGGTCATACTTACACCAGAAATTATTTGGACACTGATTTCACATGTGATTATTCTCATCCTTCAAGAACTTTTTTTTTTTTTTTTTAAATTGAATTTTTCTCGATCTGTTTAGAAGACAGGTTTGTTCAGAAAAGGTTTATTCAGAAATTCACTGAGCCCATTAAATGACTTTATGTCCAAACTTTGCATCTCATTTTACACTTCCTTGAGTATAAACATAAATCTTGGTTCACCTTTTACTCCTTCCTTTACTGCTACCCCTTATCCAGGGCCAATCTGGATGGGTAATTTAATGAATGCTGAAATAACATTTGCCTGACTAAAGACACTGCTTATGCCTGCTGCAGAGGCACAGGGAGCTTTCATCCCACCCCTCTCCTACAAGCGTCCTATGCTGTCACAGCTCCTCTGTGAGATGCTGTCACATTGCTAAGGCACAAGAAGTTGGAGCCATCTGCTCGCTTCAACTAATTACAGCTTGCTCCTGAGATTTCTGCTGGGGCTCTCCTTTCAGGCATGCTGAATGAGAGCTGAAAGTATTAGAGGAATCAACCGCATTGTCTCACATTTTAAACAAGAATAAAAAGGGATGCCCTTCCTAAACAAGCAAAGTGATATTATTTCAACTCCCTCAGAAGTGAGTGGCAATGGCTTTCTTTGCAAATGGCTCTTTACTACACATACAAACAACGCTAGGAGAGGTTGAAGTGTCAGGAGAAGTTGAACTTTCAGCTCCTTTCTCTTTAATAAATAATGACAAGCCTCACTTGAGTTCAGCAAAGTGCCTCTCCTGCCTTTCTGCTGCCAGGGCATCTTTACGCATTATAGGATCAGACACAAAGTTTCCTGACACAGCAAAGTTGCTTCAGTCATGCACTTGGAAAGACGACCCAGTAAATTTCAGGCTCAACAATTAATAAGTATTAAACTGCTCGTGTGTTATATCCTTGCTTTGTGAGCTCCTCTATCTGCACGTTTAGTGGAGATGTCCCATCGCAGTGGCTCTGGGGCCTCATCGCAAAAGAGAACTGTGCATAACACCGATAGTGAGGTTTTGTTTAAGTAACTGAAGTGAACGCATAGTAACATCAATTATTTGCCAATTAGAAGCAGAACTGCTGACTCACAGCCTAAGAAAACCCACCTTGCATCTGATTAACTTCTCCTCCCAGATAAGCACGACTAACATCATTCCAGATAAAGCCAGAACACGGGTCAAGCTGGGTGGGGGTGTGACAAAGTGACATATATCTACGTTATGGTCCAGATGGGGCTTCTCCTTCGCGATAAGCAGAGCCATTCAGGGAATAATCGAAATAATCCACACACATGGGGGGATTCTACTGGCTGACAGCTGCTCTGTGAGGGAAGGTTTTTTCTCCTCATATCTTCAACATTATTTCTCATTTACCCACGTTAACCTACCCTGTTTTGCAGAGCCCCCTGTTTTGCTACTGCAGGGCTCTGCCTAAAGCTAAAGTAGTATTTTAGACTGTAAGGAAGGCCATGAAGAAAAAACCACAACCCTCACCATTATACGAATGCTCATGTAAGCATATGAGGCTATGGTTTCTGTCACCAAAATATCAAGAGCCATCTGCCTAATTATTTCCAAATCATTGAAGTAAAATTTTCTTCATTTTCTAGTTCCTCCACAGTTCATCTGAGCTAGCTCTGCAATTAGATCCTGGAGCATCATTAGCTTGCCACCAGCCTTATTTATGAGTTACTCCGAGCACAGCTTGACGTTGCAGCACAAAGCACCAACCTGAATTTTGCTGGACTATTCCCAAATTCACTAAAACCCCCTTCTCATCAGCTGCAACATGATGCTGAGCATAAAAGAGCAGGCTAAATCTTACTGTTTCAGTGTTGCTTAGAGTTAGCCAGCCAACCAACTACTCTTGGGGGATCCCAACAAATGGATACATCCACTCCTCCAGGGAGAATTCAATGCACTTGTTTATTTTAAGCTAGCATCTGCTTGCTTGTCCCAGTTACTAAGAGAAATATAAAAGGAAAGTTTTTAGAGTGCTTCAAGCTTTAACTTTCACTCTGGTTTCCAGTCCCTGCCAGGGATGTGAGTGACTGCACCCTGCGCTCACAGCGAGCACAAGGGTTGCAAAGTGAAAGGAGAGCAAGCTTCATTCGTAGCTCAACTGCTGAAAAAGGGACCACAAGTGCAGTATTTCTCTCACTTTAGCCTGCATGGGATAAGGACCAGAAGGGGAATTAGTGTAACCTGGTACTGTCATATGCCTTCAAAAGAGCCACAGCATCCTCCAGCAACAAAACCTTGGAGATATTGCTCTGAAATATAAACAGAGTTAGAAAGTTTGAAGACTTCCATGGAGGATGGATGGAGTTAACTTCCACATTTTGTTTGAAACAAAAGCTTTGAAGTCTAATGCCTGAGATTCATAAAAGTCACTGAACACATAAGCGCTGCTTTAAGAGATCAGCTGCAAACAAAGAAGCATATATTCAACTGGTAAAATGTTGCAGCCTATAAAAGCCAAGAACAGTAACTGTTTATAAGAGCTGTATGTCTGCTACTTCTCTTTGTGTCTTCTGAAGGATGCCCTTCAAGTTCCTTCTTGCAAGGAAAAAAAAAAAAGAAAAAAGGAAGGGGAAAAAAATGAATGTGAATGAAAAGCTTTAAATCAGAAACATGGGTCCTGAACTCCTTTTTGATAGGGAACTCAGAGTGTGACAGTTCACTAGCCTGAAAACTGACTTCTCTCTCCCACTCTCAGCAGAAGACGAAGGAGATGGTAGATTGCAGCGTTAGCACATTAAATTCTCTTATTAATCCATTCCTGCCAAGAAGCTGATTTTGGGTGAACTTGCTGACAGCTCTGTAAGACTTTCTAGATTAATCTCAGCTAGCGAAGGACATTTGCAAGGGTTTTAGATAGCTCAGATTACAACCTTGGGCTGGAATTCATTTAAGGTTTCTCAAATTCAATAACCTCGTACAAACAATTCAATTAGAGAATTAGAAAATTATCACCAGTCACAGTTTAACTAGAAAGTTCTTCACACCAAGCTCTTAAATTCCTTTTTCTCAATAAGTAAAGGCATTTATTCTCCCTGTCATTCATCATCTACTCATTATTTGCGTGGCTTAAATATTTCAGCAAGTGCTTTAAAAATGTTTGCTGTTTAAAAATATAGGTGGCGAATAAATATGTCAGATTCCTATTTCTTAAGCCCCACTGATGCCAGGTAGCAGATATTAATGGGAACACTTTTCTGCTGAGATCTCACCACAAGAATTATAGTCATATTGTTGTCAGAGGGCTTAGCATTGGATTGAATCAGTTCAGTGCTCTTAGCACATTGTTCCTTTAAACATCTGTAAATGAATAAAGTGTATTTGATGAAAATCTGTCATGCACCAGTCATTTGCGATAGCAGATTTTGAAATTTTCATGAGAATTATGTTAGACTTTAATTATAACACCTCCCCCCTTGCTTGCATGGAACATGCACAGGGGTGAAGGGGAAGGATTTTGCACACAGAGTAAGGACTTTTAAGCATATGAACTAGACAGCAGAGCTGACAGCAGTGATGGCCATGGAAGACATACATGGTCTACAAAATATTCATAGGATACAAAACATAAGGATTAAGGAAGGCAAATTAATAAAAAGCCTACATCTCATTTATAGTCCCACACGCCTAGGACTGGCTACACCTGGACATTTGATTAGCACTGGGTTTAGCCAAAATGGAAGTTTAACAATTATTTTTCAGGAAAAAGCAACTCCTCTTTGGACATGTAATTATCCTGGCTTTGGAACTGGGCTTGTTGTACTCTTTCCACAATCTCTCTAAATTTTTATTGATAATGTGGGTCGCTGAAAAATATCTGCCACTAGACAGTGACACACAAATGATCCTGGTTCTGGGGAAAAGAGGAAAACATAACAAAATGAACAAAACAACAACAACAAAATCACAGAAATTTAAATCAAGAGCACAAGGTTGTGATTTCTCCCATCCTCTCTACCCAAACACAAAATTATTTGTGGATCAAAGCAAAGGGTCTAAACAGAACCTCAAATGTCTTTGAAGTCTGTTAAACAGTGGGACATTTTTCATTTTATCCTCTGTTGAGATCAGTCAAACAGAAGTCCACTATTACCAGACAACAATCCTTTGATGAAGTTACACAGCCTGCAAGAGCTTTGCCCAGGACATGCCTCAGCAAAGTACATGTTGGCCATCTTCCGAATTCATGCTTCCATGTACAAAAAGCCATGCTAAAAGGTTTACTTCACTACAGAGCAGATAATGAATTGTAATTTAAGAAGCTGGCTGGTTAAACAAGACCTGCTAGAAATGAAAAATGACATCCCTGATACAAGGCAATTACTGTAGTTCCAGGCACCCAGTCAGGAGCAAGGTTTGAGGGAATGCTTCCTGTGTTTAATTTCCCGCAAAATCACAGGTATTAATTAACTTGACTTTTTTAAAAGGTGCTGTCTTTGACATTTGAACACATGCAGATTTTACAGAGGTTTGTAGCCACCTGGTTTTTGGAAACTTATTCTGGGCTCTGTGACCTGACTGAATAGCCAAGGGGTGCAGCATGGAGCTGCTGAAAGACAAAGTATTTTTTTCTTCCTTCATCCAAGATATTTAACAGCTCTAGTGGGGGAACAAACCAAGGTTCAGACCAAGTCTGCTAACATTTCAACAGCAGTAACAACTGCTGTGGACATTAGCCAGGGGAAGGAAATAAGGATCAGATTAGGAGCTCACGACCATGCTGATTTTCTAATTAGAAAGCAGGGGAGGTAGGTTAGATGATTTAGATGGTTCTTTGCTTGAATAATGAAGCGGTAGCAGAACTGTGATGCACTTCAAGATTAGAAAGCACTATAGATAACATTCTTTTCCCTCAAAACTTTAGACTTTTTCTGAAATGGAAAACTTTCTTAATATGACAATGAGGCCAGTAGGCCTGGCTCAGGGTTTTGCTCTTTGAATGATTTGGAAGAAAATAATTTCTACTAACCTAAAGTTTCTTCTAGTGAAATAAAGTCTTCCATTTCTGTTCATGTCATGTCTCAAATCATTTATCTAGGTATTGCTCATGAAAGCAGTCTGAACTTTCTCAGGTCAAAGCACTATGTCTACTGCATCTCCATAAGCAGCATGTTCTTCCCTCAGCCATTCTCTGAATACAAACACAGCTTCATATATGCATTGACACATGCAGCCCTCACCAGCTGCTGCATGCCTGCTTACATCTTTTTCTTTTCTGTAAGCAGGAAAATGTTTTCATAAGTCCTGTCCTGAGCATCGTTTGACAGGAAGGTAAATTTGTCTGGGCTGTGGTAGCCTCCTTGATGTCACTGGCATGAAGCCTCCACAGGTGCACTGTGATCTCACAGAGCTGCTGCCAGATATTTGTATTAGCATCCATCTACCTGAGAACTGAAAGCCCTTGCTGCTCACACCTGAATATCACCTTGTCTCAGCATTCCTCACAATTCTTGTTTATGATCTTTCCACCATAGTTACACATGCCCAGCTTCTAATAGACACTGTAACCCCAGGTACATGTTTCAGCTAAGTGCATTGCAATAATTAATAGAGGAATAATTTGATTCAAAAGATAGTGGCTTGCCCCAGTACAAAAAATAATTTGACTATCACTGCAAGCTCAACTAGCCTTCCATTAGAATGTAAGTGCCGTTCAAAGGGGGAATCATACAGGAATTCCTCATCAGTAAAATTATATTAATTAGCCCTTAGTTTGGAGATGAAGCTGGTAAACCAACTATCTGCAGGCTGTGGGGTGAAGAGACTTTTGATAACAGCTTTTTAATTAGCATCAGCATGCAGATAAATGAAACCTCATGAATTACCTGTACTTGCAGAAATAGAGCCTTTGTTTTGGAATAACAACACCAACAAAAAGATTTTACCATCAGGAGTACTGGGGACAGGACTGTTTACGAGTAGCAGCACCTGTGTAAATTATAGCAGAAAGAGCTGCAGCAGAGATGAATGTCTGTAAAAATGAGCCTGTTGGAAGAGAAACCCAGTGCCAAGCGACTATTAAACTTCCAGCCAGTTTCCACTTAGATGGACACGAACTACCTCACCCTCACCTTTGCTTATAGGACCTTGATTATAAGACATTTATCCTTGTTAAATATGATTTCTTCCAGAGGAGCTCTTCATTGGCAAGCATGTCTAGTGTATTCCATATGCCAAGCAAGAGGGAAAAACTGCAGGAGAATGGAAAGCTTACATATTTCATACAGTCCCTGGTTGCTCGATTGTGCTTCGGGGGCACTGTGCAAATGATACAAGGTTTGAATAAAGCTACTTCCAAGGAAAAGGAGGGTAAGTTTCTCCTTTTGAACCTGCTAGTCACGTAACTTCTTGGGTGGGAAGAAATTAAGAACCTGAACTCGGCTCTTCCCACAGGAGCACTGAAACTGGACTCCTGGGAAAATCCAGCTTACTCACATCGAGCTTAATTCACATCCAAGGCTTGAGGCTTTCACAGGCTCTGCAGATACAATGCATTCTTTCTTCACTGCTCTTTCTGTGGAAAGTGAAGAAAAAGCAAGCTATGGGCTAAGGAAGATGACTGCAAAAGCACCTATGGGAATAGGACAGGATCTCACACCCTTTCAGAGTATTTTCCACTTAAGAGGTGAGCAGCTGATTTGCCCATTTGAGTGATCCGTCCAGTGCCTACAGAGAATGGAGGCTGGCTGGGGCAAAACTGTTTCTAAAGGGATTAGCGGGAAGACTATACCCTATTCAGCCAGAAAATAAGGCGCTCAAAGCAAAGGACCAGTGTCTTTAGCAGTCTGAGAGAGAAGTTTTTCAGATGAAATTATTTTTACAAAGCTAAACAGTATTGTGTGTGGATTTCCCTTATGGGCATTGAGTGTTTTCTTGGAATGGTATCAAATGGACACGTTAGGGAGGCACCATCTAATCTTCCTCCACAGCCCTCTGTTGCTCTTCTACTCTGAGTTTTGACGGAAGACTGTTTCTACTGATGGCTTTGATTCTCCTATTTGCTAACACATGGAATATTGTAGAGTTTGGACAACCACCAAGAGAACCGGAAAACTGCTGCATTTGTGTATACCTGAAGGTTTTGATAACCACTCAGTTTTTCCTCCAGAGTTAAGTGTACTCACACTGATTCATGAAGCTGATGTGTATTTTCCTCCTGTAGTTACTGTGTGTACTCCAAGCTTCTCTCTAAGTCTCTTCCCACAATCTCCATGCATTACGTGCAGGGATATAATGTGCTTCTGGTGCTGCAGGTCTACCAGCATTGTTACCCTGAAACTGGAATGTAACACTCCTGCTGCAGAGCTCAGAAACTGTAACCTGGCACAAACCCTGTGCCAGAGACTGAAATCCTTCCTGGGTAAACAGTCCTTCACAAGGTCCTAGGGCCCAGTTCTGAAACTTTCTAAAGGGACGGAGTTGGTATCCTGGAAACATAACAGTACAAGTTGGCACCAGCCAACCTAACCTAGAAAGCTGCCCCAGGGTCCTGGACCTGACAGTTGTGCTGATTTCTCCTCACTTCTGTGTAAGAGAGACTAATGCAGCCTGAGGAAAATGCAGAGCCAGATGGTTTCTAAAGGCTCCAGGAACTGCTGGGTTTCTAAGGCCCAGGTGCAACTGGTTCTCAGCCTAAATGCCATTAATTTGAGTTAGAAAGATAAAGCTGAGCTGGCACTGGGCTACCCTTGTGGGGGCTGTGTTGTCCTGGTATTGAGGGACTCATTTTTAAGGCTAGGATGCTGGATAGGAAAATACTCAAGCTGTCTACAGGCTGTCTCCACTCCTAAAGAGAGATGATAAGTGGGATATTTTGGCCCTGATCCTCCACTTGCTGCTCCAAAGTTATACCCCAGACACCTGCTGCAGGAAAAATCAATTATGCTGAATTCCCAAGAGCTCTTTTTTTGCCCCAATGTCAATACTGGGATCCCCTTGTTTCAGCCACCTCCTGACTGCCCTCCTTCCACTGGGGCACATTGCAAGCCCGTGCAGGCAGCTGTGCCCAGGGTGAGATGGAACAGGAGGCATGAGCACGTGTGTGGGAGCCCATGGCTTGGGGTAACTTGTCTGGTCTAGATTTTGGCAATGTAGATCCTTAAATCTGAGGCTCAGGGCTGGCTTTGGGTCCTGCAGACACCATCAACGTTTCAAAACCACTTCCAGCAAACTCTGTCCTTCGCTCCAACTGTTTACTCCCCCCATCATTCTCCTCTCTTTGCCTTCTCCCACCAGGCATGCTGAGACCACTGCTGCTGTATAACACTGCTGGTGTTTGGCAGTGCTCTCCTGATGAGGTTCAGCTACTAGACTTCATTAACATGCTTCTTCCATCTGATACCTCTCACAGAGCACAGTTTTAACTTTCCTCCTGAGGCAGGTGAAGGCAGCTCCCACGTAGCTCTTTGCGGAGGCCATTCGCATTGCTATCAAGTTCCTTTGAAAATCCTGTAATACTCCCCTGCCTGCTCAATACTGAATTTTATGGGAAAAGATCCTGCCTGGGTCTGAAATAATTGCAGGGAGAGAAGAGGCAGCCACACACCTCTTGGAAAAAAAGATAGTTATTTTACATAGTACACAGCACTGCTGTAATTTAAATGATGTCACATGTAGCTTTTAGGATCTATCTGCTCCAAGCAATAAACTTCCAGACAATTTTAATGCCATTCAGTTGTCAAACCAAGTAGTAATTTACATAATAGTATACTACTACATCTTTGAGAGGCCCAATTCTTTCATAAGGCTTCTTGGCATAATGTTTCTGCCTCTAGGAATATTTACATTATTTTATTCAGTGCAATGCAGCTCTGTGGGTCACAGTGGATTGAGCTGTCCCAAATGCATTACCCTTGAAACTACAGAAGTCTTTTGTGCTTTGACAGAAGACATTCCTGGTTTCAAAAAGCTTGCAGCTCACTGCTGGCTTCAGCACATGACAGAACTCAGCCCATAGTTGTGTCCACCAGCTTTGTGACAGAAGCTATCTGCATGTGTTCTCCTGCTTCTCAGAAAATGAGAGGTAATGAGAAGAAAAGGGAATAATTTCATCCTGAATTTGATTCCTATTCTGTACACTAATGCTACTTTTTACTTTGCAATCAAGTACATTTTACTCGTGCCTTCAAATGCACAGATGTTCAAGGGGTTTTTCTTCCAGCACTTACTAGGAAGGTTTGACAGCACTGGACACACCTGTCCTCAGCTGGCATCAGGGCAGTGGTACAACCACTCCTGGCAGCTGGCTTTTGGTACAATATCAGTTCATCTGATTACAGATGTTTGAAATACAGACGTTAAACTCTGCTCAGGCTTTCTTCTTCCCCAGCACAATGCGATGAAAACAACAACAAAGGTGTCTGCAAGAGAGCTGGATTCTCTCCAGTGCCTTGGGAAGCAGGGCTTGCACTCGCTGTTATTGCTATTTCAAGGTTCAAGGGCGGTGTGTGTGGGCCAGGTTACACACAGTGTGAGACCCTCTTTGTCTTTGAACAAGAATGTCTGGGAAAAGTTTGTAACAGATGATGTACAACCCGAGGAACACAGAACAGGTCATACAATCTCCTCTTGCACCTGACTTTCTGAAGGTTACCCATGGTGTGAGCACAAATCTGAAGACCCTCGCCACCCTGGCTTATTCTAAAACCCCAAAGAATTCTGTTCTTTACTCAGAATGGCACTAGTGCACTTTGAGTGAAATTATGTACTGTGACATTGTATACCTGAACTTCCTTATCACACAGAGGCAACTAAGTTCCTATGAGCCTTCTTTGTGAGATGACAAACCTGATTACCTAAAGTTTTATGAAAGCATCTTATATTTTGGTAGATATATGACATACAAACTGCTCTGGACAATGCAATTTCCAGGAACCTCAGCTGAACCTGAGCTTGAAGGACAGGCTGCTGTGCTTGCCACTTTTGCAACACATTAATTCAGTAGGAGTACAGTGACCCTAAACACATTTCTGCTTCACGTCCAGCAGAACAAGGAGGCTATTGAACAGCAGGCTTTCCATGCAGAACTGCTTCTGAGTATATGTACTGAATAGCATACCTATGGCAATAACAACAGTGCTTGATCCCTAGGTCAAAAAAATAAAACATCCTTCTTACTGGAATAGGATACTGTACATACAGTACCATAGCTTTACAGAATACACCGAAGTTCTTTTCTGTGTCAGAGGATTTTTGGAAATACAGTTTCATTCCAGTTCCCCTTACCTCTTATTGAGTACTGTGCATCTTATAGTTAAGCTGCATATATCCCAAAAATACCCTAAGAATGAAGAAGGGGAATCACCCATCCTGGGGAAAGGAAAAAATGAGACAAAGCCTGAAGGCTGGAACACACAGCAGCACAAGTCAGCACACATCTCTATCCCCCCAAAAGCCACATTTCAGTTTGTAAAAAGTCAGCTTGAAGAAAAGTCGTTTGTAAAACAGTGTGTGCACATGATCAGCCAAGAACAGCTCTATTGCAGAATTATGTTTATCTATCTCAGAGTTTACTTTCATGAAAATCTAATCCCTGTTCTCTCAGTAGGGCTGTCTTGGCTTAGTGCTCTGATAACCTTGCTCTGAATCCAAGTAGTCGCAGCTCACTACTTCCAGTACGTATGTTGTTTTGTTAGGTGTATGCTGAGCATTTTAAGAAGTACTGCAGTCATTAACGAACAGAATTTCAATCTGCTGTCATCTAGCCATGTAGATGTGGGTACCTTTTACTTGTCTGCTGTTAAATCCCCACCTCATGTTTCATACTGGCTTCCAGGTATTATAATTACTGGTATTACATATAAGTATACTGTAAAATAACATTCTACATCTTGCTTCAGCCAGTATCCAATTAAAGAAGCTAAAACTGAAGTCCTCAATCAACTAAAGTTAAATAAAACCATGTTTTTCATTTTCTCTGCATAGTGATATTCAGTCACTTAGGCATATATCCAACTTTAAGGAAAGACATCTGAGAATACCCAAAGGTTTTTAAAAGCAGAACAACAAAAAGAAAAAACAAAAACAAACACAAAACAAACAAACAAAAACCATCTTTCACAAGACCTAAACAACCCCAAATACCAGGAATGCTGAAATGGCTCAGCCCCTGTCCCATGAATTCAGCCCTTGCCACTAAAATAGGGCTTTAAATAATGTGTATTTTTTCTCATGTTGATATTTCTTACACATTCCTTTGCATTTAGCACTGAGAAGACACAGATTAAGAGAGAGCATACCTGAAAGACCAACTCGTGTCTTCAGGTTTTAAATCTCTCCTATATCACAGTTTGGATTCCCCATGAAAGTAACCAGTAAGAATCCTCATCAAGGCAAAAATGTCTCACTTTGAATGAAATTCGCACTTTGCCAGGGAAACTGGAGCACTTATTTCAGTGTGATCCAACATTGTTCTTTTCTATCTCTTGCACCATATATTTCTTAGAAAGGCAGGGAATCATGATGTCCTTCTGGTACAAGTTTTCTGGATATACAAACATATGCGAAAAAAAAGAGATTTAAAATTCAGTCTTAGTACATTAGAATGTTGGTGCCAGAATGCAACGTAGCAAAAAAAAACAAAAACCAACCATCTAATTTGACATAAGTTTTTTTGTTTTTTTTTTTTTTGTTTTTTTTTTTTTGCCCTTCCTTACATACCCAGTATATTCAATAGTATTTTTTTTTCCCTTTTCCTCTTACTGTTTGTGGAGATGGCAAAGGTGAAACTGATGCAATTATTAAATACAGATTGTGTTTTAGATATTTTGCAAGGTTGCCTAAACCTTGCAATAGCTGATGATTTGGTAGACAGAAATAGATGAATCAACATGCAGTCATTTTTCAGAATGTTCAGCTACGAATTGGTGATTAACCTTTGAAGCATACTATGAAGAAAAGTGGCTGATTCTGTCTCATTGCCTTCAAATCAAACCTGCTCATCCTTCTGTGTGACATGCTATAGCCAAGACCAAGTTATTGTATTCAGCACGGAACTATCAGCCTGAAATGCTTTATCCTATTCTTCATAATAGAAGAGACCACATATGCGTATAATCTGTTTCAGCTGAGCATATATAACGTTTCTAGCACCTACAAGCTGATAATTTAGTGTCCAATTCACAGCCTTCTGATGCATTTTAAGAAAAATCAAACGCTGCTTAACACTGTGTGGAAAAATTACAGTTTGTTAGTATTGCCATATTCCAGGCCTCTAGAATCTGTGCATTGATCTCTAACGTTGATTTTTTTTCTATGCTTCATGTCAAATTCAGTAGATATCAACTTCTCCTAGGCAGGAATCATTCTAATTGGCAGCCAAAGCAGTTGTACTGACAGTCCTGGACACTGATGATTAGGCATTGAACAGAACAGTGGGAACATCATCAAGTATTGGCAAAAAGCACCATCGCATCCTTTGTAAAGGGAGAAAACGCTATTTCATGAATAGTAAACTGATGATATTCTTCATTGGTACATGCTGCTTTTTTATTTCCTCAAAGCCTAAGTAAAGCAAACAAATGATCAGGATTTGTAACAAAGTTTTAGGACTTGTTCTTTATATGGTGAGTTTTATAAAAGGAAAAAGTGATCTCAGTGTCAAAACGTCTTCAAAGTTGGTGAAAGGGACACTGTCAACTCCATCTCTAAGTTTGTTCACTGTTTTCAAACCGCTGTAATGCCACAAAACAAGTGAGAAGTACTCTTAAAATCCTATAAGCCCAGGTTTCCACCCTATCAAGTGTATATCTGAGTCTCTAGGTCTGCAGAACTCAGCCAGCTGAAAAGATTCACGTAGCTGTATAATACAAAAACAAGGAGAGCATCAGTTTTCTGGAAAATATTTTCCTTTTTGAAACTAGGAATGTCTACTACATCCAGAGGTTGTTGCTAATTACTCGGAATTAAGAAGAGGATGTGATCTGATTGAATGAAAGCATAGTTGGGAATGAAGAAGCCTCTGAGAGCAGGCAGATAAAACAGATCCGTGAAGCTTGAAAACAAAATCAGTCCAAAACTTCTGCAGAATTAAAAATACCTGGATGCTTATATCCCACTCTAGGACCATGCTTGATGAATAACAACTAGCTCATACTGCCTGCCTCCAAAGATCCAATAAATACATTCAGTTACGTGCAGCTTTTAGTGTGGCTTCTGAAGTTACTGATGAGCATGGGCAGAAGCCTTTTATTATGCATCTGACACCAAAGAAAATTTTTAGCCCTTTTTTTGATCCACATCTTTCTGAAACAATTTATTTAGAGGCTTTAAAAATGTGGCAAATATAACAAAGGTTATAACTAAGAGTTCTTTGCTAGATGACTAACCCTGGTATGTAGTGATAAAGAGTAGAAGTGAATCTGGCAATAGGCATACTGAAATGGTGTTCTAGGCTTTTCTGTTGCTCATTTTGAAAAACAGAGATATGTGGCAGACACCCTTGATGTACTTGCTACGTCAAACTCAGTCTTCTGGGACAGAAGCAAGGGTGATGGATTTGCTTTCTACTTGACCTTGAAGAAGTCACTTGACCTTTGAGTAACCAAAATAGAAAAACAGGTTAATAGAAGAACTTTAATGAGAACCAGATGCTGTATCAGAACTGAATTTTCATGAGTTCATAAATTATAGAAGCCCTACCCTAGCAGCAGACGTGGCATCAAACTCTTATAATTCAACTTCAGTTGATGTTTCAGAATCCTGTTCCAGCATACAGAGACCCACTGGGAATCTGAACAACTTCTATATATATATATATATTTTTTTTTTTTTTTTGTTACATTTGAATATCAAATAATTCACTGATTTGCTTCATACTTCAGATAAGGTCACTAGGTCTGATTTTTCTTTGTCTGTCCCAGTGGGTGGTGTTATACCCAAATATCCTTATTATGGCTAGGTACCACGT
This sequence comes from Aythya ferina, assembly GCF_964211825.1. Taxonomy (NCBI): domain Eukaryota; kingdom Metazoa; phylum Chordata; class Aves; order Anseriformes; family Anatidae; genus Aythya; species Aythya ferina. Next base: position 3,413,393 of record NC_140316.1, read on the forward strand.
TTCACCCAGTGTGTATGTGGCTGAAGTACAGGACAGCTGAAAACCAGGCTGCCTTTCAAATCATATCCAGCCTTGCTTGAAGCATTTATTCCACCTGCTTGCTGCTTTAAAAAGCACAATCAACCTATCAAATATTAAAGGCAACCACTATATGGCCTTGTCATGCATTTGGTGAAAGATTTTCAAAAACACCCCACCCTTCCATTCTCTTTAACAGCTGTTAGCAACTATAGCATGTGCAAAATACTTTTAACTTCAAAAAGTATGTTTTTAAATTTGCTTCCCTAAAATATGAGTGAGCACATGCACAAAAGCACATAAATAAAGAAGTATCAAATTTTTTAGTCTATTTGCCTTTCTTCTTGGCTAGCTTATACTGAAAGTGAATTGCTTGCTTCTTTAATGTGCAGGCATTGAGGTCTTTTACCTAGGAACCACCCAGGCAGTATAGATACCCAGGGCCCTTTCTGATAGCACCATATTTATTTTTCTCTTCTCTCTCCCGCATTGCCTGTCTGGGAAGAAAGAAAAAAAAGGCAGCCATGGGTAGCAGATGGCCCGATGCACTCCAATACACTCACGTCACAAGCAATGCTGTGCATAGGAACAAAGCCTGTCCTTCCAACCCATGACCTCGCAAGCCCAGCACGGCCTTCTAAATTATTTAATTCTCAGATCAAGCTTAATAATGATGTGGAGGAGAATTTAGTTTTCTGGTGAAGGCTTAAGTAACAGACCTTGCAGTACACCTACAAGTTTTGTTGAGGCTATTCAGCAGAGAGGTGAACACTGCTGCTCTGTTAATGGTTATGGGTAGTTAGTCATCAGGCATTAAGCAGCTGTCATGAATAAAATCTCTGCAATCTACCAAGTTCTAAATGCACAGCAAAGTAGTCTGTACTATGGACAAAAATACTGCCTTCTGGACCTTCTGGATAGGAGCACAAGATGTTTCAGTTTACTTTCATTTTATTTTCCCGAGAAACTGGCATTCTTGCTGTTTGGATCAACCCTTATGAAACACCTGCTAGGTTTTAATTAAAATAAAATGGAATGCAGTTGCAAGAACAGGTGGAAGGAGAAGATGATATACCATACAGCTCAAATCCCTCCATGTGTTTGGAGACTTTGCAAATTCCCAGCTATCACATCCATAAAGTAGCTATGGAATGTGTCAAGGCCATTTTGATTGTGCACGCGAGTCTGGTTAAAAAGGCATCTACTTAGCTGGGGAACAGCAGAATGAAAATATCCATGCAGGCCTTACATTGCATGCAGGTAATGACTGGTGTAATGGATTCTCGCTCCCGATGTACTACATGGTGATATTTTCCAGTTGTGAGAAGCTGATTCAAATCACTCACAGTAAAATGTTAGACGTCAAAACAAGAGGCAGACATTAAATTATATGAAGCATATGAGTGTGATCTTCAAACTAGTAATTCCTGACTACAATTCCTATCCTGTCCTGAGCTGTCTCCCCATCATTTTTTGCAAAGAGCAGTCCACAAGATGCATGATGCTGTACACCTCTAGCCAACAGAGAAACACAACAGGCCAGGATTAGCAGCTTCATTGCAAATTTTGTTTAGGCACAGAAGATCTCTACCTCTTGAACTAGGCATAAAACTAATTGCCATCTGTATGTTGCAAAAAAATGGAAGGCAATGAAGTGTCTGGGGTCAGGTTCCACACAGTCCAGGCCTTGGCATAAGAGAAAAAAGTAATTGTGAAACATGCATAGCAAGCAGCTAGTGTATTTTCTGAAATACAATGCTCAAAGCCTGATTTTTTGCTTTCAACACAGTAAGAGTTCTTTAAGGACTAAAGATTTTTTTTTTTTTTTTTTAAATTAAGTTCAGTGCCAAAGACTATGGGAAGAAGGTGTACCATGCTACATTCAGAAGAGCTCATTTCAAGTAACTCCAAGAATTGTTTTGTGTACAGTATAACATAAGAGATGGAGGTAGAAGTTTGAGCCACAGAACTAGCCACCTGCTAGTTCTGTTTCCTGAATGCTTTGTACAGGAGGTTGATTACTGGTTGTCACCTGTAAAACCAATTGTATTTTGAAATGCTAGACTCTAATTTGGATGGAAAAATGACTGCAGTTTGTGTTTTGGTTTAGAAAATCAAACAGTGCTCTTTTAAACAAGAACTCCAGAGAAAAGCACACAGAACTTCAAGCAAGTTTCCCTTTCCAAGGGTTGCAAGCCAGAGCACTGGCAATGTGTTGAGAGGCCTGATAAGGCAACAAACCCATCAAATCTGGGCCCATAATTGAGATGACTTCAGAATTTTAGAAACATTTTGAAGACAGCAGAGGGCGAGGATGGAAGGACAATCTTGGTATAAGCCAGATGCCAACCTAACCCAAACATGTGCTGTTCCACCTAAGGGCAGGGAAGTCACTGGCTCCAATTACTTACAACAGGTAATTCAGCATGTTTACAAGCACGGCTGTGCAGTTTCAGTCCCATGATATAATCCAGAAGCAAAGCAACTCAGAATGGTTGATTCTGACCTCCCATATTGAGGTCTATTTCCATAACTTTTTCTCATATCTATTTCAATGTGGAGTTTTCGCTTAACTCATGCTTTTGGGGTAGTTTTTTTTTTCTTTCCTTTTTTTGATAGGTTTCGCATGACAAGGCAGGTTGTACCAGCAAAAGGGGCCTTTGTACAGTTGCAGTCATGTTTCCTTTCACTCTCACTGCAGTCTACATCTGTAAATCACTTTTTCCCTGGCAGCTAGTGATTGATTTTCTACTGGTTCAAATGCAAAGAAGTAACGTTTGATCTGGAAAATCCATTTAACAAGTTTTTTAATCAGCTTATGCTGTCAGAAAATGTGAGTAATGCACATTTTTACATGACATGGCAGCAGGTTTATTTTAAAATGTGAATCACCTCCAACATTAAATGAGAGAAGTTTCTCTCTTAAGAAACCTTAAAAACAGTGAAGAAATATCAAGCGCTACAGCCTGGTAGGAGTTCAGCTCCAAGATAAACATCTTTAAAGATCTGGGACTGTTTTAACCAGGTTCTTTAATGTGCTGACCTGTCTGCATCTGCTATACTCGCATAAGCCTTTTGTTCCTTTGCAGTCATTGGCCATGATCTGCAAAGCCAGGTGTTCAAGAACAGAGAAAAACAGTTAAAATAATGGTTGTGGAGCAAGAAAGTCCAGCCCCAAGTTTCTACATAATGTAATTACACTTCTCGTCATGTGTTGCATCTGGTACTAACGCAGAATTTCAGTTACTGTTGTCCATGTTTCTCTTGGCTAGTGCTGGTAGCCTAGGCACTCCACTGTCATTTTCATCAAGCTTCCTGTGGTTCTGAGGAGCAGAAAACTAACACTTTTGCTTAGTAATGAAAAGCTGTCCTGTGAAACAAAACAGCAGCATGAATAGGTGCAACAGAGTTCCTAAATGTGGTTGCAAGATGTTGTTTTCATGATACTACAGTTTCTACACACGTACATAAGAACTTTAGGTACTTATATTAAAAAATAAATAAAAATAGAACCTAATTTTTTAAAAAATTCTGGATGTACGTGATTTCCATTCTGTAATTCAGCCCCCTGATTACTTTAAGCTTATGGTCTGACCAGATTAAAACAAAAAATAGTGCTAAGATCTATTGACTCTTTAATGTTGGAAAAATATATTTTTGGACTATTCGAATGCACAGTGTTTCTTAGTGGGCAAGTTCTGGGACTGGAAGAACACAAAGGGTTGCAAACCTTACACAGGTCAGAAACTAACTAGTACAACTGAAGTTACTTAGGATACTTTGCCAGAGAAGATTTTATTTCCTTCTCTCACCCTATCAGAGAAGTTTAGCAAGCTTTCCTCTCAAATACTTTATTGCATAGGCCTGGAGACATTGTTTCCTGTTTATAACCTGTCTCAGCCTGGGCTAAACCCTCCCATGCACTGCCTGTGCTCCTCTTCCAGTCCCGTTCTCTTCCTGGAGACAAGCCTGGAACCTGGAACATAGCATGCTGGTAGCTCCTGCCTTCCCCAGCGAGCTCAGCATGAGCTTTACTTACACCACCGCTTCCCAACTGCAAAGAAATGTCTTCAACAGCTTCAGTTCCCAAACCTAACACTTCTTTTTACTAAATCAGAACAGATTGCCCTACTTTTTACATCCTAGTAATTGTCCATTAATAAATCCTGCTCCCACTCAGCCTTATCCTTCAGTTATCCAGCAGCATCGCAGGTACCAGCAAGATTCAACTCAAAATTGCTCCCAGGAGGGCAATAAGAAGCAGGCAAGCAGATGAAGCTTTTGCCCTTGGCCAGCATCAGTGATAATAGTAAGTGGTAACATACTGACCTACATCCATCTCCTCAAGTGTGATCTAAACAAAGCCTTGAATGTCAGCGCTCCAGTCTGTCTTTCAGCCCCAGTCTGTTCAACACTTATCAAAATATTTGGAATTAGTGGTGTCATCCCATCCCCCCCCCCCCCCCCCCCACGAGCCACTGGGGTTGGGATCCAGGAAAACCATATGAGGTAAGTAAAAAAGCCAACAGTTTCTGGGCTAACGAAAAGATTACTTTTTTTTTTTCTTCTGCTGAGTAGCTGCCTTACTTATCTGCTTCGCTAATTATCTTCTTGCTTACCAATTAAAATTGCTGATGTTGAAGCGGCCTCAAGTAAGAACCAGTTTAACATTTCACCCCCAATTTGTACCAAACATAAGAAGCACCACACTTTGAGGCCTGGATTTACACTTCTGCTCAACTTAAGCTATTCTTTGTCCTGTGGAAATTACAACTGAAACAAAGGGAACTTCACTTTAGCTATGACTTAGAGCTGTTCTCAAGCCCTCTCGTGGTGCTCGCTGTCACCTACACTTCAGAAGCATCAAGTCACTGCAGAGGTGCAGAAGGCAAGCTCTGCCTGTGAAACGTGCTCAGGGAGAGAGAGAGAGTTCCATGTTTGGGCAAGCATCGATGGAATCCAGCCTCTCTGTGCCTCCAGTGCTTCACCTGTATTGCAGAGAATGTAAAAGATACAGAAAGGGCTTTTAAAAAAAATACCCCCCCCCCCCCCCCCCCCCTTCTAAATACAAATACCTTTCTCTCCAAAGGATTTTTCCTTTTTTTTTTTTTTTTTTTTTTTTAAAAAAAAAAAAAAGGAAATGAAGATTTTTCAGCTGTTTAAATATTTACATTGCTCTTCTTGTCACCCCCTTGGGCTGACAGTGCCTCTCTCCATGAGGTTGTAGCAGCATTCAAAAGAAAAACCTTAGCATACTAAGGCCTATACATTTGTGCTGGTTTCCTCAAATCTGTCTGTCCCAACCAATAGAGGGACACATGATGACAAATCAATTTTAGTTAAAAGACAACTTCATTTGAGACTGTATTTATCTAAAGGACTCAGAATAATCTGAATTTATAACCCCCCCCCCCCCAAGTGATAAATAACTTATATGAAAAATGGTAAATATTGCATGTTCACAAAAATCAGAGAGTCTGTTCCATTCTCAGACTGCCACTAGATTTTTTTATTTAAATTGTTGAGAATCCAGAAAAGTCACAAACTGAGTACTGAAACTGGGAATTTTTATTTTATTTTAAGCAGAGGGATGATAATAAGGAGATATTTTGTTCAGGGAAAAAGCTTTGTAACAAGTGTCACCCATTTGATCAGCATGCTGCTTTGTTCAACTCTACTCCTTTAAAAAGGCTAACAGAAATAATTTCTTTAGAGAGTGCACACAAAGATAAACGCAACAGAGTTTTAGATCTCCAGCGACTGTGCTTATCAGCCACTTTCAAAGGGCATGGAAATGAACTAACTCATTCTACTTCATCAGCAGATTTGGAACAATTCAAACGCTTTGGCCCTGCACGCATCAGATTAGCACATCCATCGTAAAAGGAAGGGTTACAGCAGCATGCATTTGGATTTCTTTTCATAGAGTTTCAGCAGGGCTTGCAACTTGTTTTCTATCTGCTTTACAGCATCTCATAGAGAGGATTCTTCTTGAAAAAAAGATGTTGAAAACCCAGATTCATGACCAACGCATTTGTCTACCTGACTGGTGCTAAATTACCACTATTTCAAACCGTGATATTTAGAAGAAAGTGACAGAAATAACCCATGAAGAATTTATAAAACATTATTGTGAACAGGATTGCATTTATTGTAGAAATGCCTTACTCTTGGAGAAGATGAGGGGACACAATTTTCTCTCAGACTGAGCACGGCAGGTATTGTAGGTACGACTAGAGTTAAATGTATGGCTGTAGATTTCTTTGAACTAGTGCTACACTAGCTGGTCCAAGTACAGAAATGGAGTACAGTAACAGTTTATATACTTAATTCACTTAAGCTGCAAGCAGATTTTTGCAGCAAAAACAGCTTTCTTCCTGCTTTTGACAAGAGGTTTGTGATAAGAGGTTTGCCCCCCTAGGATACTAGCCCTCTTCTTCTAGCCCACTGCTGCCCTGTGTTCACCACTACTTGCCCCGGTTTGTGGCACTTAATTCTATCACCTACTCTTCCATCAGCCTGCGTTAAGAGGACTGCATGCATTCAGTGGCATTCCAGACAAGCTGACTGTGATTATCCGGCTAATTTAATTTTTCCAGACAATTTCTGCAATTTTACCCCAGAGCATTCACAATCGTTTTCGCATGTATTTGTATCCAGAGAAGAGATTAAGAACCCATGAAAAATTCAAGTGTTTGATGCTCCCAAAGATGATCTCAAATTGCAAAGCTTTCCCAGTGAAACTACTGTACTGGCTTTGGCACAGAAGCTCACAAGACTTACTACAGCAAGTATCACCCTATATATTTGTTTAAACTAAAGGTCATGCTGAACCAAGCAAAAAAGAGATGACAATCAGTGGGAAAGAGGTACAGAGACCACTCCACCACAGAGAGGACCATTCTGCCAAAGACTGCTGTATTTATGTGATTTTCTCACTATTGAATACCACCGTTCATTCTCTTCACATATTTCCCCCAAAGACAGAGCTCTGCTCACCATTTGTGTTTAAGTACCAAGCCCTATTTACCTTAGTTGATTCCTGGCAAGATCTTATGATCAAAGAATAGTTAGGATAGGACTTGGAGAATAGGTTTATAGTTTATTAACCACTGCTTGTACCCTCTTCAGCTTCACTGCTAGCATGTCACTACTCCAAAAACTTGGCTTTTGCTCCATGGTGTCAGTAAGAACACTTCTGAAGGGCTTTATGAAGGAGAATGACACTTTGCATTTCAAAGTGTTAAATGAAAATATGTAGAAGCAACAGACAGCTATTAGACAGGCTCTGTTTGCCACTCATTAGCACAATGCTCTGGCAGGAATCCTCTCCATGCATTTTAGCCCACTGTAACCCTTGTAATGCTGTGGTCTTCTCTAGGCCACAGTGAAACAAGAAAACCTAGCAAGCAGAAGCTATAGCCACACACCTCCACTGCAAAACTGAATGTTCCTCCACCTAAACTCAAACCTAGCCAGTAAAATTGTCCCCATTCTGGAAGCTAAAAACACAACTAACTGCTTAACTTGTAGTTACCTGCATTTTAACAACTCATGCTTTTTCTCTTATAAAAAGAAAAGAAGTTGGTCCTCTGCCTCTCAGCTACTTGAAATAGGGCAGGCTCCATGGAAAGTGCTTTGGTGAGGTGACCACAACCAGGCTCTAGCCAGGGCAGGGAGCTGTGCATGTCTGGAAATAATGTTTTATTGGTCAGTGCTAAATATCAGCCTTGCTGAGTCTGGTATTCCATAGCTGCTTGCAGTATTCCTGTGATGCAGCAACCTATAGCTATGTTACTGCTTTCAGCACCTTCCTCAGTGTGTAAGCTAGACTTATTTTACTAAAAATTGAACTGTCAGACAAGATGATGTGCCATTATACTCTGCCTTTGGGATGCTACAGAGCTTTTTTTTTTTTTTTTTTTTTTTTTTTTAAGATCTATCAGAAGAACATAGTGCATCAGCAGACATGAATTCCTGCATGCAATGGTTCTGAATGGAAACAGTGCTGCTTTATGGATGTGGTTGCATAAATATTTCAGATCAACTCCTATTATTCTTTGCTACCCAGTTCTCCACAGACAAGTTATACCTGCTACTCAAGTATCATGTTTTGGAAATGTTGCTCTATTATAGGGACCTGATTAAGGCGTACTGAAACTAATGCAGAAGTTTTCACTGAGAGCTTCCTTTTTTTCCTCGGTCAATTTCAAGCACTTTAGCAAGAAACCCACCCATTTATATAGCCTACTGTCTAATCTTGGAAGAATATTTTTGTGACAAGCAATAATCAGCCAATCTCAATACCTCACAATACCCAGTGAATGAAACTTGTAGTTAATACCTTTACAAAAAGCCCTTAGTACCATTTATTTCTTACAACAGTATTTTTTTTTTCTTTCCTGGCAATGAAAAACAGAAGAAAAAATATCTTACAAGTTTATAATCAGAAATAGAAAATGCATCCTTGTAGGAGAGTTGCAAAGGAGACAGTTTTTCAGGCAGTGAATATAAGCACAAGTTCAGAATGCAGGCAGTCACAAGAAAAATCAATGTAAAGGCTGAACACTTCTCTTGACACTTTTCCTTTTCTGAATAGCTCTCATAAATTAGTTTTTAGCTTCTTGGAGTGCTTTGCTTCACAGAAGATTTAGAAGTGCCTGGATCCAACATTCCAGTCACTCCACAGAAGATAATATACTTGCTCACCCACAGAAGAATTATATAGAAAGCAAATTTAAAAATGCAAGATCATATCAAATCAAGGAGAGTCAGTCTTAAATATTAATGTCTTATGTCATAAAGGTACAAAATGATAAAAAAAAAAAACACTCCCTATAGGCAATTGAAAAAGCAGCAACTTGGCAAGCAATCAAGAAAACTACAGCCTTGGTTTATAGGTCTGCTCAAAGTGGTTCATCAGAGCGTTGAGGCTTCTGTTCCATTGAGTATGTAAACGTGTGCCCAGATCCCATGGTTTCTAACTGGATACAGTCCTCACTTATATGTCCTATGTCACAAGGGTGCCAGGAAGGTAAACAGATGGATTAGCTTTATAGATCATTAATGTGGACAGTCCTGAGAAGCAAGAGTGGTCTTTGTTCCCTCTTTGCAGGCACCAGCAGCTTGTAATAGTGATCATGGACTGAAAGCAACACATTTGTTTAGTAAGGCTCCCTAAAGTCCCTTTGCCATACTGGAGTCCTTCCAGGGCAAGTCCTCCTAATTGTCTGCTAGTCAGTGCCACACCAACATTGACTTCAGACTAAATTTGCTTCTTATCACTTCAGTCAACAGCACTGGATAAGAACTGATCACTGCAGGGGACTCTAGCTTACACAGCCAGCCATCGCTGGACCTGTCCATCTCATTAATGCAAAGCAGGAACTTCATTTTACCAAAAGGCTGAGCTGCGGCCACTCTTCCTTTCTCTTATTTTCACTTTATCATGGTTGAAGTTTCTTTGTCTTACCACAAATGATTCTTTGCTTTTACAAGAATCTCTGATTACAAAAGATTTCCCCCCCTCCTTCAGGCACATTCATTATTAGGTAGTTAAAACATAACCCAAGTGCAGCATGCCAGTCAATAGTGAAATTATGAGAATTGTAATCTACTCTCCCCACCCTAATGAGCTGATGAGTAAATAACTGTCAGGCCATTGCACTGAGCTATTGATTGTGGCTTCCCAGAGCTGATATGCTGCATAGGTCCCTGCTGCTAAACAGGAGGGATCAATATGGGAAACTTCTAAAAACACTACAGAAAGATTTCAGGTTTTTTAGATGCTTTCTCACATATGCTGGGGCAGCACATCCTCAGTGCTGGATCAATCTTTACTCAGTCTTGGTTGTTAGATCACACTTCCCACCCTGCTTTCTGTGTTTCACCTTGGAAAGGTTAAACATGCTATGTAACCAGGTAGACCCCTGGGACAGAAAAGGCTATTTAGCAAGAAGTGCAGTTTACAGCAGGTATTAAAGCAGGTGGCTGAGAAAATTTCACCTGCAATGGGTACCCCAGAGAAAATTTTCTAAAGGATTTAAGCCTTACTTTCTTCCTCCTACACAACACAGCCATCATGTCACACACATTGGCTTTCCACTTTGCCAAGAGTCACATTCAAAATTGCTTTACTTCCAAAAGCTTTGAAGGGTCTTCTTCACCGAATGTCATGCTGTGTCACTCCTTCTCTGTTCTCCACTCTATCATCCTTCATTTAGTAACAACCATTCAGGGCAAGACCCTTATCTTCTGCTGCAAAAAAAAATTTTTTTATACCTTTCAAGTCTCAGTTGAAAAATTCTTTCCCCTTCTAGACCTCAGCTTATTTTTTTGTCCTTTTATTATTTTGTCTTATTATTTTGTCCCCAATGCTAATATTTACTTGGATAGTCCAGTTTTCTCAAGACCTCTCATTGCTTTTGCCCTCAGATTCTTGAAGCTAGGTACAGAAAGCTATCAGCCTTGAATGTCAATTCTGAAGTTTCTGGCACAGAACCTTTCATTAATTTTATGAAGTTACTTTTCATTTGAACTCCTGTATTTTTACTTTTTTTTTTTTTTAAAGCCCACTTACAGTCATTAAAATCAGAATGAAACATTTCACTTTTACTGAAAAAATAGTTTGCCTTTTAAAAATTTCCAAGGTGTGAAAAATTGCAAGAATCTTACTTCATCTGGAGATCAAGAAAATTCAAGTTCAAGGAAGTTCTCGAGAGATGTTAAATCCAATTCTTTCACTGCTTTACTGTAAAGATAAGACTTAAATGCTATGTAATTATCATGTGATGGACTCACAAGTAGGTATACCTGAAGCTCCAAGTGGAGAGCACACATCTTCAGATAATTAGCTAGTGACTCAAGTCCCTCTTTGATATTATGCCTAAATCAACACCATATGGAACCATGCTGTTCTCCTTCCTGCAGAGCTGACATTCTGTAAGCACAAGCCATAGGAGTTCTCTTATATTTATGTATTGTATTTCAGGATTCCTTTCTGTGAGATAAGAGGACTATCATCTCTATGGGTAGTAACACCAGTGCACTTAGGTTGACCACAAGTTTTCCATCAGAAATGGAATTTTTTTTTTTTTTAAAGGAATGAACAACTTGGATAGAATTTTTCAAATGGAAGAATCCAAGAAAATTTCTAGGGCTTGTCAAACAGACAACATTGTAGTTTTGAAACACTAAAACCTTTTGCTTGCATGGAGAGCCATGATACACTACACTTATTTTCAAGATAAATTTGTTACAAAGTTAGAGTCAGTGCAAGTTTCCACTTTGACGTTTAGATCTATAACAAAAACACTTTCAGAACAGAGTTTTCTTGAGGACAGAATTTATATTTTCTATATTTGCTGTAACAGTTCTTTTAGGCAGGTACATATCTTCACAACTAACATCATGGCTTTTTTGATTTTCTTACATGTTATGGATATTTGGCTTTGTCACATACTTCAGAAGTCTGTCACTGCAAGGGTTATTTTCAATAATGTCAACCTTTTCCTGTTCAAACACAATGCTTTAAGATTAGAAAGGGAAGTGGATTAGACAAGACATTCTATCCCTTCCTTTTACACTGCCTCAAATTGGTTTATCACACAGAAGATCTTTTCAGCAGATAGGTACTTGTCTCCATTAACATGCAGCAGAGGAAATTTAAAAAGTGATCAAGGGGATATGCGGAGCTCTTCACTTTAAACAAACAACAAGAGAGCTCTACATTCAGTTCAGAAAACAGGGAATAAAAAGAAAGCTTAGTCAAGGTAAAAGGGATAACAGCATACAGAGGATAAGTTATCAGGAAAGAAGACCTTGAAGCAAAGCATATTTTGTTCATTTCAATAAAAAACATGAGATTCTACACAAGATGGAAGATTACTCTTTTCTTCTCTGACAGATTCATGTCTATAGCTTTTTTTTTTTTTAATTTATTTTTATCTAGCTGTACTATAATCAATTCCCTTTTTCAGTCTTTACTCCTAACCTATAGATCTCAAGCCCCAGAAGCTAACATTGAAGGTACTCAGGAGATGCTGTCAGCTCTGAAATAAAGAAAAAAATGGAAGCTGTAAGGTATCTATGAAATGAACAATAGACTACACAACAGAATGACCCTAAAGCTATTTCACAGAGCCAGAGTCCAGGCTGTTAAACTTGATATAAACAGCTAGATCAGAAAACAAAAAGTCTTGGTTCTTAAGGGACAGTTTATTGCAGTCAAGGCTCCCCAGTGTATTACTCGAGCCATGGATCAAAAATTTAGAAAATAAAACACTCTAAGGCCTAGTAACATTCAGTGCTTGCAGTAAGGACACATTATTAAGACTTCGGTGCATGAATTAAGCAGATAGATCTAATCATGCAAAGTATGATCCCAGCATCTACTAATCTAGGAGGGATACACCCACATTTTCTCAAGGAAAAAGAAAATGGTATATGATCACAGAGAACAGGAGGAACCCACTAAAAATGACAACCTCCCCTTGCTAAAAATCTTAAAAAAAATAATAATAAAAAATGCACCTAGTCAGAGACCAGGACCTTCCTCAGCATTAGAATCGCACCAGGTTTTTCTTCATGTTTCTTTTTGTGGGTCACCTTCCACATGAGGCAAATCTCAGAGAGTGCCTGTGAAAGTGACAATCAATAACATGAGGAGGAAAGGTTAAAGAACTGATATAATACCCCCTGTCCCCCTCTCACCTTGGGACACAGTGCTGATAGACAAAGAAGCACAAAAGAATAATCCCCCAGACCAAAAATTGGATATGCAGGGGAGAACAAAAAAGACTCCTCTGTATTTGAGATGTCAGCTGGCATACACCAATGCTATAGCTAGTGGTCATAGCCAACATTAATCAGAGCTGCAAGATGGCAGATTAAAAATGCTTAAAAACCTACAAAGTGCCTACATGAAGGTACTTTGACAGCATATAATTATGCTGAGAAACTCATTGGCCACTGGACGCTCATTAAGGCTGAAACCATCAATCACAGTTGAAGAAGGAGTGGACATCTGACAGTTATATAATAGTGCAGATGACCCCAACACTTGAAAGGGCCATTAAATCTCCACTTTCTGGTCTTAAGCCAACTGTTCATGACTAGACATTAGGATGAAAGCTTTAAGGCACAGAAGTAGCAGCACAGGTTATTTCTCTTCCTAGTGCGTGAAGGAATTTTCTTCTCGAGTTCTTTGTTATCCGACTAGAATTCTTACCTATAATCAGGATATACTAACTAGATGGAGGCACTAGCCTCCAATTATTGCATCTGTGAACAATTTCTACAGATTCTTTGTAATCCATTATGATGTTATTCCTAGTGTGTACTAGCTACTGTTCAAACAGTCATAGAAACTGTATTCTGCATCCCCTTGTATGGTAGGCAGGTAGGTAAGTACAGTTTCTGCCTTATTATACACACTACAAGAGCCCCTAGTGTCTTCTGCAGACTTCCACAACCCCATTCTAGGGGTGCAAGTTCTGATGGCTTGTGCTAAAGTGAAGTTGTGAATCATGGTAATGAGGTCTCTCCCCTCCTTTCCCCCAGGAACTCTTGTAGACTCCTTTCCAACTGGAAAGATCACAAGAGAGGAAAGGTTAGTGGGCCTCTTTCTTGCAGGACTGGCTGCAATCCAGGCCCAAGCATCTGCTGGAGAGCTCTCTATTGCTCTTTTCATATCAGATTTGGCTGGAAAATCTGGTAACAGCTGCATAAGCTATGTTTGTGATCCATACAATTAATTGGCAACTGGCAAATCTGTCATTGCTCATCACTAGGTGACAGCAATGCACTTCTGTGCATGCCTTGGACTGTTACCAAGGTCTTGACTCTGAGCAGCCTCGCGTGGTTCCTGTTTCCCTGCCATAATCATAGCCATATGGGAAAGCAGGGGAAATAAGATGCACTTGGGGAGATAACTGCGCATGGATGAGGTGCCACAGTCCCAAATTGGAGAGAAGGTACCAGCTCAGTAAACCATGAAGTAAAAACAGTGGCAGGGGATTAGGATTGACCCCAAAGCATACGTTGAAATATTGGCTCCCTTCTCACCATGGGGAGCACATTCAGAAGAACTCAAAACAACTGCATTATATATATGGCTCTCCTACATGCTACAGCTCAGGTGCTGATGATGTTGCAATATAAGGCATAGACACCAACAGCAGAGCAGCTTCTGTGTGATACCATACATCTTACAACCAGGAACGTACATGCTGTGTTGCAGGGAAGGGGTACCACAGCAGGAATGAAGTCAATTGTAGCATCTCCTGCCTCCCCTCCTGGATGCAGCACAGTGTCCATCATTTGCACTGGCAAGACCATTTGGGTACTGCACTGTGAACAAGCTGGTCAGTGGGCTCAGCTGGCCTTGGTCCCATTGGGTCCCTGCCCCCCATTTCTTCTTGCAGCCAGGCAGATCCTGGTGCAACACCCCCAGGTGTTATTGCAGCAATGCAGAGAGCTGGGGAGAGCAACAGCAGAAGGCAAGGATATTTTATCCTGTCCTCCAGTAAGCAACTTGGTCAATTTATGTTTTCTGAAGAGGTTACAATTTAAAATAAAGAGTAGGTAGAAGTGAGCCCACAGGTGGAGATGGGGGTGAGGAGGGAGGGAAGCAAGACCAATATCTAAACCAAAGCAAACAGACTGGATGCATGACCGATTCAGAGCCAAACACTACTTCAGCGAGAGCAACTATAATTTAATCCTCCAATTTCTACAGGAATCTAGTCTAAATTTAGCAGCGTGCATGCATATGTATGTCCACATTCACATAAATCTTTGGGTAAGAACAAGGAACATGAATATCTTCAGCTTCACTGAGTCTCCACCCTGCTGAACATGGGGGGAAGAATAATTTCTTATTTATAACTGATAGGTCATTTATTTATAAACAGTTTCTTCATACTCTCATTTTTTCTTCTCACTTTATATTTTGTCTTTGCTCTAATTCATTTATGATAATTATTTTAATTCTGAAGTTGGCTTGGCTATAGGCAGTTTTACAGAACATAAATCAAGCTCTAAACCATTTAAGGTCATTAGAGCCTCCATGGCAAAAAAAAAAAAAGCAAAAAAGCTGTTTGTGAACAAGAGAGCTGTATGCTATGAGGAACCTACAAGGAACGGTTGCATCTCTGGATTGACAAAACATTAAACTGCTATGAGAGCACAGAGAAAAGTTCAACTGAGAAATAGAAGATACTTGTGTCCATACTTTTGAAAAAAATAAACTCTCTGGATTATTAACCCACAGGTAACAGGGAACCAAGCGTTTTTTCTCCCTCGCTTTAGGGTGATAATCTGGGTTTATTTCTCTCCAGAATGGAATCATCCACTAAAAAGCTAGCCATTTTGTTCTAGCCAGAGGTGCTCATCCTACCATAAAATATCTTTGATTCCTCATCCTTACAGGAACCAAACCTCTAGAAAAGAGCATACAAAGGAAGCTGCCAGTTCAGACATTCAACTTCATGACAGGACAGAAGTGGAAGTAAGGTTTAGCATGATAGCCATACTACGGACACTTAGGCAAGCAATATTAACATATAGGACTTTTCTCCTCAGTCATCAATAGTCCCACAGTCTTTTGGAAGGTCCAATAGGGCCCAGCCTGATCCTCCGCTAGGCAAGATCTGGGTGCACAGTTGCAGGAAGGGACAATGAAAAACAAATTAAAGGAGCAAAACTTCCTCTAAGTTGTTTGTCATTAGCTTGACTGGCTAAATGAAGGGCATCTGGGCTATTCTCTAGAACAGAAACAGATGAAGTTACGAAGAGTTGAGTCCTTGATTTTATCTATATTTTTCCCCACTTTTTAAGGATTATTTTAGACCTTGTTCTACAGAAAATGAACTCCATCCTGGGATAGCCCCAATCCTCTTCAGAAAAAAATCAGTTCTTCAGAAAAAAACATTTTTTCTTCAGAAAAAACAAAAAACTATCCTAGACTCTCAATCAAATATAGAATTAAACCTGCAATTTGTAACTAATAAAA
Source organism: Aythya ferina (assembly GCF_964211825.1). Taxonomy (NCBI): domain Eukaryota; kingdom Metazoa; phylum Chordata; class Aves; order Anseriformes; family Anatidae; genus Aythya; species Aythya ferina. Next base: position 3,429,423 of record NC_140316.1, read on the forward strand.
AACCCTCTAAAATGTGTCAAAGAACAAGTAGTGCTGTACTGAAGTACTGTTAGCATTATGCAGTGCAGTATGTGATCCTGAAAACCTACATCAAGTTGTAGAGCTCCTTCTTGCTTCTTCTACACTTCCACTCCTCCACTGACTGCAAACTTCCCTGCCTTATATTCGTTCCCCTCCCTACCTGCATCTAAACTCGGTCTTTACCACCAGCTCCTGGTCTGCAGGAAATTTCTTTTCCAGCAAGTGGCACTTGCTCCCCTCAGCCCATTCAGTATCTGGCATCTTGGAAAACAAAGTTTCTTAAGAAAACATGAGGCAATGACATTGTGCTTAAAGGACACTAATGATTGGTAGGGGACTGACTACTCCCTGTAATGAAAGGCTGTGTGGAACAGGCTTCAACATTTGCAGCTCTTCGGGGAAGTGTTGTTGTTTTCCTTCTTTAAATAAATTTTGAAAAGACGACAGGTGAACTCTAACTGCAACTCCCTCTGTAGGCAATAAAGCATCTGATGGAATCACTGCACATCTGTGAGTGAAGTGATATGGATTAATCAACATACATCATCATCTATATGGAAAGTATTAAAGCCTTCCTTGGACTGGTTTGCAGGAACATCCTCTTGACATTACTTTGATATTCATATCTCTGCCTTTATTTGTTCCTTATCTGTTGGGGTGATGGAGGAAGGTTAGAAAAACAAATCACAGCTTCCGAAGTAAAATTCTTCCCTATCTGCCCTAAACTTACACACTGTAAATAAGGGTAGATAGCAGGTTAATTTTCTCCATTGGTTTTCATTCATGTGCCACTAGGGAGAACAGCTGGCAATTTCTTTCAATTATTTTTCCCCCCTTTATGGGAAATGTAGAAAACTGATGTTTTACAGAGAAAAAGTTTGCTTTACCTTAACTCTCCAGTTAGTTTTCTCATTATTAGAAAACCCATTTTAAAATTTGAAGAGCTGTGATTCCACATTAATTTAGACAATATAAAAATGCATTTCGAATTTGAAATGACTGAAATTAACAAAACAATGCTTTCCAAACTTCATATAGCCTGGAGGGGAAGAGAGAAGGAAGATCAGCAAAGATACTTTTTGATTTATAAGACTAAAGATACATAATTTTTAGCCAATAGAATTTACTTAAATGAAATCTTATTAAAGCTCTTCAGACAAACATTACTCCCTCTCCTGCTTCAACTCATTATTTGAATAAATGATAAGGTATATTAAGAGATACCAGTGTTGATTTTCCTTCTTCCAGATGAATCTTCTGCAGCTTAAAACTGCTCTTTGCTGATCTGGATCAACAAGTAGCCCTATTCATCAACTTACCCTCTGAAGTGTCCCTAATTCTTAACGCAGTTCGAGTGCCAGATAAGATCTTTCTGAATAAACCTACTCATAAATCTTTGTACATAAACAGAGGTAAACTGAAAGGAAAAGGAGATTCAGGGCCAGTTACTTGCTTTACTCAATTCCTCTTTATCAGTTCATCTCTGGGTGCCTACAGCTTGGCAAAGGCAGAGAGCACTTTTGTAGCAGCCAATTCTGACTGCACTTGGAAAGGTTTACTAGCATGACCTTTTCATTCCTGTATGAGGATGCAGAACAAAGCCAAAAGGGAAATGTTTTTGAGACAGAGACATGTACTGCATCAAATACAGCTAGTAGCAGGACATGTTCAATAACAAGGATTTGCAGGTGAGAAGAATGGCCAAGTCCAAATAGCAATGATTAGAGCAACCAGAAGAGCTGGAAAAGAAGTTTAGTCCTGTTAGAGACCACTGGTCAGCCTCCAACAAGCAGGGGTCAGGGCTAAGTTTGACTCCGCAGTCATTCTACTTCTGCAAGGGCTGCAGGTACCAAAGCAGCTGGTGCTGGTAGTGCTGGAGAGAAGCCACTGGACACAGTAAACTGATTTATTTCTTATCTTCCCCAGCTAATTCTCATATGTGCTTTTCTGTTTAAATCAATGGGATCATTAGGAATGACTTGCTTATGGCAGGAGTTTATTAATATTAAACAATAGAAGAGAAGAAATAAAGGGGGCACTAGGGAACATTACAGGCCACCAGAAGTACACTTCTTAGGGGCTTGCTTCCACCGTACTGATAAATTATGTCTCTATTGCTTGTCAGCTGCAGGATAAAACAGGGTATCTTTATTAGCAACAATGTACTCTAATTGGAATTTTAGAAGAAATTACTTGCTTAAGAGCTCACTCACCACTAATACGAATATGCATTACTTTGTTATAGAATGGAATGGAACATTTTAATAGTAACAGCCTATTTTGACTAAATTTATCTCTGTATCCTGACAGTGTAATCTTGCTTTAGCACTATGCCTGCCAGTTATCTTAAAATGGTAATTCTGTCTTCCAGTTAGGGAATAAAGCTTTAATAAAAATATTTATGCAACAATATTATTTTTCTTAATGATGCCCAAGTTGCACAGGCTCAATGTATTGTAGCTAAGCTTAATACCACCCAAAACAATTACAGTTAATTCTTCTTAATCTAACAGCAGTTGGACTTAACACATTAATAAATGACAAAATGGGAACACTATCAGCAAAGTCACAGAAGTTAAGTCAGCAGAAGTGAAAAGATGTATGCTCCACAAGACTGAAAGAAATGCACCGCAGCTGCTTGGACTACACAACCTTACTACCTTATGCTGTTACAGTCATATCTTTCTAATTTAAGTGCTCAAAAGTCAGTTTGACAATTCCAGAATAGTGACAATTAAAAGTGTGGTCATGGAAAATAAAGTAAAAGCAGACACAAACCAGCAAAGAGACCATCCATCTTTTTGCAAATGAGCAGGTGGAGAAACCAGTGCAGAATTACAAGAACAGACAAAAGAACCAATTGAGCAAACAAAGAACATATGGTCCAGAGACACCACAGCACCATCTGCCTCTGTTTGCAGTGGAAATGGCAGAGTTGGGAATAAGTCTGTCTTTTCAGCAGTGGCTGGACTCTTCCCAGAAGGAATACTGCTCTCTGAAAGAAGACCTACTAGGAATAACTACCCTTGTCTACTTAAGAAAAAGCTCACATTCCAGCTTCTGGCTGCTCTTATCTAAAGCTTTGCTATTTTGCTTCTCCCTGAATCTCATGACTTGCAAAACATATCTGGCAGCCCCAGCTCAGGAATATCTTCCTGTTCTCTGAACACATCAGCTGATTTTCTGTGCACCAGAGGTACAGCAATCAGCATGCATCCCTTGGTGCTGACTGTGCCTCTTCAGCAGCAGGCACAACAAAACAGACTGCACCTGCTGACCCTAAGTTCATCTTTAGTTCCAGGTAATGCAATTCACATGCATCTTGTACTGCAACCTGAACACACAGACCAGAGACTTGAAAGAAGCAGTGAGCTTGTATAGGAAGAGGAGTCTGAAGTACCCTCAAGGTATTACAGGTATGATGTACGTAGCTTGCTGCATAAACATCCTCCCATGCCTGTTAGAGAACCGGTACATATTAAAGCATTTTGAATCCCACGATACAGCAATTGCAATATTTTAAGCAACATTTAAACCTCTTTCCTTTGCAACAGAATTACCTATTGTTTAAGAACAGATTATAACTTTCCCAGTTTCTTCACATTCAATCTTCATTATAACCTGATCAATACATGACTCTTGTCCCCTTGCAATCAACTGCCAATACTTCCAGCTGCACGATCAATGCCTGTAGGTCTTAAGCCTTTTACCATTTTGCTGTTAGTTACACTGTTCAGCACACCAGATCACCTACCGATGCAATCAAACTTTATGCACATCTCTTCCTGGGGGGACACATGTTTTTCCTGGGAAAGATGAACTTTATAAACTGAGAGATTCATGAAAATACTCTCTCATCCTCATACCTATCAAAGCAGATTCCAAGCAAGAATTGCTTCATGCTGGTTTTATTTCAGAATTTCAGTTGGCAAGCATGGATAGATATTTACTAGATATGTAGGGTGGGCAGAAACCAAGTTTTTGTGAACAGAAAAAATGAAAGTGAGAGATACTTCTCTTAAAGGACAGAAACCAAATAATCATTTACATGTCTAAATGTTTCTGAACTCTGGCTTGAATATTAAATAATTTACACTTACCACAATCATCTAATTAAGACCACAGCTGAATTTTCTAAGGATTGAACTAGTTATTTTTCTTATTTAAGCCTCTTTACCTCTTGCACTAACTGCACTAATAACAGAAGAAATAAGTACCGCTATTGTCCTGCTGTATCTGTTCTTCTTTCAGAAGTTTCATTTTCCCCTCCTTTCTCTAAGATATAATTTCATTTCTAATCACTGGTTTTGGTTCCATTTTATTTCCATTACCATTTTTAATAATAGGAAGAAGATGAACTCTAAGCTGGTTTAACCATGCATGATCATCACTAACTGTGTGAAGTTCTCAACTAATTTCAGCATCCACATGTCTCAGGACTCAACTGACTTGCCATGCTATTTTCTTTACACGTTCTTCTGAATTGCTTCATTAAAGTACATTTTAAACCCGGTTTATGTTAAACTATGAGGTTAACTGAGAACAAAAGCAGTCAGCTTTTTGTGCATGTACCCCTATGTGATGAACACAGCCCTTGTGACCAGTGTGAGCACTGTTTCTAGGAACAGTTTTAGAGTCAGATGCTATCCTCACCAGGAAAGAGCTGTGCCTCATATTGCACAGAGAATAGGCAGAGCTAATAGGAAATCTGTCTTGCTAAGCTGCTACATTGCCTGGGCCAGGAGGTACTAGGAAACTGGTTAAGTCTTTGGCCCTACCACCCATATCTTCAGGTAGTGCAGTTGCACAAACACAGCACTGCTTCCCCCCACCACAACCTCCCTCACCTTTACCCCTTATTATTAAGTTGCAATTTGCTTCTCACCTAGAGCAATTCAACAACATCCTAGCCCATATGCAGGTCTTTCAGCAATATCCTTCCCCAACCTCCTCCAAGCAATGAATTTTTCTGAAAAAATAGAGAAGCATTGCATGAAACTGGGTTAAGTCAGCCAAAGGCAGGGAAATAATTAATTTACATTAGGAGAGCATTACACCTAAGCCTGAGAACTGCACAAAATGCCTCAGTACTGGCAGAGTAGTGCATCAGGACAACTATGCTTCTTCTGAAATCCAAAATAATGCTCAGAGCAGTTCAGTGATGCACCAGGTAGAACAACAATAGTACAGAGGAACTCAGACTTCAGTTTTGCTTTCTGGAGAGATGAGAGTAGATCAAGCACGCAATTAAGCAAATTAGCCATTGTTTTAAACCTGAACTACATCAGCAACACCTGAGAGATTTTGAGCCAGTACACTAATTAAAGAGATTAAAAGCTTTCAAAAAATAATTCTTATTATCCACATTTTCGCATCCTGCCTTGGTTACCAGAAAACTGTAGTCACTTGGCTTTGAGTATCACCATTCAGTATTCATTTATATACACACACACTGCCACTACTTCTGCTTAAATTTACAAGCTGTTACTGCAGTATCCTCTGCCTCTATTTACTACTTTTTCCAGACTAGGGAAAACCCAACCATAAATTGACCTCTTCTGTCTTAGTTAAAGCAATTCTTCTGCTTTATAGTTACCCCAGGCAGCAACATTTAATCACCTGCTTGAATTTATACATTTTCATTTAGGCACACTGCACCTCCATCACTGTAACTGATGTGGTCCAGGAAGTCATTTGCTCTAAATAGGGGTAAGTGTCCTTGGCATTTGTAAAGCAGTTATCCCCATCAGGTACGTTCATTGAAATCACAGGGCAAGCTGCTCGTTACAACTGCAATTCATACCAGGCTTAATTTCCAACATGATGTAAATGGAATGTATCGTGTTGGGCCATAGAACAATACATTTACCTGCCTGGTTTCAAGGTTCATCTTCATTAGAACTTGTATTCCAAGGTTAGCTACAATAAATCAGCTCTACCAAGAAAAGATTCCAGTAGCAGCAGCTTTTCCAGTCTTCATTTAAACTCATCTCTACCTGTAATTAATGCTTCATCACTGTCCTTGAGGGAGAACATCTGTTTTTACAGCTCATGCTAATGTTCTGTTAAATATAACCATCTTTACAGTTCCCAGAAACATATTTGGCACATCCTAAACACATTGCATCAGATTTTTCTGACTACAACAGTTTTCCTAGCCTCTTTCCCCTCCCTTTGCAGATCCCAAGCAACAATTTTTTCATTAAATGACTAGGAATTACCATCCTACTTCCACTGCCTAGAGACATCTGAGCTGCAGTACAAGACCATTATTATTATGTTATCATTATTCTTAATTACACTAAGCCACAGTCACAAATAGCCCATGATATCACCATTGCTTTCCTCAGTAATAACAGGTGGTGATGGTAAAGTGTGATGACAATTAGGAAAGGGATACTAAGACTTGCAACAAGCATGCATTTCTTTTATGCTTTTCTTTCCTTATAAAATACTGATGCTTTCCCTGATCTCTACTGTTTCACCATAAGTACTTGCAGTTTGCAAGTACTTAGATTGCTTGCCCCACTACAGTTGTGAGACTTTTGGAACCTCATTCTTCTGATGGTCAGAAAACACCTTTCTGCTTTCCTAACAGAAGCACTGAGATTTAGCAAATTTGCTAATACATGATACACATCTCTACATGTTACAGACATGCTGAAGCAATAGAAGAAAACATTTAACAGGTAGCATCCCACTGTTCTGGGAGATGCTTAACACCCACATCCCATCAATCCCACTCCAGAAGTTGCTGTTACATTCAGATAAGGTCACAGGACTAACATCTTCAGAAAAATCCAAGCCTAAAGATTATAGGAATACTAAATATGTGAAATATGCTTCGTTCTCATATATGATAGAAAAGAACACATGCTCCAGGAAGTGTTGGTCAGGACATTCTGGGCTAAGCCAACACATATCCATTATCAAGACAGAAATTATTTTTTTTTACCTGCAAAGTGAAAGCAAATGACAAGAGAAGGTAATTCTAATGATCAGAGATTGCAGAGGTGACAGTCTGAAAATCAAATAATCATATTACCAGCAGAGCCATTTTAAAGAACGTATAGCTGAGTAGTTTGATAAATAGCACCTCATTAGCAGAAACTCAAAGTGCCAGAGGTTAGTGAGAGTTAGAGTCCAGACAGATTTGTAACAACATTTCCAAATTAAACCCTTCATTTAGAATATCCAGATAAAGCAGAGGGTGAGTTTTCCAGCTCCTGTACATTTGTTACCCTAATCAAGTATCACCCGTCATTTTCTCTCCAGTATTCCACAAAAAGAAAGATTTTCCCTCTCTCTGCATACAACTGTCTGGTGTTTTCAGGTAAAAAGCTTTAATTGTTAGTACGTGGCAAGCATAAGCATGGGAGGATTTGCACATCTGATGTTTCCTAAAGAGGAAACAAGCCCTGCAATCCAATTAGCTGCCTTTGATGGTAACCTTAATTTCTAACCTTGAGTAAAACTCTTTCAAGTAAGCCATTATGTGCTCTGAGCTCCCACTGTGCCTGGTATTTATTTGTCACTGTCAAAAATGCCAGAAACTAACATGTTACAACTCTGAAAGTTTAACAAGTAAGGGTATTATAGATGCTGCTAATAGCTGCAAAAGCATTTGGAATCTCATTCCAGGCTTCTGTTAGACTCATTGTAGACTTAGCACAGACAAGGATAATTGAGCAATCATATGGGAGGGATTTTTGTCATGGAAGAGACTGTTACAAATTCAGATGCCAAAGAAAGAACAGGAGAACCTAAGGAGATCTTGAGTCCTAATCTAACAATGGGTCAAAAAATCACCATGCAGTCTCCCATCAGCGGCCACCTGGACCGCCAACCAGTTCCTCCTCCAGAGCCTCAAACTGGTCTGGTTAAGCCAGCTAGCAGACAGGTACATCAGACAGATCTGAAAGAACACAGGAAGGACAAAGCTAACCTATTGTCTCTTAACAAAGAAATCTGTTTCAGAATTAGCAAAAACAATTTCTGCTTCTTTCCCTCAGAAATTCAGCTCTGCCTCCTCTCCGTTACACTGCCACCCTACAGGCAAGCTTCCCTGAAGCATTGCACTATTTTACTTCTATGAGACAAAGTCGAGGCCTTTTAAGCACAATGAATCTAACAAAAAGAAGTTACCTTTCTCTGTAATTTCAGAAGGCTTCTCTCTAAACAAAAACTCTTCTTCATCCTATAAGCCACACAGCAGGAAAAGCACTATCTATCCACCACCTCCTTTTATATGGTAAGAGCACCTGCTTACCAAATGCTAATTTATGATAATTAGTTATCAGTTGTGAAAATCTCCATTTTAACCTGTTTCACATCAAAATACCCAGCACTTCTAGCTTGTCCGATTACCCTGTTCTAACTAGCAAATAAGTTGACCTTGCACTTGAAGTTAATTCCTGCCTTGCTGACTTTTAAATTCATGAGTCTTTGCAATGTGAAGTTATAGATTTGTCTATGTACAGTTTCTCCAGTAAACTTTTCCTAGTTATTATTTTAGAACTCATATAAACATGTTTTTAAGTAGTGCATGTTTGGTAAAATATTCTGTTAAGTCATAAGTAGTTGCTCTGATTAAATTGCCTTCCTAATGAAGACAATTCCTCTCTACAGACAAGCACTTGTATTCTTTTTAACCATTAAAAAGGAATTATTAATGAATAGTATTTTTTGATAAGGGCTCTTGTTTTCCTTCTGAGATATTTTGCAACATTATTCTTGCCTACAGTACACTTGTTTGTGCTTTAGTAAAACAGCAGTGGAAGCCGGCCTGCTGCTATGATCTGGATCATTCCTAGATCCTTTCTTGTCAGAAATATTTTAGCCTTTTTATAGGAAAAAACAAACAAACAAACAAACAAAAATCCAAACACCAACAACCACCACAGAAACAAATAAAGTTTTTTTTTTTTTTAATCCAAGTTCTTAATTTTCAATCTCTACCAAAACAAACAAACAAACAAACGAACAAAACAACACAAAAACCAAAAACATCCAGTTCTGGAATAAATTAAAAGTGGCTCAACTAATATGAAGATAAATTAACTGTAAGTGAATAATGTTGATATCATGGGTACCAGATTTGCAATAATTTACTCATTGAAGAGCTATAAGCCAGTCAATTTGCATTAGAATGGTTAAGTACTTTAATTCAATTATGGAATTACTATTGGGTGATTAAAGACTGAGAACAAATAACAAATAAGTCTGAGTTCATTTTATTTATCTACTAGCTAGTAACTACATGACTTAGCAAGATTGTTAGCTTAATTAAATTTGTCCCTATGGAAATTTATCTCACGTTGGTAAAAAAAAAAAAAAAAAAAAAAAAAAAAAAGTACACAAAGAGTCACTTTGGAATGACTCTAGGAGTGTTCCAGATGAGGAACTGATGATGCCTTGTGCACGTGTAAGGTTTTATCAAAAAGAAAAGTCTGTGGGTAACCATTCCATGCTATCTGTTGTGAACCTGCCTTAGCCAAATAGGCATTTAGTATTCTTCATTATATATATATATATTTATTTTATTTATTTATTTATTTATTTTGGGGTACAAAAATTTCCTGATACCTAGTCACTTAGCATTGTGAGCCAGCATCTCAGGCACCTTTGGCCTCCTCCAGGCCCTAGGCATTACCTTACTGTGCTCACTCCAGGAAAAATATTTCAGCTGGAAGTTACTATAATCTGTATTCAGAAGGCCGAAATGTAAAAAAAAATTGTTATTTAATGTGATTGTCCTGTTATTTGTCCCTTTAGCACTCCAAAGTGATTATTTATGAAAATCTCACTTCTGCTAAGCATTATTAAATCTGGTTAATGGACAACAACTTGTATGATATGTGAATGTGCAGAGGGTGCATGTATAAAAATCCTCCAACACCACTAAGTTGTTAACAAATCTTGGCGTACAGTTGTTCCTTTTGGCATGCTGAAGAGCACTTGGCAATGGTTATAGGAAGCTGGAGTGCTTTGATCACTAATTATAACTCTGCCCTAATTGCATTACTGGACCATTGACTTTTCCCTCACCCCATTCTCTTTAACTGACTCTGTCATTATATCCTTTACATATTTTGGTAGTTGACTTTCTATAGAAACTGTACTGCATGTGCTAGGATGTGCCCAAGCCTTCTAGGTGCATGCGATGGACCAAATAATAAACAAAAAATATTATTAATAAAGTAAGTTAGCATGCAGTTGTGTCCCTAGAATAAAGGGAGAGTGTATTTGTGCATTCGAAGCTGGCATTAGCAGTGTTTTCCATTTAAAGATATTGGCAATTTAAGTATTTCTGGTCATTTGCTCATATTGTACTGATCAGATTTATAATTTCTCCCAGATTCCTCCAAGAAAATGATTTAGCATGCAGTGCAGATCTTCCCTGTAAAAGGACCAGCATTTTTAATTACAGTCATTTCACAGGATCTAATAGCAATAAGGTTCCCATAAATGTTCAGAATCTAACAAGCTTCACAGTACTTTGCAAAGAGTAGCCATCATTCAGCAGAAATGTTAGATTGCCCTTTATTCCCTTTCTCTATTTCCCAGCAAGCATCCCAGGAGGATCATGAGTTTTAAATTTTCTCAGGCATGAAGGGATTGTGTGCCCCTTGAGCCTTTGTATTATGATAATGCATACATAAAGGTAAGTTTTATTAATTGGAGCTCTATCCACAGGGGTTACTACAGTGAAGGAGGCAGAGGAAAGGGAACTGAATGGAAGAAGGAGTGACCCTACTGAGTAGTGATTACAGGATCCAAAATTCAATTCTGATATACTCCCCCCTTGAACCTGCCCCTCTTTACCTGTGCACTGATTTAATGTGAACTGTTCCAGTCAGCACTTATTTTTAACAACTCACTCCAATTTATTGTTTTTTAAAGAAATCAATACTCCAAACTCTCCTTTGCACTTGTCTTAAAAATTGCTCTCAGGCAAGATTGGAATTCATTACTGTAGCTTTTGCATAGAAGTACCCAGAGTTCATACTCTGTGACTTCCTAACAGCTCTCTCTGCCTTCCTAACACCAAGAGCACAGATGGGATAGATTTCCCGGTATTTTCCCCATTGCCGTCAAATTACATGATATTTCACTCCTGATTTGCATCCTTCTACATTTGCAGCTCTTATCATTGTTTTCTTCTTATATACCTTTCCCCATTTTAATAGCTGAGGGATATGCAACATTTTGATGATGCCAGCTCCCAGTCTTCACAGAATCACAGAATTGTCTAGGTTGGAAGAGACCTCAAGATCATCGAGTCCAACCTCTGACCTAACACTAACAAGTCCTCCACTAAACCATATCCCTAAGCTCTACATCTAAACGTCTTTTAAAGACCTCCAGGGATGGTGACTCCACCACTTCCCTGGGCAGCCCATTCCAATGCCTCATGACCCTTTTAGTAAAGAAGTTCTTCCTAATATCCTAACTAAAATACCCCTGGTGCAACTTTAGCCCGTTGCCCCTCGACCTGTCACCAGAGAATAGACCAACCCCCACCGCTCTACAGCCTCCTTTAATGTACTTATAAAGAGCGGTAAGGTCGCCCCTGAGCCTCCTCTTTTCCAGGCTGAAGAATCCCAGCTCCCTCAGCCGCTCCTCGTAGGACTTGTTCTCCAGGCCCCTCACCAGCTTCGTCGCCCTTCTCTGGACTCGCTCGAGCACCTCCATGTCCTTCTTGTAGTGAGGGGCCCAAAACTGAACACAGTACTCGAGGTGCGGCCTCACCAGAGCTAAGTACAGGGGGACAATCAATTCCCTAGCCCTGCTGGCCACACTGCTTCTTATACAAGCCAGGATGCTGTTGGCCTTCTTGGCCACCTGAGCACACTGCTGGCTCATATTCAGCCGACTACCCACCATCACTCCCAGGTCCTTCTCTGCCTGGCAGCTCTCCAACCATTCCTCTCCCAGCCTGTAGCTCTGCTTGGGGTTATTGCGCCCCAGGTGCAGAACCCGGCACTTGGCCTTGTTGAACTTCATACAGTTGGCCTCAGCCCATCGGTGCAGCCTATCCAGATCCTCCTGCAGAGCCTTCCTACCCTCGAGCAGATCAACACACACACCTAAGTTGGTGTCATCTGTGAACTTACTGAGGGTGCACTCTTGTAGCAAGAGTCAACGGGACTAAACCACTGCAGACGGTTTCTCCCATCCCTACCTCCCCAAAAGTTTTGAGAGGGTGTAGAGGTGAGATTCTTCACTTTCAGAAATACGAGCCTACATGGCAAATGCACTCTTGCTTTCTTATCATCTAGCCAGGCTTCTGAAGGAAGGAAGAAGGAAAATGTGGTGGCAGCTTGCTCTCCTGCTCCATTATTTATCTGCTCAGGAAGGCAGCAAATGTACTTTGAAGACAATTTGTAAGCTCTGATTTGTCTCAGGGAACTTCATCAACAAAACGCTTCATATTCAGAAGAGCACATTAAAAAGGCACCTGGATTTAGCAGATTGGCCTAATTACACAGTAGACATTTCTACTGGTTTCAAGTGAGACACCCAGAGAACCCCTTAGGGTTCTCCATCCAAAGACATCACCTACTTGAAAGAGCTCCATTTGTGTATTAAAACATGTGAGGAGGGGAGAAGGAAACAAATGGCATAGATTGTGGATGTATGGGTAAGCCTTTGGACACATGATGGGAAGCAAGTACAAATACAAGAAATTCAGAGATGTATTTGTAAACTCCCCTTTTCCTCCACCAATCTCTCAAAATCCGGTATCTCCTCTGAAAACAAAAATATCACAAAATTTGAACAAAGTTATTCATTAAGTAGCAGGAAAAATGTACAGTTAAAGGAAAAATAAGTTAAATAAGTTTATTTTTATTTTTATTTTAAGGAAGGTAGTTCAGTAGCATCACAATTAAAAAATTCCTTTTTAACTAAGACTACTCATCTCCAACTCTGCTTTGGTATGAAAAACTGAAATCTGGCATTCAGGCACATCTGAAGTAAAATGGGTTTCCAGTTTCAGCCACTAAACATGACAAAGTTTTAGTCATGGGTCTTCTACCTCTGACCTAACACTAACAGTCCCCACTAAACCATATCGCTAAGCTCTACATCTAAACGTCTTTTAAAGACCTCCAGGGATGGTGACTCCACCACTTCCCTGGGCAGCCTGTTCCAATGTCTAACAACCCTTTTGGTAAAGAAGTTCTTCCTAACATCCAACCTAAACCTCCCCTGGCGCAACTTTAGCCCATTCCCCCTCGTCCTGTCACCAGGCACGTGGGAGAACAGGCCAACCCCCACCTCGCTACAGCCTCCTTTAAGGTACCTGTAGAGAGCAATAAGGTCACCCCTGAGCCTCCTTTTCTCCAGGCTGAACAAGCCCAGCTCCCTCAGCCGCTCCTCGTAGGACTTGTTCTCCAGGCCCCTCACCAGCTTTGTCGCCCTTCTCCGGACTCGCTCGAGCACCTCTATGTCCTTCTTGTAGACTCATTCTTCTTTGTGCTAAAGGGCACAAGCAGAGTGCAGCTAAAATAAACCTCTTAAGATCTGGTGTCTGACAGCTGTAGTTTTTAAGATGTGGTTTGACAAAGAAGGGGGAAAGCATACAGTAACTTCAGGAAATTCAAGCAAAATCAAAGAAGGCCTGAGATGGGCCTCTCTCTTCCATCCCACCGTGTCGCTGGCCTATTTGTTCTGGGTATCCTCAAAGCTTGCTCTGAGTAGAGAATGATCTGAGCAGCCAGTAATTTCTGTGCATGTGACAAAAAAGGGAATTAGGTACTTTTTAGAGCTCAGTGTTTTACAAGAGTCAACTGGGGTTGTCCCTTCCCTCCATTAGGTTCCTAGGCCTCCATGTCTCTTGGAGGCAGACTTCGTGTTCTATAGCATATGAAGGCTGGTAAACAAATCTGCCATATCAGAGCTGGAATCTGGGCCGTCTCTCTCATTTCACTCACATTTCTGTCAGATACTGTTTTCCTGTATCACGTTCACACATATGTCTGACAGCATTTTGTACATTCACCTAGTCACATAGCAAAGCCTCTGTATTTAAATATACGCCCTCATCTAGCAGGCACCCCACTGATCCTTCTGGAATGCAAGGTTTCAGAAGCCATCACTGAGCCTTCCCACACCTTCCACAGATTAGAAAATGAATAATTCATAAAAAAGGGCCTGATGTCTCCTGCAGTAGCTCCAGTCCTGCTGGCCCTCCAACTACCTCCCTGCTTCAGCAGAAAGCAATAAACACCATTTCCTAATCTGACAAGTAAGGGCAAATTGACTTAGAGAGTTTAATTACTTTAAAAATATATATAAAAAAACAACAACTGAATGCCATTGGTTGCCATGGCAATACATTCTCATTAGATGGAACAGCTTTGGCAGTATTGGAGAAACCGTCTGTCTTTGTAACTGCTAGTCTTATAATAAAATACAATTATTAACTATAAATGCTTCTTGCTGTTTAGAACTGCAAATGCAATGGCTGATACAATGGTCAAGGTCTGCTGATGTACTGCTACAAAATGTGTGTGCCTATGTCTAACGTGCTGCTGCTGTGGCTGTAGGGGAGGACCAGGCCCAAGCACTGCTATTTGCATAGCATAGGACAACGATGATGTGTGGGTTTGGAGAACTGGGAATGGCTCCCCATTGCAAGAAGAGAAATAATAATACAGTTGCTTAAAACAATTCAAGCAAACAGCCAACCAGTGGCTGTAAATGCTTTATTGACGGAGACAGTAAATAAAGCTAACCAACCACTAAATAGGCAGTTTGGAGCTTAGCCAGTTCTTGCCAAAGGTGAAAGGAATCTCCAGGCTTCCGCTCTTCCAAATATTGAATCCTCATTCAGGTGTATTCAGGCACAAGCAAGATGCCAGAAAAAATGTTGAAAGCTTTGGAGTTACAGGCAAATTCCTACTTAATAATCAGGTCCCCTGTCTGACACACATCTTGTACATGAAATGATTATGCTGAATTTTAGCAAGGCTCTGCATGACAGGCATTAGGTGAATTAATTTAAATTAAATAATCCAATTTCTCTCCTCAAGGATATTTTGCAGTGAATTGTGCCTTTTGGCCAGACTCCCACTCTTCAGCATTTCACGAGGCACATTTATTCCTTATATACCAGATACCACAATGGCCACAAAGAAGATGGCATTAAAATTTTTAAGTACCTAAAAAAGAAACAAACCCAAATATCCTCAAGTTCTGCAAATCATGTCTGCATAGTTTAATAATTATAAAAGTACTAATTAAAATGGAATTGCATAATGAACCTCAGGTCTTGAAAGAAAATGGAAAACGCCAAACTTAACTAAGGTGAGCAATGAATTTATTTCAAAAGCAGCACCTGTGCTACTCCCCCCACACCTCCCTTCCACAACAAAACCAAGAGCAGATATGAGCTGAAAAGAACAGAAGACAACTTTTTCTCAGTACTGCTATAGTCTGCAAAACAGTTTCAGGAGAACAGAAATATTTATGCTAAGTGAAATCAAACTTATTTTTAAGCTTCTTGGTTATGTATTTTTCCATGGTATAATACAGAAGCACATCATATTCTGCCTTACAAACTCTCAAGATACAGAAATACTACTAACCCGATATTACTGTTACAGTCCACTCTTTCTCCTACAACTAACTTTTCCCCAAATTAGAGTTTGCTGTTAAAAATTCACCTAGTAATGCTGAGTCCTTGTCCTTATCAAACAACACATTGTGATTTAACACAGATGAAGTATTTTCTCTTGCTATTATCTCTACATATTTGTATTTGAATTACAGAATGAAATGTATGTGTAATAAATATATGGCATACGTTTCCCCCTGGACTCCAGAAGTGCAACTTGGCATTTTATGTGGATTTTGTTTTAGCTTTTACATTTTTATTACATAGACTTGAAATTGCTTTACTAAGTATATGGATTTTTTTTTCCACTTCACTGTTGACATGTTGTGGGAAAATGTGGCAGGACAAAGGCTACAGGGCTCCCTGGATCCAGTAGGGCAAGCCTCAGTCTAATGCCATAAACAAAAGCTGATCAGTGGACATAAAATTAGGACACGTAGTTAACATAAAATGGATCAGCTATACCAGTGCAATGCATACCTAGGCTCTGCCAGCTGCTGTATTTCATGAAGAAAGGACCGCAATCACAGTGGCAGTAAATCAGTACCTCCAAAGTTGCCAATGTATAATAGTGAGGAAAGGGATTGTGAATATTTCTGTTTTAATAAAATTCTGCTATAATGAGATGCAAAATGGAAGATTGATGCGTTGATGCTTTCTCCTTGGGCTGATTTGCAAGAAATAAATCAGATCTCATCAGCTGGACCTGTGCAAACACAGCGGTGCAGTACAGTGGGATCCAGGTGAATCTGCCATATGTGAGAATGAACAGTATCACCTCCCGCAGTCCCAGCAGCGTTCCAAAAACCCACACCTACTTCACGGTATTGAAACACTCTTCAGTGTTTGTACAGGGTTTGATCATTTACGTGCATTACTTTTGTCTCTCCTAAGAGAAGAAGAGGCCACAAAGCATGCTGTTATTATGCTCCTTCCCAGCTCTGTTTTGAGAGTCTCTTGTTCACCTGAGCTAACCAGCATGTGGAGGAGAGCTGGATCACAGTGACATACAGACCTCATCTGACATTTATTTCCTGGAAATCAATAGGGATGGTATTAAGGACTTGGCCAGAATGGCATAATAGCATGTATTAAACTCAGGAGAAAGAACATTAAAAGGAGAATATACAGGGGTCACAGTTGGGTATCAAAGCAGGGAACCAAGCGGTCAATCCGGTCCCCTGCCCAAAGGAACCCACTGGTGACAATTTACAAGCGCAGTTCAAACACAATGTCATAAGCCGTGAAATCATGAGATGGTGGGTTTCAACAAAAGCCTGCCAGTGCCCTGTTTATTTTCAGCTGCTGGTGCTTCAAGGTGTGGAAATAATTGGAGAAATTTTATGTTGAAGTGTTAAGGTATAAAATCTGGATTGTTTGCACAGAGCAGTGGAATTACAGCAGGGGGTTCCGGAAGAAAAATATTTGGTTTAAGACTAACTAGACTGCCTATATTCTGGGGAAAATAAACATTTAATTGCATTGATTTTGCTCATGGAGATCATCAGGGCTCCTCTAAAGGAAAAAAATCGCTTGCAGCTAAGAACTGGGGCTTCGAACTATGAATCTTGCTTTGTACTGTCAATATATTTCTGAAAATCTCCAAGAGAGCATGTCTGTAGGTGAGGATTTTGCAGCATGGTTTGCAAACGGGCAAGCAGACAAAATAAACATTTCCAAGTCTTCACAGCCTACATTTTTCATGGGCTGGCCTGGGGATCTTAATGGTAGAAAGATGTGCAAGGTATAAAATTCTTTCTACGTTAATGGCTTTGAAAGCATCTCCACTATCAAATTAAAAGGAAAATCATAACTGTATATACAACAGCTTAACACAAGAGATTTTCTATGGAAGGTATTACTCTTATTTTCTCATCCAGTGTTCAGAAGAAACCTCTCTGGATTTTGCTTTTTATGAAGACTAGGAAAGAGCTTGTCATACTGGCACACAATGTAGAAACCAAAATGGATATTGGATTGTTCTTTTAATTCAGAGGATGAGCAGACAGTCATGCAGTATTTATCACTGAAGGGCAGAGGAAACAGTCAATAACATTTTCCCATGTGGGCCATTTTTCTCATTACTTTATAGGACACGTCCAGGACTGTAAATATATGAAACATGGATAAAATTCATCCCAGCACATGAGGCCAGTGTTAAGAGCCAACTGCTTCTAATGCCCTGCTTTGAATGTCTGAACCCTTACATTAATTCCTTTGCACAGGAGCGAGTTTCATCCAACAGATGCTTACCCTAAGCAAGAACAGTGGTTTCAAAATTTCATCATCAAGACTGCTTATAGAAGATAGTGTTCAATAGTTATTAAGAAATTAGAACACAAACCGAAACAGCGGCTCCAAAAAAAAAAAAAAAAAAAAAAAAAAAAAGACAACACACAAACTGACTTGTAAGACTGTACCTTCTGTTTCTCATCTTTTTCCTAATTCCCTTCTTCCTCAAATCCAGGGAGATTTATTCCTGGTGTTAACAAGCACACCAGCTTCAGTCAATTACTCAAAATTAAAAGCAGAGAGAAGAAAGATATAGGAAAGGAGATAACAACATGTAAACAGAGGATCTAATATGTAAATATTACAGATCCTTCATAGTTAATTAATAACATCTGGGATCCTTAAAGAGCTGGAAGGGATTTGTATGAGTTTTATAGCATGCTCTGTATTTTTAAAAAGAAAACAAACAAGCTATGTCAGATTTTGAATTCAAATCTTACTAATAATTCATTAATAAAAATGCCATGCCAGGAGCAGTTCCTTATTGACAGATACAGGAAAGGAGAAAGATGTCCAAGCTGCTTGCAGCTAAACAAATACCTCCCCCTCAAAATACTGTATCAAACCTAGCCTCTAGGGGTTTTTTTGCTCATAAAAAATAATATTTGGCAAAACATCACAACCTTGCTTTATGCTGCTGCTTTGAGAATTGCAATGATTTAGGTATTTTGTTGAAGTGTCAATTTAATTAATTTCACATCTCTTTTCATAATTCCCCTTTTTGCCAGCAGCCTTGCCTCAAACTTGAGGCAAAGAAAACCTAAAACTTCCACAATAGAAGGTCTTCTACCCTCCCATTTGTAAAAAGAAGGAAGCACATAAATGCTACCCCACCGCCCCCCCCCCCCCCCAAAAAAAACAACAAAAAACCAATATATATATATATATTTATAAAAAAAGATTGCAAAGAAAAGTCTAGTATCTGCACAGCTGTGCACTGACCATAGACCACATCAGAGTCCATTCTTCATTTTTTCTCCCAACTCGAATTCTTTATAAACTACTCTCCACTTAAAAAGACAATCAGAGACTAAACACATCTCACCTGAGATGTCTCCATTATTTAATTAAAATAATCTTTGGACAATCTACTCCAGACTTAGGTTTCATTTCCAGTCTCAGAGGAGGAAAGCAATTACGAATTCAAGTGAATTAGTATTCTGCAGCAATATGGCACCTAAAGTGTACTTATAAACAGGAAGGTATTATTAAAAAATAAAGAGCTCCCAAGCTCAGAATGAGTATGCAATTAAGAGTTGATTATGAAACTCTGCCATCATCCTAACCTCACCAAGAGAGACTGCTGAATCAGTACCAGAGCTCTGCTAGCCCTTGGGAACAAGGGCACGAAGCTATTGTTCCCCCCCCAAGGCCTCCAAGGACAAAGCTCAGACTGCAAAGGGTCAGAATTAATTTCATGTGGGCCCACACATCCATCCTGGGATTTAACCTTTGTCTTTGACTGGTGGAAGGTGTTAGCTAATGAGATCTGCTTCGGGGTTAGACAAAAGAGCATTGAGGCGTTTATTAATGCGGCAGAAATAACCAGGCAAAGAATCTATGTTGTATTCCTTCCTCTTCATTTTTGAAGCATGGCAGCCACTTCACAAAAGCCTTCACTACTTTATGGGCACTCAGTACTGACTTTACTTGATGGAGGAGAATTGCAATTAAAAATTATATCTTTACCATTTTTATAAACCATTTTTAACCATTGAAAATGGTATTTTTATGGAAAATGGAATTACTATTAAAAACTGCAATAGCCATACCAGTCAGTATCAGATAGCTTCAGCAAAGGTTTTTGTTGTTGTTGTTGTTGTTGTTGTTCTCGGTGTTATTGCTAGGTAAAGCTAAGGCTGTAAGAGACGCTAGTGTCAGACATAGTAAAAACTGATCATACTTTAAGGATGCAGGGTCAAAACCTCTTCTCTAAAAAGAAAGCCATTTACAGCCAAAACATCTGTATTTATTTTTTTACAGTTCATTGCTCTGAGGTGGTCTGAGGGATACATCAATCCATATTAAAACTCCTCCTGACATTATTTTTCACTCACATACATTAGCATAATCTAGTCTGGTGCCCTTTGATCACAGCTCCAGAAATTTACAGCTCTGAACAATACTTCTAATGCCTTGACTCACAAAGACTCTTCTTGTCAGCATTTTCCTTGGTTTGCGAGGACAAGGCCTATTTTCCTGAATTTGTTTTTCCATCCCGTGATTAAAGGGGATGCAAGAAAGTGGAGCAGAAAAGACGAAGCAAGCAGATGCAGTAAGGAAAACACTGGGCACTGACTTTATTTGATGGAGAATTGTAATTAAAAACGGTATCTTCACCATTGTTACAAACTATTTTTATATCATTTTTACTACTGAAAATAGTATGTTTATGGAAAATGGGATTTCTATTAAAAAATGCAATAGTCATACCAATGAGTGTCAACTAGCTTCAACAAGAGAACAAAGCACTATGGTCTGCAGCTCTGCTGTCGGTGCTTCCCACCAGCTGTTTTTCCATGGCTGCCCCACTTCTAATCGCAGCCACAAATTACTTCCTCCCGCACACGCAGAACCGAACATGCCCTCCTGAGGTGCCACCAGCCACAAGGTGGCTCATCTCAGCTGCACGGCCTTGTGACAGATTTCCCTCATAGGTCTGCGGGGCACATCCAGGTCCGTGGCACTGGGAGCAGCAATCTGGCTGCACATCATTAGGGAGCGCCTTCGGGAGTTAGGAAATGACCAAGACTCATCACCTCTGAGGTGACTGCCCTGAGCTCTGACTCCTCTGCTCCAGAGGCTGCGAGCCTCAAAGCCTGCTCAGTCATTCTTTCCAAACAAGAACACTTCTAATTATCGCACCTCCAACACACTGGAAAAAAAATCCCCAAGGAAACCCAAACAACAAAAAACATGCAGACAGCAAACTTGCTACAATGAGAATTATCTTTAGCACAGTAAGCTGAAGTCATTAGTTATTTATTCTCTGGCAGTGTAGGTGGATAATTAGTGCATAATTTGAGGTTTTCTAGGCATGACAGCCTGTTCTGATAGCTGCCCCTCATCCTGATTAAATCTCTCCCTCCTCAGATCTCACAGCAGTCTCATGTGAGAGAATTCCAGGCTCTGCCAGTATTAGTTGCTGTCTCAGTTTGAAAACACACAAATGCTTTTTTCTTTTTAGAGGAAGTAATTATTTTTTGTTGTTTTTCCTGAAGCTTTGACTAAATGTTGCCTTGCATCTTAAGCACCTGTGAGAACATGGATGCTACTGCAGGGGAATGAAAGGGATATTGCACATAAGGCATAAAATAGCGTTATGAACCGAGACTCACAAGCTTCAGAAAGACAAATAAATATATCTGCGCATTAGAAAAGTGAATTCAGTGTGTTAAGAGTATGAAGTGCATTACGTTTGCTCTTGCCCACAGACCATGGAAAATATGTAGGAACCATTATAACGCACCAAACAAAATTTTTTCTCTGCCTCCTACACCACAGCACCCAGTGCCTCACAAGGCAGCTGCCTGCAGTGTTAGAAGCCTGTTTCCTGAGGAGGAAAGGGCTGCAAAGGGTTTCCCCAGCTTCTCTGGGGCACATAGTTGTGGAATCACAGTTTCCTCAGGGCACTTGTGCACCTCAGAGAGACAGGCCAGCCAGGAGGCCATACAGGCTAAGGAACACAGCTCCCTCAGGGTGTGTTTTCCCTCTCAGCCCCTCAGGTACCACCTCCTTTCCACTTCTCCTCAGCAGGGCCCCAGTCCCCGCCTGCTGCCCTGAGCCCTCTTTCTAGAAGCTTCCTTCTTCCTGCCCACAGCTTCACTGCCCATGAGGTGGCAGTGCTGCAAGAGGGTGGCTGCAGTGCCTGTGGCAAGGCCCCTGCCAATGGCCCACCTAGGGTAAAATGGGGGCAGCGCGTCCCCGAGGAGCCCCTCCATTGTGAGGGGAACGCCCTTGGCAGCCTCTTGCTGAAGGCCATGGCCACGTGTTGGAAGCAGTTTGGCATTTTTTTTACGTTGTACTTGGAAAGGTCACAGCTCTCTGAAGTATGTTGCCGTTGTTCCCTTCATTCCGTGATTCACTAAAAGCCAGTTAGCTGAATGGCCTCCAGCTACAAACTAAAACCAGCGGGATAAAATGGACTGTGATCTCTGATTCACAGAGTGGGGGGATTCTGTAAAGGTATTTATTAAAAAAGATTTTTTGCCTCCATAAAATACCTGAATCCTTGCTGATTCTCTCTCTAGGCAGCTTCTCCTTTTTATTTTCTTTATGTTGCCACTCCTCAGAAGAGCAGAGGAATATGTGAGGGGAGCACCCTGAGCCCCACGTTCCTCCTGCACACCAGCCCTTGTGTCTCCCCTCAGCAGGACAGAACAGCAACATGAAGCCATTCCCTGCTCACAGTGAGAGAGAAAGGAGTTGGCCAGCTGCAGCTTGTGTTGTCAGGCTCCAAAAAAAGGCTTTGGGGAATATATATATTTATTTTGGATGTTCATGATCTCTCACATTCTCTCTTTTTGGACATGTCCAGAGGTCATAGCAGAAAGTGGTTGGTTTATTTATCTGAACAGTGCTAGGACCTGTGCCCAGGCCTTTGCCTGCCTTGCCTGAGGCAATTCAGCTGGTAGGCAGTGCCACAGGTATCCCCTGCCACCTCAGTTCTCAGTTGCCTTGCTCATACACCAGCTGAAGAAGGTAAACTTGGGTTACACCGACTGGACAGGGAGACTTCTGGTAATTACTTTACCTAAATCCCTCTGTGGGTTTAGATCTGATAAAGGCATCCATGATGGAACATGGCTTCCAGAGACCAGTCCAACACCTCCATCCATAGCTATTCCACTGACATCACCCTAAACTCCCATCACAAAATATTACCTCTCAGCATCTTAATAAATACACTTCCATCTTACCTTGGACTGATCCCTTATTACATTTCAGGGGCTAGCTTGCAGAGGACAGGTTCATTTGCTAATACATGAATCATTATTGCTTTGAGCCTCTGAGCTAGCATTTTTATGAGCACGTTTCAAAATGTATTTGATTGCTGTTAGAAATCATTTTGGTTCAGACTCAACATCCAGGCCACCCTAAGCCAATATGCTCTGCCTGGCACTGCGAAAGGATGTTGTGAGAATTTAATTACTGACTGCAAGTTACTGTGCATATGGTGAAATTTAAATGCGCTGTTTTTTTTTTTTTTTTTTTTTTTTCTTCTCCAAGATAAAAACACCCAGTTGTTTAGCTGCAGATTATTAAGATTTTTATTTAGCAGTTCTGATAAAATTGTTTTGGATTGTATAGAAGAGTACCCTGCATTTCCCTACCCATGAACTGCCTATGGACCATAAATCCCATCCAAGCAAAAGTGAGTCCTTCCTGACCTCCTGTAATTTGTGGTTACACATTTGAGATTAGAGTTACTTCATTGGCTTGATGTAAGAAAGCTTTTGGGGGAAAAAAAAAAAAAAAAAAGTGGTAAGGCATAACAAAACATAACTAAAACAGAACTTTGTTTTGGCTGCAAGATTCTCACCTTACGGCAGGAAGGAAGGAATGGCAGAGGAAAAAAACATGTAAAAATATTAAAAATAGTTTAAAATCTCCTCAGTCTTCACTTTTTCTTTTCCAGTTTTATGATGGTGCCGATGCTTTTCTACTGCTTGGTTCCAACATGCTTTTGCTATACAGAAGGTGCATGAGATGCATCACAATGATATATACATACAAAGAAAATTACAATCTTATACCAAAGTCAGACTTCACCAGCACATTAACATGAGGAGGAGGAAGATTTTTCAAAAGGTCTCTTAGTGAAATACACAGTACAGTATATAAAGCCTGCAGAAAATTCAGCCCTTAGATACTTCTTTATATACGACAAATCTTAGTGCATGGAGGCTTCTTTAGGACAAACCTTCTCCACATAAACTATATATCTTATCTATAAGACCTGAATGCTTACTGGGATGGGGAAATAAATCATCAACTAGATCTGGAAATCTCCCTCCTTTTGGTGCATTTTTCCCCCCTTTGTTTAAATTCCAGTGTTAATCTGCTTTCCTTGTGAGGTTTTTATCTTGAGCAATTCAGATTAGAGGGCTGGATATAAAGACTGTGATTTGAATTTATTGTAGAACAAAGAAACTGCTGTGGATGGTGAAAAGCGAGACTGGAAATCTGGAGTAATGATGCCAGAAATAGAACCATAAAAACTGATTTAGAACTGGCATCCAAAGAAGCATCTGCTGACTTCCATCTCATGATAAAAACGAAGCTACTCCTGAAAAACCCACTGTCCCTAGGTGACACTTCTCTTTGGAGGAAGATTTGAAGGGATTTAATAATGTGCTACTCAACAAAACTGAAGTAGGTATGACCTGAATAAATATACTCGGTTAATGTGGACTAGCTCTTCCAGAGGCCAGCAAGTTACCATTATGATTAACTGTGGGTCTGAGGGGACACATTCTTGCCTACTATGTTCCATCCAATTAAATCCATTTTACCCATGATTTAACTGTGTCTGCTCAGCTTTAAATCCAACGACTCCACTGAAGATCGTGAGCCACTTTTACCTGCATGCATGAATAAAGGAGGAAGTACATCTTGTCATTATTTCACTCAAGAAAGGCAGTCAACACCCTGCTTTGTTCAAGATTTCCATTGGTGAACCACTTTAACCAAACTGTTTATTTTAGTGGCTTTAGACCCTGAGCTCAATTTTGGGGGAGAAAGATAGATAGAGGAAAAAGAAGAGACCTCCTCTCCAGTGGGGCCCCTTTTCGTTCCAGATGTAGCCATGAGTGATGATGAGCCTGCCTTATGCTCCTCAGTTAAGTGCTGAGGAAATGAGCTAGGACAAAATCAGTCCTCATCCTCCCTGTGCTGCAATTCCTCCTCCTTGTGAGGGGGAAGATACCTTACAAGGATATTGCATGGATAGATTCATTAGTGTTTGTGAAGCATTCAGATATATGAGAATCATATCAGCACTTAGAAATACCTGCAGATCCTGTGATAAGCTTCTGATAGTTTACTTCTGATAGTGCGTCTCTTTAGACTTTCTCACTATGAAATGCTCGAGGGAACCAAAGTGTACATTTCAAAACAGAAATTATGATCAGCAACTACTTTTTGCTTGCGACTTCAGCAGTTCTTTCTCATGCTTACAAAACCAAAATAAATCCTAAAACCTGTATTTTTTCCTTTTCCTCAGAGACGAGAGTCACTAAATTAACTTGATGCCTGCCGGTCCTTCTGAGCCCAGTAAGCAAATTAGACCTCCAAATTATCACAAAGTGCTCAGATCTGACAAAAATTAAGTAATTAGGAGCCTTATTTTTCTAAGCAACCAGCAATTTTATGTCTGTTTAGGAAGAAACCTCTTATGGTGTGAGAAAGAACAATTCATTGAGTCACAGTGAATCCATGCACATTTACCTCAGACTGAAGTTTTGGCTCTACTTATCAATGCATCTCAAAAGGAATAAAAAGGAAAAAGAAACCACTGACAGTCCATTATTTTGCCTTGCCAAAGAAGTTAAGAAAGTACTTCTTAAACTTTAGAATTATGTTTTAAGTAGGTTTAATAATCATACGAAAGTCCCCTTCATCTAAACTCAGGGAGATACTGGTATCAAGAACAGTACCCTTATGTCACTGTGGCCTGATAGAAAAAAAAAAAAAGTCTGCTACCGCTTCAGACTTACAAAAGAACTTTGGCTCCAAGCTCAAAATGTAAAGCAAGCTCCTAAGAGATGAAAAGTGTCGTGACTTTTTTTTCTGCTAAAGGCTGAACACCACATGAATCCCTCACTGCCCCTCAGGAGCCCAGCTGAAGCTTTGAACTTAATTTGTCTTCCGAAAAAGAAGGCAGCACAATACAGCACCCTGGGCCTCAGTATTATGATTGCTTGAGACTGTAAGGGAAGCACATACCTTGGATATATAGGGTGTATTCTGAAAGAAAACTCCAGCAGAATCATTCAAAATGTACCTTTCCAAAGGACAAGGAATAACATTTTCAAAACACCTATATCACTTGTGAGCCTACACTTAAAAGAGTGACTCAAAATGATCTATATTATGTAAAAAGATTAAAAAAAAAAATCCACAGTTGTTTAGATTCAGATGCATAAAAATATCTAACTACTTATCTTTAGTGATTTGGACCTCAGCTGGTGTGGTTGATTTGCATTTTGCACCCTTGATGCAGGTACTCTCTACCCTTTTGGTCAGCAAGATGAGAACATCCCACGTTTGCCTAGCTGCGACCTTCTCGTGCAGTCTGAGAGTAGCCAGCCAGGTCGGCACCTCATTTTCCCATAACCATTCTGAACAAGGCAAACATCCTGCTAATTGCTTGTTAATAGAAAACCATCACAGTCACAATGAAAATAGCAGTTTCTTCAGTTTAAACAAATCATTTTGTGGTTTAATTTCCTCTTTCTTGCTGATAGGTGGCACCATTTTCTGCACAGAATGCCAACACTTGAAGCACATAGAGAATTTCCACAGCTTTTGGCAAATGCTTCACTGCAGACACACCACAGCACCAACCCATGTGTGTTTTGGAGCTCTGTCAATAGATTGGACAAATTTCACTGCAATAAACTGCAAAAGGAGAAAAATATTTCCTGAATTCTGGTTGAAATCCCTTTATTAAAGCTCAGTTATTCATGCAGAGAACCCAGGTCCTGATCACCTGGTGAACTGCCGTCTGTTGAGTCCTGCTTGCTCAAGGACAGTTCAGCTCACTCTTATATTTAACTTCAATTTTTTTCAATTCAAGGAAATCCCAATATGCTTTGCCCTTCCCTTATCATCCTATTTCCATAACTCCCAGTTACAAGACTGAAGTAGAAATATTCCTGAAGAACTTTCTGCCAGTTAGATTTTTTCCCCCATGGGTTATGATTTTTTTTTTTTGGTAAATTCTAGTATAACATTTTTGTTCCTTTGCTTTTACCTTACCATTACAGAGAAGAAACTACTTCAGTGCTTATTGTCTTCTTTTTAAAGTTCTACTAACCAGTCAGGAGGCAAAATATGCCTAATGCAGGTGCTTGGTTGCATTACATGATCAACAGATTGACAAAACAAAAAACACCTGCGGAGCAATGTGTAAACTGAAAAGCCATTCTCTCTGCTACTTAGTGCTCAGCTATGGGCACATATAAATGACCCACAGTTGACTCATAAAGATTTTTAGATTAAAAAAAAAAAAAAAAAAAAAAAAGTGGCTAAATTGATGATATTCGTTCTTCACAGATAATATTCCGTCTTTGCAGAAAATAATCTGAGGCTTCTGGTAACTTCTTTGGTACAAACATTGTCAGGTGCAGAACTAATGACAAAATATTTACTTTAACCTAATTTCGCTGGATATTGTTCACAGAAATGGAGCTGTCTGTGACAGTGAGGAACATGGAAAGCAGTCTGCAGCCTGGTTACACAGCCATAACCCATGGGAGGGCCCTGAGCCCTCCTTCCTGGCAGGAGGAGCAGGACGTGGGCACATTTCTCCTGCCTCCACCAGAATGAAAGAAGGTGTCAGGTGCTTTTCCAGCTGCTCTGTGCTCTTTGATCGCAAATTGCAAACTTTGTGCATACATGCTAACAGAGGAGAAACAGTCTGTCTGAGCTCCCAAATCAGTGTTTAAACCAGTAATGTATATTTTATACAGCTGAGCAGTTCAGTAACCCGATCGGTTCTCACTTTGCTATCACCCAATCCAATGTATGACACAGAGCATCTGCTTGCACTTCTACAAAGTTGTTTGCTAGCAATACAAAATGTGTGACGCTCAGTCAGTTCTGGAATATATTTAACAGGAGATGACAGAGGTCAAACTAAGATGAGGTGAGAAAAGGAAGAGTTGGCAGCAATTATTCACAGTTTATAAGAGAACTACAGGGCATCCTATGGAATGAATTGACAGTAGGCTTAAAAGCAGTGAGAGAAACTCACACGGCAATTGTGCTATTTGTTGAACAGGATGTTTTGACTTTCGGAGGTGCAAGTGGATTAGGTGTGTACGTGCAAGGCCCACAGTAATTATTAAACAGAATGGTTGGTATGTATAGCTTCTGGCTTGGGGAGTCCTTACCTTTTGAAATTAGGGGGCAATATATGATGATTGGTAGACATATTCCCTGTCTCCTGTTTCATTCTTCTAAACATCAGTTATTGGCTGTTTTCAGAGATGAGGTGCTGGGCTGCATAGGCCGCTGGTATGACAGCACGGAAGGGAGCGTGTAAGGACTCCATATCCCTTTTCTGTTGCCATTGGGAAGATGAAAGTGACTTTGGAAGCCAAAAAAAATATCAAGTCAATAGCACTGCTGTCAGCTGGAACAGGCTAGGCCTATAAATTACTAGTGTTCTCCAATTTCCATTAGCTTCCGTAGAGCAATGACATTTTATGATCTGCACGTTTGGCCTCTGTATTGATACAGGCCCGGTCACAGGGTGTGGGATCAGTCCTTCTGTCCTTCACTAACTTAGGTGATTTGGGAAGTATAAATTGTTCCATTTCTTTGGCTGTGGGAGTGTTCTTTAAAACAGTAACACAACATTGACAGACCAATCGTGCTTGAAGAGATATCAATTATCGAAACACAGCCCCAGTAAAAAATTCCTAGCAAGAGAACACTTTCATCACCAGCTTCCTCTGTGGTTCAGTAGCTTTTTTTTCCCCACAGTTCAAAGAGATCAGGAACGTTGATTGGAAGGTCAGAATTTTTTAATGGAGATTTCTTAAATCTACGTATGAATGCTTCCAGTGGAACACTTACTGCTCCCAAGGGAATATATATGAACATAGCTTGTATTACTGTGTGGATTGGTACCTGCAAGCATTATCTTAGTATGTCTTTATACTGGAATTGCAAGACAAGCCTTCCCTGAGGTCTAGCAGTTACAATGCAATCGTAGCCTGTAACAATATCAGTCTCATTTTGGACATGCATTTTCAGGGGCCAAATCTGTAATGAATATCTAGAGATACATGCACAGAACGTCCCCTTTCAAACAGCTCACAATCCACTGAGCAGCGTGCTGTGCTCGTCTTAGAAATGGGCTAACTACCTTTTAGAACAGATTACATGCAATTTACATTTCAAAACATCCATATATTATTTGCTTTTCTAGCTTTTTTTTTTTTTCTAGTTGTGTGACACCTTTGAATTTTAATACAAGGTGCCCAAATGTACAATAATAAAAAATGCAGCGCATGTCAGCAGTAAAATGCATAGTAATTTATTAACTTTTCAAGTGTAAATACAAATTGATTTCATGATGTGCCACATAACGAAAAATTATTTGCAGTCACAACTCGCCTTCCAATTACTGCATTATTATTTTTTTAATTAAACTTATTACAAAGAGTTTAAAAATTGGGCAACACTTTTTGATGGCCAATAGAAAATTGCAATTCTGTGAAGAGTAGTAAGTTCTTCTATGAGTCTTTGAAGTATATTCTTGATTCAGAAATTCCGTTCTTTGAAATCAGGTTGGTATGTATTGCTTCACTGGGAAATTTATAAGTATATATTCTTGGGCAAAGAAACATTGTTTTTATTTAGGGCAATCCACAAGGGCAATAATTTATTTACATATTTTAACACTTTTAAAAAATAAGTCAATGTGTTTTGTGAAACCATTCTAAAATCCATTACAATGTATTAGAGAGGTCATTGTAAATCTCTTTCAGATGCCATACGTGATGGGGGCATTGTAGAGACAGAGCTAAAATCTTCACATGGCATAAGGATTTGCAAGATACTTTCAGCAGTTATCAGTAATCATAAGGATTTTAAGGTACTTTCAACAGTTATCAGAGGAAAATAGGGAGACTGTTAAGTGAGAATCTGAAGCTAATTTATTACATTTGTCTAGATGTAAATATTGATGTGCTTTGTGCTAAATTCATTGAGAATTACCAGCAATATGATTTCAGTATTTACGCCTTGAATTCCCTTAGTTCATCAGGTAAGTGGACTCCAGCTCTAGGAGAATATACTCAGTGCATCATTGTTTCATGAATATCTTTGTAACTACGCATAATCACAGCTGTCACCCTAAGTCCACTAATGTCACCAGAAAAAAAAAAAAAAAGAAGCAAACAAACAAAAAAAGAAACAACGGTGGCCTTTTCAATGGGTATTCTTCATGAAGGAATACAAAATTGTATAAAGTCTGTGATTTCTTCCCAAGAGAATATTGTTTTGGTGGCATCCGTATTTATAGATGTATGAAGATGTGATCCTGTCTTGGTTTCTATGCATCTTGTTAGCCAGTTCCACTATTTTGCAATACCATCTTAAAAATGGAACATCATTGCTAGAATAATTTTCAGTTGAAGGAATTTTGAGGGTTGTTCTTCCTCCCCAAGGTTTTCACAATATAAGCAAACTAACTAACTAAAAACCCAAAGGTATTTGTGTCTTAACTGAATAATAATACATCTGTCTCTCCCTGAACCACAACTTTTTAAGTTCTTACAATGGAATTTACTGGGTCCTACCACAGGCCATAATGGGCTCTGGTATGGCTCTTAAATGAATCATGTCAATTGAATGGTGGATACTGAAGGAATTACATGCTGTGTAATTGATCTAACGAACAGATTAGGGCTGATGCTATTTCATTAAACCTTATTAGCTATGGCTTAAATACTTAAAATTTCAGCCGTCCTGTGTCAGATAGATTATGCCCCTTGTCATACAGCAAGTGAGATTTCCATCTACTAAAACACAGTTTTTAAAAAGGACCAGGCTGATGAAAAGAGATGTAAATAGTTTCAAAAAGACTGTGAAGACCTGATTTTCAGACATGCCAAGCCCCAAATCATTCATTAAACTGACAGAGATGATTCAACAGTTTCAGAGCATGCACGAAGAACTGCTTTAGTCTTCAAAATTTTGTGTTAAATCATTTCCGTGGAACCAGAGTTTAACTGTTTTTGGATGTGAAACAGTCCTGAAGATTTTTCATGCCTCATGGATGAGCACAACGTAGATCTTTATGTAATTCTAGTGGAATCCACTGAGTCCTTCGATGACTCAATCACTTATATATTTGTTTATTTATTAAACTCTTTCTTCCTACTCTTTGCTGCTCTCCACTGGGAGGTGATGCCTCCAGAACCAGTAAACCACTAAAGCTAGTGGACAATTTTGTGTGAGGAACAAATGACTTTAATCCAGCCAAGAATAAAGTCAGCTTGGAAAATAGTTTATCGTTCTCAAAGGAGATAGAGGTGTTGTTTTTTTTTCATACAGGAGTCAGACTCCTGATACGCTTACAAAACTATGATCAGACATGATTGCTATCCCTGACATATACACAGCAGTGTGCAAGACCCGATACTCTTCTTGCCTTCTACTGTTCTGTCCTAGGACCTAGTATTTAATGCTATAAACCCTTAAACAGAACATCAATTGAAAACCCTGTTCTCATCAGAAATTCCTCTACTACAAGGCATATTAAATTATATTAAGTACTTTTCAGATGATCTGGACTGCTGCACTGTGGGAAACATGACTAAAAATTTGAAACAACATTAAGCAGGACTTCAGATTATTCTAAGGATAAAATAATGAAAAGAGACCCGTAGACTTTGGTTAAAACAGATAATAGTCAAGGCTTTTTTTATTATTAGTCCTTTTATGAGAGAATATTTAAGACCCTCTCACATGCAGATTTACCATGTTAATTCCACGGTCAAAGCAGTGGTTCAGACAGATAAAGACCAAAGTAAAAAGAACCCAACAGCTCTATTTCTTAAATATAAGAAATTGTTTCAGTAAGTCTTAAAAAAACCTGACAATCACAGAGAAAACCAACCTCACCTTTAAGGGTTTTTGAATTCTTTTACCTTTAAGGATTTTTGAATTCTTTTACATTATTCTGTAAATCTCAGAGCCATTTAACTACCACAAAAATCTGCTTTCCTTCTTATACCGAAAGCCTGGTTCTTGCAAGATTTTTGCAGTACATGACCTCTGGCTCGAAGTGTGCCAGGACCAATCCTCAGTCCCACCATGGCTACATTCAAACGCTTTGTACTGGGCACTGAAAATGGGCAGTAATGTAAATCCAAGGACAACCCCAAAATTATCTTTGTTTCCATCTTATTCTGTTCAGCATGCCATAGGAATGGCAAAAGCTCTTCAAGAAACAGATCACCCAGATTCATGGTACTGTAGCATCTGCAATTACCTATTTTTCTGCCCCAGTAAAACAAAGCCAAACATTTTTTAAAAGTACTATAAAATATTAAACAATACAAGGTATTGTCCCTGTCTCTCCTTCAGTATGACTGAATTTTCTTCAATGAAAAGCTGTTTGCCATGGACCCCCACCCAAAGCCTGCTGACCTTGATGCTGGTCATCA
Source organism: Aythya ferina (assembly GCF_964211825.1). Classification (NCBI taxonomy): domain Eukaryota; kingdom Metazoa; phylum Chordata; class Aves; order Anseriformes; family Anatidae; genus Aythya; species Aythya ferina. The sequence goes on from NC_140316.1 coordinate 3,461,766, forward strand.
ACTTTGATGGCCTTTTGGATAAGGTTTTGCCATTGTCCTGCTACCTGTGCACAGACACTGCATGAACCACTGGAAACGTTATTAAATTTGGGTTCGCAAAGGTGCTGTCACCAGGTTGACTACAGTAAAGTATCTATATTTCAGAATAACATTACTTATATATGCTGCCTAGTTCTCTCTTGCTCTAATTTCTTCTCATAGTGCTAGGGTTTTATTTTTCAAATACTGAAAATACTTTGTTGATTTATTCAGGAAATTTGTCTAGATGGTGCTCACAAAGCGTGTTTGCTCACATTTGACATTTTCACAGGATAGATTACAAAATGGAAGCTTCAAGTTGCTAAGTTCCACAGCGGGCACCTAAGTCACCTTATTTTCAGAAGTAATGAGCATCCAGCACTCTCCACCCAAAGCTCCCAGACACTTGCTGGAGCAAGACAAAGTGCACCTGCAGGCACAGCACTGCAGGACGGGAGCCTTGCACTTATACTCGGGGCTTGTGGGCCAACAAAGGCCTCTAGAAATCCGTCAATCTACTAGGACATTTGCTGCCTCAAAAGAGTTAAATATGCAAGTGCTATATTGTGATGCCTTTACAGCCAAGAAATATAAAATGTGGCAATATAATGGAGCATGTGGTTATTTTACTTATTCAACATTTACCTGTGTCTATCGAAGAGGTCTCTAAAATGCTGTTTTAGCAGCTCAAAGGTTGAGAACCACCTGTAAACATATGCAGAACAGTCTCCTTCTAGAAATAGAAACTCCTAAACAATCAACCTTGAAATGTATCATATATTATATTATGTTTTCCAGTGTTATTTACAGGTCTTCTTTTTAGTACAATGAACCAGACATGCTGAAAAGGTAGGATTTTTTTCCATTTCCCTTTTATACGAAGTACAATAAAAAAGGCACATGATTATTCACCATAGGAGTTGTGCACCAGTCAATAACTTAAAGCTAAAAAGCTACCCATTGGAGAACTGTCTTTTTGAGGCAGTATTGGGATCTCTCCTTTCAACTCATAGAAACATCTGTCTAATAATTCTCCTAGGAGAGCTTAAGGAAAACACTTTTCCGTGGTTTTCTGCTCTTCCAAAGATTTCCAAATCAACAGAAAACTCTTTTTAAGCTTCCCAGGTCATCTACCGGAGCAAGGAACAGTCAAATAGGGCATGTATGTGTTTGCTTTTATTTATTTTTTCTTATTTTTTTTTCCCCCTCCTTTGAATGCCCAACTATGGGGGACTCCCTAGATCCAAGTCCTGTTCAAACTGTTTTGCTTTAAGACAAATGCCTTGCAATATATGGCACACTGAGCAATGGGCAATGGCAGGAGAGGCAGCTTCTCAGCCCCAGCAGTCAATGTCGGCCGTGTTTTATCCAGTTTCTAATCATCCATTTTTGCCCCGAGCACCTTTGCACGACTAATCTAAGCCCAAAATTTGCATCCTTGGACATTTCCACTTCTAGACAACGGCCAGTGTCTCTGCTGATGATTGGACCATTCTGAAGGAAAGAAAAAAATTGTTAGAAGAAGAAATAAAAAAGCAAAACAGAGTCTTGAACAAAAAAAAGTGCTAGGTCTGTAAATTCATAGAAAGCAATATAAAATGCCTGGAAAAATCCTTATATAAAGAAGAACTAAATAATATATCAGAAAATCTCTGAACAGCATAACAAGATCACAAAGGCTGTATGCATGCGTCCTTTGAAGAGTAAAGGACAGGATTAATAAAAAAGGTAAGAGGATATTCCTAGAAAACACAGCCCAAAATGCCTAGAGATAATGTAAGAACATATCTGAAAAACACATGGTGGAAGGAATGCCTGGAAAGCGTATCAGACTATTTCTAGACGTTGTAAGTGGGGATTTCTAGGAAATAAATCAGAGAATTCCTAGAAAAAATGTGTGTGGGGAATCTGAAAAAGCATCAGGGCATTCCTAGAACATCCCTTTAAAAACCTCCTTGATTTTCATTCAACATTCTCCAAGCCACTATTTCTCCCCAGCTCCTCTCTGCATGGCTCCCCGAGCTATTCTGTACCTGTGTGAAATCCCAGAACCTCTGTGCTGGCCTCAGGACGTCTTCGCACTTCTTCAGGGTCGGCGTCCTGCCCTTTCCGTCGTCGACAAGGCATTTGGAGTCAGGCAGAAAGGCCGTGGAGCCCAGCGGCCCCAGCTGCAGGACGCCTTCTGAGCTGTAGCGGACCAGCTGGGGAAGAGAAAGGAGGAGAGGCATTCATCCCAGCCCTGTGCCCCGGCCTGGGGACACAGAGCCCGCTGCCACCTCCTGCCCAAGCACAACTGTCCTGCTGCCAGGTGGCTGTCCTGGCACCCATGGGACCTTCCAGGGGAAACTTGTAGTAGGACGCATAGGATAGGATGCAGTATTCCCTGCTTTCACACTCATGCTCCCCACCCAATATTTTGGGCAGAAGGGCAATCAAGAAAAAGAAGTAATCAATATGCAGATCATACCCACTCAGCAGGAATTGATGCAGCAAGGACACAATGTCAATTTGCCATGCAGGTTGGTCTTAAGAGCTCTGTTAGAGGCTATTGATAGCAACGGCCCTAATTAGGTTTTGTAAATAAATGTTACTGAAAAAATCCGGTATCCAAAAATACAAGAGGAAAAAAAAATAATGAGGGAAATAAATTTGCTGAAATATCCTTCAGGCCTACATAATAAAGAATCACATTTTGATATTTCAGTTTTGCATGAGCCTTAACTGTTCTGAAATTTGGTGAGGTGGTAAATGCTACTGGCTGGAAATATGCTTCAGGTAACAGCCATTTATTATTTTGGATCATTTATGTATTTTTTAATGAAAAAGTTTTAGCAGGCACTATTAGTTTAACATGTACAACACAACAAGTGGTGTTAATTTTTACAAAGGGAGTGTAATTGTTATATTTGTTCTATTTTAAGCGATCATTTCACCTGTCTCAAGTCATTCACAGCACCAGAAACACAACATTTCTCCTTGTTTTCCTTATCTGTGGATAACTGCCCCCCTAAGAAGCATTCAGAAGGGCTCTGTTTAGTGCAGACATAGTACAGTAGAATGCCTAGAATGCCCCTCCAATCAGTCTTATCAGTCAGAGGTAGCTACTTCTTGCTTCTGTGTTTAAATCCAGAGTCGTTCCACCAGCATGGTGTTTTGCTCTTCTTACCCTAGAAGTAGTCAAATGCAGCACCCAAAGACTGCAAAACAGAGTCAGCTACATGGCTGGTGTGGTGTGAGGCTTGGTGCTGCAGGGTGAAGATCCAAGCCACTGAAGAAATGTAATTATCGCCCTGGAAATTCACTGTCCATCTTGTCTTACTGCTCTTAAATGGCTGGAATTACTTAACGAGAAGGGGAAGGCAGGTCAAAAATGCCTGCCATTTAACAGACACCACTGACCAGTGCATGAGATATCATTAAGAGTCAATCAAAAACCCTTGGATTAGAATCTAGCTTTCTACACGCATCCTTGTTAACCTCACAAGAACCATGCTGTGAATAATCATGTCTTTCTGGTTGTAAGAAGATCACTGTCTGCTCAGTCCCAGACCAGCTGCCCTTTGGCACATACCGAGTACGTGTTCATTTCTGCCACCTGCTGCTTGTGTTCAGAGCAGCCCTGGGAGGTGCAGAGTTAGGACAGAGCCTGCATCAGAGAAAGCAGAGGGGTAACTACAGGAGGAATCTTCTTGACATGCACAATGTCATTAGTTGAGGCACTCTCTATACTCTCTAATACTTCCTTTTTCTTCTCCTTTCTCCATAAGGATACCAGGGACATATAAAAGAAGCTCAAGGAAGCAAAATGATTCAAAATACAAATGGACTGCTGGCTCTGACAAATGGACTTGCTTTTAAGTAAAACCTGCCTGTGTATTTCACGCTTCTAATATCCACTGATTACTCAGCAGAGTTCAAATGAACTGCAGGCACTGCTGAAAATTACACTCGCTAGGAAATGTGTTCATCTTGCCATCTTTATTATACATCTCCAGGTCTAAAAACACCTGCTAGCAACCTCGTTGGCTTTGCCTCATCTAGATAATCAGAACCACCGTTTATAACAGGCTACCTGCTCTGACAGATCGGTTTTCCTTCTCTGGTTTTGAACAAGCAACATTTTATATACAGATATTAAAGTGGTGTGCAACATTCTTTGTCCTTAGAATCTCAGCAGTCAGAACTGGATGTGCTCCACGTCACAGTAACCACGCACTTGGGAAAGGCGGTGTTATAAAGAAGCCTGTCAAAGCAGAAACTAGCGTGTCTTCCACTTCTAAGGCCCAAACAGAAACAATAACTCTACTCAACTATCTTCAGTATTGAAAGTGGCAGTTGTGTGACAGCTCAGGAGAATAAAAGATGGCTTTGTGCAGGAAACTGATATCTGTACAATGATAAAACAAACAGACTATCATGGACTTAGTTTTCCTGAATCTGTACTTTCTTCTGAGAGTTCCAACAGTCATAAAAACTTACCGTCATCCTAAAATAAAAGAAAATTCTAAAAAAAACCCATGCAAACCACTATCTCATTTCAAACCACATTATGTAGTAAAGTTTTAGTGTGTGTTTCTGCAAAAGCAGACCTGAAATTAAGGTTCAAAATACTAATATATGATTAATAATGCCACCCTCCAAAGACTCGGTATCATCACTTCATAGAGACAATATAAACTGTGCAAATAAGCATTAAAGTAAGTTGCTTATTACTGTAGTCTAGAAAACAGGAAGAGAGTCAATAAAATAGTGAAAATTACACCTGCTGTGTTCAAATTCAATCTCAAGAGCCACTACCATATTGAAAAAGAAATAACAACCTCTGCATTTGCATTAGAACTGTGGGCATGATGCATCATGCCCCATCCATTGCTAGTCAGCCAAGACAAAATGGCAAAGTCCCCTTTATTAAGGGATATCCAATCCCATTAAAAACAAACAAACAAAAACATTCAGTGCAAATCTCGATGAGCTGAAAGCCTTAGACTTCCACACATTCTTCTACGTTTCCACACATTGCAAGCTACAGAACAGAAATGCTTTTTTACGCCTCACGTGAGGATGGACCTTGGCTTCCTTTTTCTCTTTTACCTCAGAAGAACTGAAGGATCCACAAAGAGGACACTGAAACTAAGTGCTGTGTTAAATACTCCAAGTTCTAATCCTGATTCTATCCCTGTAGGATATTTTTTCTTTCAATTTTCTGAAATCTGAGCAGAATGGAAGAGGTGTCAAAGCTTGTTTACCAAAGCCAGCATATCCGATTAAAAACCAGTAAGCAGTGATGCCTACAGAAGGTGATCCTCCAGGAGCATCAATCTGATAGGTAAATGTCAGCTTGTAATTGAAAGATCTGACTTCAAAGAATCCATCCCTGCTGATTTCCAGTCAAGTGAAAAAAAAGTACAAATCAACAGTTAACTTTGTAGGAAACGCACAGATGGATGCAGTAGATTTCCACATTGAACTTAACCCCTCTCTCTTATTCCTGTTCTCCACGCAAAAGAAAACCTTTGAACAATCTTTCAGCCCTGCAGGTTAAGGTGAGCTGGAGGATGACACAAATTGAAACAGTGAGCTATATCAGAGTCTGAACCATCCTAAATGTCCAGAGCACTTGTCAGCACAAGACACGCAGATCACAAGGAAAACAGCTACCAAACTCACACGTTTGTTAAGGAATGTCATCCACTGCTCCCTGTAAGTGAAGAAATTTCCTTCTCATCCACCCTGCTGTAAGCGATCAGACATGCTCTCCAGCCTGCAACTCTGGGAAACCGCAGCCCTACCGACTAACGTGTTAAATACCAGCCCTCAGGCGACAGCTTAAGTGAGGCCTTTCATGTCCTTTTATTCCATCTGTTTGTGTAGCTGTGAGCTCCGGGAAGCCGAACATGGAGATCTCCCTTCTTTCTGCTTGATCTCAGTGCCGGGGGAGTTCTTGCTCCCAGGGCTACCATGCCTCCGCTTTCTCTGGGTGTGAGAGGGAGGAGAGGAGGGTGGAGAAAGAGGCCGCTCACCAGCCCTTCTGTCCCCAGATGCCATTTTGTTAAGTTCTCTTCTTTCACCTACCGTATAATCAGCTCTACATCACAGCGCTCAAGACAGACTCTGAGACGGTGAATACTTCCACCGAGGCTGTATAATTGCTCTCAGATGGTTCAGAGCCCTGTGTGTACGCTATAACCAGCGCAAGAAGTTTCCAGAACAACAGATTCCAACTTTGGGGTTTGCTCTTTTTTTCATTTCTTTAAGCTGTTTTTAAAATAAAAGGGTATTGTACAGAGCTATAGACCCAATGGCTATTACAGATGATTGTATATCCAAGCCACGTGCAGAAACAAGGTGCTTCAAGACTCCCAATATACTCCTTTTTTTTTTTTTTAATGAATATTTTCCTGGCTATGGATGGTGTTTCCCATTGCCCTCCCAGCAGCATTTGCAAATCCTTTTTTTTCCCTGAAAGGGATTTGACTCAAATTTCAGATCCCATGAATAAATATAAAAATGACACTACTTCTCTGTAAAGTGAGTTTTGAAATAAGCTTAGATGGATGAAAAAACTTGTTTGGATATTCCTAACCGTTGGCTTATACCATTTTAACATGAATCAAATTCAAGAAGCTAAATTGATATAACTCAGGCTAAGCACGTTCAAGGATATCCATAAAGGAGTTATCCCAGTCAGAGTAAAGTAATTTAAAAGCTGATTTCAGTTGAAAAGATGTGATTTATAGTGGTAAAAACATGATCTCGGGAATACACATAGGGAAGGGCATTTTGTTCATGGAGCAGTGACTGGAATGGTTTTCTTTTTTCAGTAGTATTGCATGACAACACCATTCAGAGGTGTGCAGTATTCAAGGAAAATGGAAGGGTAAGAAGCAGAAGAAAAGAGCATCATAACACAGAATGAACAGTAATCTTATGCCTAACCCAGCTTTTTCTATACACCTGACTGACTTCTGTTGGTTTCAGTGGAAACATGGGCATACTAAAATCCATGCTTATTTGCTTGTCAGAATTGAAGAGTATTAAAAACAAGACTGTATGTGAATAGTGGGCAGTTTTCAAACCACTAGAACACACCAAGCACTTCTCTAGGCACGTAAAACTAACGTAAATCTCAACGCAGCAAGAGTCTCTTATGCCCTATACTTGTTATGAAAAATGTCAGAAACTGAAAGTTAAATATAACAGACAACTATGCTCACGCAGGCTGATTACGAGAGGGGCTTAAAAATGTTTATTTAATAAAAAGTTCGCTGTCAACACCTTTCATGCTATATGCTTGAATATCCTTGATTAGGGTTTGTGCAGCTGTGGTTTTCCTACTGAATTAATTTTGTAAATTCTGGTGAGATGATAGAACTTTTCCAGCTGTGTAATCATTAATTAACTTGGCTGCATCTGAGTGACTCCAACCTATACCTGTCTGTGAAATACTCAACTGTTTTATCTAACATCAACTTTGCCTTCTGCCTGGTGTTTCTTACTGAGTGAAAACATTTTTTTATTATTTTTTTTTAATTTTATTTTAAAAAAAAAAGGAAATTGAAAGTGCTGCAGGATGATTTGGTAGAATAACTTCTTGCCTTTCTCATACTTTTATAATTCTTACATGCAGGGAATGCTTTGAAGGATTTGGGAATAATGACTTTCTATGCTTTTATAAGACGCAAGTGCAGGAGGGCTGTAGCTCATGGCTGCAATTTCAAGTCTAAAAACAGCATTCAGGCTCTTTTGGGAATTTCAAATTGACAGGATACTGGAGACCAATAGCAGAAGTGAGCCAGAAGAGATTTAATTGGTCAATACCCGACTTCAAAATTTTGGAGAACACTCTTCAAAATACACATACCTTGTGTATTGTTATTTAAACCTGAGGAGAGCTTCCTAGTGTCTACTCTAGGGGTCCCAAATTCCAAAGGCATCATTTACTAGGCAATGTAATTGCTTCTTACTGAAAGAAAAATAATCCGTTCCTTAAGCTTTTCCTGAAGCCAGCTGGAAAGGGATGAAAGAAATTGGTCAATGCTAGATGTTCTCTGAGAGGTGAGCTACTTTAGGCCCCCAGATTTTAAGAATGAGTCAGAAGAAGCTGAACACATCATACCTCCTTTCAAATAAATTTACAGTACCTTGTATGCCCTCATCTACTTTCTTCTTCTTTAAGTCAAAACATACGTTATAAAACAGGAGCCATGGAGGCAAACTAGCAGGTTAAGCACTTAAGCTGCAAAATGAATTAGTCAGAATAATCTATTTCATTATTCCTCTCAATGCTAGCATGATAAGAGATGATTAGATGTTGCAAAGGGACAATTGAGAAAGACTTAAATTTGCAGCCTTCTGGTCAGAATTAGAATGGAGCAAGAGAGTGAACTCTCTGAGTGCTTTGACATCTCTAACTAGAGTCTTCTTGGAAAACTCATTTACATCTAATTAAGCAACACAATTTTGTTACCTTACTCATAGGCTGTTCCTTCTGTCTTTGCTATGAAAGCATCAGGCAAGTGTCCCATAATGATTCTGCTAAGGGTGGACATTTTGTCAGTAGGAATTACTGTCTAACCACTTTGCTCTAATGAGGTTTGACTCTTCACCAGCTTGCAATTAAGGACAATAGGCAATATTTATATTTCACAACTCCTGTTATGCCTCCATAGTGATGTGTGAGCCAGGACTCCAAACCAATACACGTATGGGTGAACTTCAGATAATTGTTAAATCTGTGATAAGGTCAGAGTTTATTTACGCATGAGAACGTTCATTAATGTAGTTTTGATTCAGATGGTACTTCGAATGAAACCAAAATTACATTTCAGAAGAAGCTCAAATCCTAGAACTAAATAATATCCCACTAGTATTGAAAAAAAAATAAAAACAATAAAAAGAACATCACTATAAAGAATGGAAAGAAAAGATGTCATTTTGCAATCACCAGACATCTGTAAGAAAATAATACACAGAGGGACGGACAAAAAAGAAAGTGTTCCATTTCAGAGAAGTATTGACTTAAAAACATATTCTCAATTCGCTTCAAAGTTGATGTTAAATATGTGATTAACTTTCTGCCCAGTCAGGGAAACACATCAGAGTATTGCTAAAGCACTTCTGACAGGAGCCTACAACAAGTAAATCAACCAACAATAAATATAAAAAGGTACTATTCCTAGAATAAGTCAGGTCATAATGAGAAGAGGAGCTTGCTCAGACTGTCTGAATTTGTTATTTGTCAGTGGATCTCCTCATTACTAAAAAAAAATTATGATTCTTCTGTTTTCTTTATTAGCATCTTTAATGTATAGATTCCCACGTTGAACTACCTGGGAAACGGAACCCAAAAAGACTACAATAAGGCCAAATATTTTTTCTTTGCAACACAGAGGTATACTGCCAAACTGAAAATTTCTTGAAGTTTCTTGAGGTATCCCATTAATTACAGAATTTTAATTATTTACCTGAGAGGACATTCCATGGCATGGATAAAGGATTGCTTTGTCATCCTCTTCAGCTCCCTGATCTAAGCAGTAGCCACTAGCTTTGCTGTTACGTACCTATAACCAAATCAGAAGGAAAACAGTTGTATTAGATGTTATTCTGTAAGATGCAAGTCCAATCTAGCCATCACTTAGTTGCAGTACAACTACTGACACAAATAACAGATAAAACCATTCTCATTTTCTCTGAGAAACATGTTCTTATTCTTCATGTATGTCAGGACTCCAATAATACAGTTGCTCCAAGAAAAGACAGCTTATTTGGTTGACCTGCTGTCTTTATAAAATTATTAACTTGGGTCAGTTTTATTTTCATCAATCATTTAAGGGTCAAAACCCCATTAAATTCACACTAAGAAACCCAGGCCAAATTTTGCTCCAAATTACCCTAGTGTAGAAATAAATTTTGGTGCTCTGTGCTGGAAACGTGACTTCACCAAACAGTATTAGAACTAACCTGCTGCTGTGTTGGCTTTTGCAAACTTTTACTTGCTTGTATTTTGTATATAAAAATAAAAAAAATGAAACAATTTTATTTGAATTGAGACTATAGTACCTTGCCACGTACAGAAATGACATACATTATTGTGAAAGGATACAGCAAGGATAAGCAGCACTGGAGTGCTTTCAGTGTATTTACAGATTGGGTTCAGCGAACCAACCAAGTCAAAAATTCATGCATCTTCCCAGACAAGCAGACAAGTCTATAAAACTGTGTTGGAGTTCTCATGAAATTACAAACCTTTCTTCCTCTTCAGGCTAGAAGTATTACACACATTTTGGACACAAAAATTTTACAGGTTTCTTAAACAAGAAATTATTTAGATGCACATTTTGGAACAGTCAACAGGTCAGTTTTAGTTTAGACTGTGAGCAATTTGTCTGGCCACTGTAATAACACAGAAATAGTTGCTTCATGAAGTGTCAGAAAAAATCAGTAAATAATCCTTTATATTATAGTGTATGAACATAGCAGGCGATCTGATGGGATAAGGGGGTTCACTAGCAGTTAAATTTCAGTAAGTTTATTTTATGACTCAGGTAGTATAGAGGCTAAAGAACATGAAGACAGCTTTATGACAGCTTTAAAAATGTGAATTGAGTCACTAGGAAATGTATTTTTACTATTGTTTCATTCTGTTTCATGTCTACTCGATACATCTATTTTCCTTAAACTCTTTAAAATTCAGAAACCTTTTCCTCTGGAAAAATAGCCATAAGAGAAAACATTTAATAGCAAGCTTGATATAATTTAGGATGAAGCATCCTTTTTTTTTTTTTTTTTTTTTTTTTTTTTTTTTTTTTCCATTATGGCCATGTAAGACAGGAAGGGAACTATGCCAATTTATACTAGCTAAAAAGCTTGTATGGCTCCATTTTATTATACATTCTAATGAATACATACCTGCATCGCTGAACTTCCTGTTGGACTCAATAACTTTGTTATGCAACCACTCAACAGAAACAAACTTCTTTTTAGAGCCCAGCTTTCTAACCTTCTGGTATAATTGACACAACATTGGCAGTACTGCCGATGTGCTTCTCAGTTAACAGCATTTTCAGAACTGACAGTTACTAATAGCCCCTGTTGAATTTACTAAATGTCTTTCCTTGGTTACTGCCAGGGATAGTTATATTAGGATGCAATAAAACTTGCACTTTATATCAATATCTGAAGTGCCTGACTTATTTTTATATGAAGTCAATCAACTGGAACAGAAAGGAGGAATGTCCATTTAGTTGTCTTGTGTTAAAATTTATTGCATTTGGATTTAATTGTAGTTCAAGCAGACAATTAAAACAGAATCTTAAAAACATTATGCAACAGGAGCGGTCCTAAAACTTTGCCCCATTTAACAGATGTAACCTATAGCACTTTTACCCTACAGGCATATGACAGACTTAAAAAATAATACAGAAGGCAAATCTGACTGCTTTAAAGATTTGGATCAAGCATACATGGCATTTTTGATTGGTTAACAGAAGAGAAAGAAATGATCCAGAAAGCTGAGATGAACCAAAACATCTACACATTTCCAACACATTTGGATTCCACATTTTATTAGGGTTAACTAACCTGTCCATTCAGCTATCTCAGAGAAGGTGTTCTAGGGTCTTACTCATTACTGATGCACAGGTGGAAATGAAAATCCAGATTCTGAGCACAAAGCAGAATTTTTTTTCTCTGACTCCTTTTTATGATAAAGATGTGCCAAATGGTAGCCTCAACTTCATCTGAACAGGAACATTTTTTTTATTTTTTTTTATTGCTAACAAGGAGGATTTGCAGAAATGAATTAACGAAGTGAATATAATCGTTCAAATAAGTTTGGCAAAACCTGAAATGGGTTTCTTTACTAAAAATAATTCAGTAAATTTAACAGTTCTTATCAGCAGCAATTATTTCAGCTCTCTTGACTGATGATGTTTTGTTCATGTCTGTGGCATCCTATTTGGGAAAATATGACCTCAAATTCATGTTCTCAGAGCTGCTCTATTTTAAAATGAAAGCCAAGGTGGTTGCACATTATTGTTAGTGAGAATGATTTCATCTGATACATCCCAATGGGAGGGACAATGCTTCTCAAAGCCACACTTCCCAGCGTTGATTAAAAGTAGGTGAGAGCATTTGTGTTGCTACTACCATGCTGACTTGAAATTGCTCTGTACATCCTGATACCCACCACTAAGATGAAAGGATTTCTGTAATGCAGCCACGATGTATTTTCAAAGACATACAGTACCTCTCCATAAGTGACTGTATTATTATAAACCCTCATTTCAGGATAGACGTTCTCCAAGTACCACTTAAAACTCCGGCACTGCAGTCTCTGTCGTAGAGCTATTCTTTCAGAAACATCTCCAAAATCAACTCCTGGGTTCTACAAAGTGGAAAGAGAATAAAGAAATGTCACCACATTGACTTTACAGTTGTTTTCTTTACCGAAACCAAATTGGAGTTCAATTGTATACCAAGCTGCATTTCCCTCTGTACTTGCTCTTTTGTAAGTAGCAGCTCATCAAACAGCTGCTGCTGAGAGTAGACAATAAATATTAATGAAAGTCAGTGGAAAAAGGATAACAAACAAGCAAAAAAAAAAAGTCCAAAACAAAACATAAATCTAACTAAAAAACCAGTATGAATGTTGTGAAAATACAACAATTCTAAGTGTTTGCAATCAAACCTGTACTCCTTTGCTTCCAGATTCATCAGGATTTTAGCTCTAATTCTGATCTAAGAGACAGCAGCTTGATCATCGTTTACTCTAGTAACAGTCCTGGCTATTCGCTAATGTAAATGAGAACAAAACAGACCTGTTAAAACTTTGAGGCAGAGTTGCTCAAAAAGTCATTAAGCTCCATTAAGCATTTGCATAGACCAACATTCAATTTTTATAGGAACTGGTGCTCGTTTGCAGACTTAAGCTATAAAATGCAGTTAAACTCAAAACCTTTGCAATTCTATTTCAGAATTTAATTCATGTTTGAATAAAAAGTTCCAGGAAAAACATAGGCTGAAAGAATCAAATCAATACGATCAAAACCAGCCATTTCAGAAAGGCCAGGTCAGTTACTGTCTAGATGTAAGCCAGCATAAATTATCATAGTTCAACTTCCAGACAAGAACTTACCTCTTCTAATTTGTTTTTCCAGCATTATAAGAATCAAATGGACTGAAACTGGGGATCTATCTTAAGTGCCTCATACAGAAATCTTTCTGGAGGAAATGTGTGTTTTACAAATTATGTCTAATGCAGGGTTACAAGACAGCAGGAAATCTTAGCTTGGGGTTTATTAGAATCCCCAACAGATGCCTTGTTTTCAGGAGAGAATACAAGTGTAATACTGAACAGGTTTTTCCATTTGCCACATAAAGAGATTGCTGTGCTCACTGCTTCTTGCTGATGCGTACTTTGTCATGAGCTCTCTACGTAGCATCCATTCAAATGAATGTTAATTTACATTCTACTTTGGGCTACACGGAAGGACAGCAATTCTCAGAAGCACTCAGTACAAGAAATCATTCAATATAAGATTTCTTTATAATAAAAATTACCAAGGAATAGATCATAAGTAGGGGTGTACAAAACTACAGGTAAACTACAGGAAAGCTATGCTGACCTGTTGATGAAGAGGGGGTATGGGAACACAACTTTTCTGATATGTCCAATGATCATCCGCAAATCAGGATACACATTATGCACAGATCCTCAGTAACTTAGAAGGGAGCCAAATGTGGAAAAGATGGTGTGAGTTATGAAATGGTTAATTTGGATGGGTTTTGGTATGCTGCAACACATGTATTTTACTCGTCTCCCTTCATCCCTATTCCACAATGAAGGAATACAACACCTTTTTTACTGGGCTATTTCTACAAATCACAAGAGCAGCAAATTGAGCAGCTATGAAAATGCTGTGCTTACTTCTGTACTAGCTGAAGTCATCAAGTCTGGGTTACTGTGTGATGGTTCAGAAATGAGATGCCCACAGGATTTAGTATGCAGGGACATTCTTTTTAGCCAGGCAGAAAGGTTTTTAGTTCTCTTGTAGAAGGTTTTTCTTATGGCTTAGACCAGTAAAATACTTGAATCATCGAGATTGAATACTACAGTAGAATAACTATGAACAGTAACGTGCTAGCTTCCTTTTCCTGAGAGCTAATGGGGTTATTTTTATGTTGTACATTTTATCAATCAGTTTATTTTATGGAAAGTAAATTTTAATGTTCAATATTTCTGCTGATTTTATGCCATTTAATGTAGATGTGCCTATTTTTTTTAAAGCACTGTTGTATAGCGCAGTGCATAAAACTGCATCAATAAGAAATCTCAGAGAGATTAAAGGAAATCATGTTTTGGTGTAAATGCTTATTTAAATGTCTTTTCTATTCTCAGAATTTGTTTGCAGAAAGCATCAAGTAAACATATTTACCAAGATTACTTCTTTTTCATCTTCCTGTTAGAAAGTTACCATTTGTTCAAATGGATGCAGACACGGCCAAAATGTCCCTAAAAGCTTAAATGAACACTTCTTTGTCTTCCTTCTACTATCCTGGAAGTCTTGTGTGGGAAAGAAGTTAGGCAGTATTGCCTTGTTAAGGGAAAATAATTCTCTGCAATTACCTGTCATGCCGGAAGTAGCAACCAAAACACACCTTCAGAGATCTAACTTTCACCACAATACAGAATGTCCAATACTGAACAACAGTAAGTAAAACTCAAGTCTCTGAGTATCTAACATATTCAGGCATCACGTACAGAAAAAGAGAAAAATTGCTCCTTTAGATATATATATGTTTTTAAAAACACAACAGAAATTAATAAAAATTGGATTTGATATATTACCTAGGTATCAGAGCACAAGTAGGTATTTAGGACAAAACTAAATCTGGTGAAGTCTTTGCCAAGACTCCCACCACTTTGTTGGACTCTGGGTGGTAACTGTGAATGTTCACAAAGACACAGCTGGACTGGCATACTTTCCTGCGCAGGTAGGAGCATTGCCTGCTTCCATTTACTTCAAACCAATCATCTTTGGCCAAATCCCTCATATAAGGGTTAACTTTTTAGTTAAGTTATCACTAGTCACAGAACAGAGTACGCTTCCCTTCAGCTGCTCTCCCTATGCCCCTCCACATGAATAATTTGGATACAAATACCACTGAAGGATACAACAGCAATCAGCTTCCACCTGACTGTGATATAACATGTATCTCTTCTCTTGAAGAATTATGCTCAGTGGAGATGCAGCATGTGATATACTTACAGAATCAAGTAATAAATTGAACCTACAGTTTATATAATATTTAGATTACATAGATTACTAGAGGTCCCCACACACAATCTAGAATTCATACACACAGCAAGAAGCAGGATGCATCCACATTGCCACTCTCAGCCAGTAGACAATAAAGCTAGTTAACATGTGATTCTTTTATCACATACTTTGTTTTTTATGCTGGTGAGGTTCACTGAGCCTCATGATGAATCATGATATTTATTTATGGACAATTCTCCAGTCCTCACCACTGTAGCATATGAACACCTCCAAGTTTAATGGCATCCTAAATTAATGACTTCTTCTGAGGAAGTGCATAAACCTGAAACATCGTGCTCCAGTTAAATTATAAGTCTGTGTCACTGCTCCTGAGCATACAACAAAACTTACACAGAGGAAGCAAGTTTATGACAGAGCTCTGTACTGAGCATTCACCAGCTCAGAACTCTTCCTTCAGTTTTTTGAGTGCTGTATATGATTGCAGTAATATCCTTCACCTCTAAGAGCTAAGTAGGAACAAGTATCCACACTTCTGCCTTTGTTCAGGAGACAGCATGGCCTGTACTTACTGCCATGGGGATGTTCCATGCCATGTAAACATGCGACTTGAAGTCATCCATCCAGACCTCAGCAGCCCGCAGGGCATTGCGCTTTGCATAGTAATCGATGTCATTGTTGTAGGGTTTCTTTGTGCGTTCGATGTGTGCCACACGAGAACAGGGTAACACCTCCATGCTTCCTCCACATTGCCAGACCTGGGAGAGTTTGAGGAAAGTCAACTGAATGATTTTTTATTTTATTTTTTTAAGGTGATGTGACTGCTTCTTTTGAGATGATGTACATACGTTGTTCTCTAGTTGGAGATGGGTACTACTGAATAATGACTGCCTGACTTACCTGCTGTGAGGGTGAAACCCTTCCTGCCCTGAATTGACAAAAATGAGTACAAGGGGTGAATACTGCTGGCTGTGTTAGGTACAAAGATGTAGTTGTCATAAATACCCAAGTCCTTCCCCATAACATCACTGTTCTTGGAACCATTAGGAAGAAGACAAATTGCAAGGTGGTAACCTGTACCATACAGACTAGTTTAACCTTGTTCTCGTTAGTGAAAATTCAACAAAAATCATTTGTATCACCTGGCTGTGTTTGCTCCTGTATGAGGGTTACTGTATCAGCTCTCCAAACCAACTAACAAACTGTCAATATCTTAAATGTGACTGCCATAAAAACCTAATGTTACATACTTAGCATACATTAGCATCTTAGGTGACCTATTCCACCCCACAGCCTTTTATGACAGGATTTGAACATTGACTTTAGGAAGGAAAAGGAAACACTATCTACATGCACAACACCAACAGATAGAAGCACGGAAACATACTTACATCCTCATTATAGAAACAGACTTGGATTGTGAGACGGTTATAATTATTATTCTAACCTAGCCCCTGCAGGCTTCACTGCTTTTCAGCACAGCAGTTCTCCTTCACAAACACACTTTGCCCTGCCTTCCTCAATAAGAAACACACTCTGACTTACCACATTAGCACAGGATGTCCCATGGAAACTTTATCCAAGAATATGACATGAGCATCAGCACAGAATGTTTTGCTAAAACCATTAACCTAAATGTGTCAATTTAGCAACAGAGGTCACTGCCACACTTGGCAGTGGACGTGAGGACAGCAAACATATTGCCTACCCTGTGCTTTGTGATGCCTGGCTCTCAGCTTTGAAGAGGAGCATGCAACAATGCAACAGTGAGGCTGGCTTCTTGCTCTCCTTCCCAGGCGGGGAGAAACCTCCCTGGTGCAGCTAACCCCAGGTTGAAGAGGACAGATAAAAGTGGCCAAGTGGAGACTGTACCACCTTTCTGGACACTGCTGTACAAACATGGGGTAGTTTTTTCTTGTTGATTATTTACTCTCTGACCCCCATAGTGGGAAACACGGAGGAGCTGTCTCTAAGAATCAGTGAGGTTTGGAGTCACGCAGGGTCAGTGACGTTTGTGGTTCAATGCCCTCAGGTCTGCACCTAGTACTATTGCCTAGTTGAAATAAATAAAAGATATTAAAATATAAGAAATGATCCCCTGTTTTACAAGGCTGCCTTTTACTCAGCATAAGAGCCCATTTCCAGACCAAATGTGCTCCAGAACAAAAACCTGGGGCAGTTCTGCAGCTAACCTGCCTTCTCAGGGACAAAGATAAATTGCTTGGGAAGTGGCAGATAAAATCATCTCCTCCAGTTTTTTTTTTTTAATACATTGTTATATAATACTTATTTGCTGCTTTCTGAGCAGTCCTGTAGTCAATCATTGGCCACAGGAATTTGCATTTGATAAATGAAATACGCCAAAAAACACACTGCTCATAAATTTGGACTGGCATATGCTGAGGGTTTCCAGTGCAAAGGGAAAGTGCTAAGAAAAAGAAAGAAAATAATTTATTTTCATGATCAGAAGGGTAGATGAGCAGTACACTTCAGTATACTCCTTTTGCCCAACCCATCCTGGCAGTCAGCTATTTAATGCACAGCACATTTTTCTTTCTCTTGATATGGTTAATGACCTTGTAATTTTTATTTATGTATTTTGGTACCAAGGGCAAATACATTATCTGAGCAATGGATTTATTACCTTCAAATGCTGGTGCTCATGCAAACCTGAAAAGGAAAAGGTACTAAACTGCAACATTAAAGGAAACAGTTTAGCTCATCTGTAAATTCAACACAAATAGTTATTTACTAGTGATTAATTCTCCCCATATGAAATCCACAGGGAACTCAGACACCTGGCTTTGAAGAAAACAGGGAGGAGAAAAAAAAAAAAGACAGCAGCAGCAGCCTCAG
The DNA here is from genome assembly GCF_964211825.1 of Aythya ferina. Classification (NCBI taxonomy): domain Eukaryota; kingdom Metazoa; phylum Chordata; class Aves; order Anseriformes; family Anatidae; genus Aythya; species Aythya ferina. Next base: position 3,479,918 of record NC_140316.1, read on the forward strand.
GCCAGATAATGCTCCCACTGTCAGCCAGGACCTGCGGTGCTCAGCAGGCAGCGTGAATTTGCACTGTGGCGCGACCACCCCATCTGCAGCCAGCTGGATTGCTTACATTTACATTCAGCCACCTCTTTCCTGTACCTTCCAGCCCCATTTTGCTCTTTAAAGAGAAAATATGTTAAAGAGAGAAAAGGAAGGAAACAGCCTCTATCAAAGGAGACAGATAGGAAATATTCAAGGAAACTCTGCCTCCTGTGACAATGCTCATTCACCCTGGATAACTGCTTCTTTTTCCTGGGGATGCCTAACTTCTCTTTTAGCACAAGTGGGAAGCGTTTCCCTGGTAAGGATGTGATGTCCAATGCTAGAGAAAGAGAACTGGAGATAAAGCACATGGGGCGAGGAGGCCGTTAGATACCTGTGTTACACCAGGTGGACATCGTTGTGCCACCATTTATCTGCATTCCAGATGAACACCACAGCTGCTTGACTACGGGTCATTTCCAGCCAAAGGAGGTCTCCTGTTTCACTCCCTGAGGTTGGCTGCCGTCCAGCGGGGCATGGACGTGACTGTCGCCTCATCCATTTCAGTGCACAGTTAAGTAAAGAGCAAAGCTTTTCTCCTCTCCCTTTCAATCCCAATGATTCATCTCACACAAAATAAAAGAGTTTCAGTAGTAAAACCACATACATGCACCCAAAACTGGCCAAGATCTCGGTAGTTTACAGTAGTCACATAAGATTTAGGTGAAGGCTCAGGTCTTGTGTCTTAATCAAGAGGATGAGGAGCGCTACCCTGCTGGTTATGGAATTGAAAGATATGCATGATTCGGAAAGCCATTGCCTGTCTGCTCTGACTAAAAGAAGTCTTTGAAATATGATGAAAGATGAAAGGATGGAGAAGGTTTTACTGTGTAAAACAGATGAGAGAGAGGTGAGTTGGCAGTTGCCCCTGAACCTGGTTGATTCTCCTGCTCTTTTCATTCCCCAAACTGTATTGAACAACCCATTTTTAACAGTATTAACCCATTTCTCTCCACATCTAATTGAGAAATTATGTCAAAAAATAATGACATGCATTTATACAACATTTATCAAACAGAGTTCTTAAAGTGCTTTACTGTGTGAAGCAAACCTGCAGACACTTCAAACCCACACCTGAGGTAACCACTAATCCTCAGTGAAACGCTCAGCTTACAGATGATCAGGATCTCATCTTCGCAGCTGCCAAAAAGTCCAAGCTTGATGCCTCTGGCATCAATAATGTAGAGCTGAGCTTTTCTTGCTACCTTTTGATATGAAGCATTTTTGAAACAAAAACATCTATGGGAGAGATGGTTACATATGAGAGCTTCACTCCTACCCGACTGGTGGTGAGAGACAGGTAAAGCAGCAAAGGGAATTTATTTTTACCCATGAGCATAAAATGATGCCCAAATCCCCCGAATCACATTTCAGGCAGTCAGAGACAAACTTCCATATCTTTGGCTATCTTCTGCGGTAAGAGTACTCCCTAACTCTAATATTGACTTGACAGCATTAATTACATATATGCGTTTCAAGGTTCATTTACTGAGAATGTGGGAGTCAAACGGTCTCTCTGAGCCTCTCCCTGCAGGGGTGCAACATCACTGAAAGGCAAACTCAGCCTTTTGATCCCCAAGGAGAGGCAAATCCCTAACAGTAAGCTTTGTTTCTGGCATTGCACTCATCAAACCTTTATTCTAGGCAAACAGCAGAGGCTGCACTGAAAGTAAGGTAGATACAGGCTCAGAAGATGCCCCAGGAACAGGGCAACAGCTCCAGCTGATGAGCAGCAAGAGCAGAGAAGCCAATGGGCTTCTACTTCGTGTGCTTCTCTGCTCAGTGCAGCTGCCGCAGCCCAGGGATTTGGCTTTTCCTCCACGAGCATCACACTGTGCAACATTTTAAGACATGATCAAGTAATTCCAAGAGACACTCAATTTATTTGCTAATTGTACTTAATTTCAGCATTGCTCTTTAGGCTGCTATAAACAAAATTGATAGCAATATAAATGTTACCATAGCTGTGTTACCTTAGCATTTTTACTGCTAATTATCTCAATCAACTTTTCTATAAACAGACATATTAAGTATTAAGAAGAATAAGTACCCACATCAGGGATGAATTACACATGGAATGATAATGTTTGTGGTTTGTGCTACAATGATTTACCTACGCTAATTATTAGCTATTCCTGTGCACCTGAGATATGGCTGTCCTACAATATAAGCATTGTACTATACCTATATTGTACATTATAAAATAAAATAGTCAGAAATTATATTGTATTTGTCAAAGAAAAACCAAGATGAGACCATAACTTGTTTACCATGACCTAAAGCTATGTATCACCAAAGTTCTGCAAATGAAGGTCAGGGACATGATTTTAAAAGGCTAATAGATCCCTATGTCTGAATTGTTGCCAAACAAGAAGAAACTTTCTGAGAAAGTAGATTTTTCCATTTTTACTTCCTGATGAAGGTCCAAAGTATAAATTTTTGTGAGGTTAAAAAAGAAAAAAAATCAGCTTCCGAAAAACTCAGAAAAGTTCTTAAAATAACTTCATCCAAAATATTTAAAAAAATTTAACGACATCCAAAAAAAGGAAGGGCAAAGAGGAAAAAAAAAAAAAAAAAAAAGGGAGAAAAACACTTTTGACAAAAACCAGGCATTTTGGGAATGAAAGTAGGAGGTGAGAAAGTGCAATGTAAAATTCCTTCAAAACGATTGGCCCTTTTGGTCACAAAACAGTTTCAAATAAAAAACAACAACAACAAAAACACAAAAACAAACAAACAAAAAAACAAACAAATAAAAAAAACACACACCCAAAAGCCTGGCAGCCTGGTCACCATTGACGCAGGATGTACAGCTGAGGGACTGCTGGGACAATCAGTTCCTGTCATGGCAATACACAGAGAGCACAGTGCTGGCACAGCTGGCAGCCCTGCCTGTCAGACATTTGCACTAGTGCCACGTCTGCCCGGCGGATGTCAGAGCTCACCACCACCACGGGGTTTAATGCTCAGCTGAGCCATCTGCAAGGCCCTCACTGATTGCAGGGAGGGCTCTAACTCTCCTTGGAGTTAGTCCCCTGTAAACTGAAAAGAACCCCACGTTACCTTCAGCCATTTATATATATATATAAAAATATATAAATATTCTATTTATTTATTTATTTTTATGAAAATGTGTGTTTACCAACTAATGACTCATTACTTCCAAAAATGGCAACAAAATTCCAATATTCTGTGGCCATTCCTGTGTGTGCTTTTAGGAGACAAGGTAAGTGCAAACTACAAGCAATTAATGGTAGAGGTTATTCATTGCTTCTTTCAGTATAGCTACAGAAGGTTACATATGACGTTATTTCACTCTACTAAGCCAACTGCACAAGGATATTTAATTTAGCAGAAATGTTCTCAAAATTAAAAGGTAAAAAATAAAGTTGGATTGGTATGAGGACACAGTTAATTCTCTGAATTTAGAAAACTTGAATTGGAAAGACAGACCGTGATCTCTAAGAACTTTCCCTAAAATCAAGCAGTTAATGAGATTTGGAATAATCCGAGGCTTCATTGTTAGCACACTCTCTGGAGGCAGCACCAGAGGGGACCAGTACCATACAACTGGCAATGGTGTCACAGCAGATTGGTGTTTTATCCTTTTCCAGAAACCTGCAGCACCTTTGGCGGTCCTTTGCTGAAAGGTATAATCACGGCCTACATCTTCCAGCAGTATGAAAATGCCAAGAATCAGCTCCACAATGTGCATGTGGCAGCAGGTCCCTTCATTTTCTGTTTGCCCAGCAGATTGTCACTTGGCATTTCTACAGTGGTTTCTGCCAGGGGCAGCGCTTCAGAGCTGGACATTCAGCACATCCTAAAAGGGGACTCTTATGCTGGAACTGGACCCTGATATTTCATAAAAACAGTTCTGAACTCTACTTGAGCACCGCAGATCTTCTCTTCTGCATGAAGCCAACAGATGAGATGGAAGGAGTTTTTAAAACAGTGCAGATATCCATGGTTTATGATATACCAGCATGGGAATTCTTAGAAGTCAGTGATCTCAGTTTTTTTTCATTTTTCAAAGCAAAGCCTATCAAAGATAGGCTTCCAGACTACCCCCACACACCTGTGGCTGGACTGGAAAGGATTTTCCTATCATGAAAGAATCATGAAAGAATTTTCAAATGTTTCAGAAATTTTGCTGACCTAAATTGTCAAGAATAACATAAATCTTAAATATTTTCACTATCTGAAACACAGGCACTTTGTCACCTCTAGCCCTCCGCCCCCAATTATCCCAAAATGTTCTGCTTAAATTGAACCAGTGATGTTTTTGAGATGTTCTGTGTTAAAAGCTTTTTTTTTTTTAATTATTTTATTTTTTATTTTTAAAATATAAACATACTCCAAACCGTAAGGTCAGTTTAAATCAAAACACTCACACCTTTGTTGCAAAAATAGCAAAACCCGATCTTTCAACAACATTAAAAAATATATTTGATCTGATTTAGAAACTATCAAAACACAGCCTTTTCCACCGGAGTATTTTTGCTTTAATTTACCAGCTGGAAATGCCCCCCACATCTGCCCATTAAATATGAAGGATGCCAGTGGGCTCACAGCCCTTTTCAGAGTACAAACGGCCTGAAGATGAGGATGCCTTGCACGATGACAGACCACCCAAATGAGGGGATCGGACAGAGTGCTCACATTCTGGCTCCTCAAGGTGAAAAAAAGTAAGTATTTTCTGGCAAAAGACGCAATGCCTGAAGGGCAGGAGGATGCACAAGTCAGGTGGTAAATTCACAACAACTGATACTGCCAGGCCCTTCTCAGCTCCTTTAACATCACTGCGTAAAATAAAGTCCACATGTACACAAAGCTACAGGAAAATGACTACTCTGATGAAGTCAAACAAAAACCTAACTCTTAACATTAAAAACATGCTTAGGAAGATGATGCTATTTCTTTGGCCTCTCTCTAGTCAGCCATGGACCAAAAAGATCTAAATCAGAAATCATCCTTCAAATAAAATTTGAAACACGTCAATAAGGTCTTTTACCTCCCAGTGCACTGGAGCCCTCTACTTATCCTTCAGTCCTTAACGGATGTGGCAATTCTTCTAACACCCACTCTAGAAGCAGCAAATTAGCATGAATATAGCACGTTTATGAATCTTGCACCTCTGATATTTACAATTTATGTAGCTTGCTGAAAATTGATATTTCAGAGTAATTTATAGCCTGACATTTTATTTTTTTCTAATGGGGTTTTATGGATACTCTTTCTTCTATGTATTCTCAGTGCTGACTAGAGTGTCATATTTACTCAGATGTGCTAGATAAAGTGCTCTCTCTCTGTTTTTCAGTTAATTTTGGAAGCTGTTTGAAACTAGGGAGCTGTCATAATCAGACACGTCATATGGAAAAATTAATCACGTGGTCTCATGTTTTTCATTGACAGCATTTTTATGATCACCTTTATAGACAGCTACAAGTATGGTTTTAAAAAGTCCGATCTCTTCGATCTCAAAATCATCTGTGCTATTTAATAGTGCACTTACAAAGCAAAACGTCTTTCCATGTTAGGACAAAACAGCCTACATCAGAGAGACTTTGGCAGTCAAAGAAATAACTGAAAAAGGAATAAATCACATCTCAAGATTCACAGATCATGTGTTTTCTTAAAGATTACAGTATAAGCATCTGACCAGTGCCTGCAGATTAAAGGACCCAGATGGGGTCTTGCTTGACTGACTGATCGTGTCTTTCTCTGCTGCAATCCTGGACTTCATGATTTCAGCTCCTCCTAGCAGCTGTTTATAGATAACCTGCTAACAGCAGATATACAAGGCAGAGTGAGACAAAAATCTCATGCATAAAAGCTATTTCTGTCACGAGAACAGTCTTATCACACAGATGTGTAAATACCTAGGCCCACTGCTCTTGCTGCCTTATGAATCTGGGAACACACAGCAGCATTTGCAGACTGCTGATCTGGGAGGGCTGAATTCCATGGGGGGATCTTCTCGTGTTTTGTTCCTGGCTCATGCAGCTTCCATAGCATAAACTTAAAGAAGTACAGATCCGGAGAATACAGTGGATGCAGTCATGACTAATGCATCTGGCACTAGTATTATCTCATGATTATTACTATTATTTCAATTGCCACAGTGATGAACGCATGGAAGCTGGTTGCTTTCTGAGGAACTTATGATGAATTTCAAGGGCACGCTGTCAGAAGCTCTTGCAAAGTCATCTACTGTGAGGTTTTGTGGCAGATTCGAAATGGAACTTTTTCTTTATAGGACAGTAAAAAAATTCATTTCACAGCTACTCAACTAACCCTTAAAATCTGTTAGAATTGATTGAGGTTTGACCTCTTAGTTTTGTTCCCTTGGGGCTTTCTAATATTTATAGATAAATCGCTTTTTGACAAAAAAGGCAATAGGACCATAATGATCCTGCAATGAGACACTCAACTCATGCACATTTCTAAAAGTTCTCTGGTGGCTGTTCAGTAGCAAATCTAGAGGTTGTCCTTTACATATTTCTTAGAGGTTACACAGAAGCCAGCTAAGATCTCAGATGTGACAGTAGTGAAAAGTTAAAACCCTCCTGTTTACACTCTTGTAGGAAAAAAATAGATCAGAATGATGAAATTGAAACATAGTCTAGAGAAACTCACACTCAGCAACTGCTATCTTGCTGCAAATATAAATTGTGTGTGTAAAGGACTAAGTCTGATAAATTAATAGACTGGCTGCTACAGGAGGGAGAAGATGATTTAAAATATTAAAAGTGTCCCACATACCTCAAGCAATAATCCAATCTTCATAAACCCATATTTTGCACATTTTGCAAAGGATGGTGCACCTTTGACACAGGCATGCCTAGGAAAGAAGTTGATGCTTTTATGTGTAAAGCAGAATTCCCTTCTGTGAAAAACTGTATATTCTCTCAACTGTCTTGGCGATGGGGGATGGAAATTGCCCAAAGAACTTCAGAGAAACGAGAACGGACTGACACTGCTCAACCTAGCTGGAAACAGAACATTGCACAGGTTTGTGCTTGAGATACAGATTTCCAATATGCATTACCTGGGATGGCAAACACTAAACTACTACCCCAACCCAAAGTGGTTCTGCAATTCTTGTTTTCAGACAGAAAAATTCATCCATAACTGCAGTGATACTGGACAAGAACACCTGCTACGATAAGACCGTTTCCAGAGGAGCTGGTGAGAAGGTTTCACAGCCAAGTAAAGCATAGCAGGAATTAAGCACAACGTCAAGGTCTGTAGTCAGAGAAATACTAGGAGAGCTCACACAGACACCAGCCTTCACTGATGGGCTCTGGAACCTGCTCACCATTCCCAAACCTGATCTCTGAGGATTCATGTGGCTGGGAAGCAGATCCTGCTTCTGGGGATCCTGACATCTACCACTGTCGTTGCTGCCAGCCTTTGGAGCAGCTAAGCACTGTTTGTCTGCCATCAGGCTCATTGGCATAATCACTTAGAGATGACATTCATGTCTGACAGGACAGGCAGCATGAAGGATGGAAACAGGAAGAAAGGACAGTCTATCCAAGGGCTCGTTATTCGTTTTTAAAGACTTTTTTTCTTAGCAAATGCATGCAGTTGGCATCTCAAATGCTTCATGAGATGTTAACAGTCCCTATCACATAAAGATATACCCCTAAACTTCACAGAATAGCCATGATAACTCTGCTTTCTCTGAATTCTCTTCAAGCTGCAGATGTCTTCTCCTGCTGTAATTCCAGATATGTTGGGTTTTGCAGCCCTAAACATTTTTCCTTGCATAAAGTAAATGCAGTATGGTATCTCTAGTTTGGTAATTGTCCCAGCCAGATGCTCCTCATAATGTATTATTTGAAGAATACATCTGATGAAAATTGCTTTCTATCTTTTTTGCAAATTTACTCAACTTTTTCCCAAATCAATAGAACCACCACCAGTCATTTCTGCAAAGCTGTCAATGCAGACACTGTTTGTACTGTAACTTAAAATTCAACAAATTGGTCTTGGAAAAACGCAATCCACCTGGGATTCATGGAACAGCATTAAAGACCAGACCGTCATCCTTGTTCCTCACTTCTCATTCACGTGATTGCTTTTGGTTGCTTCTTCTCATTGATCCCAAAAGACTGCAGAGAAAATCTCCCTCTAAATTTAAGCCTCAGCAAAGGATAAAGGCATGCGTACGTTAAGCTGACACCAGAAAATCTGCAGCTGAGCTCCCACAGCATTTAAATTCTTAGGAAAACACTTATACTGCCAGACTCCAAGCTTTACTAACCTGCTGCCAAAACACCAAACAATGCTGACTAGTCAATTTGAAACTTTTCAAGAAAGAAGAACTGGTGCACACAACTGCATTAAGTACAGTGCTCGCTTGGATGCTGCTTAAAAGAGACTGAAGACAAGATGTGCTGGGCTTGACAGAAGGCCAAACCAAGCTGCAGCACACTGTCAGATGCCAGAAGAAGAGCAGGAGTCCTGCAGGTCAGAGTAGGGGGTGCCTTACTTGACTTGTGTAGGTGTTCACATGGTGCTTCCATGAAACTTCTTGAAGAATGCAGAACTAACAGAGAACAGAACTGGGGCACTTCCTAAAAACAGCATTTATAAAAACATTGCATTTGGCCACATTTGTCATTGGTGTCTCCATTTCCACTAGCATATGTCAAGATCAGTATATTCCTCAATCACTCTGCTGCTCAATCACTGCCTGCAAAAAACAAAACAAAACAAAACAAACAAACAAAAAAAACCCAAAGCCTGAAACCTATTAACCATGCTGGTATCTGGAATATGGCTTTCTAAACCTTTTACTTCCTATTGGGAAAAAAAAAAAAAAGAAAAATCTAAGAACAGTAGGTGACACTTAGCCATAGTATACATTTAGTCCATAAATAATTAAATTCCCTTGAGGTTTATAAGACTCTATATTAACAAACCTGCTCCTACAGATAACATAGCCAGGCACTCTGCTTTCGATCTGAAGTCAATTCCTACCCTAGCCAGGGTAGTCACGTATGGACGCTGTTCATAAAGCAATAACTCTTTTCTACAAGAAACTCATCTCCCCAGTGGGGGAAAAAAATAATGTGGTAAAGGACTAGCAAATTTGGTTAAATCCCATCACATTCATACATTAAACATATCTCTGAGATAGAGGTAAAGGCAAAGATTGTCATATTTAGATGCATTTTCTCTGTACCTAGTTTAGGTTCAGGCTTGGGCTTTAGATCTGTGGTCAAATGGGGAAAGCCTTTAAGCTTTTGAGGGATTGTTTTACATTTCAAAGCCCTTCCCATTTTAATGTGGTATCTCAGGTGAACATTTCTTTATTTCTTCTGCCTAATTTAAAGCAAAAAATGGGTGTCCAACCCTGAAACAAGATTAAAGGCTCCTGATAAAGCCAGGTTCTAGGATTAAAACATCCATGCTTGAATCCTGTGGACTTGATTTATACTATAAATGAACCAAATTTCAAATTTAAGCTTTTCAAACTCAGAAAGAAATCAAGAGAAGAAATTATATTACAAGTTCGGAGTCTATCATATCAGAGCATGTCACAGCTGAATTACAGAATGGCTGAGGTTGGAAAGGACCTCTGAAGTTCATCTGATCCAACCCCCCCCCAGCTCAAACAGGCCTACCTAGAACAGGATGCCCAGGACTACATTCAGATGTTTTTTGAACGTCTCCAAGGATGGAGGCTCCACAACCCCTTTGGTCAACCTCTCAACACTTTGATTTCAATCAATTTTCTTCCAAATGGCAAATGCAATGGTACAGGATGCCTATCCTAGTATGTCTGGGAGATAAACTACTTTTAACCTTGCAGAAAGGGCAGGCACACAGCATGTAACTCAAAGGTGCCTTTTCTGAAAAAGATGTTAACCTAAAATTAGGCAGAACATCTAACAGCATCTCCAGTCACTACCTAAGCTCAGTCAGGATGAAAGTAAAATGCAAGAGTTCAACTTTTTATTTCATTGTTTTTAAATCAAAGCGAGTTCTCAGTGTTCTTGTGTAATTTCATTAGTTCACATTTTTAGTCTTTTGCTAGAGGAATAAATACTTACTGCGCATTGAACCTTCAGTAAGAAGTCTGAGAAATGATAAAATGCTTCCTGGCACTTCAGCTGCCAGAGACCACAGGGAGGAAGAAAAAACTGAGTGGAATTTATTGATGCTTCCATTAGAATAAAGTCATTCTTGAATTAATATATATATATATGTATATTTAAACAGACTGGCTAATGAAGTGATCACAAAAGGTCCTTTCAAAGGACCCTAAGTGGAGTCATCCTCATTCGTTTTCTCTTTCCTCCACAGTCCCTTAAACGATCTTTGCATATTGTCTGCACTAAATCCTGCAGGGTTGCTATTTTATTTTAAAGAAAAAAGCTTTTAGGCTGTGAGGGATTCATTCAGCAAGAGCTATTATGCTTATTGTGACTCTGCTGCAGAGCCAAGGGATTTACTATGTGCTCATTAGATCCTGCTTTGTTCCAAAACAATCTTTTACAATGCAAATTTTAGCATGCTGATCTACTTAGAATAATACATTCAAACAAAGGCTATTAAAGTAAAAGCCTTCTCTAACACAGAAACACTGCAAACTCAGATTAATTACTAATATTTTAGACCATGAAGACATCTGGGGTCTCAGCTTGAATCCAGCTTTGAACATGGTGACAAGAAGCCACGGTGACTTGGTGTTCCTAACGGGTACAAAGGCATACCATGGGCAGCCACAGAGCTAAGAGGGCACGTTATGAAGCCATCATAGATGAGGCTGTCAGTTGGCCTCTTGGTGGTTAGCACATAAAAAGGATTGATTTGTTCAAGTGTTAGCACCTGAAGTGGAGAAGTGTTGCCAGCAGAGATGTTCATTCACCGGGACGTCTGAAGGAAGATACCTGAGATGGGATGCAGGAGTTCTCCATCAGCCCTGCTATGTAACCATCTGCAGCGCAGTGCCAATGAAAAATAAGAGGAAAAAAAGACAAACATAGCTTGAAAAATGGCCGAATGGAGCAGAAACAACTCACTGAGTTCTGAAGCTGGTTTTTAAGCCCTCAGGGAGCTGTGCCAGTTCCCGTCTCTTGGGAGCAGTCTCTGAATTTAAGTTTGTCACCTGTGACCCACAGGGTTATTGATGGTGCAGGGAACACTCTTGTTTTTCAGAGCATTAATTCTATCTCTTTCCTCCTCTGTGACCTTCCCAAGGGAGCAGTTGTACGAACGCAGAACGATGAATATTATCATCTAGGAGATATACCTGATAGCCAATCTTAATAGTTCCATAAATCTCACTAAGTCTTAGCACTTCAAGTGTACAACAGAGATAATACAGCCATAAGGAAAAGCATGAACCCATCTCTCATAAGTACAGAAAACAGCCAGTCTACTGACACTGCATTAAAGCTTTCTCTCTTATACTCCGATTAGTGGCACTCAGGCTGGAGGTAAATATTTTTTATTATTATTATTCTTTTTTTTTTTTTTTTTTTTTTTGGTAAAACCTAATCTCTAGGAGGATAACTAATAAAAGGGAGGTGAGTGATAAGGAAAAATTTAGCTAGCAGAAGGACCGACAAATCATTATAGTAATTCCAGACATCCTTTTCCACACTCCCATCCTAAATCAACTCAGCAAGCTAAACATGTAATTTATATTAAAAAAACAGACACACAAATCATCACCTCCTTATATTGGACAAGTCTATCTGGTGGGAATAGGCACCTGCTCACTAAACCAACACATGATTATTGTATTCAGGTGACACCTTCTTTTATCCAGTAAATTCTTAATAGACATAAAATGCAGATGTGTGTGAGCATGACGTTCACTGGGAACACTTATTTACTTCAACTGACAGACCCAAGATTAAGATTCCCTTCCCAGATAACACATAAACCTCCCAGTGCTATAGGGAGGAAACGGAGGAGAGCTGCCCATAGACAACAGGAATATGGTAACTGAGAAGGAGAAAATCAGAACTGATCTAGACTAAGGCCACCACTGAAACACATCCCTGAAGACATGCCTCTGACTTGGGCTGCCTTTCCACCCAGGCACAGCTGCCTTTGGAAGCTACTAGAGTTGTAAGAACGAAAAAAATAATAATAAAAGAACACCCCAGAGTGCTAAAAACCATACGAGGGTTACAATACATGGACTTCACATTTCTGACTGAAGGACAGTGCACATCTGGAACAATTTTTGGTTATCTTGGAGCAAAGTCACATAGGCAAAGAAGAGGAATTTTAGGAGCAGCACTATTATGTCCTAGTCATTCATTCTGCTTAAATGCTTTATTGCTACTGTTAATGGACAGATAACAGCATTAATCACGGGCTGTGAAACGACTGACAAACGAAGCTGTTTCATCTGAACAGAATGCTTTATGCATTGCCTAAGGAGCTGGTAAAGGGATGTGATTTGGGTAAAATCACACATGCAAAAAAGCTGTTTGTGATTTTGATGGACAATTCCCTGGAGAATATCCAAATCCTGGGACTGCAAAGTGGGCTGTGACATTTATAGGTTTGTTGCCTCTCCAGGGAAATTTGAAGGAGGTGTATCACCAGGCACAGGCTTATATTGGCTCTTCTCATTCCGTTTCTTCAGGAACAGTTATCCCCAGATATAAGGAGTAATGCTAAAGCTTGCTTTAGTTGACAAATTCTTTTGTGTGGAGGATTTTTTGTTTGATTTGTTGCATAATGAAACCAAGAGAAATTAATTGATGGTGACACCATTCATATTTTCACTATCTTAAACTAAACAGAATATTTTCTGTCTAGCACAAGAACGTGGGAAATTTGGCAGTATTTTTCCCAAGAGCTAAAAACCTCCTCACAATTGAACACTGTAAATATTAGCTTCATCTTATTGGGAAGATAGTGTCCTATATTATTAAAGTGCTGAGCAAACAAAGGATGCTCTTTGTTTGCAAGAGATTTCTAAAAGTTAAATAGATATAAATACAGATATGGTTTCAAAGATGTGCTTAGTGTTTCAAGGTGCTTGGCAACTCAAAATTTAATTTCAGATCATGCAAAGTGTTTCAATATCAGAAAAAAATTAAGAATGTAATTTAAAAATGTTTATTCTCAATAGATGAATTTAGATACAAAGTGTTCTTTTGCCAAATATGCATTCTTTAAAAGAATGCTTGGAAAAAAAAAATACTGTCCCATTATAGACTAAAAGAACATTACTTGATTACTAAGAGAACACTGAAGCTTACATTTTGGCTTTTTATAGCTTCCATAATTGAGTCATTTACAACAAATCCTCACTCCTAGGCTGTGAACCTACATACCAATCTTCTGATCTGAGCAGATTCTATATGCCCATCAGTTAGGGACAGACTTGAAAACAAATGATGTAGAAGAAAGCTCCACGCTTTGAACCAAGTCCATGTTCTTCACCTTGGATTTAGCACGTCTTGCTAAGCCAAACAGAAAGGTAATCTTCAGCTAAAAGAATTTCACCTAAACTAATCTGTTCTGCTTCCCTGTGTTGGACAGCCTCACGTTGAACCACATGGTGACATTATCCCACTAGGAATCGGCAGCAGCTCTGTCCCTGCTCTTGGAGACAGCTGTAAAACACAGCTCAGCAGAGGTCAGAAATGCTTTGAATTGTTGTTCCTTACTTTTATGTGAGGACTTTCATCCTGACACCTGGAGGTGATTTGCACACACCCACTGTGAGCAGGGAGAACAGCAGCACAATTTCATATTCTAGGAGATAGAAAGGGATGTTTTCCATGCCACCTCTGATGACTCTGTTCTTACCAAAATCCATTGCCTCTGTGGGCTTCTTGCTATGGAAAAGATTAGAAGAATTTGGATATCTGTCTCGCTCTTTACCAGGAGAGTGATGAGGGTTTCAGAGCATGCTTAGATGACCGGTTCACACAGCATGCTCAGCCCTTCACCCCAATTTGATGTTTATTTTCCCTTCCCTGGCCCAGCAGAGAATTCATACCCCTGCATTCCACGTACAGCTAGATGCAGAAGGGGATTGCAGAGCAAATACACACACACGCATGGCACCATTTGACTTGTGTCTAACAGAACAGTCACAAAATACGGGCATTAGCACAAAACTGACCTCAGAAGGATGCCAGGTGTGACCGGGAAAGTATTGCATTACAATAAATACAAAAGTTTACTTAATAACCTCCAGCAGTTTATGTTCCCAGACAGCTGCTGTGGTTTTACTCCAAAATGTACACTTTAGCTACAGCTTGGCTAAAATTATTATATAAAACCAACTCATCTGTTACTCCAGTTTGATATTTATTTCTGGAGAATGGTAGTAGTCATTAAATAGTACTTTGCTTCATTAAATTTTGGATTTCCAAGAACTGAAAGGGACAGTGCCACAGGTTTAAGTAATTCTTTCATCACACAGCTGATGTGTTTTATCCCTGCTGGGTCACAAGTGTTCTTCATTTACTGAGCTCTGGGTTTTATCTGACTATTTATTTGTGGAGCCTGTGTTGTCAGTTTGGGCTGTCGAAGAACTAATCAAGAGTCTTTCCTACAATTCCTTTTCAAGCTAAAGGCGATTCTCTGTTAAAAGAAAATTCTCTGTTAAAAAACCTTTTCTGGTAAAGTGGGATAGATGATAAAAAACAATTACATAGGCTGCATTGCTTTGCCTATCATCTACAAGAAAATTTGAAAAAAACATATAGCTCTGCATCATTTTTATAGAGGCACTTTTCTGGACTTTCAGTTCATTTAATTTTGCCCTGGAGCATCTTTGCTGTGAGTAACGTGGAATACAATCCACTTGTCTGTCCCGTTGCCTCTAAATAATCTCTTTCCATCTTCTTTTAGAGCCAGGCTGTCACAAGTAGGGTAATACCTTTACAAAGATGAAATAAGACAAAAGCAATAACCACAGTCAAGGCCCTAGGGGATTTCTTTGCTAGCTCTAACTACAGTGTCCAGTGTATCAAAATCCTGCCTTGTTGCCCTGTGTCAATATTTACAAGCTCTGCTGCTTCCACCACTTGCATTTTCAGAGGAATTCCAGCCTTATCATCTGCTTTGTCAGGTGATGGCAGCAACTATTTCTTTTTCCCATTTCTCCTGTCACTGATGCCTTCTGCCATCCCAAAGTGGTCACAGCCTCTGCCCTACAACGGAACTATGCCGAGCAATTCCATTATTACACAAAGGACACTGCGTTTAAAACAAAAAATGATTTGAGTACCTTGTGTCATTACAGAGGAAAGGGCTTGGTGGCTGCTTGTGTCACACTGTTGAGGCTAAAAGCTGTGGGTTATGTGGTTTGACTGGACTGGGTAAAGTGAAGAGCTTACCCCAGAGGTGTTTGTGTTGGTTCTGGTGTATTTCCCCCATCCCCAAAAGAATCCTTCTTCTTGAGCTCGTGATGTAAACACTCTGTAATCTGCATAAACGATGATTCAAAATAATAAAGTCTAGTTTAAACACTTTAAATACAATCCTGTATCGTTTTGACAGATTTGGGAAGATGAAGTATGCAGCTGAGGTTTAATGGAACGGTAATCTGTTTCAGGATGAAGACAAAGAGAAGGCAATATATTCTTACCTAGCTTTGCTGGAAACAGAATGCCTGACTAATTTATGTTGGCATGAATCTGTTAAATTGCAAGTTGTACTTTTTAAAATTAGAATTACTGTAGAAGTTAATGTGACAGCAGTTGTGGAAGCTTCAGTCGCATCCATGTGCTACATGCACAGGTTAAAGTTTCTGGGGCATTTTAGAGATTCTCTGAAAGATAGGCATGGGCAGAAAGATATTTCCTCCCATTTTCTGTAGAGCAGAAGCCATATACAGGGAATTAAAATGTGGGGTTTAACTGGGATCCTCCTTCCTGATGAGAGTGATTAGCGATAGTCCCCAGAAAAGAGGCTAATACGTTCACATGTTGACAGATACACACAAGTGATGAGAATATAGAGACACTGTTTTTAAAAATGCCTGAATACTGTCTCCCAGTATCTGCAACGATTCATGTCAAAATGCAATGTGAAGTCCTTGGGGAGGGCTCGGTAGCACCATCTACTCCCTTGAGAGAATATGTCATATGCATTCAATGTCCGCCTGCACTCATGCGCATAGACAGGCGACACAACTGAGCCAAGCGTCTAAAGGAGGTAGCCAGAGATCACTAAAAAACTCTGTAGGCAAACCTGATCCATATCTGCGCTTGTCAAAGTACTGAAACTGCAAGAAGAATGAGCTTGGGGCCAGTGGACCAAGAAAACATACTTGTCTTCTGCTGAAAAATTAGCAGTATTTCCCTAGCGCTCCTTCTAAATAGCATAAGCATGCTTTTAAAAATCTAACAATACCCCATACAGTGAGATTTACGAAGCCAAATCTATTTTCTGAGAGAAGTCCAAGAGACAGTTTTGGTAGAAATATTTAACAAGCTCAATGGGAACAAGTCCCTGATACTAGCACTTCAACACAGGAGAAAAAGACATAATTAATTCTAATAATTGGGAGCTAATGCTGGAGAAATTCTGACTTAAGAATTAATAGGTTTAGTTGTTTTTTAAAGAAAAAAATAATTTACCATTGGACAGCTTACTGGTTTACTGTGGCAAACTCAGTATTACCATAAGCTTTTTGTAGTGAGGCTAGGCATCTTTTTAAACCTACCAAAAAACCTCATACACAGGAACTATCTGTGTAAGTTCCTCGGTCAGGATCTTGACCATCCATTAGCCAGTTTAATTGAAGAAGCCAGCTTGAAGTTGGGGGATTTAACTTCACATATCAAGTTTACAAAGTATTGTGAAGCAAGAAAATACCAGGGCTCAACAGAAACTCAAATGATGAGCAATCTCTTCTTTTTCATTTTTTATAAATTACATATAATTTTTATATATTAAAGAACCACTGTGCAAGCTTCCAACACTGGGATAACTCCAGCCCAATGACCCTTTGATGCAGAATTAGAATTTCCTCAAACTGTATTACTTTCCTTAGGTTTCTCAGGCTGCTATTCTTACAGCTACAGGAGAGGAGATATGGAGATTAATAACTCCTTCAGCAGGGAAAAAATATTGAATGCATAGTGCATCACTTTCTGGTAGTCCAAGATAACAGCAAACACCTTCCTCTGCTTGTCATCACTAAGGATATGCAGTAAACCACAAGTTATCTAGCAGAACAAAGTTAATGCACTTGAGAATGGTACAGTCATGTGTTTATATTAATAATCTAGAGAGTAGGCAGTAAGCAACAGCTCCAACTAAATAGGCACCAGGACCAGAACTGAGCATGCTATGTGACAACACCTCAGAAGCAGATGTTCTGTAAATGTCTTCCTGCCTCAGATAGAAAGTGGAAACTTTATTTTAAAGCTACCCCATTAGGACAGTCACCATATGATACCAAGGAAAAAATAGCAAAACCAAAAAAAATAGACAAGAGGTGGGACTAGGAAAGAGCCAGGTGAATTAATTTGCTCCCCAAACCCCTTTGAAAATCCAGAGCAGCCAACTCCCTCTATAGGCAGAGCAAAGGCACCTCCCAGCCTGTCAGAGTGGTCTTGCAGGACTCTAGGAGCTATGCAATGCTCTGGAGGACAGCCCAGGGCAATGCTGCAGATACACTTGCCTGACACTCTGGTACCTCCAAATGCAGTTTCTGGAGTGGCTGCACTGCAACCTGCAGGGCGCAGAGGGCCTGGGGACACAGCATCCTGGTGAAGCTTCCATAACTCATAATAAGCCTCTGCAGTAACAGGTCCATGGACAGTCTTTCCAGCTCTGTGGATTATCCCAGCTCAGGCCTTACTTCTAAGCTCCTTTCCATTTTTAACCATTAGATCATACTTTGCCTTTGTCTGCTGACATGAGGAAAACTTCATTCCTAGAAATCGTCTCTTTTAGATCCTTTGAGATCATTAGGAAACCACTTCTTGCCTTCACTGCTGAAGCAGGGTGGCATAACTGAGGGCAGAAATGCAATCTGCAGTTGCTGTAGTTCCAGATCCAGCCAAGTGCTGGATGGCTTGCTTAATTATACAGCTTTGTGTCATTCCACTGACCACTCACGCCTAAAATTAAGGGTCTCTTTAAGTGCCTCATAGGTGTTTGACTTGTTAATGATTCGTTGCCAATACCTTGACCCAGTTAGGCTTTAGCTCTTCCTCACTTGTGGCTCTGCAGTGTTAACAGGAGTTAAAATCACCTTTTTAACACCAAGTCAAAGAAGTGAGCATGCTTCTGAAAACACCCATGAGAAGGCCTACTGAAGGACCTGTTATCTGTCCTACTTATGCAGTTTTCATAACAGAACTTATTTCGCTTATCTCATTAGCAGTCATTACCTTAGGCAGTACATACAATGTGAGTGGGTTTTCCTTCCTCTGATTACCTAGGAAGTCTTGCTGCCTCTAATTTTCCACGAATCTCATGAATTGCCACTGAAGTCTTTATAGCTACAGTAGCCTAGAATGTAACTCTCTATACCAATTTAATAACCAATAAAACAACTTAATACCTAATAAATTTTCTTAATAAAGTGGCACAGTTCAAAGCAGTGCCTCTTGGTAATGAGGTCAGGCCAAAGCTACCTGAGGGGCAAAAGCTCCATGCCTGTGGGCAGCAGCCTCAGGTAAGTGCTGATACTTAGGGTGGAGATGACAGATCCTGCAAAACCAGCCAACACAATCTGGTTCCCCAGACAGATTTGGCAAAACTGTAGCCAACCACTGTTGACGAAGAATTACTAATCCTTTTCACAACAGACGTAAGACATTGAACAAGACACAAGCAGAGCTCCTGTAACTGTCCAACTGATGGTTTGCATGAACTTTCCAAAGACTGCTCTTTGTCAGAAGAGTGAGGCTGGAAAAAGCACAGAAACTCTCTCTCGCCCTTTTAGTTCAGCTGAAACCTCAAAATGCTGATTTGTGAAAACTGGAAATCGCTTTCCAAGAACTTTCTGGAGCACTCAGATGTTGACTTCTAAAAATATGGAAATCTTTGGATTTCATTGTAACTGAAAGTACTGTAACCCACCCCGAAGAGGAAATCAGCATTCTTGAGAAATGTAACTTCAGTTTGGAGAACTTGCTGTCCTTTCACTCCTATGAGCACCTTGTAACAGATCTAATCAAATAATTGTAATATGCTTTAACTAGAAAAGTAAGGAACGGAATGGTTTATGTGAATGAAAAAAGGATGGGTCACAACAGTAGCAATGACTTCTGAGGGTTATTCTCACTTCTGAAAGCCCAATAACACACAAGTACCTCAGCCTTAAGTGACTTATACAAATCTTTTGTGCAAGTCAAATTTTCCATTATGCACCTAGTTTGATGCACTGTAACAATTTGTCTCTTTTCATAGAACCATAGGAATGTTTCCAAGAGAACTTCAAGAGCTGCAGAGAGTAAAAAGCTTCCTCGCCTGTGAAAATGTCCATGCTTCAATCATCAATGCCTCTCTACATTTAAAGTTGCCTAAGTGCTTAACACTCCTCTCTTGATGCTTTGTAGAAAGCGTGCCCTACAAAGCATCATTGGCATACAGTCTAAATCCCCTATTTCCTTTACTCTTTTCCTCTGATACTTTTCATACAACAAAAGGCTAAATTGTACTTTCAGCTTGGCTGCTGTAAATTTACAATAAAGTCATTGACTTGAGTGAAGTTAGTCTGAAACCATACAAGCCTAAAGGCAGCAGCTAGCTGCAATAATGGCTTTTGTGTGCTAAAAAGTGGTGCTCCTCTTTTCTCACCTGATTTGTTATCACAGCCAGATCCACAAAGCCTGCATTTTCAGCATATGTGAAAACGAGCCTGATGCTGACAAAACTAATGCCGTATTTCTGCAGCTTGTCATAAGGACCTTTTACAGTAGTTTAGATGACGTCCTCAGCTTTGTACTGAGAAGCTTCACATTACTAAACTTTAAACTTCTCTTAAATAAAATGCACTTCAAAATGATTTTTTTTTCTTTGTTATGGAGAAGTTGAATTGTAGAGGATGATCCTATACTGTCAGGGAAATGGTATGGTTAGTAGGCTTTAACACTATTTCTCAACTGACAATATATATATATATATATATATATATATATAAATATATGTGTGTGTGTATACATATATCTAAAGTGCCTATCACCATATTGATAAAAGCTCTTTGGAACCACTCTGATGGCAGGGGTAAGAATAGGAGTTGGCCTGTTAGTACCTCAGCACTTCTATTTCCAGCCTAATTAAAAAGAAAAGCCACACAACTTGCTCTAAAAAAAAAAAAAAAGAAAGAAAAAAAAAAGAAAGCCCTCATTGACATAATGACTGCCTAGAAGGAACGACTTTCAAGTCTTTCAAGTGACCTCATTTTGGATTGAAAAATGCCTCAACCCAAACTTCTGACCATAAGACAAATACAAACAGTAGATCATGTAATACTTCACCTAAAACAAAGTGTAAGATATCAGCCCTTGTTCTCCACTCTGGCTCTGGATACCATGGCTGGAAGGAACCCATTGCATTTCTGTGGCCCTGAGATACTTGGTGTCAGTTGAAAATCACAAGTTTTCCATGTTTTATACTCTGGTAACAAAATATCCACATTTCCTCTCCTGTCCACAACCTACTCCATCACCCCTTTCTCCAGTTACAGAAGAAAAATGAAGAAAAATAGAGGTGAGCTGCTGCACAGCCTTCATACCCATGGAAAACTGCACGTGCAATGAATAATCTACTTCTACTCATTCCAGGGCTACTGTGCCTATTTATGACAAACATCCACTGTGGAAAATCATACTAATTATGACTGTGGCATGACAAGTGAGATGAGTAAGCCATAAGCCTATGACCAAAACGGGTAGTTTATCCCCACAGAAAATATTAGTCTACCTGCCTGGTTCTTCCAATAGCATAGGGACTGTGATTTCTCCTTCAAAGCAACAAAGCAATAATCTCTAACAACTATAAACACATACTTTTTTTTTTTTTTTTTTTTTTTAGCTTTTCTCATTACGTGGGCAGGAACTCAAAAACTGCTCAAAAACCTTTGTTGCATTCAGATGGAATTAAGTCTGTGCTTGTCCTGGGTACTATTTCATCTCTGAGTGATGGATCTATGTAATCATCTTCTACTTAATCAAAACACAATTCAACATAACCGTGATTACACAATTTCAAATGAAGAGTAAGTCTTCATCTTTTGTTTTGATGAATTTTAAGTCCTTTACAGATTAACCAGATAACATCGTTAATTTGTTATTTAGAGATGGCATTTAATCAGTGAAGGACATTCTGAATCTGTCTGGAGGGGGTGGGAAGGGGTAAGAATCAAAGCAACAGCATTTAATAAATGTGATATGTTATGAACAATTTTGTCTGAATTGCTGAGCTTAGCAAAAGTAGGCTTTTAGCAAAAAATGTACTAATTGACAAAAGCAAAAAAAACCTGCCTTGTACTTCTCTAATATTTCACAACTTTCACAAGTTACTAAAAAAGAAGTGCATTTTTTTAAAAAAAAAGAATTTACAATCATTTTATATTCTGAATAAATTCCCTTGCTCAGCAAAAGAAATTACATAACACTGCCGACAATATATACAAAGGAGAGCTGTTTTCAGATATTCATGCCTTAGACTGTGTCAAAAGCACTGCAAACATTAATATCAAACCATGACTACTTCTAATAGAAACTATGAAAGAAGTCAAAATAAAATGTGTTTTCTAAAGCAAGAAGCTCAAAAAACATGTCACAGGATGATAAAGAGACGGTAGAAAATTCAGGTACCGATTTCATGGGTATTAACTATACATAATATACATATGTAAGAAGACAGCATAACCTTGTTGGTAGGGCATTTTTTTATGTCTGAGAAGGAGATGAAGGCGATCTTGCTTGAATCCTTTGTTCTACCTAAGGCAGAGTATTTGAATAAGCTACCCCACACCACAATGTACTTAGGGCAGATAAAAAATAATAAAACTGGTTCAGAAGATGAAAAAGATATGTAGAAATTAAATACTTTTTTTCCTTCACAGCATAGATTTTTATTTTTATTATTATTTTTTTAATACTCACAATGTGCTTTCAGATAAGTAGGCAGAATACAATGCTAACTCTGACTAAGGAAGGTCACGGAATGGTTAAGGCTGCAAGCAACCTCTGGAGATATCTAGTCCAAGCCCCTGGCTCAAGCAGGGACACCTAGAACACACTAGAAGGAGGACGGTCTGAATAAAGGTCACAGGCAGGGGCAGCATTAGGATGGAATCAGTTCCATCTCTGGGTGGATCCAGGACACTCCCCAGAAGCTCCCAAGCCTGTGGGCACTGAACAAGTATTTTAAGAACAAGTATTTTAAGAAATCTCTTCATCTTTCCTTAGCATTAAAAAACAAAACCAAAAACAAATAAACAAACAAAGAAAACCACTACTGACTCAATAATTAGGATTACTATGACATCACTTCTAATGTATAAAATTATGGCATGAAAACTATCTCTGATGTTTTAACTTCACACAGCTGAACAGTAAGAATAAGGCCATTCATTCAACAATGAAGGCTTAGCTTACAAGTCAATTTTAGATATCCTATTAGACACCATGCTACACCACTAATTATTGGGGTGCCTCAGTTTGAAGACTGCCAATATGGTTGGCAATAAGGTGCCAACAGACACCTTAAAGAGAGAGGGTCAACAAATGTATTTCTTTTCAGCCAGTTATCCCCCAGCTTAGAACAGCAAGAACTTGATGGCCAAGGGGGGTGCCTCACTTTTTACTTCCACACACTTGCTTTGCAGCAGCACGTCGTAGTGTAACCACTGCCTTTCATCAGATGGAACATCACAAGTGTAAGAGCACATGCCATTAAACATAATTCTGCCTTAACTGAGGTGCCATTCTAAGAAATGGTTACTACTCCTAGCAATTTGAACAAAACACATATTAGGACAAACCGGTATTTTCTGTCAGCAATAGATGACATCTACACCAAGAATGAATTATATTGTATTTCTCTAAGTCTCTGATCTTCAAGGACTGCAATTTAAGCTGTTTATATGCAGTGAACATTACAGCTTTTATGGCTTTTCCCATATTCAGCCATCCACAGCCACGAAACAGGCCTTGCTTGCACCAGGTTAGGATCATTCCCCTCGAGTATTGTGACTCCACAGCCTGGCTTTCTCAGTGCTTCCTATAACAAAATGAAAAGTGGTACCAAGTTCTAGGAGAGCAGAATTTCACTCTAAAGTAGGTACAAAGGAGAATTAATAAGAAAGGAGAAAGTTTGGGAAAGTCATTTAGTCACCAGATTCTCTTGCCTCTTTGCAACCCTGGAAAGAAGGAAGCCATTTGGCTCCCCAGCTGCTAGGTGGTCCCCTGGGCAACAGCTTGCTCTAAGCTGTGTTATGCTGGCCCATCTGTTGGTGTGAGAAAACATAACTGCAAACACAGAAGTACTGGAAGTGCTTGGCTGTCCCATTACTGAAGTGATAAGCAGCACTGGCACACTTGCAAGCACTATTGCACTCAGACGGAAAGAAACAGAATACATTTTCCTCAGCTGAAACACAGAAGCTGAATCTATAAACATAAAGCATCTAATTCCTGAAAGTGAAAGAAAAGAAGGGGGGAGGGGGGAGGGGAACAGAGAAACATCATGGTTTTAAAATGATAAAAGCTCTTCTAAAAAAATGTATTGTGTTTGCTGATATTGTAACATCATTTGACAGTTATGAAATTTTAAACTGAGGATCAAAAGGTACTGAACATGGAGTACTCACACGAATCTGCTCTTTTTCTCTTTTTCTGAAAGCCTTACAATATCAGCGTGGCAATCATATTACTGCCAAACAGATGTTTGGCATTGACGGGTGGTGGATAGGAAGCCTGGATAGGAATTGGAGGAGATGACAGTGTTGGACATCAGGCCATGTGTCACTGCTTGGTGCTGTGACAGCCATTTGTTGTGACAAACCTACTGGCACTTCTTACCAAGCACCCTCTACTCTGGCAATCCCATTCAGTTACATCGCACCACGGTACTGGTGTTCCTACAAGCTGTTCTTCAAAACCCAAATAACTATGAAATGGGTTCAGGAAGATGAGATCTGATATTTCCACTTACTCTCTTTAGAAGCAGACCTAGGCTGTAGAATTTCATATAAAATGTCTCTTTCATTTTTCTCAGCTGAATGATATAAATCAAGTGCCAACCCTGCTATAAAATTATGCCACAGTGATGCTGTAACCATGATGGTTTAGAGATAAAATAATTGTAAGAGAGGCCTCTGAACTCAAAATTATTACTTTTTCTGTTTCCTACTTCTTGTATGTATGTACATATGTGAACTAATAAAACACTCTTTCTGCGGCTTCCTCTGTCAAGTGCATGATTCTCTATCTATTTTACTACTGTTCTTTCCATGGAAATAGAGTCATGGACCCACACACCTTTGTTCCTGGTACTTACAAAACAAAGATCCCGGCAGATACCTTCCCTTTTTCATCCAGTCACACATCTCGGCATAAGTACGGCATTACAATGCACACGTAGACATAAATAATGTGGATGGGTAGACAGTCTCCTGACTCTGCCTAGTGCAGAGTGAAGACAACACACAGCAATTTATAAGAATAATTATGGTTCAAACACCTAGGAACAAAACACATTTCTTATTGTTCTGATATAACCTGCAGAACACTTCAAAAGAGGAGAGTGACAAACTCCACAGGGAGCGGCTGTAGCAATGCAGGTGAAGTATTTCAATGCCTCAGAGAAGAGCTTCATCTTTTAAAGAACATAGCAAGAAAATACTACTCAGAGATAAGTGCCCCAAACTGACAGAGTTTTGCCTGACAGAAATCAAAACACATCCCTCCTCAGCAGATCTGTACTGAAGGATAATGTTGCATTTGAAAAAAAAAAAATAAAAAATCCAGCTGTTGTGTAGTTCTTCAGAGGACAGATCTGACTGACTTGTCAGCGTCCTCCTTACTCTGCTGGAACCACCAAACAGTAAGACACGAGCCTCAAATATTAATAACCTTATTTTTCAGGCACATTTCTGTAAGGTAAGGAAATATCTCTGTTGAATCTGGTCCTTAAAATGGTTGTGACCTTCCTGATCTCAGGTGAACTGCTCAAGAAAGCCAGCACCACTAAGTCCGAGGACGGATGGCATGACCCACCCAGCATAACAAGGCCCAGCAATGTTTGGACAGGGCCCTTGCATCTCCAGAGACAATGTTTCTTGATTAGATTCACCTTGAGGAACACAAGCTCCAATCATTCTGCATCTCAGAGGTGCATGGCTGTTTACACCATCACTCCTGGCGGAACAGCATCACATGAGGGCATCATTGCACTGCAAACACACCACAAGAAAAACAGTGCCTGCTATGAAATGCTCACTCACTGCCTTCACAGACAAAGGAGAAAATAAATGAAACAAAGTGAGGATCTTCCCTGAAAGCTCAGTATTTATTGAAGCTAATAGACAGCACTGGAGCTGATGTTCCCATTTGAACATCATTTCCCACCTAATTTGAAGAATGGGTTTGATATTTCTTCCTCCCCTCAGTTAAGGTCCCCTTCTTTATTTCTATCCCTTCCTAGTTGCCCTTCCTAGTATCCCTTCCTTCAGCTTCAGTGGAGGACCATGTTGGTTAGAACACTTTCCCGCTGTTTTCTCACAAACTGCTTTGTTGTGTCTTTGTGCAGAATAGCACCACAACATTTTTCAAACATGTCACTTGCTATTTCTTTTTAAGAATTCATTCTGTAAGCTAAGACAGGATGCTTCACAGCATGCCTGCATTCATCTTCATGCAGCAAAGCCCTTAAGCATGTGCTTAATTTTAACCAGACACTCAATTCCTGTTGACATCAAGGGGTCTTAAGTGTTTCACAGTAAGGAGGTACTCCAGGACACTGCTGAACTGGGGCCTGAATTTTGATATCAGGAATTTCAAATTACCATTTTCAAATTACATTTTTTTTTTTTTTTAAATCTCATTTATCTTCCCAAACACAATAAGACCTACTTGCTTTTTTGTTTGTATGATTGCATGGGATTTAAATTTAAAACATCATTGAAGTTATCTCTAAAAGAATGAATTTGACTCACTCTAAGTTGAGCTGATGGCAAAGCACCAAAGATTCAGCAAATCTTCAGTCTCCTCGAGCGTCTGGCTGACATCTAGGCAATACAGTTGATGTGCTTTCCAAAGTGTCTCTCATCCATTTAAAGAACTACCAGTGTACACACAAAGCACTGTTATCTTCTATTCTGAGACTCTAAATAGAGATTTAATACAAAGGATTATTATTTTAAATAATTTTCTTTCTACTACAATTTCCACTCCAGTGTGTCAGTAACTGTTCACAAAACTGAAAGGGCAAGCAGGTTGCACGTCTGTGACAGACCATTTCTTTGTTGGGAGCATGTTTTTTCTGTCATTCATTTTAGACTAGTATCAAAAATATATACGTATTTGGAAACAACGTATTAAAATTCCATAAAGGTGTGTGTAATTTTAGAGTATATCTCAGCATCCTTCCACAAAGCTTTTGTTTGAAGGGAAACATCACATTGCTGGCTTCCAGGTTATTCCATTTGAACAAACCTCACCAAAAGCAGCAACAGAAATATGAAATCAAGCTTGAGACACGCTACAGTCCTGCAAACCCTGCGCAGGGAGGATGTGGCAGAACTTCAGCCAAATTTCTAGCAGTAAAATTTCCAAGCAGAAATTCAATGGGGTTTGGACTTCCAGGTCACTGAGCGTCATCTGGAAAAATCTCACCTTCTTTATTGATATTCCCTTAAATAAAATATGTGTTTAGTATTATAAATAAACAGATGTGTCCGACTATACATGGGCTTGAGAAGGAGGAGAGAAAGGGAGAGGCACTAAAACACAGGCCAGGACGGCACCTAACACATTAATAAAACAACTGTTTCCACTCCAGTTGATTTTTTGGGCTGGCAATCAAGCCAAACGGATCTACATTATCAGAGGACCTGGCCTTTACTTTTCTTCTGAATTGTCTCTGCTGGCTGCCTGTCAAAATATGTCTTGGGTATTCAACAGGGCAGGGAGCCAAGATTGCAAGGTTTTTATTTTTTTTTAAGCTTCTTTGGAAAGGTTTAATAGTATTTATCTACTGCAAGCAAGTGGGCAGGGCTTACAAGAGAAGCTTTGTTCAGCAGGATTTGGTGTCATGCAGGCATACTGCCTTATTTGAGTACTTCTCTTTTGTATGAGGGATTTGTCATTTGTTTGTTGTCAAGATGCCTCTGGGTATTAGGCCCCACTTCTTATAAAGCGCTTATTTTTCTATTTTTTTCATGCTGTTCCTCTCCAGCAGCTTCAGCCACTGTAATGCTGGAGGATGTTCCAAAAGGCAGAAGGACAATGCAGAGACAGGAAAAAAAAAAAAAAAGTAAAAAAAAAAAAGTGTTGTGGCTCCTGAAGCAATTTTACTTTGAAGTGGATTCTCAGTCCCCACATACCAACTCCTCTTTCCTTGCTTTCTCAATTCCTCCTCAATATCTACTTTAATATATATATTTTTTTCTGATTGCCATAGCTTTAATTGTGTCTGCATGGTTCCATAGTACTGTTACTAGACCGTGAAACAAAGCAGAATCAGCAAGCCTGCTCCTTCTGCTCCTTCTTTCTTCTGACTCTGGAAAGGAGGTTCAATTTGAAAATAAAGCCATGAGTCAGCAGCAAGGAAGATGTCATTAGGGCAGTTTCAGCAGGCAGATAGGAGCAAAAATAAATATTACACAGCCTCATCTTAATGGGTGCAGGGTACAAACTAGAGAGGTTTGTCCTCTGAGCAAGTGGAGGAGAAGCACATGCATGAAGCATGAGTTCCAAAGGCATGATGCATTTCCAAGCTGTCTGAAAACCCAGCACTAAATTCAAGCTGTTATGATTCACTGGTACATGAATACAGGAATAGTTAGTCTGGCACCTCTCAGCTTTCTTCGGGATTACAGTTCTAAAAGGACCATGCCTGGAAAAACATCAACAGCTTTCAACTTGGTAAGGCAGAAACATCTGACACAGGGCTTTTTAACAAATTTGAAGAATAAATAAAATTTAAGCTTAACATGAATCTGGACCCACCACAGCTTCCCAGTGTACACCTTGAGCTAGTATGTGCTGGTATCTCATTATTGATTTCAAGGAAACCATGCAGATCTCTCAAATGAGAATCAGATATAATCTCTTTATCACTGGCCATAACAAAGCTTTAGGACATCTCAGGAATAAAAAAAAGATGCAATATCAGCAGATTTACACAGAGAAGATAAACAAAAACCTAATGGGAATGATGCATAGTAACTTGCACAAAGGGATAGTTGAGGTGCATGAAAAAAAATAGTAGCACAAAACTCACACAGATTTTTTTTTTTTTTTTTTAAACAACAACAAAGTTAGCTTGAGGAACTGTGCTAAATCTAGTGATGAATGTGCTGATAACTCAGTACTTAGTTTTGTGTCACCACTGTAAAGCAGAGGTCATTTTTCACAGGTCCGAATGTTATGTGTTTTGGTTTTTTTTTTGGTCCATCTTCAGCTGAGGGTTTGCAGTTCTACTAGCAAGAATAAAATTGATAGGCCAGAACTTTGAGCTGATTCTCATGCTACACAGAAGCTTGTCTCCAGAGGTTAGGCTATCATATTTCTTACTTTTCCAGATGCTTGGAAGTTCTTCAGGAAGACTGAAATTGCCAAAATGCGGAATGAGAATAAACAACCAAGGACATCAGGGAGAAAGAGATGACAATCACATTTTTAAGTATGCAAAACCCTGAAGGCAAAATACAACTTGGATTTATTTATGTCCTCACATGGATCGTGTATATGCCTCACACCTCAGTGATTTTATGTTTGACAGCCACAAACCAAGACTGGGACCAGTGTGACTGCATGGGAGGTCCAGAAAGCCTGGGCTCTCTGATCATCCCGGTTCCATCCCTATTGCCTTCTGCATGACCTTTGGCAGATGATATTCCCACCCTCCTTTTCTAATTCCTTTACCTCTCTTGCCAATTTGACAAGTGATCTATGGAGAAGACTATGTGCACTTAATCCCAAGAAAGAATGATCTGGGGTAGAACCTATCGTGCTCTACTTCAGCCACGATAATATGATTAGCCACTGCATGTGTTTTGCAATAGCTTTTAGAGATAGACAGTCTTTTTCATGTAAATTCTTCATTCTGGAAATGCTGTCTTGTTCTTCCCTACCAGATCAATATCCTGGAGCCCTCAGATGTCCTGGTGATGTCTGGTACATGAGTTTGTCCATGGACAAAGGAACTGAATCTAACTCGCTCCCACCAGCCCAGCACAACAGAAAATCCATTTAAGGATTTTGGTGGCAAAGGAACCAATCCGACACTTTTCCTTTTGAGCCAGATATTTTAGGGCTTACCAAAACAGGGATGATTAAGATTGATTTAATTAAAATATATCAAAGTGAATGTATGCAATTAAATAAACATTAAACAACTGTGAAACTTCTAATTCAGGTGAAAAGTGGCTTTATATAGATGATCTTGGTTTAGCGACCTAGGGCCACTTTGCACATATTCGCTAGCTTCACACTTGGAATTGATTCACTCTGTCAAATCAGCAAGACATTAGTTCATTCAACATCTTCTGAAGAGATGTGTCAAATTCTGAAAACACTTTGAAATCTGTCACAGACATGTAACTGAGAGGAGTGATTTAGTCTTTAGTGTTGACACAAGTAAGTAGTTTGCTGCTACCTTTTTGAAACACTGAAGTGAAACATTGAACAGTGAAATGCATTTATGATGGTTGGAAAAGCAATCTAAAACTGGAGTTGGTAAATGTGTTGAGACAAAAGACAAGAAGGAAAACGACTTCACTAAGGACACTTAGGACAAATGCATATAAAACTTTCACACTTTGCGAGCCTACTGAATCCCATCCAGGATTTGTTAAAAAAAAAAAAAAAAAAAAAAAAAGTAGGGAAAAAAGCACACAACAAACAACCAAATACACACAACTCAGCTAACAAGACTGCAGCACTGATCACTGCTGCCTAAATGTCCCAAATGCAGCTAGTGCACGTGACCGGACCAACCAGGCTAGAATTATTGCCCATGACACCTGCTTATAGGAATTATTTATAATGTGTTAATGAAAAATTAACCTGTAAACTAACACACCATTATGTTTCTGATTTAGATCTCATTATTGAAGCAAATGTCATAGATCTATTTAATTAGCTCATCATCCAGCTCATCATAGCTGTTTTCCCCCATTTGCACAAACAAAGTTTAAGACTCACAATTATGAGCTCTGTTCACAGATCTGAAATATTCAATTAACTTTTTTTTTTTTTTAAATTATATGAAACAGAACAGCATAGATCACATGCAGAGAGAAACCATCTAATGACTTCATGTGAAAAAACTCAGTGGAGTGAGCCCGAAGTTTATATTATGTTATTATCCCTGTTCTGAACAGCCTGTTCAAACTCATGCATGGCCTTACTAACCCTCTCTAAGCTGGCTGAATTACAAAGGCAGACACTGTGTGCTGAGGGTGTTTTTTCTTTTGTCTGTTTTGTTTTTTGTTTGTTTGTTTGTTTGTTTTTAAGTATTCAGGTAAACCCAGGGTATATTTTTCCTTCTTTATTCCCTCGCTTCAAACAGAACACTGAAACCCAAATTACTTCATCTTGTTCAACTGATGATTTGGATGCAAGAACAAAACAAGACTATATATATAGTACAACAAAATACACAATGCTTTGTGCCAAATGATATTCTTAGATATATCTCCAACCTTGCTGCCATCAGTTGATACAGACTACAGGGAGATTAGATGTATTTTGCTTCTGCCAGAGAGGAAACAGAGCTGGAAGAATGTGCCAATGCCTGCCAACAGGTCGAAAAAGGATCCTACCTCAAGCTTGAAAGCAGAGGTAGCTGAGATGTTGGCTGCATTGCATGCACATTATTTTGTAAATGTTGGGGACTGATTACTAATGTTATGCAATTTTTTTTTTTTTGGTCATTTATGCTGATTTAACAGCCTTTCACTGCATTCATCCCATATACTCATGTAGCTTCGGGCTAGCTTGCCTTGCAAGGGCACCCAAGTACCTCAAACCTTCCCTTGCTGCCTGTCTTTCCAGTGGGAGCAAAACCCTGGTGATGCAGGATCAACCAACATATAAAACAAACACTGAATGCTGCTGTTAGCTACTCTGGTCATATAAAGTTTGTTATAGGCAAAGTGGCATGTAAGACAGAAATCCCTATGACATCAATGTGTTTCCTCTGATATAAATATCACATTACCACTGAACAAACAAACCATAATGATCTGCGCAAACAAGCCAACATCTGGCAGAAACATGGATACATGTGACTTAATCAAATGAGAGAAGGACTGGGGAAAAAATGTGGGTTTTATTATTTTATTATAATGATTATTAAAGTACACTACTGAGAGAAAGTCCAAAGTGTAGAAAGAATAGATGCTTCAAATCTATCCAATTTCAGAAGAAAAAACAAATGCATACATTTAATCACACTGACAATGTTTTCTTCCCTCCAGTCAAATTGATTTGCATTGCATTAAATATCTAATTAAAATATGACCATTAAACTGTTTCTCACTGGAACCTCTTGGTACCAAAGAAAAGAAAACCTACCAATCTAAAGAGAGATGACAGATATGCTGTCACTCAGGTCTGGAGAGCAAGAGAATTTCTGTTATTATAAGGAGAGGTTGAGATGCTCATTTCTGATGTTGAGTTACTGACACTGGACTACCAAATACAAGTCTGTTGGTTTAAATGTCAGGAGGGAAGGGATATAGCAGAAATACAGAAACATCACACCCCAGGTGTATTGAGAGTGTTTTCCCAAAGCTATCACAAGCCATGTGAAGTGGAAGCCAGGACACTTATGGTAAAAGCATCAGGTAAAACGAAAAAAGAAGTCATCAATAGTCACCCAGCACTGCTCTGTGTCCTTATGTCTCCCATTACACAGCAATTCCAGATTTTATGTTACATTCTGGTAACGTGGAAGTTAGCCATGAATAACAAGCCTCTGTGCAAATTCACTCTGTAAGAAAAGTACTAACAGCCTAGGCCCTTGCCAGAAGACTTTCTACCTGCACCTCTTGTGAAAATAGCAGCAGCTCCAACAGTTTACTTTTATAAGAACCATTTGCTGCTAGGATGCAGAAAAAAAAAGATACAATTCAAATATTAGAAACAAAGCTAGATAATGTAAAATAGGAGAATGCTAAGAATTGTGTGGTGCAAGGAGTTGGACTTGATGATCTTTAGGGGTCCCTTCCAACTCAGGATATTCTATGAATTAAGTAGGGAAAAACAACAGGAAGAAAAACCCTAAAAAAACATACCAACTCCATATTAAAGCCTTGAGGGATTTGTGTTTATATATCCAAGATGGGGCCCTCATGATCTAGCATGCCCAGGCACCTAGCTCTGCCAATAAATCTGAGGAAAGGATCCTCCTATTGACTTCATTTGTCTCTCTCTGCCAGGGAATGTTCCTGTGTGGTTATGGTAAAAAACAGCTCACTTGCTTTCATGGTGGCATCCACTGGATGGAATAAGCCTGCACAGCAGGCCCAACAAAGCCAGTTGTTGTGCCTAGATACCCACAAAAGTGCTAGATACCCACAAATAACACACCTTCACTTCCAGAGCCACTGTGGAGGTAGCTCCCGGTACTTGAGGAAGAGGCCTACTTGTTCAGCCTCAATGTGCTACCCCATCTCTGCTCCTGCTATGGCAGAGGGGCTGTACCAGTGGGCTTTCTGCTAGGCCAAGTGGGAATCAGTGGGACGACAGGAGGGCAGAACTGAGTCTCAGCAGCTACTGCACTGCACCTTCACATCTGGCCTTAATCCAAACCAGCTTTCATAGCATGAATTGCAGTGTTCTGCCTGTGGAGGGGACAGCTAAAATTTACCCCTAGTTCTTCATATAATTTCTCCTCTGGTGCACGCCCCCCAAGGCCAACAGACAGTGCAATAAACAAATGTTAATGTGGTTCATTCTTGCCAGTTAATTAACAGTTCTTCTCAGAAACCATTTAGTAAATTATTTGGATGATGAATAGTGCTTTGAAAGGGTTTTGCAGTTACAAATAACACCATTCTGTCTTCCTGTTCCACAGCTGGCTTTATTAATAGAATCTTTTCGTAGATGAAGGCTGATCTGCAAGAACATTTGCTAAAATAACATTGAGAAAAATATTACATATATGATGTTCTGAATCCCTAACCCCTTACAAGTACAGCTCAGCTTTAGAAAACCATTAGTATGCTGTCTGAAACTAAAGGAGACGGACTGCTTTCAGGAGCGCAGAGCCTGACATTCTTGTGTAAGAAGCTGCTGTGAGTTTTCTAACTTTCCATAAAACATGGGAATTTCTAACAAGGAAAAGTACACCTGTTCTACCTCTTATTGAACTTTATCAAGCCTAATGGGCTCTACTGATTCATTTTCGGTTAATTGGCTCTAAGATGTTACCTCATTATTAGTTGAGCTGCAGGCATTCATACCATCTCAGAAAGGTAAATTGGTCCTAAAACCAGAGAATTACTCCTTTAATTAGGTTGGATTGATCAGAAAGGCTACAAAGATCACCTGTGCTAACTACAAATCAGCACACGTACCCTGCCTCGAGTCAGGGAGTAATAAATGACCACAGAGGCCTTGTCCTATAGCACCCAGTAGAGTGAGACCTAGTTAGGAGATGCCGTAGCAAGGCCATCCTTCGCACAGGCCATGGACTGCAACCATACTTAGCTGAAATTTGTTATTGTAATGAACTGAACCTTCTCAAAGTAGCAGATGCCAGGAGGGAAGGATGTTATATGGATTTCCAATACCAGCCAAGAGCCTCAAGTTTGGAGCCAAAATTCTGTCACTCTGCTGCTCTGCAGAGTGTCTTGTTTATGGACTTTCATTACTTACCCGGCTTTGTAAACCACTCATTCCAGAGCTCCCAGTGGTATAAGCAACTTATCATCACTTGCCATCAGCTGTTGTATATTATGTACATTAGGAGGGTTCCCCATGGAAACATTGCATAATAGAAGCGGTTTGTTTTATTTTCCCCAGTAAAAAAGAAAAAAAAAATATAATCAGTATTTCTGCAGAAACAGGCTTGTGAATATATAGAAAAACCATCAAGGTACTAAATGTTTCCATGCTAAATGACAGAGTAGGACAATGAAAAGCTATTTATATATTGGTGCCTGGCTAACTTAATATGTATTCTGGGAGGGATCTTCAAAATTGCCTAAGGGCTCCTGTAAAAGTCTTTGGTTTCCAATGACATCTCTGCTTCAAAATTGCTTAGGTGATCTTGAAGATACTTCATTTTCAACACCCATCCTATGTCGTCACATTGCTCTCAAGAAGAGCTGAATCACTTGTAGTCGGGTGCATAGAGGACACTGCCCTTTGGATGGTGCCAAGATGTATACAGAAAAGTTTCCCATTGCTTTATTCATCTCAAGTTCCATTAAAAAACAAACAAACAAACAACAACAAAAAAAACAACAAAAGCCACTCCTTAGAATATAGATACCCCTGCTTGCAAAAAGCTCATAAACCAATCTTGGTTATATGCAAAACATCTGTACTCCATATTCTGTTAAGGCTATAAATCTGTATTACGCTCCTCTGCACAACAGTATTTATCTTTGTTGTTTAGTGCACCTCAGCACACTGGAGAATTCATTAAGAAAAAGATACAGCCATGCAGTGTGGCTACAAATCAACATTCTGCCTGAAGAAATGCTATTGATTTTTCTATGGCACTCCTGGATTTGCATGTTTGCCTTCTATTTTCACCATAATACTCTAATGCACAACAGACTATCCTCAGGAGTTGAGTTTACAGCCTAAGGTTGCATTTTGGTAATATGTTAAGCCTTCACAGAATGCCAGTGAGAAAAGAGCCCCCAGACCAATTGGCTAGGTGGCTTAGATTTAATCCAGGCATATTTTTTAAAAAAGTAAGTTCCATAGCCTCTAGTCTTTAACCATTCAAGTAGAGCATCAGTAAGGAGTGAATTCTCTATATGATATGCTAGCCTTGTTTAACTTAGTGTTTTTTCCTTTTACTATCTTTTACCTTGGTAGGCTACATCCAGCCCACAACACCAGAGAGTGATCCTTACAGAATTGGGTAAACAAAATGGGGTAAATGAGTCTATGCTATCAGGTAGTAGAATAATAGTCTAAAGGATAGAGCCAAGGCAGCTGCCACAAACACATTCCAGCATGACCACACCATTCAGAAGAGATTTTCCATTTTCACAAAGCAGCTTGAAAATATAGATTCCCAGAAGAGAAGGAGGTGAGGGAACATGGAGCCCCTGGCTCAGGGAGAAAGAAAAATGCAGAACCCCAGCAGGACACCAGCAACATCCTGTTAAGGACATCAGGAGTTTTCTTTCCTCATTGGGGATGACCTGCAGGACCTGATAGGAGGGATGAAAGTCAGAGGGATACAGACAAATGTTACACCAGGAGATGTAATACAAGAAAATACAAGGAGCACTTGTAGTTCTTCTAACATGGTATCTGTGAACTGCAGAAGCCTTGGCATTTACAACCATGAAAGAGACACCCTGTCTTTTGCCACTCATCTGTAAAATCCTAAAGCTGAGTTGGTTATAACTACTCAGCAATCAATTATTGCAGGAGAGTCAATTGATCACATATCATGATTAGCCAGATAATCTGCTTCATACTTCCATTAAGGAGCCCAACAGGCATGATTAATTACTACAGGGGGTAGAATTTCAGCACAGCTAGTGAAGAACTTGCTTTGTAATATTGTGAATCCCATTACCGTTAATGGAAATTTAACAGTCAAATCCCCTGTGGATCACTTAGAAAAAATTACCCCTTAAGGTTAAAGGGGATTTCATTAATAGTATTCTAGGATGCTCTGATTTAAAAGTACTGTAAACCTCCAGTGTCATGTAGAAATATGCATCCTACTGGGTTTTGCATATTCCTCGTTATTATATCTATCACATTACCCTCTACAAATGTAATTTCAAAACACAGCTCAGCCTATTGAAATGTAAGGCACATTAAGGGTAAATTTTCTAAAAGTAATTCAGGGAGATTTATTTGCTAAATTCCTATTAATGAGAATTGCCAAGCTATGTTTCCAGGCACTAGTTGTAAAATGAGCCCCAATAACAATTTATCAGGCTCTTTGGTTCATGATGCTCACATGTAGCAGAATGTTTACCATATATTATAAAAACTCAGAAATTTGGGCTGAAAATCTAGATACCATGTTGTCATGGTTAATGACATTTAACACGTGATCTTGCACTAGTCTGAGATGTAGATAGATCATTAACAAATACCTTACTGGAGTTTTGTCTTTTGATGCCAAACACATGAAAGCCACTACAACCTACCCAAAGGATACGTAGAAAAATACTAAGTTGTCATTCTAGAGTACATTGCTGACTGCCAACCCCTAAGAGACACTGATGACTTAAAGTGCTCCTGATATGGTTTTATTTGCACCCACCTCTATGTTTGCTTCCTGAAGTAAACTCAACTAGCCAAGGCTTCTCTTAAGTTACAAAGCCTTCAAACCTTCAAATACTGCCCTTACTTTATACATTCATTGTGAAAGACGTTTATGAGCTTTCCTGATAGTCTCATAGGTACTTAAGAGGTCTGATGCCCACAGCAGCACTGAAGCCATAATTCACCAGTGCAGCTAGTTATGAGTGTGGAACATTAAAGCCTAGTGGAGCTAAGCCAGGATAAGTGGAAGGAGAGTGATGAAAGAGACATACTGGCAAGGACACAGAATGTAGAGAGCAGGTCTAAAGACTCACCAGAAATAAAGGAATTAGGAATAGAAGAAGAGCTAAAAAAAAATAAAAATTGTCTCACATGCTTGAGAGTAGCTCATCTCTGCATAAAACACCTTCTTCACTGCCAGCTCCATGATCAGAATAGAAAAGGAGATAGCCAGATCTCAAAGACTACTGCTTGCATACCACACCTATACTCTGGGGTTGAAAACTGAGCATCGTCAAATTGACCACCCTTTAAATCTTTTTTTCTTGGTTCTCACCCTAGGCCCTGACACACAAGCAGAGTGGTTACATGTGTACCTTCCTTACTCCTGGTTTGGTTCTGTACACTGGAGCACCATAAGGCAGATCTGACAGTGAATCTGTTTATCCCAGGGACTGTTGTGAAAGCATCTGAAGATAAATAGAGATGTGGTTAAAAGGCGGACATTCGTATCTGGATTCTTCATTCCCTTCATTATGTCCTTTGGGCAGCGGATACCCCACCAATGGCAAAGGAACAGGACACAGATCATTTTCATTGATGACCTAATGATGGAGAGTTTTTCCCCATCTGCATTTATCAAAAGGCTAAGGAAAAGACTGTGTGATCTTTAAACTAACTTTTGAGAAACAATTCAGTCAGGTCACCATATCAGCACTCCTCCCTTTTCTTACTGTCACATCTACCTCAGTTTATTACAATACTCTTTACTCATTGCTGGATTTTAAAATTATAATGCTAGATTGAACTATCATAGAATCATAGAATATCCTGAGTTGGAAGGGACCCTTAAGGATCATCAAGTCCAACTCTTGACACCGCACAGGTCTACCCAAAAGTTCAGACCATGTGACTAAGTGCACAGTCCAATCTCTTCTTAAATTCAGACAGGCTCGGTGCAGTGACCACTTCCCTGGGGAGCCTGTTCCAGTGTGCAACCACCCTCTCTGTGAAGAACCCCGTCCTGACGTCCAGCCTAAATTTCCCCTGCCTCAGCTTAACCCCGTTCCCGCGGGTCCTGTCACTGGTGTTAATGGAGAAAAGGTCTCGTGCCTCTCGACACCCCCTTACGAGGAAGTTGTAGACTGTGATGAGGTCTCCCCTCAGCCTCCTCTTCTCCAGGCTAAACAGGCCCAGTGACCTCAGCCGTTCTTCGTACGTCTTCCCCTCCAGGCCTTTCACCATCTTCGTAGCCCTCCTCTGGACACTCTCCAACAGTTTCATGTCCTTTTTATACTGTGGTGCCCAGAACTGCACACAGTACTCGAGGTGAGGCCGCACCAGCGCAGAGTAGAGCGGGACAATCACCTCCCTTGACCTACTAGCGATGCCGTGCTTGATGCACCCCAGGACACAGTTGGCCCTCCTGGCTGCCAGGGCACACTGCTGGCTCATATTCAACTTGCTGTCTACCACGACCCCCAGATCCCTCTCTTCTAGGCTGCTCTCCAGCGTCTCATCGCCCAGTCTGTACGTGCAGCCAGGGTTTTCCCGTCCCAGGTGCAGGACCCGGCACTTGCTCTTATTGAACTTCATGCGGTTGGTGATCGCCCAGCTCTCCAACCTATCCAGATCCCTCTGCAAGGCCTTTCCACCCTCATTCGAGTCCACAACTCCTCCAAGTTTGGTGTCATCAGCAAACTTGCTCAAAATACCTTCTATTCCTACATCCAGATTGTTTATAAAAATATTGAAAAGTACCGGCCCTAAAATGAAGCCTTCCTCCTTCCCTATCTGCTTTTTTGATTAAAAAAAAAAAAAAGAAATAAAAAAAGTGCCCTGCAAGGTATTGAGAATGAAAAGGTCTTGCGTGAAGGTCTAAGGAACATCTTAATTGCTACAATTTTCTACCTTTTTCCATACAGAAACTATCTTGGATGTGACAGGAAACGTGGTTGCAGTAAGATGGACAACAAGATGTGCTTAATTAAAATGAGCAGAGGGAATGGAAAGTGAGGGAGTAACTTATGCCACTTTTGCATGTCACTGTATCCTCCTGAAAATATACTGAATATGGATTAATGAGGAAAAAAAAAGAGCGCTACATTTTCCTTAGCAATTCTTTTTGCCTTGCTTCCCACTGTAGACTACCTGTGTAAATGAAAGCACAAGCAACTCCCTGAGCAAATACTACCACAAACCTGGGCCACAATTTCTGCTTTCTGAAACTCACTTCCTAGTTCTGCTGCAGCCCAGAGGAGAGTATCTCAGCTTGACTCAACATACAACACACCAATCCTCACGTTAAAAATCTCCTTCCCAGATCCTTCCTAGGATGAGACAGCAGAATGCCCACGTTGCTTGCACAGTGAGGTAGGGAAGTTAATCACAGAATCACAGAATTGCAGGGGTTCGAAGGACCTCAAAAGATCATTTGGTCCAAGCCCCCTGCCAAAGCAGGTCCCTTAGAGCAGGCTGCCCAGGTAGGCGTCCAGATGAGAACTTAATGGATTTAGTCAGTTTACACAAGGTCTGGCCCAACAGTTAGAGTGTTCATGCATCAGCTCCATGATTTATTAACCATATCTTTTCCCCCTGTACAGACAGGTCAGGTTCCTTTGAAGCACCTAGTAGAACAAACAGCCAGTTTCAAAACTGTCTCTGCTAAAACCTGTAAATTGCTTTCTGAATTTCCATTCCCAATATTTTTTTCTGGGATTGTCATAAATGCATTTTGGCTTGGGAATTTGGAATCTAATTTTAAATGAAATTTCAAGACCTACTATATGATAACTGCTTTCTAATTGATAGGTCAAAATAGATCTATTAAGAATGAACAGCTGAGTTATTGCATGTGTCTATTAGAGAGCTGACATCTGACCACATAAAATATGTTTAATAGCTGATACAATTAGATCCAGAACTTTAGAGGAATTAATCACTGAAGGTGATATTTTAATAAAAATCCACAGAGGTTCATAATCTACCTAATGGATATGCATGAATTGCTAATGCCTAAGTTGTATGGGAAAACAATGTTTCAGTGATCAAATTTTAGAGAGAAAAACTCAGTTGTCTTTCCTGGTCTGGCTGCAAACTGAAGTGATGGAGATAGCTTTTTCAGACTGGTATTCCTTTTTTTTGAAGCAAATATAAAGAGATGAGAATTTATTACTACAAAGGAGAAAAAAATCATAAGCAATGAAGATAAGGATATATTATTTTTGATGATGCTTTAAACAATTCATCACGGGGCTAAGAAGGGTGAGTTATTTGTTTTGCATTGCAATAAATTTCGTGAGAAGTGCCAGCCTTTTCCCAGTGCCACAGAACAGAAATCAGCAAAATGTTTTAAAAGGCAAGAAGTAAATGCAAGTGAAATTTAAACTTCCTGAGAAAACAGCATGCTGGTTGGAGAGGTGGATTACTGAGGAGAGAGCAGAGAAGTCAGAGCAGTATAATATATGCAAATCACACAGCTGTAATTTATCATGCGAATCCATTCTCACAATAGTATATTGTATGGCACAAAATAAAGTCCCTGAGGGCTCATCTTTTGGCTTACTCTGAAGCTTTAAAGGTTTGCCATTTGAGAATTAATGTTTACAAGATCTGAAAACAACAGACATTGTGAGTGAAAATCCTGAAAAGCACTTCTGCAGGCATGCAAAAGATATCCTTCATAATCTGTGCAGGCTATTTAACTAAAGATGCTCTGACCCTTACAAACAAATCCCTGTTCATTTCATCTGTCACGTGCTCAAGAAGTTCCAGTTCTAGGAATCCAATTGCTTTTCTCATATATTTACTTAAAACAGCTTCGTTGCCTGATTTCTAAGTCTAGCACAACATTACGCTGGTCCTTAAAACATAATCTTCATCCTCCTCCTGATTGCTTTGTGAACATTTCCACCTCTCCCCCAGACCCACAATACTAGCAATCAGATAAGCCCATATTTCAAAGCTTGGAGCCACCTGCCTGCATTGGCTAGTCTAGCAAGAGCTTCTACACCATTCTTAAAATATTTTTCATTGGGCAATTTGCTTCTCAGAACTCAGCACTGTGGCTGACCCTTCTTTCCTTCAACACCCCCATTTTTCTTTCCTTTTCTCTTGGCTGCTTTTATGATATGTGCCTGACCCCAGGCACAGTGCACGATGCATCCTGTCCCCCAGTGAAGTTCTTGTGATAGGAAATTCACGTTTTCCCAAACTTCTTTTTCCTCAACCTCTGGTTACATTACTCTATTTTTACACAAGTAAAGGCATTCCTATGCAAGAAAAAAAAAAAAAAAAAAAAAAAAGGCTTTTTTGTAACCTCTTCCACCATGTTCTACCACCAAACATATATTCAGTGTGTAAGTTTGTCATGACACTCAAAGAGTATGGCATATACACAACAGATTAATATGCATAATCAATAGCACATGTATCACTTAAACAGGACTATTATTAATGGAGTAACTCATGTCAAAGTGATGATTGCATATTTATAACTATGGCAATTGGAGCTATGCAAAGCATTCTCTTAATCTAAAGACAGATCTGGTCTCATTTTAGAAAACGGGTTGAAACCAAAACAAAGTTTCTCCCTTTAAATCTCTTGTTATAAAGTAGAACACTTCCATACATTCAAATACAGAAGTATTTTTTCTCCAAAAGCAGAAGATTATGCATTTTTGGTTATGAAGTTTAGTATTTCCATATAAACCCAGCTACTTCAAAGAAGCCCTGAGAGGGGGGATGGCCCAGAACAAGCTCTAGTCCATGACCTCTTCTACATACGTATAACTGTGTATACACAGACATGCAGATGAGTTATCAAAATATAGGGAAAAAAATTGCATGCATGGTGCTGCAGAAAGAGCATGCTTGATTACCGGAATGACAATGCATAGAAGAGAACAAGCTCTATGGCTGTGACAAAAAGACTGGCTTTCAAGTAGGCCTTACATTGAATAGGATTATAATAATTCATTCTAGTTTCAATAAAATTGAAACTTCATAGACTTTCTAGTGACTTACAGACACGAAGTAGCATCAAGAAAGAAACCCTTTCTTTAAATTCTTTTCACATGTTCATTTAGCAGTCAAACAAATATATATATATTAAAAATGATTGATATTGCTAATATTTATACTACATGTAGGAGGGAAATGAAGAACTTCAGTTATGTTCTATTAGAAATCACATAGAAGGCACAGATAATAAATTATGTTAATTTCTGTGACCATGTATGTTGATTTTCAAGTAAAAGTCCCTGCACAGCAAAGACATGCAAACAAATAATGGCTTGACAAAATAAAATACCCTGTTACAGCATGTGAAGCGCTCCTTCCAGTGTCCTGTACTTCAGTTTTATTTTGGTTAGAGACCCCCTTGCCTACAACCACTCAAAAGACCTGAGACCAAGCCATCTGAGAGCCAGCCCCAGATGGGTAGAGTGGCTGGTGGAAAAGGCAGCAGCAGCTTTCTTGACTGATAATGCATGGCAACTCAAACTCCTCCTGACAAAGCAGATTAATGCTTTGGTAGGAGACATATTCCTACTTGGCACTGAGTCACAAATGAACAAAAGGTCTCTTCCTGCCTAAATATCACCCCTGGAGCACTCATTTAATACAAGCGTCTGCAGAGGGTATTTTCCCCTCCATGCCTCCCATGTCCTTCTATAACATCTACTGCAGGAGATCAGTAGCCTATACAATTTATCGCAGCTGTCAAGGCTAATTTATTCATGCGATCTGGCAGTAATCAAAAAGACTGAGATCGATGTGCCAGCAAACCCTGACATTTATTCATACTTTAAAGTCTCGGTTGACCTTGAACCACAGCTAACTGGAGCTGAACTTGTCAGCAGCTCTGAGAGCCTCACTGGGTCTGGCAGATCAGCGCCTCCAGGCTAAAGGCACAATGTCAATGCAACAAACACTCGGACCGATCGCAAGTGTGAAGGGCTGAAGCACAGAGGGATGAGTAGCGGACCAAGGAAAACAGCACCTTAGCAATGGAGCAGTCACAGACCCTCCAGATGGAGGCACTAGTTGCACTAGTGCAGCTTGTACCTGCATGTTCCCACAGTACAGCTGCTCAGAAGTCAGTGAATTTGTTGCTGAGGGGTAAGAATGGTGAGGGAAAGGAGTCAAGAAGAAATATGGCACAGACTTGCCAGCAGCAACACAAGCAGGACACCCTGGGTTGTCCTCAGCAGACCAGACTGGCCCCATGTGGGGATCCGTCAGGAGACAAAGGAGGAAACAGAAAATAATCCATCCTTCCCTCCCAGGAGGGGAACAGACAACAGGGCAACAGAGATACACCAGGAACTCTGCAACCTGCCAGTACAA
This sequence comes from Aythya ferina, assembly GCF_964211825.1. Lineage (NCBI taxonomy): Eukaryota > Metazoa > Chordata > Aves > Anseriformes > Anatidae > Aythya > Aythya ferina. Next base: position 3,523,180 of record NC_140316.1, read on the forward strand.
TGTGGCAAGGGCAGATGGAAGCAGGAACAGGAAAAATTTGATCAAGAGACCTGCTTTAAGCGTGCACTTGCCCTCTTATTCAGGAATATGCTTAAGAATTTACTTATTCCCTTTGAAGGCCATCACCCTTATCTTCTTCTCATTCGGTGAAGCCCTAATGGAACATAACATAGTTCCTATAATGCACATGTAATGTGTCCTAAATGAATCATTTCAGGCTTCAAATTCAGAGCAATTGGTAAGGAAATGTAATAGTCTATTTAAAATAGTTCCAACCTAGGTGTTGTCATCAAATGACTCCCAAACATTGTACAAGGACATTTTTAGAGCCTTCTGCCTTGGTTTCCCCTTGCTTAGACAGAGGCATGCTTATTTGCCTGCTCCCCAGAGTGTGCTAGGAATTATGGGCATGACATGTTTCAAAGCTATTTAACTGTTTTTCTGTTGATACAAAGATATTTACATAAATGACATTCTATTAGAGAAACAAAAACATCTACATGGCATTTTAGGTACAAATATGCAGCTACGGCTTTACTGAAACACACTAATACATTATTTTATTACAGTCAAAACACTTGAATACGTAATACGCAGTTGTATCTAAGAGATTTTGTAGACGTGCTTTGATGCTTCTTTGGGTTCTCCTTGGCTGCATTTCTCACACTATAAATTCTATATGTCACATTAAATATGATTTTTTTCAGTGAGATCTGCTTTTTCTAAGCCTAGAATACAAATAGAAATGACAGATATGCCCTTTTGCGTTTGTTTTCCCTTTATTGGAAATAGCTAACACCTTTCCACTATGTTGGAAGGAAGCTGCCAATGAAGAGCAGTTGACATTCTGATCGCTGCACGTGCGCATAGATTTGTCTAACATTGCCATCAGGTCTAATCTGATATTCAAGGAAGAGAAACAATCAATGACATATGAGCATTCAAAGGTAATCTTCCTACATGGATTTAAACTAGCTGCAGTACGTGAGCAGTGAAACTACATCTGGAGCTATGTAAGTTATAATAGAGCACTAATAAAGCCTTTCAGTCACCCTGTTTCCCTATTTTTTCCAATGCAGACAACAAAATTTAACAGAGAATCTGAGGTCTTCTTAATGGGCACTTGAAATATCTGAATAGAATTTTTGTTCAGTTCCTTCCTTCCCTACTAAAAGGATGTAATTTTCATAGCGTCATTTGTGCAGGAACAAAGCAGGTATTGGTATTCAGCTCCACAATAATAATAATAAAAAAAGGACAGAACAAGTGTGGTAAATGGGTGTCATCAAGTTTCCAAATCCTGCCAGACAGTATGATCTAAAGGTACATTATTGCACACATCATATCCCAAAATATTGTTATGAAACATTCCCACAAAGCTTTTAAAGGACATTGAATTGAAGGAAATGGTATAGCTCTGCAGGATGAGTAATTTATTTATTTATTTGGACAATTGATGACTGCTGTCCTTCCGAAGGACTGCAAGCAAATGCTCAGCACTCTTACGGAAGGTAACATAAAACTGAGGCACATTTGAGAAAATATTTTGGAGTGTACTTGCAGGAGGAATACTAGGTGGTGATGGATGAACTCTTCATCTGCTCACCTCTTTGTGCCAAGGACCACTGCTGTGCCCAGACACTGGAATTTAAAAACATTTTAAAAACAATTATTGCATTAAAAACCTCTCATTGGTAACCAATCCTCTGCTGCCTTAAACAGCAAATAATTTATATTTCGTAAACAGTGTTAAGCAGGTGTTTATTTATTTATTTATTTTTCCTCTGGATTACCCACGCTGCAAATGATACTGGTCTTGGCACTGACGAGTAAGCCTTTAGTCAAAGGCAGAGGTTACACACAGTACTCCTTCCCTTCAGCTTGGAAGAATCCATCACACAGCTGTATTGTGTTGCTCTATGTGTTGTTCTATTCAGGCAACACTATCATAAGGGTAATTATTAGTTTGTCTGACATTTCTTTAGCAACCTACCCCCTCCCCCCAATAAATAAATAAATAAATAAATAAAAAGGGTATTGCCTCCTACCATTTTCTGGGCAGCATTAAAACCAAACCATCTAATCAAATTAAAAAATCCCCAACTGCTCCCATCCCCAAACTCAAAGCTCAGCTGTGTCCCTCATGCTCACCTGACAAGAATTCTTCCACTCCCCAGTGGTAAGGATTTATATGCTTCTGCTTAATGCCATAAATAACACCAACTTCATAAATAACACCAACTTGAGCTTTCCTAAAAGAGTAACACCTCCTCAACAGATGATAATTTATACCTTGCAACCCTTACAATCTCATCACAGGACCCCATACTCAGGGATGGAGGATCCTACTCTGAGGCTGAAGTACATCTTCATAAATTAGGTGGTTTGTCTGGAGGACAGAACTTGGGAAAACCTTTCCAGCAACATGGCCACACACAGGAGCCCTGGCCAGGGAGAACATTTTGCACCACGGGTCTCACCCCCAAGTTGCTTATCCAGGACTTACCTGGGCTTGCTGGCCTGGGTCAGGAACATAAGAAAAACTGGCCCAGATCAAGGCTTCACTCCAACTACAAAAGCCCAGGCTGAACAAAGTCCTGCCAGCCTGAGAGCCCTGGGTGCTGCCCAGAGGCTCAGATCAAGCCTCTTATCTCCAAACCAAAAACCACCTGCAGAGCTAATCACCAGGTCAGGTAGCGCATGGGCTAGTGCATGGGTAGCACATGGGTAGCGCATCTCCCTGCTCTGGGAACAGCTGATATCCTGAAATGCCTGAATTTCATTTTGGAGTGGAAATGAGATATTTTCCACAATACTGATTTTTTTTTCTCCTTTTTTCAGTGTTCTGAAAAAGACTCAAAATAACTTAAAAAAAAAAAAAAAAAAAAAAAAAAGAAACCTTTTTCCAGATTTGCAAGATGGGCACCTAGCAGCTAAGGGAAGACAGCTGGGCACCACACAACAGCCCAAGCCAGCCTTTCAGTGACCATCATAAAAATTAAGAATCCTACCAAATATTTGGAGCTTTGCATGAGCTGTAATATGTGACAGAAAATATGTTGTATCAGAAAGTTTCTGACCAGCTGCAGCTCATCTCTAGGCTTTTGGTTCAGTCTCATCATTAGGCAAGGGAAAGCTATTTCAATCCCAACACAATTAGCACTCTCAACTTCTCCGCGTTTTTCCTCACTTTCATTCAGTTCACACTTGACACTGCGGAGGAACCTGCAGGAGATTAAACCGCCAGGAAAGTGGCTGAGAAGAAAGCAGCAATGACTGAGGAAGCATTTTCTTTCCTCAGTTCCTTTGCTGCTGGTCTGTTTCTGAAACTCTGAGCCTTGTGCTTTTATAATGTTCTGGTACATGAAAGAGTTTGTAACATAAAATGTTACACTCAATGGAGCATGATGTGATATTGAAGCCAAATGGCCAGATGCTCTTTTCTGAGCTATTTCCAATGCTCCCACTTTAGAGAATGTTTTTAACAGTATTCACAAGCTCTGGTTCTGTAGTTTGATGGCAATTTCATGCTAGAGCACCATTGCACTATGTTCTGATGAAAACATTGTTTTCCATTTGAGGTTACAGTTATCTTCAATTTGATTTTTTTTTTTTTTATAAAAGAGGAGGGCTCAATCTGCTTCAAAGAAGTAGCAGGCAGGTGTGGAGATGGACTCTCTCCCCAGAAATAAGATTGTGCATCTTATTTTGAGTACAATTAGGAATATATAACATATCTCATAGGAAAAAGAAAAAAAAAAAACACAAAACAAAACAAGACATATATATTCTAACTTAGTTGTGAGCCAAAGGCCATGTTTCATCTGTTTGGCTTTGTTTTACATTGTTTTTGTAGTCCTCTCTTTCATGTGTGGGAAGACCCTTTACAAACCTTTCTGGTTTGAAATGTGGTTGATGTCAGTCGCTTGAAACCTGGCACTGGTTGTCACCCTGGGATTCATCCTTCTTTTCATGGTTTTCTTGTTTGCTGACAACCATGCATCTCTTTGGTTCGCTGCACAGATGCATGAGCACCAGTTACAGGGAGGACAGAGCCACGGAGTCAGAACCGGATTTTCCGAGCTGCTCATACATTTATTGCCACACGCAGCCCACTGGGACATGCACTCTTTGGCCATGAGGGCAGCCATGGTTCGTGGTGACTTTGGACTCTCCGGAATTGAGCAGCCTGGGATAAAATGCCAGTAAGAGCATCTCCACATACAGTTACATCTGTCTCCTCCTCCAGATAGAATGCATTACTGCTATACACAAACATCAAGCCTAATTTCTTCCTGTTTGAATCAACATACCTCCATGGGAATTAAAAGATGCTGAGCGTTTATATGCACGTCGCCATAGAATAGATTTTTCTAATCCCTATTTTAAAGAGGGAAAGGAGTTGCAAACCAATGTAATCCAGACACTATGAATTCAATCCTACCGTGATTTCTTAGTGCTTGACTTCACAACTGTAACATTCTGTTACCTTCGGAAATGTCTGTAAAAATGCTAAATTAAACTGGAGATGGAAAAGAGGACAACTTTACTTACATAGCTTATCTGGAAGGTGAGACTAGGAGATTTATCACAGAGATCTTTGCAACCTGCACATAGGGGTGACTTCACTAACAGTGGATTACATCACTCAATAGGATTTTGCTCTGGCAATGCAGAGTTCATTGCATAACTGGTCAAATAATTTTAATAGCATTTAAATTCATGCTGGAATTCATGCTGGAATTCATGCACTTAGTCACATGGTCTGAACTTTTGGGTAGACCTGTGCAGTGTCAAGAGTTGGACTTGATGATCCTTAAGGGTCCCTTCCAACTCAGGATATTCTATGATTCTATGATTCTGTGGAAATGCTGCTTCATTGCACTCCATAGTGAACAGGCACGTGTAAGGACAAAGTGCACTACAGATGTCAGAAATTGTGAATTTTTGTTAACATCCTTTAAGTGATAAAATGTCTTCAAACTGAAAGGCTTTCTTTTAAAACTTTTCATCTGGAACCGAATTACTTTATACTGAAATTACAGCTTGGGAAAGGTCAAAATAAAAATGAAGTATTTTGAATTTACTGAAGTAAAACCTTTTGATTAACCTGCATTTTTGTATAATTTTCACTTGTACACTACCACTGCGTGTGGGAAAAAAATATGAAATTTTGAAAAACTCTAGAACGGCATTCCCACTTACTTCTTAGCTCTGAGACTAGAAGGCATCTGCCCTCATGAATCACCAGGGTAAAAAGCATCATCCAGAATTCAGAATTAAAATTTGCCATACATAAATCTTGTGACATTTTTATTACAGCACACCAACCTCGAATCTGTGTTTAAAACACTGCCTGCTCAAAGGAACAAAGGAATCTAAATCTCCTTAGCTAAAAGTAATAAAATAAGGTCAAGAATTCACTATTCAACTACCTGCCATTAGCGTTTCTGATCAGAGAAAACACAGCTCATCTGGTTTTTAGGAAAGCAAAGCTAGGTCATGTAGCATAAATTTGGAAAGTATGATTTGCTTGTGCATTAGGTAATGAGTTCTATTTCCTGTTAGAGAGATTCCAGTGAATCTGCATCATGATTTTTTACAGTTCAAACAATATTTCTATAAAGACAAAGGTGGGACTCTCTGTATCTCTCCATATACAACCCAGGCTTGCTTTCAGCTAGGTGGGTTGGCCACTCTTAACCACATAATCTAAGCCCTGTTGGAGAACCGAATCCACCACAGAATTAATCTGTCACACTGGTACCTATGGATATTCCCAGTTGATCTCTCCGGCCAGGACTTCTTAAACTCCAGGTTCCTTTAAGATATCTCAAATTGGGTAAGATACTAGGTTTTTGTTTTGCTTTAATTATTATTACTACTGTTTTAAAAATCTCTGAGATAGCACTGAAAACAATTCATCAACTAATGCAGATGTCCTCCTTTGAGGTATATTACAGTGCTATTGAGAAGAAAGTAATTTGGCTGATGCTGGCTGTGAGAGGGAAAAAGTTTTGTTTTCATCTGTCGATGTGACAACAATTTTATTTAATTTATTTAGATTCTTAATGGTGGAAGCAGAATTTCATTTTTTTTTGCTGGAGCATCCTTTAAGATGAATGCTTGATCTCTTCCTACTCACCATTACAGTCGATGTGTACGAAATAAGAACAACAATTCATTCACCTTATCATTGCAGCACCAGAGGAAGAGAAGAGATACTTAGTGAAATGATTAATGAGTCTTCTATAAAAAGATGCATCATAAACTGCTTGTATTAGGTCAAAACATAAACTAGGCTTTTAGTGTTTATATAATCCCTTTCCAAATAACTAAATATGTTTGTAAGCTCCCACTCAGGAGCTTACCACTCAATTTCTTACAGGGTCATAATTGGGACCCTCACCTAAATGGATCCCTCTCTTCCTCTATATTTTAAATACATGTCTGAACAAAAATCAAGCACTAGGTGACTGTCCCATTTCTATTGGGCCATCTCACTGTACTGCAGGTCAGAGATACCATTCGGTGCCCAGAAGCAGCAAAGATGAACATGATCTACCCTGAGACAAGGCTGTCTCCTTAAGGCATTGACACATCCACAGCTTTTCTGCAGGAGAAAGTTCCATCATTTTTCCTCATCTCTGCTTCCAGGTTGGTTAAAGGATAGCTGAACCAGGCTGAAATACAAGCAGGGCTATCTACCCCTCACTGGATTCAAGCAGGACCAAGGAGATGGAGCAGTGGCATGGTGGCTGATGCTGAGCAGCAAACAAGGCAAGGTGCTGATGCTTGTGGAGCACACCCCATCCACACAGGAGTCAGGCACAATTTGACTTCATACACTTCCAGGTCAAAATCAGCTTTTAGCTGTTCACAGACAATTCCCATCAGGTTTAGAAGCTGGTTTTGGAACACTAACAGAATCAAAACATCTGTCCAAACCTGAATGCAGTCCTGTATTTATCCATCTTGCAGTGAAACTGTCATCTTTGAAAAATATACTACAAGATGACATTATATAAGGGTCCATCTATTTCCCTACTGTTGCTAGCCTGCAAACATACCCACCTCCCTTTTATTTCCCAGAATGGCTGGTGCTTTTCCCAAACAAAGCATTATCTCCCTAGCCTGGCAGACACTGGCTTCACTGCAAAGCTACCCCATTAGGAGAATGTCACAGCTCTAACTGGTATATTTACACAAAAATAAACAAACAAACAAACAAAAAATGTGAGTTAAAAAGAACCGGAGAGCCCAGAGTATTTTCATCAGATGTGGTACTCCCAATCATTTTATGTGGGGCTTACTCAATACAGAAAATTGCTTAGGTTAATTATATAAATATTCCCAACTCTGGAATTTAGAAAAGGGTACAGCTAACACTGGAATATCCAAGATTTATTTATTATTAAATAAACAATAGATCTTAGGGGGATTAGCTGGGTTATCAAATAGTATCCTCCCAAATCAGCTCATTAGTTGCACCGACTTTCCCTATTCCACATTATGAAAACAATTTAAATGAAGGTTCATTAGATGCAATGTAATCTAATTCAGACTCTCCAAGCCTAATCCATTTTCCTTTAGCAGTAACATGATGATAATTTGCAAAGAAGTTTAAAGGATTATTGTCATAGCGTTTTAAAATAGGGTCTATTTTCAGACGAACGTGTCCCACCACTTCCCCACCATTATTTCTTGCTCTTTATTCATCCATTTATTCCTTCCTTTTGTGTCTTTCATTGCTTCACACACAGTCACACATGGGCAATAGCATCCCTCCATGCAGCTGCAGGGGACATGCTCAGTACTCTGCCTCTCTTCCCTGCTCAGCTCGCCCAGGTGCTGTGCCAGTACAGCCACACTCCAGGGAAAGACAGCAGTAGCCCAGTTACCCTCACAAGGCTTCTGAGCAACAGCAAGTCTTCAACACTGGCTGCTGCGGAGAAAAGTTGGACAGCATCATGTGGAGATTTGCCTAGGAGATTCAGTGTACCATGAGGCTCGCAGCTGTGTCACACATTTGCTATAAAATCCATGCTGTGTGGCTTCTTCTGCTCCAGACTGGAAAGCTGAGCTAATATTCATTGTATAGGCACTGTGCTGAAATGCTAAGGAAATACTGTGTGGGAGGGTTGTGGCTTCGTAATTTCCTGGCCAGCCTCTGCCCTCCTGGTCCGAGTTTCTGGTCTGCAGTTGTCCTTGTTCCATGGCTGCTCCTCTGGACGCTGGTCCTTGTGCAGATCAGCACACCTGGACTCAGGAAAGGAATGAATTTTTGCAACTTACTTTGAGATTCTGCAGTTATAAAAAAAAGTCTTTGTAGATTCACGGGGATTTTATAAATATCCTACAGGGAAGGGAAGATGTTCCTGTGCATTTTCGTGCTGCTAGTTTCTGACAGCTCTGAAAGACACCCAGGAGGGGATCAGCAGAGGACTTGCAGATTAGAAGGCGCACACACTGAGTTACTTACTGTGCTGGATTCAGGCAGAAAACATAGACGGATGGTTCCGTGCTATTGTCATACAATGCATTGTACAGCTTATTGCAGAATGAACTCAATCATACTCCTGTACTTTTATAAATCCCTTTTCCAACTTTTAGAGTAGGGTTAATTATTCCTTATACAGAAAGACAACAAGTGAGCACACAAGCAAACAAACAAAAGCCCCAAAGACCAAGAACTGGTTTCTAGAACTTGGTATCTACAGACTTTAACAGGCTTCCTACCCCTGAAAACCTGTCTTCACACACTTCAAATCCTCGGCTCTTCAAGCAAGTGCCATTTCATAATCCTATTAAAACCTTTGCCTCCATTTACCAGGAGCCCTAATCGTACTCAGCAAGTTCTTCTCGTGTAAGGAAGAGTGACAGCTTTCAGATTTCTTAGGAGGCTTATTCATCAGCCACACCAGAGTTTTGCCAGAGCGTTCAATCTATTCAGGAAGCAGCCATGTGGAAAAAGTTTCAAACAGCTCAAAGCCCTGCACAATGATAAAGGAAAGCTCACACAATCCTGGTAATAGCCTGACCCTCTTAAGGAAAATTGGATGATTTGTGGTAGCAGTTTTTCTGTCCCCAGTGTGAATTCTGAACCTGAAAGTGTACGCAGTGTAGCCACACAGTCCCATTAAAAACCCCATCCCTCTTGCGATTCTGCAATAATAAACACACACCCATATGCAAAAACATGCTCTGGCTACAATGACCTTCCCTCCCAGCCCACTGGTGTGAAGGAGTTTGGAGCCATTTTACAAAAAAAAAAAAAAAAAGAGCTGGATAAAGGATGGACTAATTTGATGTTCAGTGTTTCAGCATGAGCAGAATATATGCTTTAACGAGCACATTACATGCACCAGGGACGTGTTTCTGTGAAGCAGGGAATAAAGAGTAAGGGGAAAATAATTAAACAGCCAGCTTTATAATGAGGAAACTGTGTTCATGCAACATTAAGTAGTCTAATTTTCAAGTGCTAAGCAATGGCAGGTTCCTTGGACTTCAGAAGGACTTGCTGGCAAGCAGCACCTTAAAAACAAGGCCAAAGGATGACAAGTATCAAATAGGCTCAGAAGCACAGTGCGGACTGATACCTGCTGGCCCCAAAGACTCTGTGAGAATACCACTGAAGAAGTCACAAAGTACAAGTCTGAAGGAAGACAATGTTGGAAAACATGATATACAGCAATCTCAGGACTGTACCTGTACCCCGTAGTTCTTATTCTGTAAAAAAGACCCTTAACGTCCTAAAACACCACCACAATTATCATGTGTATTATGTAGAACATCTCTCAGCCTGGTCTTAGTTTTCTATCAGTACTGCATCTGCTAGACCACATACAGACAACATCATCTAGGTGCAATGAGCACACACAGACTGTTAGCACAGCTCTAAACACAAACAAAGCTACTGGAAAAGGAGGAGAATTTGTCTCATCGGGTTCATACACTGACAGAATGAACCAAGGAACCATATTTCTGACTGTTTTCAGTTGTCTCAATGCCAGTAAGACCAGGAACATTCATTTACTGGGACTGTCCGTTCCAGATAGCATTGCAGTATCAATTACTTCAGCGCAATGGCCTGCAGTCAGGTAGGCAGCACTTTTGCTGGGCCACAGGCTCCTGTTTTTCTTTGCAAACAGACATTGCACAAAGTGTCTCCTTTCTTACTCACCCTCATGCCTAATTCGATGTTTTCTCCTCCGTAGACCTCCATACCAGGGTCAAGTAGGCCAATCTCACCAAAATACTCTCGGTCTACTACAAACGAGCACCCAATCATGGCTGGTGTCCTGAAAGAGGCAAAAGAAAAGAACAAAGTCAGTTATTAGCTATTACAGAAACCACCTCCTAACAAATTTACACATAGCTGAATGCTTCTCCAATTTGTCCAGAAAATAATTCACAAGATATTTACCAGTGGCATCTCAGAAACATATTCACAAGGCAGTTTCATACACACATGAAAAACCGCCCTGGCTGGGGAAAAGAAGACTCTTTTTACCCAGGTATTGGTGGATCCCACTGGTAGCAGCAGGTGGCTGCTGGACTGGCACTAGCACGAGGTCCTTTTCTCACCAGGAATTCATCATCTCTATAGCAGGAGGTTAAAAGGCTTCAAAGCAACGGCCGAGGTATGGTGAGATATAACAATTCTTTGTCCCTAATGCATACCCCGACATTGCAGAGCGCAGTCTGACCTGTGGCAGGAACTATTTGGTACCCTTGAAAAGGTTCATTTGCTGAAACACTCCTATTACTTAGCTGTAATGGACTCTGCTGTAGCGCTCACATTACTGGTACTGTTTCAGTGTCTCTCCCTTGCACTTTTTCTCTGTTTGAAAGCCATTGCAGCCTCTCAGATCATTACAGGCCCATGCTGCAGTGCACACTATCCCTCTCTTGTTTTCTCTGCATAATTGGAAAAGGCAGCTGTTGATAGAAACACATCTGATCGTCACCGTTTCTGACAAAGAAGCTGAAATAGCTCGGTTAACTCTCACATTCCCCCCTTGAGTAAGACGCACTCCCTGGATTGCGAGCTGCAGAGGGGAGAGTCAGCAATGTTTACAAAGGCTTTCACGGATGACCTGGGACTGAAGTGGGGCTCTTAGCCAGCTCCCTGCAGCCACTCATTCCAAAAGGCTGGGGGAAACTAAGGCCAGGTGCCACAAACCCTACAAACAAACTGCGGCAGGGGCACCGCCAGAGCTCTCGGTGCTTAGACCTCTCCCACAGCCCCCCAGTCCCCCTCTTGTACGTGCAAGAAACACCAGCACGCCTCTGTTTGGTGCTGCTATTTGTGAAGGATGTCTGTTGGATCAGTCTCTTGGGTGCTCTTGGCAGGACACATCCCTCTTCTCTTTATTCATGTACTTATATACCGGGATTTTTGTGAGATGGATGGAATTTGTAAATGGTAATTATTAGCTAAAATGTGTCTTCTTGTTTATAGCTCCTAGAGCCACGCCTGAAGACAGACTTGCCTCAACAAAGGCTGAGATCCTGCATCATTGAAAAATGGTTTTTAGGCTACCAAGGAATAAATTTTGTCTGGAAAGTGAAATAAAAGAAGGGCATGACCAAAGAAAGGAAATTCGGTAGCTCTGAAATTAAATAAGCCTTTGAGGGATTATTTAGGTATTTCTTAAGCTTTAACCATGACAAAAAGAGAAGGGGGTGGGGAGAAGAAGCACAAGGCACTTTCTTCATTTGCTTTTTTATGTATTTAAAGCTAAGAACAAGGCTTCAGTGGATGAATGCTAGAGCATCACTGCTTTTTAAAACTGAGCTTTAGTTTTGGATTAGACCCACTCTCTTTCCAGCCCCCTAAAAAAATCCTCCAGAGGCAGTTCCTTAAAGCAGCAGGATGCTCCCAGGAGGGTTTTTCTCCTCCTTTCCTACTGAGGAGTGCTACATCTTGGCTCTGCAGACTGCTCTCAGGTGCTGGAATCCCTCTCCCTTGGGGAGGGATTTTTACAGCCGCCAGCTCTGTCCATTAAAACACCAACCTGTTAATTGAATGGGGGTGGAAAATACATTTTGGATGCAACTACATAATCATTACTCTCAGACAAATGCCACTGAGGACTGCTGTTGCAACACTCTCTCTCTCTCTCTCACAGGTTTTATTTCTTCTCATTTGGTATACGCAAATGCAGGCAGACTCCACAAGCCTTCATGGCATATTCAGAAAAAAATATTTTCAGGAATGAGAATCAAAAGCAATGCAATGGCAGAAGGGACCACATCCAGCTCTTCAGAGATGCCAGTTAAAAATTGTCACCCTCAGTGCTTTTCTCCACTTGAATTTGGCTTCCCACAGTCACTGCACATCTGTGCAGCAGCACGGCTGCAGCCCCAGAAGCTGAAGGAGAGTGTGGTCACTGCAGGGAAAATGAAATGAGAAACCCAAGGCTTTGCCCTTGCCGCATCCTGATGCAAAGGAAGAAATTGCCTAGGAAGCACAACATTGCAATTTCTGAACAGTGTGTGTCAGCACCTCCATCAGGTTCAACCAGAGTTTTGGACATTCAGCCCTCATCAAGCCCAGGCCCTTAACTTCCCCGTGCTTTGACTGACCCAACTGTAAACTAAGTGCGATGTGATCGCACAGCCCAGTGAGCTGGCAACAGTGCTGTGAGGCTGGGACCTCGGCTCTGCTCCCAGCCCTGTCATTCACTTGCTCCTCAGTGAGCCACCTCCCTCAGCCTCTGCCTCTCTGGCTGCAAAGCACAGATAATAATACTGGGTAAAAGTTTTTAAACTGCCTCGGCAGCTTAAAAGCCTTAAAATTCATTTCTAAAAGCACTTCCAGCTGTTTTTTTTTATTTCATATTAGTCCGCGGCATAACACTGACATATTGCAAACACGTTCAGAAAACGTGTCCCCCAAAAAGCATGGTCACTTGGCTGTCATCTCTGGTTCCCCAGCACCTGAAAAGCTCCAGTATATCTACTGCTTCAATACAGCACAACAAGCACTCCCCTTGCAAGTCTGAAACAAACATACAAGCAAAAGCAACTGTGCTAACATGTCTTAAACTCCTACCCCTGGCCAAAGGGTGGAAAGTGAGAAGGTGCATGCCTTTAGCACTTCTCAGCTGCAAAGTGAAACAGATTAACTTAAACTACAGCTGCTGTATAGAAAATGACCTTTTTCCTTTAGTCATGGACTTTGTAGTAAAACAGAGACATTTTTAGAAGGAAGGCATCATGAACCAGCAGTTGGAGATGTACTGTTTTTTACCAACACCTCAAAGGTGTTGAGAGAATTAATTGATCTGTGCAATATTCTCTCACGCAACTGAGGATCCTATAAACTTTAATTATAATCAACAGCAGCAGCAAAAGGATAACAGGAAACACAGTAAAGTGGCTTTTACAGTTAAAATCTTAGAAGGCAGCACAGAATACTATTGATTCTGCGCTGGTGAAAGATACAGCATAGTCAATTTGTGGAAATTGCTTGATGGCATGGCTGTAGCAAGGGAGATAGGGGAGAGAGATTATTCTGCATATTGCCCTGGGGAAAGGGAGGAAGCAGTGAAAGCAGCACTTCATGGCAGCAAATCCTTCCTCCCTGCTGCAGCAGGTACTGTGTGGGTGGTGACGTGGGGGAAGAGGCACTGCATGGAAGGGAGCAGTGCCTGCTGCCTGGTGGGCTCCAGGGGCAGAGAAGTGAAAGCCACTTGCTGTAGGTCTGAGCCAAGGCTGTTTTATTTTAGCAAGACCTCCGGGAGAATGGCTCTGTTGGCAGAACTGCAGCAGGTGCCCGTACCCATTTCTCCAGCCAGGTCCATCGCCCTCCTTCCCTCTGTGGGCTGCTGAAGGATACTGCCTGGGGGCTTCATCAGGAGCAAGCAAAGGAGAAAGGGCTGAGCACCAGACTGACATACTGCATGTGAAACCACAGCGTTTCCTCTTCGTTACACACCTTTCTCCCCCTGCCTTAAGGTCACTTTGTGTGCAATCAGGTCAAGTTGAAACAGTTTTCAGAGCATGCTGTAAGAACTACTTCCAGGACAACTGACCTGCAAAAGCACTCAAATATACAAATATAGACATTAAAATAATTACAAAAAAAATACATAAACATAAATCTATACACAGGGATAAGGAGAAAGAGGTTGAAATGACATATCACACACCATATCTTTGAGTTTTCCACCTCTCCTGGCAGAACATTGCTCTGATTCAGGTTCCTAAGCAGCATCTCAACCCTGACCTGACAGATAAGTGGGGAAGACTGCATAAGCATTTATTTTTTCTTACAAATCATGTCTTTTGCAATAAAAGAATCACACCAGGCTGTGAGAACAGAACTCAAGGACAAATTTGCTGTTCAGGAGCTGCAGGAAAAAACCTGACAAGCTTAATGAAGAGAAGGTTTGCTAACTCCTTTGGAGAGATATAGCAAGAGAAAAAAAAAAAAAAAAGCAATTCAGAATGCTTGGCTAGGAATGCTTGGCAGGGAAACAGGGATGTAGAATAACATTTTGATGCCCTGCAGAAGTGTATTTTTTCGAACAGGCAGGACACCTGTCAGAACCTGGACAACTAAAAAAAAAACTGCTCTGTTACGGGCTCCGGTGAACCAGCAAATCAAAAGATGGCCAAAATCAATCAATTAACAGCCATCAGTTGTATTATTACATGACTGCATGGTTTATCCCAGCAGACTTTACAGCTGAACCCCTTCTTAAGCTCATGTACATGGATGGATTTCTTCCCAGGGCAGCATAGACAGCTGTATCCCCACCTCTACGACACAGCAGCACATCTAACTTGCAGGTGACATGGGCATGCACAATCTCAGCTAAAGCAGGCAGCTTTAGCCTCACCGTAGGCATTCCAGACAATCATTCCTGTATGTGCACAAGACACACGTGCTTTCTGGAGTGGCTGACTCGGTGAGTGCACACACACGTTCCTTGCAGTACCAAGCCGTAGCATATTAAAGCAGTAAGTGAGAACATGCAACAACGAGCTGCACCACTGCTGCTGGAGGAAGATAATACAGAAAGCCGTGCAACACTCGGCTGAGTGAGGCTGACTAACGACTCCAGTGTTAGTGGCTGCAGATCATGAAACCAAACAGAGCAGTCCATCAACATCATGGCAGGCGAGGGAAGACGAGACAGAGCTCAGGATACCAGGCACCTTCCTTGCTGTTCCAAAATCCAGAAGTATCTTTTGTACAGAGAAAAAAAATCCACCCTGTTTCACTGCACAGTCAAATTCATTAGAAACCCTCTGAAATGGTATCCTTTGTTACGTGGTTTGTTGCCAGATGATAAGGACATTTTTAGGCAGCGTGCTCTCAGGAACACAAATGGAAAATGATGTGATGGACACAGCGTGTCAAAATACCAATCCTCATTTAAATCTTCATGTTAGAGACATCTTACATCTTAAATGTCAAACATGCAAAATGGATTGCCTGCAGAAGCAAGGGGAACATCGGTTGTTCTGAATTTCAGACTATTAACATGGAGAAAAAAAAAAAAAAAGAACTGACTTTGAACTGTACCAGAAATTACAAAATCTGACACTTCATTCTTGCTATGTCTTTACCTTTGTTTGCACTTCAAGGCCACATTCCTTTTGTCACTTGGACCACAACAGCTGGTCTGGCATATTATGGTGTGCACTTGACATAACTGCCTATATGGTGTCCCATGGACTTGAGGGGCAGTTCCTGCTCCTTCACAGCAAGGCTCTAAATAGGATTGCATGGCTGTTAGTGTTCAAGAAAGTAGAGGATCAGGCTTCAAGTAACAAACTTCCGAGAAAAGGAGAAGTAAGCACATCTGTTGTGTAATCCCAGAAGAAAACAGAAATTGGACTCTACTTCCTAAATATCTCATCCAATTCTGCAGATCGAGATATTTATTCATGCAATGTAAACATCAGAAATGCCAGGGCTCTGATCCTCTCTGATACCAGGGCACATGTTTTCCACTGAAAATTTTTAATCCCTTTGGAGATCTGGGAGTAAGAATTCGTCTACATCAACCACATAACCAATCTTAGGGTTATTAGTTATTAGCCTTTTCTTTTACAAAACAGAGACATGCAAAACAAACCCCTTATTTGCTAAAGACAGTGTCAAAGGAAGCTTTAGGGGAGACAGGCAAAGACTGAATGAACTTGCAGTTTTTGTGATGACAACAGTCTTATGAATGCATTGAACAGACACAGGGCTCCAAACGCTGTCAATGTGGACCAGTTTGCCTGCCTGCCAAACTGGACTGAAACAGAAATCATTGTTGCAGTACACTGTGTGGAAAGCTAGTTACAAAACCAAACCCTGTCCCAGACCTACAGAGACTTTTAAAGAAATCTGCTTACTTTTCTGATTTCCCCTTCCTTTTGAAAATGTACCTTAAATTTTTACAGTTAGTAAGTTCCTATCATGCATGCTTTCAAATCCCAGTTCTTAATACAGACTTCCTGAGCCTTTCCATCAATTACACTCATACTTCCATTCTTTCCATTACCATAATTACACCGGCATCTCATTTAAGACACAAAATTGCATTGTATTTCTATAGCCAGGCATAACCCAACAGCACAAAACAGCACAGCCAAATGCCTTGGCAAATCCACTCAGGTGCTGTTCCATCAGAAATCAGGGCAGCATGGCTATAAAGCGAGTGCTCTGCTCTCCTTGATCACTGCCTTCAAAGCACACGTTCCCAGGGAGCCATGTAAGCATTCACGGTTCAACATTGACATCTCTGCATTTTAGGGCATGTAATTTGTGATTTACCGGAGAGAGCCTTCCATACTGAGAACATCTCGGTGCTCCTTGTGTTTGTCAGCAAGGGTCAGGTGCTCTCCTCCTCATGCTGCTGGTCTCGTCTCTGTGCAATTTATGCACTGGTGAGCTGGAGGGTTTCCGCTCAGAAGAAAATCACTGCTCTTGGGAGCCAGCTGCTTATGTGCATCAGATTGCAACACTACTCAGGGCCTGAGTTTTTGGACCTTATTCACTTCTTTATTGCTCCAACTCAGTGCCAGTATAACTCTGGCAAGAACTTGACCGTAAACCTGAGGGGAGCCTACGGTAAATCAGGTCCCGTACAGCTGAAAGAAAACTAACACTTCTCACAGCATCACAGGGATAAGATTCCTTATTCTCTATTAAAAAAGATCCGTAGCTCAATTTCCAGAAGTTCTTTGCAGAATTCCACGCTTCAGAGGGTGCACTAGCTACCTGAAAATTGTGTCTAAGGAAGTTGCTGAGGTTTAACCTCTTGGTTCAGTCTTATGTGATATTTGACAATGTTCTCCTGAACAGAAGATACTCAAATATGAGAACAACCAATGTGAAAATTAATACAGTGATTTCACATATAAACTGGAAGTAATGAAGTGTGCAAAACCTTTCGGGAATAAAAGGCTGAAACCCCCATTTCAGGAGTGAAAGCTTTGGCTGATTAATTTTTCTTCTTCAATAATCTATTTCTCAAAGCTGAGTGAAATAGATATAAAACACCTGCACTTTTAAAACAATGACAGGAGGACAGGGCATGTTATCCAAGAAAACCGATTTTCTAAGTAATTACTTTACTGCTTATTGAGGTTTCAAGCTGAGCAAAGGGTCAGTGAGGAAGGACTGTGCTGTCCTGTGATAAGTAAGGTTAATGTCACTGCACAGCTCTGTCTTGCAGTCACAGGGCATATGAGTGAACCTAAGAGCAACTTGCAACACTTGCTCAAATGTGGACTGAAATATTATTTCCTGTATGAGGGCCGGATCCTGTGAGATGGTTCCAGCCAACCAGTCTTAGAAATGTGAGCAGTCTGTCTGTGTCCTTTCACTCCTAAAAGACCACTTGGGCCCTTCCTGTTGGACAAGGTTCAAGTTGCTTGGATGGATTGGGAATAAACTTCTTGGGACCCAACAACTCAGGTTCTATGCTGGAAGGGAAGCATATCACCTTCTGTGCCAGAACGTGCATTGGGCCCATACAACACAGGTTTAGTTTACTTTAGGATGGAGCTGTGTGGTGGTTTTACCGTGCTGGGCAGCTAAACCCCACAACCGCTCTCTCACTCCCCCTCCTTTAGATAAGGAGGGGGAGAAGTAAAGCAAAGAACAACTCACGGGTTGAGATAAGGATAATTTAATTAAAGGGAAATAATTATAATAATTAAATAAAGACTACCATGAACTAAACAATTTAACTAAGGGGAAATAAAAGGGAAAGGGGAAAAAGGGAGGAAAACAAACAAACAAAATAAATGAAAGCTATATGGAAGTGCAGAGGAAAGAAATTACTCTCTACTTCCCACAAATGAGCGATGATTGACCACGTCCTTGAAGCAAGGCCTCAACGCACGCAGCTGGTGTTCGAGAGGAGGACCGACGTCTTCTCAACGAGAGCCCACCCCTCCTCTCTTCTTCCTGTTTCCACCTTTTATTGCTGAGTGTGACACCACATGGTATGGAATATCCCTTTGATTGGTTTAGGTCAGCTGCCCTAGTGATGTTTCTCTCCTCACTTTTTTGCCCACCCCCTAGGAGGGTTAGAGAAAGGCCCAATGCTGTGCCACTGCTGCTCAGCAGTAGACACAACACTGGTGTGATAACACTGCTGTTCCAGCTACAAGTACAGAGTACAGCACTGAATGGGCTGCTGCCGGGAAAGTTAACATTCCAGCCAGATCCAGTACAAGCTGGTACACATCAGGATGAAGATGTCTCTAAGGTGGCAGTTTGTATCCTTCTTAAGAAAGCTCAAAAACAGGGCAGAGAAACCAAAAGTGCATAGGTGAGCTATGTATTTTTTAGCATTCGTTTCAGCTGTTGCTAAAAAAGTGCCTTCACCCAGCATGGCACTTCTCAGCGGAGCTGTAAGACAAGCACCTGCCCCAGAGAAGAAAGGCTAGATGTGAACTTTCAAATGAAGGGGAAAGAAAGTCCCTTTCTCATCAGTTCCTGTTATCCCTCTAAACAATACTCAAAACTGCTATCACAATTCCTGAAACAGTATTTCCTTAGAAAATTCCATTTCTGTAAGGCAAAATGTTACCTTACAGAGAAAGTAAAATGATACTCTGCTTATATGGTCCAGTGTTATTTTAAAATTCATCCAGGGGGAAAACTCAGAACATATGTAAAATTCTCCAAAAAAAGAGCAACTCTCCAACAAGACAAGGCTAACACATCTCCTACTTGTGCTGCTGGGAAGCTCTGGTTTGGGCTGATGTCCAAGAATGCTGCCTACAGACCCAAAGTGAAGACAGCCTCCTTGTAATCACATACAAAATACCTTCGTTTCTCATACACACAATGTTTATCTGGCTCATTACACATGCCACAGTCCGTTTAGAAAATAAAAGCCTAGATGAAAAAGATCTTGCTATCCTACTAAGGGACACAACATGAACTTGAATCACATTTCACAACTAAAGCACACTCACTTCTATGCACACTGCAGTGCAGCTCTGAGTTGTGACACATGCATCAACTGCTTTGTAGAGCCATCTGTTTTTCTCAGTTTCATTTTACTATCCCTGTACAAAAGCCTCCAGCCTTGGTTCACTTGAATTCCCCCTTGGCAGACAGCTGACATGGAGACACCCTTAGTACCAAAGTGACACGGGAGATTTACCTGATGGGAGCTGATTCATCCCCTTTATCGAGCCAGTCCTGTGGTGGGATTATGTACATGCACCAGAGGCCCCAGTTATAGCCATGGGCTGCGTTGGCATATTGCTGCACTTCAAAAGTGTTGTACTTGATGTTGTCAATCGCTGGTAAGATGATCCGCTTTCGATCTTCTTTGATCCGGGTAAGTGCGGGTTCCACCCTGAGAACAATAAAAAGAGGAAAATGTTTTACAGCCACCCATTTAGACCAAGTCCCTTCTTTGCAGTCTGATAAAACAAAGTTCTCTGATACTGAGAGGAGGAACCAGTAAGATGGCAGCCCAAAACGCAGTGCAGCAGGATTGAGTGCAGGTCACTGCCATAGAGCAGAAGCTAGGGTTCAGTGTGGCACATTTCACATACCAACATCACACGAATTATTGCCTCTATGGAGCTGTACCAGGGTTTAACAACACAACGTTTCCCAAACGCTTATTCTGATGCCTGGACACTGTCATTTCAGTGTGCAATGGGCAAGCGTTGAGAGTAACTAAATCTCTTCATGTCTACACCACCAGGATGCCTCTTGCTTATAGGACCTGAAGAATAAAAAGGGACTGAATCAATCTGAAGGTTACTCAAAGGTTTTAATCTTGTTTTCTAAGGACTGACCCCATTGGATCTAGCTTGGATGACAAGCATGGCTGCATTATACCTTCTAAAGCCTCTCTGGCAATAAGAAGGTCTCAGTAGACAGATAGTGCAAAAGCAGCAAGCTGCAGGAAATGTGCCATCATTTCAAAAGGCTTTAAAACATCAATGTGCTTTCAACAGCACCTACTTCCCAAAGTATTTCAGGAAAGTAAAAAGCTTCAGTGCAAACACCCATTTCTGACCAAGGTAGTCTGAAGTTGCTAAGAATTTTGAGAGAAACAGATCCAAAAAGGCAGCAAACTTACATAAGGGTGGAAAGCACTTCTCAAAGCAGCACTAGAAACAGACACCAGCTTGTTCTTTTGTAACTGTTTCCTCTTGAAATAAACTTTGAAGATTCTGCAGAGCTCTCACATGTATCTTCTCTGAGGGAAGGGTGGCTTGCTGTGATTCACAGGGGTAGTAGGAGTTGAACACTGATCTTTTCTCATTATACTTTTGTTGTTGGTTAAAAGGCAATCATTCTCCTGTGCTTTCAATTTGTTGTTTCATATTCTGTTATATTTTGTTTGTTACCGTGTATTTTCTTGTGTAGACCAACAGAAAGGGACAAGTTATGAAATTAATTCAACCTCCATTTTCATTCTGCATTGTCTCAGTCTGAACTAACACAAATTTTCTGATCTCATCTGTAAGAAAACAGCATTTTCTCTTTACTCAAATATGGCCAAAATATTTCTCTTTTGTGTGCACAAACTCCATATTGCTTACATGAGGCCATGAACTGTTTGCTTTCTCTTTTTTTACCCCTCTCACTTCTGTAAAAAGAGACAGATTCAGTGAAACCTTTGAGTATCGAGGATGAGCTACTGCAGATAAAGCATCACAAAATCATGTAAAATAAGGGCATGACTGAAAAAAAAAAATGCAAGGCGTTGCAGCATTTCATTTGGAAAGAAGCTGTAGAGAGTTAAGCTAGTTTTATGTGGAATCCTCTAGAAAAAGGACATTTGAATTTAATCAGCTAAACACCAATAGTACAGAACATGTAAATTTTAATAAAAAGATTGATCACACGCGTGGTGGGAAGAGAAGGACCCCACTGCAAGCTGCAGAAATCCCCCTTGTCTTCTCTCTGAAGGCCTGGCCAGGAATGTTATGCATTAGATATTCATCTCTTATGCAACATGTGTAGTATTCTTACTCTACTTAATTTATTCTGAAAATAAATCAAGGCATCCCTCATGATTGGACTGCTTTGAAGTCTGTCTTACTACTGCCGGCCTCCAATTTTTGGTGCGGTACCTCTGCTATCAAAGTCTACTCCTGCAAGGCACTAAGGGCCTCCAAAGAAGCATTTAAAGAGCAGCACCCCAGGCAAAACCAACATTTTAATTTTTATTTTTAGTGGGAGAGACAAGAAATACCTGAGAGAGAGTCAGGACAGTGCAGTACATTATCTGGAATGCCAATTCATAAAGTCCTTAGGCCACACACATGAACCTCCCTAAAAAGCCAATGTGACCTACCAAATCAGGGTAAGCCGCTTTTGTTATTAATATGAGATTATAGTTATGAGATTAAGTGCTTTAAAAAACAGCGGGTGTCCAGCAGAAAAACTCTTGCAACTCCAATAAAGCAGGGAAGAATGCAAAAAAAGATGAATCTAGTTTGTTATTTCCATAATATTATCTCAGTTCATCAGCCTAGAGGCAGATGTCAGCCAGCCACGCTTCTCCCATCGCTAATCAGGTGCCACCGTGCTCAGCTGTGGTAATCCCCATGCATAATATCAGTAGGAGGCTCTCCCACTCCTTTCTGGCCTCTGAAATGAAGGTTTTCAAAACACCAAACAACAGGTATAGATGTTAATGACAGGCCACTAATTAACCTGTAAAGGAGTCCTCCTTGCAGATATGGGGAAAAAAATGACCTTGGAGGAGGTCACTGTCCTTGCAGAGTGCTTGAAGCAGGAGCCTTGTTACAAGATTGACTCAAACAACATTTCAGAAGCCCTTGTGTGTTGCCAAAGATACATCTCTGAAGCCCCTGGACATCGCTTTAGCAGATTTGGTACAGAAGTTATCACAGAGTGGAGGGATTACATCCTCCAGAGAGCAGACTGAGTCACACAGGAAATGAACAAATCCAGTGCAGAGTTCTTCTGTTACTTGACAAAACTCAAAATGGAGTGACTTCTCAGCTAAACCTTGTACCCCTGTCACATTTCCCAGCTTCCCTTGCCCAACCAGGGACAGCAGAAATAGCAAGGGGGTATTTGAACACCAAGCCCTATCACACTGCAGTACGATCTACAGGAATATTCAAGCCCCCAGATTCTGCAAATGCCCTCTGCACCACCAACATTGCTTGTGCTTTTTCTACCTGCCAAGATCCTGAGGTAACAGCCAGTCTGTCTAATGAGGTAGTACTATGAGCTTCAACAGGAAAGGGTAATAGACTCTGTTTACATTGCCTAATCCATGAAATATGATTTGTTGTTGTTGTTGTTGTTTTTTTGTTGTTGTTGTTTTTTAATTGCTATTCACTGCTAGCCAAGTCCAGACCTGGAGTATCTCTTTTGGCCTCAGCAGACTTGCACGGTGGCCTTGTGTCTGTCGGCTGAGCTGCACTGGCATCAAATCCTTTGTCAACTTTGGTGGTAATTCTGGCTTTGTCTGATTGTTTAAGGTTTTTGAAAGGATTATGCTTAAATCTTTCCTCACCATTTCTATTTTTTTCCTTTATTTTAAGCTGCTACATTCTTATGTGGATTTACTCATCCTCTTCATACATGCCAATGTTCATTTCTTTGCTTTCCTCATCTCTTGTCTTCTCCACTGAGCATCTGGAGAAGTCAGGTGCTCCTGGCAGCTCCCTGGACAAAAAGGACTGAGTGGAAGAGGTTGCTGAAGTCCAAGTGAGTTTGCCGTGCTGTGCTGATGAGCTGCAATATGGCATTTGAGTATTTCCTTTCCACATGGCCGCTGCTGGCAGTGAGGCAGGATTCAGCCCTGCCTAATTAGGTATACAAGCCAGATGTGAATTTTGAGATTCTTCCTTTTTTTTTTTTTTTTTTTTCACAGATGCCAAAAAAAATACTAGATTCCTAGCTTGTATATGAGAAACAGACTTTATGGGAACAGAGCAGCATACATTGTTGACAAGTTATTTACTGAAGCAAGAGGAAAAATTCTCCCAGGCATATTCACAGACATAACGGATTTCAGTAAACTAAATATAATCACAAGATTCAGCTTTATAGGTAGTGCTTAGCCTCATCCAGGCTTGCTTGTTTGTTTGTTTTTTCCCCACCTTATAAAAACCAAGCAGACAATTTGGGCTAGAATTTGAGTGACAAAGAAGTTCCTCCCTTCTATCCACACTAAAAGTGTATATTTGTCAGCGTTGTCCTCCCCCTCTGAATATATTGCTAGCAAATGGATAAAGCCAGAAGAGAGAGGACAGTAAATTTAATTCTCTCATAGACTCAGCTAAGCTAATGCCTATTTTCACTTGGGTTTTATTTCTCTGAAGCGGCTCCTGAAATATAGGAACACACTGCAAATGTCTCATTCCCAGGTGAGTCCTGCAACTGACAGTACATGGTTGAAAAGCCAGAAGGCAGATATGGCTTTACCATAATTCTGGTGGGCTTCTCACAGGCACATTGACATCCACAGCAGGTGCTTTGGTAAGTAACTCCTCCCTGCAGAAACCGTCCTGGGGGATTTGTGGAAGGAATCTCTCATCAGGAGCTAAAGGATGTGTTGATTTGTCAGAGACTGTTGGGCGTATATCTAAATACAGCCCATGCATTTCATGTTTTTGCCTACCCGTGGCATAAGAGGCAGGTCAAACAATGGAATTTCCAAGATGTTGAGCATCCATGTTGACTTCTAAGGGAGTGCAAGCAATGCCAGTACTGTGGGCTTCAAAGAGAAAGTGCTCCCAAGATAAACATTAGAGTTCAGAAAAGAGTTGGAAGGCAGAATTTAACCCAGAGAACAAAATAAGCTTCTAAGAAGATTGAGAGCAAAAGCAGAGGTCATGCTGTGAGCATACTTGCTTCTCTAATCCTGTTGTAAGTCTGTCTCTGAACATATATGCATTCTCTGTTTAATATTGGGCCAACGCAGTGCAGCTTGAACCCCAGGAGACATAAGAGCAAACACAAATTTTATGCTGTCTTACATCCTTATCAGATTGCAACAGAGCTCATGCCAATGGGGAAGTCTGATTTTTCACAACACTAAAAAGAACAGCTTCTTCCAGATTTTTTTTTCTTAAAAAAAAAGAAGATAAAAACAAGTTAGTAATGAGCTCCTCAGCACACATGATTATATAATTTACCCTTTAAATATGTAAAACCACCTACTGACTTCAAGCAGACTTCTAAGAAGGCACAACATAGGAATAAGCACATGTGATATAAGAGAAGAAACCAGATGCATGCCACGGGCCAGAACCTCTGCTGTCTGACTCCTCTGCTCCAATGAACTTCACAACTTCAGGGAAGCTTTGCCAACCTGCATCATTTGAGGAAGAGGTCCAGAATAACTTTCAGTTTGTAAGCAGAAGGATTGCACTAGGCATTTGTCACCAGCTTCTTTCTATTTATTTTTTCTTAAATGGCACTTCTTCTGCATTTGTCCAAAACCAAACCCTTTCATAACCCTTTCAGTGTTGGGAAAGTTTCTCTTATGTTCTGCCCCTTCCTAAGTGGATATCTGAATAACCTGCTCTCTAGGTTGTTTTGAGATAAACATACATTTTTTTCCTCTCCATTATAGCCATTCAAATTTTTACTCCAATAAAAAATGAACTAATATTAAAAAAAATCCAACTTTGTTTTTATCTCCCCCTCCCCCACAAACCATAATTCCTTTTTCTTCTGTGAAGACTCTTCCTTAAGTTCTTATAAGACATAAATGAACAACCATATGGTATTCTCTCTTAGACGTTATGGCTCAGTGTATTTAACACTTTATTTTACTCTGGGTGTAGCACAGCCAGAAACTATGAAGTAAAATCTTAACTCAGAAACATAAGAAAAAAGGATGTGTAAACTGAAAGCTTATTTTGCATGTGATTTTATATGCTGCCTCAAATTTCACTGACAATATGCATTTTTCAGATGCAGACAAGGAGATCTACAGACATACAGAATTCTCCACTGAGGCCAACTGTGGAATATTTCATGCAGAGTTCCTTTCCTGTAAATAAGTGCTCACAGAAGTAAAAAAAAAAAAACAAAAAAAAAACACAAAACACATAACTATTAAAAAAAAAAAAATCACACTCCCTTCCCCAGTCTCTAAGATGAGGAAGAAATTCCCCATCTGTTCTGCCTGACATCTCTATCAGGGAGGTTTCAGCCCTGCAGCCCCCAGTCAGACTGGAGCAAACACAGGATAAAAGCCTGCTGGAGAGTTAAAGATCAGCTGTTTGGCTGCCAAATCTGAATAGCTCTTTTCTGCACCACTGAAAAGCAATGAGGATGCCTCAATGAGCACTCTAGGTTGTTTAGGTAGATGAATAGCTGAAGGTGCTGTTCTTGCACTTCCTGTGTATGCAAGCTGGTGCTGCCCCATGCATCAGAAGGGCCATGTGGTATCTGCTGCATGCTGCCCTCTTCACTCAGACAATGTTAGTTCACTTTTGCTATCTGAAACATGTCCCATTCAGTTATCACACTGATCCTAAGTGAAGGTAGAGTCTGTGGATGAGGAAAAACCCCTTCAATAAAGACATGTCCTTTCCTTTGCATAATTAAAACTTCCCAAGTCAAACTCAGCCTGGTACCGGGGATGCTGTGATGAAGCATATCCTTGTCCTGATTCCCATTCCTGGGTGCGAATCCTCCAAAGGGGAAGGACTACAAACCACTTCACCCTCAGCTTCAGTGCTTCTCTCGCTAGAAGGAAAGAAGGTCCCAGGCCTTGCCAGGTCCCCAAAGAGCCACGTGAACTTGTGACTTTGTCCTACAGAAGTGTAACTACATCTCCATTAAAAAGTAGTTAGGATAACCATAGCCAGTAGAAAATTAGGAGGAAATCAACTTCCTTTTTCATTTACACACTTGCTAGAGAATCCATTGCTTAAGGCCACTATAGCAAATTGCATTACATATTACAGAATGAAATAGTATCTGCAAAGGGTTATTCATAGACCTGGGATCTTGATCTTTAGCTTTTTTTCTTAGTTCCTTAAATACCCCATTTTCTATCTTCTTAAAACACTGCCAACTTCAGGGATAATCTATAATGATGGGCTGTGTGTAGCACAGACGAATAGATACTTGGCTTATATTTCAGATCCTCTTTCTCATGTCAGGCTGTCTCTGTCTCTTTGGTATATTGAAAATTTTTGATGAAATCCTCTTACTCCACTGCTTCCTTATTGAAACTCCCCCTTTGTCTGGCAAAATTTTAATTACTACAGCGCTGCATAACTCCATTCATTGCTTCGATACTACTTCGGTGAGATGTGAAAAAGCAATTCCTAAGCTAGAAAGCAAGTATAATACTCTATCATTATGTCTTCTTTTATGGATCCTAGCACCCTCTTTATGACTGCTAATATATTGTGTGCCTTTCTCTTATTGAGTCCTGCCCTCCTTCACTCAATGTGTCCTTTTTCTCACCCAGAGAATTAACACCCCATCTCTGCTATCTCTGCTTTCCTGCTCCCAGACAGAAAGTAGGGAAGTTCTCTTCTCCTTGTCATGTTATTCTTTCCCATCTCTCAAAGACAGGAGTCTGCATAATGCTCTACATCTTCCACAAGATAATTATCAGCCAGGATGCAATTGTCTGCTCTCCGTGTTCCTGCATGGTGCCAAACGCAGTGGGTGAACCTCATACAGAAGGCAGAACAGGAATGCTGAAATCTTCAGAGGAATATGGGGAAAATCAAACTATGCAGGCTGAAATATACCTTCAGACAGGAAAGTACAACTTCTCTGGGAGATATTTTCTGTGAAAACTGTGGTTTTCCATTAAATTGTTACACACTGGCCTCCTTCCACACTCCCACTCACTGGAGCCTTTCTTTAATGCTTCTTCCAGACCCGAGCCTAGACATTCTCCCATTGTTCATCTCACCAGAAACCATGCTCCCATTTACCCTTCTCAGCCAAACTTCATTCAAATTCCACTGTACTCCCTCCTTTTCCTGCTAAAGGTGTATTACCTACAAATTGCAGGACACAGAATATAATGAAGCATCAGTGATGACTGACACTAATGTCTGCGAGTAACGTGATTGATGAGATCTGGTATCCTGCAATCATCCTTCAACCATCCTTCCAACCATCCTTCCCATCACACAGCTGGTCTGGTAGAAACTTTTATCCACAGTTCCCCTGTATTTGGGTATTTTTAACAGCTCTGTTCACTATGAAACCTCCTATAACTTGTTTGGGATCATGCAATTAGCCACTCTGTAGAAGAACTGATTTGAATGCTATTCAGTTGCGGTTTCCACAGCTCCTCTCTGAACTTACCATCTCTCAGACCTTTAACCTTCTGTTAAATCTGGCTGAAATTGGAGACTGACAGATGGATGCATTTTCCTCATAGCACAACTGTGAAACATGATTTTATCTGGAAAATATAGTTTAAAAAAGATGCAGGCAGAGGAAAAACACCTCCTACTTTTTTCCCCATTGTAGGTATACAGTACATAGAAAACAAATGGGGACCAAAGACCAGAGAACAGCAATTTCCAAGGGTACTAGAAAAAGAAAAAAAAAAGTCTTCATGGGTTTTTCTGAGCCAACATGACAGAGGGAGAGCAGATCCTCCTTTACTCTAAGAGTTAAATGAGTGCACATGCCAAGCAACAAGGGTTTTAAGCAAATCCGTGTGCCACTGTCCTTGCTGAGTCCTGCCAGGAGCAAGGACAAGACGGCTGCAGAATGTCCTGTGGTCTTCTTGGGTCCACCTTCCACCTTGTTCCTTTTCTCCTCTTGGCCATTGGTATTTCCCCTTGCAAGGTCATCTGTCCCACTGCCTTTCTGCCTGCAGGCACAGCAGCCAGGAAAGAGGAAGGATGTTTCTGGCACTGAATATTCACAGGTGTATTCTGAGCACTCCAAGCGTTTCATAGCCATTGGTTCTGCTGCGCTGTGGGCTCTAGACCCTGACTTCTATTGACATTAGCTAGCCATTAAAAACAAAAGAGGTTCTATTGCAGGGCAGGTGGAATTTTACATGTGAACTAAACGGGAAAATTATCGCATGCTTTTCATTTAAAATTCCATTTGAGAATTAATAGTAACAGCCTCCCTTTTAGCTGGTCACCTCCACTTCTGCTGTCACAGCAGCAGTATAGCTCTCACTACCAAAAGCCTTAAGGGGAACAGGTCAATAGAAAATCTCTGCTCTATGCTAACACATCTCAACACCTGAGAAGCAAAAAAAAAAAAAAGAGCAATTAAGCACAGTAAAATAAATAATTCAATAGTTAATTCAACCTGCCAGGTTGTGGAGTTTTTTTTGTTTTTTTTTTTTTAAATATCCTACCAGATTGTATTTTAGTTTAGAAGTGTCCCTGGAGAGTTATGCTGTGAGAGCCTGTAAATGCTACATTGTGTTATAAGGCAAAAGCTCACCCATAGCGGGGCAACTGTTTAAAGAAAAAGGTTTTTTGTTTGTTTGTTGTTGTTGTCATCAGAATTCTGAATATTTCATGAGAAAGTGACGAGGTCTTTCTCTGATTCCTTACAAATTAATCTGCCAACTGATTAAGCAGGTAAAGCAGGCACAGAGTGGAAGACTAAAATTGCGCTGCAGGTACATGACTGTGAGATGGAACACAAACCAAACAGAAAGTTAATGCTCTTTTCTGTGGCAAAAGAATTGGCTGTTTTTTAATTGCCTCACAAATAATCCATAGACAGCTTTGAGTGGGAGTAATCCATGCGGCCTCCGAATACATGGGTGTATTTTGTAAATGGAGGAAAATATTCATGCACTATAAGGTTTTGCAGGAGAACAGAACAGCAGAGCTTTAACAAGCTACTCCCTCACGACTACCAAGTTGGTACAGCTCTGGGGCAGGGATAGAGTAACCTGGTGGGAAAAAAAGAAAGCAACCCAGCTTGAAAGGCTTCCAGTTCCTCTTTGTAAAAGGAGATGAGATGAAAATTGAAATGACAGGCAAACACGTGAGTCCTGATGGGCAGAGTTAAACTAGGAGGGAACAGGCAGAACAACGATGGAGATGGCTGTCAGCAGCCCCAGAGGCTGAAGGGAACAGGCGAAATAGAAGAGAACACACTGAGCTTCCACATGTGACTCAAAACAAGGCAATACTTTACACTTCTGGTATATGTTTGCTATTCTCACCTATCCTCTGCAGCTACTCTAGAAGCCAAGTGGTCTAGAGAGGCTGCACAAACCGGCTCAACAGTATTAGTGAGACTTGTTGAAAGGAGAGTACACCTGGGAGGACGCAGTAAATGCAAACACTTTTTAATCTCGGGTATACTCTCATTTTCTGAGTAGTCCAGGTTCTTTCTACACCGATTTCAACTCTTCCTGACCTTAATGCAAAGTAAATTTAAAATGATATGTATATATCAAAACAAACAAACAAACAAAACAACAACAACAACAAAACCAAGCCAACCAAACAAACAAAAAACTAACAACAACAAAAAACTTTTTCTGACTACCGACATCACTGCCTAGTTTCTCTGGGTAGAGTACATCAGTAAAACCTCAATTTACCATCCTTTACAGAATGGGTTACTGTTCTTTACAGAATGGGTAACAAAATTGTCTGCAAAACTCAAAAAACTGCAGTTCAGAGCAGAAAAAGCACTGGGAACATGATCTCACCAGCACCAGGCTTCAGTGCCTGGTTCTGCCTGGTAGCAGATATTACCCTGAATGAACTTTTGCAATGATTTGAAAAATCCAGATGCCTTAAAAGTAAATAAATAAACAACTTAGCTCTTAAGCTTCTAGAAAATTACAGTGACAGCTATTATAGACTTTGATGGGGAAAAAGTAGGGTGAATATAAACCAGGTGCCCTACAAGGCTTACTTTATTGCATCTTCATTTTTCAAAAGATATTCATGAACATATAAAAATAAACACTCCACTCCTTTGCAATTAAGTTTCTCTCTGGTTGCAAGTACAGCTATTTTTAGTTTTAATTTGAGGTTATCTCCCAGAACTGCAGAGTATAATCAGCTCCATCATAACCCTGCATCATCATTATCAAATACCAGCCTGTCTTTGGAAAATACAAATTTTACATACTGAAGGTCCCAACAGCCATTTTTCAGCTGACTGTACAGATCAGTTTCTTCAGGCCCGAGGTCTAGTAATGCCAAATATTGGCCACTAAGTGGTGCTACTAAGATTTACTGCAACTGTAGATCTGGTCCATTAAGCTCAAATCTGTGCTACCCACAGTCAATGCCTCTCCCTTCCAAAACAAAGAGGATGAGGAAAGGCATGCTAATTTCAAGCCCCATTAAAAATATAGGAAATAATTTCACGTTTCCCTCAATTGTAAATGTAAGAATATTTACAAAGAAGTCAGACTTATATTCAAGTTTCTAAGAAGAAAAAGAAAATGACAAGCAGATAAAATAAAAGTACTTGAAAGCATGCATCCGCCTCGAGCCCTGAGCCTCCTTAATGGTATCTCCATACTTGTCTGCTTTGGAGGCTTTCCATTCATTGTGGTTTAAATTACTTTCCTCTCCACTAAGCTGTACTGGAGCAGAGACAACAACTTTTTTTTTTTTTTAATGGAACTTGCAGCCATTGGAGAAGATTGTTGACAGTGTTGCAATAATAATAAGTATTCATAGAATCATAGAATAGATTTGGTTGAAAGGAAGCCTTAAGGATCATCCAGTTACAACACCCCTGCCATGAGAAGAAACACCTCCCACCAGACCAGGTTGCTCCAAGCCCCCTCCAACCTGGCTTTGAGCACTGCCAGGGATGGGGCAGCCACAGCTTCTGGGGACAGCCTGGGCCAGTGCCTCACCACCCTCATAGTAAGGAATTTCTTCCTTGTATCTAATCTAAATCTACCCTCTTTTAGTTTACCCCTTTTCCATTACCCCTTTTCCTATCACTGTACTCCCTGATAAAGAGTCCCTCTCCAAATTACATTATTCAAATATAATTGCTAATGTGAAAACACCAACCTACAGTTGTCTCATCCATACAGTTCTTCAGCTCCCCAGTTGCTGAATTAATGTCTTTCACAGCCCTTGAGACATAGGGCAAAATGTAATAGCACTGCTCTCCCTGTAGGAATAGTCAAGAACTCACCAGCCAATGTTGAATTCAACATGAGCATCAAAGAACCCGACAACAGGAGAGGTTGCAGCTTTCCAGCCTTGGATTCTGGCTCGAATCAGTCCTTCTCGCTTGTTATTGCGCACTATTTTCACCAGACCTGGGTATCTTTTATTGACATACTGGTCCAGATTAAATTTGAGCTCAACTGCAGGAGAAAAAACAAAAAACATTAATGATAAGAAAACATAGCTCTGTAATGTAATGCTTTACTTTGATTTATTCTGCAACAGAAAGGGAAAGAAGTCCTTACATATTCCTAAACCCTTTGTCACTTTCACAGACACAAACCAAGTACCACAGCTGTGGGACAGACCAGTTCCAGGGGTATCAACCCAGAATAATTCTCTGCACATTAGAGCAGATACTGTTAGACTTGCAAAGCTTTAATACAGCAGGAAGGATTTGAGTGTTGTTTTGAAGAGATAGTTTGTCTACATATTTTTAAATAATTACTCATCTAATTCTCTGATGATTTTCATTAGGCTGCAACTAGCCTCTGGAGAAGCAATTCTGAACTTATAGCAGAGTAACGTGGGAGTCATTGGTGATTTTTTTTTTTTAATTATTTTTTTATTTTTTAGTCTGAATTATGCTATTCAATAAGAGTTTGAAAAATAACCTCAGTGGATTTGGGGTCAAGACCTAATTCAGATCAGAATTAATTTCCCTTAATTCTAAGTTTTCCCTTAAATACAATTAATATTCTGCAATACAAGGCTTCTTCCCCATTAAACTAAATGGATCTTGAAGATTTCAAATAGACTTATCTCTTTTTTCATTTTCAGGCATTCAACCACAGATAGAGCTGAACTCATTCACTCCTTTATTCAACTTCATTTCAATAGGCTTATAAACAGGCAAATTACTAAAACAGTCTCCGTATTTTTTTTAAATCAATCTAGTTTGGTAATTCATTTACACTACAACTTATTCATAATGAGGCTTTTACTCAAATATATTTATTAGGAAAAC
This sequence comes from Aythya ferina, assembly GCF_964211825.1. NCBI lineage: Eukaryota > Metazoa > Chordata > Aves > Anseriformes > Anatidae > Aythya > Aythya ferina. The sequence continues at coordinate 3,555,755 of NC_140316.1, forward strand.
TAGTAGAAGCTTCCATAGCATTAGAAGCCTCATTCTTCTGATCTATATTACACAGTAGAATCATTATCATCCAAATCAAAGACCTGATAAATCTCCAGCTATCTAGAAGAATGACAGAGAAAAGCCATATAAGAGTTCACTGAGAAACAATGAGACCAATTCTCTTCTGCATTATGCTGACTGAAACACTTTGCAATCTCATGTAATTACTCCATAGGTTACACTGCAGTAACTGAAAGCAGAATTGGACAAAAGCTTTCTTAAAACTATATGTTCTGAGGATTATTTGTGTTTCAGTGATTTGTTCTCTCAACCCTCTTTTCTATTTGAGTATTTTGAAGAAGAATGGCAACTGAAAACTGGAAGATTTAAAAAGCTGTTGAGCTGAGGAGAAAATGGTAAAACTGAGCCTTTTTTTTTTTTTTTTTTTTTCTTTTTAAATAGGACTTGAGAAGCTGGACAGTTCTAGAAACAAAACGCAACAACATTGCTGGTCATCTGTATCCTAAAGGCAATTCCAACCCATCCCATAAAACATACTGACTGATTAACAGCACCCTACATGCTCAACAGTATTTGGAATTTTGATGGCTATAACACAAGTGCTATTTTTACGTTAACGAATGACATGACCTGAAAGTTGCATACACTTTGTGCTCATTCTGTTGTTGCATTTTCACAGCCTAATTTATTTTCTACCAATTAAAAACAAACAAACAAACAAACAAACACAACTCGAAATCTGACATTACAACACATGTGAGTGTAAAGGAGCAAACTGTGCTTCCACATAAAAGAAATGATCTTCAAGAGGAATCTGTAACCCCACTTTTATTTGGAAACAGAATTAAAACTTTTGGTCTATTAATGATGGTATTGCACTGGATCTGAAAACTTGGAGAAAAGTGTTGTTTCTATATTGAGATCACCTATACAAATGCCATTCATTCTGTGAGGATTCCAATGAAATCAGCAGGGTTTATCCATATAATATTTATTTCTTATATAAATAGCTAATATTTATTGACATGTTTGTGCAAGTGGCTCAATGAACCATCTTATCAAACACAAGCTCTTCCAAATTCTACTGACTTCAGAGAAGTCCGTTAATTTACACCAACTTAAGATCTGATTATTAGCCCAAAACCAAGGGTTGCATGTATGAAATTCCTCCTCTGGCTGTGTTTAAACACAGAGTGACCCACTGCTGTTTCATCCCAACATTAAAAAAAAAAGGATGCATGTAAGCTAGAAGTGACCAAACTCCTTTTGATCTATATTTCATGTCCCTTAGTGACACAGGATATAGAACTTAGAGGAAAAGTTACTCGTGTTCACCATTGTCACTGTTGTCATCCACCAGAATGATCTCCTTAAGCAAGTGCGAGGGGGTGTGATTCACAACGCTGTGCACGGAGCGCAGGATGACAGACAGTGCCTCATTGACAAAGATAAAGACCACAGAGATCTGGGGCAGGTCATCTGGGTAGGTCATCTGCTTGCACCTGAAAAGAAAAAAAAAAAAAGAATTAAAACCCAAGCAGCCAGTGGGAGGCAAAATACACTGAAGAGTATCCTCTTATCCTCCAGCATACAAGTACTTGGAGACTTTCTTCGTTCTAACCCCAAAAGAAGATGGGGTAAAAGCTGAAAAGAAGCAACATAGCTAGAAGCAGCTGTGTTTCCACCAACCAAGTGAAAAACAAAGCGTATGTGTACACACACACATTTTTAAGGATCTCTCTTCTGGAAGGTTAAAAGCATCTCTTGAAAAACAAAGGAGTATTAATGACTTTGCTCAAGAATATCCTGAAGTGGGCCCACAACACTATAGCTTGCCTGTGCTCCAAGGGCACCCATCAGAAAGTCTCCTGCTAACTTGTAATTAGAACTTGTACTTTTAAAACTAGGACCTACTCAAGCAAACTCTGCCTTTGCCCAAAGAGCATGTGCCTCCTTTCTGATTCTGTAGCTTGTGTAGCAGTAACAAATGCACAGTGCTTGTTGAATAGACATGCACCTCCTGAAACATTTGCAAAATGAATCTGCTCCATCTACGATGTGATCTTGGTATGCAGCTACTACCCACTTACGCATTTTATCGAAGACCATGCTGAGAGGAAAAACTGAGGCCTGAAGAAGGGAGCTGGTAAAGCCACACAGCACAGCACAGAATCTCTGCTTCCCGAGCCCCCCAGTCCATGCCCCATGTATCACCACACTGCCTTATTGCAGTGGAATTCTCTTCCACTAGCAAAGAGACTAACTTAAAAAATTACCTACATGTTCTCACAGTCAAAAGCCATTCCAAATTACCATAGAAATTACTGAACCTGCTCTCTAAAATACTGCTAATTGTATTACACAGAATGGCTTTTCCTGCTCTTATCAAACTTTCTGACCTCCTGCTCATTACCTTGGCATAACAATCATACTTCTCTCCACTACCAGCAGTCAGAAGGGTGGAGAGGGTGACAACCACTTGACTGTTGGGTAACCTTTGGAAATGAGTTATGAATTCTAGTAAAGTATGATTATTTGTAATTCCTTCTCATCTCAGCACCATTTGCACAGAGACGTGAGTACCTGTTATTGATTACAGCGTTTCCATAGCTGCTTACCAACGGCTTGCTGGTGGCCTGTACCACACAAAGGACCACTGTGTAAAACTTCTGGCTAAACTGCATTCTTACACAATCTAAAAATACACCTGGAAGAAAGACAAAGATTTACAGGAGGTGTGAATGCTCCTTTTTGGATTTCTTTTTGAATGTGATTTTCCTCTTGACCACACCAACATATCAAAGAAGTCCATTAAGAATACTTCAGGAACATGAAAGAGCCATCAGCTAAAAGCACGGACCTTGCAAGATTTCCCCTGATGAGGGACATCTTTGATCTGACAGCAATTTGCTTCAGAGCCTCACTTCTATCAGCAGGACATAGCAAATTGCATGGCAGTAAATCAGGCTGGTAACCGAGGAGCAGGTGAGCTGCCAGTGGAAGCAAGGCAGAAGACAGAGCCCAGCCCAGGCCAAATGTCCTGGTGGGATCCTGTGTGCGGGCTCAAAGCTGGCAGGGAAGAAGAGAAGCAAAGAAACCATGCTGAAGTCTGGGGGTGGCAGGGAAACTGAGGAGGAAGTGCAGTGGGAATGAGAGGGCAGCCAAAGCAGCACTTGGAGAGAAGAGGGACAAGCAGAGGGAAGGTAGGATGAACAAAGACATCAGAGGCAGAGAGGCATGTGCAGAGGACTGAAGTATTCTGCCTAGGAAAAGACTGGGAACCACTAAAATAGCACAAGACTTCAGTGGTTCAGACTGGGCTTTGTCTTTGGCTCAAGACATTTTTGCTGAATCTTTCTGGAATAAGAAGTATCTGTTTTCCTGGTAAGCGGACTGGAAGACCTGTTGTGGATCGCCCAGCCACGCTGGATGCTTTTGCTAAAAGGCTGTTTTGAATTTGTTCTCTCTCCTGGGTGAAGTCACTCCTGTAATTTCTCCTTGCAGCCTTCCTTCCATATGTTCTCCCCTTCCTCTGTTAGCAGGAAGTAGCTGAAACACTGCATCATGCTTTAATTGGAGAATGCTCCAACCATCACACATTAGAATATCTTGAGTAACACAGCTACGGCAGGAACATCCAGATGGGCCAAGACAAACCTCAGGATTTAGCAGTGGATTAAAAGCTGGCATAGCTTATTACAGCAAGAATGAAGAACAGCAAAAGAAGCTATTCCCCTGAGTGAACTTTTCAATCTACAGCAATGATTCAGGAGTTCATTTCCTGAAGACTTCAGTCAACCTTGAACTCCCAGCTCCTAAAGTCACTTCAGAAAATGAGATGGATGTGCTGAAGCAGTCAGCAGAAAGTACTGGTCTACTAACAAACACTTTTTATGATGTCTGAGACCACCAGCAATCCCAGTCAGGGGCCTTTCCTTAAAAATCACTGGGTGCTTAAGTGCTTTGCTGGATTGCTGCCCAAGCTCTTCCCAATGTATTCAGTAATTAGATCCCAGACACAGCAATTTACAGTTAATACTGTAAATTCATTCCAAGAAACTCTAACCAGCAGCTGACACTCAGAACCAAACAGTGCCATTAGCAAGTCACACAAAGAATTACCCTACCATCAACGTGCAGCTGTGCCTACCTTACAGCACCTCTGCAGCTTCGCTCTGTCTGGGTGCTAACAACTGACATTGCAACAGAGCATTCAGTCCCTTGTGCCTGTGTGCAGAGCTGAGAAAGTCATAGTGTCAGGAGGAGGTGTAAAGTCAAAAAAGAGGTCATTCCAGAGATGTCCCGTGTGAAATGGGGGTGTTTAAGGCAGCACTTCGAGAGGAGTTGGAGCTTGGCTGCCCTGCTCCGGGAGCCCACAGCTGCACCACCCAGCCCTGCACCCTGCCAGGGAAGTGGGCGGGTGCTGCTGTGCTCTTTATTTCTCTGCACTAGGTCTGATCACATTATGAACTGTGGCTACCGAACGAGGGAGGACAATTACAGTATTGAAAGCCGAATTAACATCTGTCTAACACTATTGATCTGGGGAAGAACTTAGGCATAAATTTAACCTATGCATCAGTTAACAGTGGTCTAAGCTAGCCAGGCATGGATCATGTTTAATATTACTGTGATCTTAAATTACTATTGCAAGCTGTCTCAGTGCACACCAGCAAAGGACTTCAGAGCTGCACAAAGAGCAGCGTCTCTCCAGGGCAGATGTCCATTCTGTAGAGAAACACACCACTGCATAGGTTTAGGACTAGAGGTTCCAAGAAAAGGCTGATGATGCCACAGCTAATCTTTTCCATGGACCAGCTGAGGATGGATTAGACCTGATATGTGAAACAACCCTTCAGGCACCTTTCGTACAACACACTAAGCATCAAACCAGAGACATCCTGTGGTTGTCTTGGGAAGAGTCTTTGAGAGGTCTTGCTCTACACTGCCTACTGCAGAGCCTGGCTAGAAACCCAGAGGTATCTCCTTTGCACATGACAGAGAGCTTGACGTCACATCATTTTCCTCTACCCCGGAGAAGGTTTTCACTTATTTTTTCCCTTGCGTTGAACCAATTCCTTAAATGAACATTTTTGAGCCAGCCCCCTGAGCCCAAATACGAGCGCTGTCTATGCAGGCAAAAGAGCAATGAGTACAGGAGTGAAGGCTTCAGGTGGCAGACCAGAACCTTGGAAAAAAATCAGGTACTAACACAGAAGAGGTCACAGATTAGAAACTGGGACAATGAGAAAACAAAAGCTTTTCAGCTGAACATCAGTCTGCTTATGACAGCCCTGTGAGCTTGTAGAGAAAAGGAAAAGAAAATTCATTTTCTTTATACCTTCATTCCACAACTGTTGTATTTCTTCTACTTGCATACAATCCAACAGAAAAACGTGACCTCTCTTTATCAGCAAGTCTTATAGTCTGCTCAAGTTGCACTATTTTTTGTAAACAGCTGACACTACTGCTGTGCTGGTAGTTCAGGGGATTACCAAGGAAAGGCAAATGTCCTCCTCTCTTTCTCCTGCTTTCTCTCTTTTCTGCATATGCACTAACATCAAAAATGAGTTTTGCTTGTAGACCTTAACATACTGAGTTTAGAAACGGATTAGGCAATACATTTAGAGATTTCTGACAGCTTTACCCTTCAGGAAGAAATGCAAACAAAATTAAAGCTGCATCATGAATCTTAAAGTATTTAATACAAGACATGTTTTTCCAATGAACCACTGGGATGGAGAAGACTGTGGGTTTCCCTCCTTCACAAAGTTGACTGGGCATGCAGAACTTCCTCTGCAGTCCCAGCACAAAAGAGCCCCAACAAGCTCCATGCCTTGAAAGCTGCAGAATGGTCTGTGTTCATGTTTTAAAGGCACAGCAGGGGAAGAAGAAGGAAGGAAGTTTCTTTTTCTTTTTTTTTTTCTTTTTTTTTTTTCTTCTTTTTTTTTTTTATCCCCAAGAAATATGCCGAGCTTTTGCAGCTAATGCTAGATGTATTAGTAACTTTCCAGATGCAGAAATATGCTATCATTACTTTTTTGTTGTTCTGCACTGGCAAAACAGTTAAAATGTGACAAATTACAAATATCTCCTTTCCCAGCATGGGACTCAAGTGCTGACCAGTCCATGGCAAAAAGCAATGACAGGCTACAAAAGTGATTAGCTTTATGGATCATGAATCTGTCAGGCAGAGGGCTCCAACTCCTTCCTAATTAATTCTCCTTCTCAACAGAAGGCGTTAACTGTGCAACAACATAACACTTTTTCTACTGAGGATGGATTTTTCTCCTCTATATGAAAGGAAAAAAAAAAAGAATCAGTAAATGGTTGAGTTTGAGAGTCGCTCTTTCTTTTTCTTCCTGTTTTGCAGCTCAAGGATGACTTTCTGTAAGAATCAAGTAATGAAAAGACAACTGAACAAGGGAGCACAGTGCACTGATACTCTGCATATCTCAAGAGAAGAGGACCACTGTATTTACAAGTCAGGTAAAAGGAGAAGAACATTTGCTTTCAGAAAAAGCCTCAAAAATTTGGTGAGGTGATACCTTTTCACTATGGCTATGCCCTCTTAGTGTTCCCTTTACAGAATGGCCCTCACTTTGATTTATCATACAGAAGAAAAATCAACTTCTCCTTTTTCCTGAATTTATTTGGGGAAGTGCAGATACAAGATATGATGCAATTCTGCTTGGTGCTGTGAGCTTGTTAGTCTAGGCAGCTCCATAAAGCCGTCAACCCTGATGAACAAAGGGTTTGGGAAGAGAGTGTTTTTCCTCCCTTGAGTGACAGCTAAATAAATTGAGATAGTTTTCCCTCCACCTCTGCAAGCACTATGACACTCCTGTCAGTATTTGGACATTTGGCATTAACAGACTTCCCATATCCATCAATTTTTAGGGTCCTCCTTAACTGTTCTTCAGTACAAACTAAGTCTGTTCCTCATCCCACAGTATTTCAGAGCTTCATATTAAAAGGCAGTCAAGGCAAGTCAATTAAAATAGTCTGGTCCACAGTGATATCAATGGTCATTTTCAGGGCAACAATAAACAAACATATATCTTAAATCTACTCCGTGTTCCAAGAATTCCCAGCAGCTCTTTTCTCATGCCTCCTTGATGCAATTTTCCTCATCCTGCACCCAAAAGGTAATAAAGAAATTACCCACATTCATCAGAAGAAAACACTTCGGGCCGAACCCTTGCTTCTGTGCTAATCTCAAACACTTCCTGTATCAATGAATTGCTTCCCTTAATATTCATCAGAAACAAATAATGGGAAAAAAAAAAAAGGTAACATATTTTCTAAAACTTGCACACTAATTCTTACGAAGAACTCTCTGAAGCTCACTTGTCTTTGCTGTGGTGGGAACTGATTAGTTCAGACCAATCACAGCTTTACAGTAATTTGTGCACAACTTTAACAAAAAATGTTTTAACAGGTATCAGGTTCCTAAATGTAACCTGAGAGAAGCCTCGGGAACTGCCGATACATGACCGATGGGCAAATCTACATGCATAGTTACCATATGCAGCATGAAGATGGCCCCACTTGCAGAAACTACTAACCCTTACATTCAGGACTGTTAGATGCCTCAAAAGTAGCTGCCACATGCATAAAATAAGAGTCCCTGTATTTCAGTGAGATATTTCTGGCTTTCCCTGTGCAAATAATACCATAAACATGCCATCATGTCTAATAATCGCATCAATTTATACATACAAGCATGCTAAAACTAGTTTCAATGTGTTTTAAAACAAGCACCCTTATTAACGCAAAAATGGCTAAACTCTCATGCTCACATTCTTCTGTTTTTTTTTTTTTTTTTTTTTTTTTTGTAACTTAACTTGAGTCACTAATATGTTTTGAAATACCATCTGTAAGAAATTTCCAGTCTATCCCCCAGTGTGCCCATTCAGATCTGCCTGTGGCTGGATGCACACTGCATCACAAAGCATTAGGCTGATTGGAAATTAATGGAGAAGCTGAAGTCTGCTTTCAAATGCTCTTCAGAAATCCCCAGAGAAAATGTATCCCCCATGTGACTTTATTTTTAACGGTACTAGACTTGCATTTAAGAAAGATCCCAACTAAATTTCAAGCAACATGTATTCTGGTTAATTTTAGGTGGTTTATTAGACATTAATAGCTTGTTTAGATTTGTCAAGTGGTTCTCAAGATTTCTGAGGGATTCTGGTTCTTGGATTTTTTAGCTTACAACCTTTAAAAATAAAAGCTAGACAGGAGTTGTAACCACAATGGTGGTCTTACAAAGATTTGATTTGAGATTGAGGATCTCTTTGAACTTGAGCTCAAGTGAAAGGTAAACATCACTGAAGACAATGAAGTGGTACTAAATAAAGGCAAAACCAAAGGAATTTTGCCAATTTGCCAATAACAGTTCTTTAATTCAAAGTTCTTACCAGCAAGATATATTCAGAAAATATTACCTTTTGCACAACTTTTTCAAACTTGATTCTGGGAACTACACTTTCTATATGGGAGAGAAAAAATACTTTCATCTCAGTACTTTGCCAAAACTACAACCTCTACAACCTCATATTTCAAACAGAGAAGGTTTACAAAAAGCTATTCAAGAAGCCAGCAAATGTTTTCTAGGGTGCATTCAGAAAATTAGCTTCTACCTCATGGTACTGCTTCTTGTTTGTGCCATCAAAGGTCATTATGCCCAAACCAGCTCTTCAGCTGCATTTCTGATAGCCCCAAGAAGAACTACATGTCTTAAGACACCGCCTTTTACAGTAGTGTCTCATCCATCACCATTCAAGTTCATTCCAGATTAAGAAAACAAATAGTGGAGTGGATAAAATCAGAGGAATAATTTTCAATAAATAATGTATAAGAGTAAACTCAGCATTTTCTATTTGCACAGAACAGTTTGCCATATCCTTGAAGCTATTTGTTATTCAGATAATGATATGTAAATACAGAAAGTTATCTCTGACTATTAAAAAATTACTGCAAGTATTTAATATTAAAAATTCAAGGTACTTTTGTTTAATTTTGACTATCCCAATCCCTCAGCTGGTGCTCTTGGTGCTGGACAGAGGCTGAGTATCACTGTTATCTAGAAATGTAGGGCAATAAAAAAGAGTTTTCAAGGTAACTGCTGCATAGCTCTTCACAGATTTCATTACAGGTTTGCTGTCACATTGCAGGGTGGTGGTAAGGAGGAGGATAGAGGAATGCAATCATTTTCCGCTATTACTTCAGCTAACAATGTTTTTTATGGTCTCAGGAGGACATACAACAACGTTTGGCAAACAATCTTTTCTTTAATGGGCTCCAGTGTCTTTCACAGAAGACCAGCTTTAATCTCTGGTCAAATCCAGTTATGCAGCAGAATGTTTCTTCCTACCTATGTACAAATACAGGATGGTTGCAGGAGTAAACCACCAAATAGGAGGTCAGACTTAAACTGCAGAAACCCATCCCTTCGCTGTCTGCTGCAAAAGTAATGAGAAGCACTTAATGCTGCCCCATCCCAGCAGCTGTGAGGCGGGTCGTGGCTCCAGTAATCCCAGCGCTCTCTGTGCCGAGGTGATGCAGAAGCCTATTTGCCTAAAAAGCAATGGCTTTGAAATGTTTCAGCTGTGGTCACGGGGTTTTTCCTCTTGCCTTTAATGGATCAGTTTCTGTCAGAGTGAAAACAGACCAAGTTTATGGTATGTGGGAAGAATTATCGTTCTAACACAGCAGTGTTCCAAGAACAAATGCATAAAGAACATTGATTTAGCACTGAAAATGGGAGTATTAAATCCATGATGTTTAGATGCTTTATATGAGATCAAGCAGAGAACCTGGCAGTAGGAGCAGCCTGTTTATGAAAAGGCATGTCTCAGAGTCAAGCAGAGAGGACAAATGAAGGTGCATGTGCTGCAGGGATTTCCCTCGATTTTCCAGGGGCAGGAAACAGCCCAACGAAGCCTCTTTAATGACAGACGATGGAGCACATCTGAAGATCTCAGTGGACTTTGGGTCAGGACCCTGCAGAATAAACCACTGGGCAAACACAGCTTTGTGAAAAACTTCAGGGCAGTCAGATCCCAAAGTGCTGATGGGGCATTTACATCTTTCTCAGTGATACTCGCAGGATGGTTCCTTGTGTGCTATAACTACTTCGCAAAATTCAAACAGAACAGTTAAGCATGTCTTAACTTCACTAGGGTTACTCATACACTTAAAACTAAGAACATATTTAAGTGCTTCATTGGACTGGAGCCTAATTGCACTTTTACAGCTTTTGTTTAAATTAGAGGCTAGCTAGAGGTGAACAGCACAGTATTGAACAATTTCACGCATTTAGAAGTTAAATGTTAACAACAGTTTCTTACCTTCTAATTATTTCAGGCACTTCAGAAAACTTGAATTTTAATTTAATTTTAGTTACATTTAGAAATAAAAACATTTCTTTAAAAACACAGCAACATTTTCTGTCTAGCATGAAGTAACATCTAGGGCAAACACTTTATAGCATTAAAACAGTTCAACATATAGGGAATTTTTATATTTATGAGCTCTTATCCTGATTCAGAAAAAAAAAACAGGCCAGCATGTGCTTTTATTTCCACTCAGAATGACAGAAATTAGACACATGTCCTCGACCAGTCAAGGTAATTGGGTGTGATCTTGAATTTGAGCAGGCCAGGATCATACAATAGCATCTTCTTGATTCCAAGAAGCTATGGGCTTTGTAGCATGTCAGTATTGTCCTGGTTTGGTTTCAGCTGGGATAGAGTTCATTTTCCTCCTAGCACAGTGCTGGGTTTTAGATTTAGGATGAGAATAATGCTGATAGCACACTGATGTTTTGTCTCACCCCATCCTAGTATGCATGTGTGTAGGGGGGAGCGAATGGTTGGGTGGTGCTCAGCTGCCTGCTGCCCACCACAAGTATTCACACACTGCCCCTGCCCAAATCAGTCTGCTTAGAACAGATTTCCTTTTTTACTCTGTGCTGTCTGGTGGTTTTTCCTGCTTCTTATAGGCCAATAGATATTTTAAAGTCACACCCTCAGCATTTGAGGATTTAAATTAGTCTGCCATCAGAAAGAAACCTAGAACTAAGTGCTCTGCAGTGGAAGAACAGATCATTTCCATTAACCACCTGCCCAGCAGACTGAAGCTGTATTCACAACCATGCCCTTCTTCATCCCTTATCTATAGACAGACATATTCCACTTGTTTCATCCAGACTATTTGCTCAAGCCTATTCGTAGAGAAACTTTCCCCCCACGACTCGCAGATTCCCTGATCTGTCAGGCAATGGAGCCGAGTGCTCCTCTCCGAGCAAACAGAACACAAATTCCCCGCCTCTTGGGTACACTTGGGTTAATAACACCAAGGCAATAAGCCACTGAACTAGCTGTAGGTCATGTATTTATTTCCAGGCAGTGAAGAAAATACAGGAGCAAAGCTTCAATGTCATTTTTATCTTGAGTTTAATGTAAACTGCACCATGACCCTCTGGGAGAACTGCGTCCTAATGAAACATCCATGGAGGAGATGAAAGCTTACTCCGGTTGCTGAATGAGACAACTGTTCACTTTGTGGATAGAAATAGCTAAAATTTATGCCTTTCCTTTGGAATTTTAGGGGTACAGTCTAACTTAGCAACAGCACCCAAGGGTATTTTAGTGTATTGTTTTAATTACTATTGCTGCTATTAATATTATTTTACCATTAGTCAAGTCTGAACTACCATCTCTGCCAGGAAGGTATGTTTCATACTACCCTAGAGGCTAGCTCAGTGCTAGGTCATTTTGAAGACAAAATACATAAATGCAGACTAACAAAAGTCTGGAAGCATAGAATAAATAATATACTCATCCCTTGGAGCAAAGAAGCAAATAAACTAATTAAGAAACTAGTTGACAATCCAGAGGCATCTCACACAGGTAAAATGCAGCTCCACGGGGTTTCATTGCTAGGAGCTGAGAGACAGAGCTTTCTGCATAAGCAATACACAATTAGATGAAATCTCCTGTAATTTAAAGTTGTCTAATGCCTCATCAATAAATCCCACCACACGCACTCACTAAAAATTGTGGGAGCACTGCTTAGACCGAGGGAATCTGGATTTTGCTTGCTGGCTGCATGGCAATTGTTCTCATTTTCTCTGTTTAATCCAGACATATTAGGAGAGAGATGTCTTTCTGCATGGTAGCCAGCTCTGCTGTTCTCCATCGAATGGCTTCTTGTTATTGCTTAAGTGATCCCTACATGATGTATTGACTATATTATAATTCTCTGCAGAAAACAGAGAATAATGTTGCCTCCTCTTCTCTCACTACCCTTAACCTTCTGCTGAGCAAGGGCTTCCCAGCTTTCTTTCTGGGGAGGGGAGATAAACACTGATTTGCAGCATATTCCAAATGTTATTTTCAAGTATTTAATAATGTATATACCAAAGTTTGTCACAGTAAGACACAGAAGAGTCTTACCTTTAGAGATCGCAGCCCATACCAACTTTCTTCACAAAGAGGAACTTTGACTCCAATACTCATTAATTACAAACTTGGGCTACTCATCTTTCTAAGACAGAGCATTTACTTGCACACTAAATAAAAAACGCGATATACTAGGCACACAGGGAATGCTCTTCTTGTCCCCAGTAACCCTGCCTTTACCATACTTCAGCTTGTTATGGTATCATTACAAGCTTTGTGTGAAAAATAAAATTTCCCAGTTGAGTTTCCCCAGTGCTCACAAGGCTATTCTTCCCAACGCACAAAATTGTCAAGAACCATAGATATCAGGAATCTGATTTTACACCACATTTCACACACTGATCTCCTTCTCTTATACACTTACACAGAGAGTGGGTTTTCTGAACATTAGTAACCTACACTGCAAACTGCCTGCTCTACAAGGGTCATTTATATACTCCTAGGCAGCCAGAAAACAGAGATGACCAAGATCAGCCTGGTGCTGGCTTTACAAAAGGGGCATCGAGGCACAGGCTTGGTGCTCCTGCTCCTCAGGGCTTGCACTTCAGAAGTGTCCAGGAGGGGACTTTGAACTGTTGCAGGATTTCTTGTAGCCAAAAGGATGCAGGTCAGAATGGCACATTTCCAGCTGAGCAATTGTTTCTTACTGTGACAGCCATTTGGTTTGGTACAAGTTGAGGGAAACGTGCACAGACTGCATGGGAAGCACCTATTAGACCTCCACCTGGCAAGGTGACCTGGTTTGACTCTGGTTTGTTTTTGAGACCATAGCATAAAGTTTAGAGGTAATACAACAGAAGACAAGATTTTTTTATTTATTTTATTTATTTTTTTTTTTCCCAGAAAGCTAGAGAAACAGAGAATAGAGCCCCCATACTTCAACATCATAAAGCACCTCAAGCGGAAGGTGCTGTTTCAGAGAAACAAAACCTTGGAAAGCACCTAGATCAGGCGAACCAAGACAGGGAGCTTACATTTTCTACACTGCAATAGTCCACTACTTTTGGCAAAGGCTAGTTTTAAGAGTCTCTCATTTTTATTAGCACTAAATTCACTCAAAACAAGAGACATGGGCAAAACAAGAAGTGACACTATTAAAATGAAACACAGCATCAACTCGGAGTCCACAGTTCCATTTTATTTCAGATGAAGAGTAAATTGTCTAACATTTTGACCTATTCATGTTTTTATTGCAAAGACACAAACAACAGCTAAAAAAACCTTATGTTATTTGACCTGAAACCTTGACTTTTTTATACTGTAAAACCCATCCAACTAAAAGAAGTACCAAAATTAGGTAATTTTTAATGTTACATCAGGAAGGCAGTTGGAGATAATACATACTTCTTATTGTCAGCTGAACTAAATTTGCACATTTTAAGCTAGGAAAGGGGAACAACTTCACCTAAAGACATGGGAAGAACTTCTTCAAAGCTGTAAGAAGAATACCAGGTATAGTGTAACAGAGATGCAGGTACGATGACATAAAAGGAAAAAATAATAATAATACAGCCTTGAATTCATTGCTTGGCTTGTTCTGTTACCTCTTTTTATCCTGTAATGTAATACCAGGGAATGTAACACAACATGACAGTTCAGAAATTTACAGGAATATCCTTTTCTCCCTGACACTGATAGCGTGCAGCCAACAGCCACAGACTCAGGGGAGGGAAATGAAAAACTCTACACTGCCAACCCACAACTACAGACAGATGGCTGCAAGTCACTGCTGGACCTCAGTAGTGCTTCTGCATCACAGATGCATACACGATTTGAGGACAGCACCCCCACAATTACTCTTCTTAAGGGGAAAATACTCCTGCTATGAAAATACTGTCACTCTCAAGTTCAGAAAATTAGTACACTCTCAAACTGTACTTAAGGCACCTGTAAGGGTGCGGGTCACATGAGACACATTTAGTTTATGTTCTATAAGAAACACTGAGGATACAAAGCATATTCTTGGTCATCCTTTCTGTTCCTCCCAGCTAAAAAGCATGCTGCCTCCAGCCTTATGCTGGATGGGGACGTTGTCAGCTTGCCCATGCTGGAAGGTCATTCTTCAATATGTGTTACTAATACAGAAATTTCCTCTGTTTCTTCATTCCTTGGAGTTGTTAACATTTTGTACTGGATTTAATAGAAACTCCATTTAAACTGACTGTCCTAGGTTCCTGAGGGAGAGACCTTCAGAGGACATTACATACTACACATCTACAGCAATGCTTCCATGTCTTCACCTCCTCTATTGAATATAAAGACAGTCTAGTTGACCACTTTAAATTATATGACTAATTTCTAGTCAATGTTATGCAACCCACCTTAGGTAAGCTATTCATGTATTCAAAAGTACTTTCTGGTGCAGACAAATTGCAGGGAATGGCTTCCAGTTTTACTGCATTTAAACACCACATTGCAATCAGTTATTTTTCATGCTCCCTAGTTAATCAAATTCAGCCTCCACTAAATCTTCATTTATTAATGCTGACAGTCATGCAGAACTCGTCTTCAACAATTAATATACACAAAGACACTGCAAAAATGTAACAAGAGGAAAATTACTGCATTTGAATGTAAGATGAATTTTTGGAAAAGGTTTTCATTTTTACGATTCTGTTTAATTTAGACCTGCTAGTCCTCCTTTCATTATCCAATGGAATAGTGTTAATAATCAAGATCTATGTTGCACGCCTTGTGGTATAATTAAAGTCACTACTTAATTGGAAAGCCCAGCTAGTACTAAACAAAAAGGAATCAATAATGTATCTGATGGGAAACGCCAGAGAAAAATTCTACTGAATATCAGAAATAACTGTGAGATATTGCCATGTGTCCAGAGCCGCTACCATGGACACAGAACGGAGCCCAGCTCTGCTTAGGAGCCATGCCCTGCTGAAAACTCTGGTATCCCTGGGGGGTTACCACCCTTGTGAACAGCAGAGCAGAAAGCCGAGCATTGCCATAGTGCAGCCTGGGCACTCTTGTGGTCCTACTGCATGGTCATACCCTACTGCAAAAGGCAGTACAAGATCAAGCAAAGGCAGACAGAACCATCCCAATGATCATCTCGCATCAAACACTGGTTGGGAAGTTGCTCGATGATTTATTTTGTTATTATAACTACAGGCCTGTCAGTTTGACCTCAGTGCCAGGAAAGCTCATGGAGCAGATCCTCCTGAGAGTCATCATGCAGCACTTGAAGGGGAAGCAGGCGATCAGGCCCAGTCAGCATGGCTTTATGAAAGGCAGGTCATGCCTGACGAACCTGATCTCCTTCTATGACAGAGTGACGCGCTGGGTGGATGAGGGAAAGGCTGTGGATGTGGTCTACCTTGACTTCAGCAAGGCTTTTGACACCGTCTCCCACAGCATTCTCCTCAAGAAACTGGCTGCTCTTGGCTTGGACTGGCGCACGCTTCGTTGGGTTAGAAACTGGCTGGATAGCCGGGCCCAAAGAGTCGTGGTGAATGGAGCCAAGTCCAGTTGGAGGCCAATCACTAGTGGCGTCCCCCAGGGCTCGGTGCTGGGGCCGGTCCTCTTTAATATCTTCATCGATGATCTGGACGAGGGCATCGAGTGCACCCTCAGTAAGTTCGCAGATGACACCAAGTTAGGTGCGTGTGTCGATCTGCTTGAGGGTAGGAAAGCTCTGCAGGAGGATCTGGATAGGCTGGACCGATGGGCTGAGGTCAACTGCATGAAGTTTAACAAGGCCAAGTGCCGGGTCCTGCACCTGGGGCGCAATAACCCCAAGCAGAGCTACAGGCTGGGAGAGGAATGGTTGGAAAGCTGCCAGGCAGAGAAGGACCTGGGAGTGATGGTGGACAGTCGGCTGAATATGAGCCAGCAGTGTGCTCAGGTGGCCAAGAAGGCCAACGGCATCCTGGCTTGTATTAGGAACAGCGTGACCAGCAGGGCTAGGGAGGTGATCGTCCCCCTGTACTCAGCTCTGGTGAGGCCGCACCTCGAGTACTGTGTTCAGTTTTGGGCCCCTCGCTACAAGAAGGACATCGAGGTGCTTGAGCGGGTGCAGAGAAGGGCGACGAAGCTGGTGAGGGGCCTGGAGAACAAGTCCTACGAGGAGCGGCTGAGGGAGCTGGGCTTGTTCAGCCTGGAGAAGAGGAGGCTCAGGGGTGACCTTATTGCTCTTTACAGATACCTTAAAGGAGGCTGTAGAGAGGTGGGGGTTGGCCTGTTCTCCCACGTGCATGGTGACAGGACGAGGGGGAATGGGCTTAAGTTGAGCCAGGGGAGTTTTAGGTTAGATGTTAGGAAGAACTTCTTTACAGAAAGGGTTGTGAGGCATTGGAACAGGCTGCCCAGGGAAGTGGTGGAGTCACCATCCCTGGAAGTCTTCAAAAGACGCTTAGATGTACAGCTTAGGGATATGGTTTAGTGGAGGGCTGTTAGCGTTAGGTTGGAGGTTGGACTCGATGACCTTGAGGTCTCTTCCAACCTAGAAAATTCTGTGATTCTGTGATTCTGTGATTATTGGAAAATGTGGTCATAGCGTTAGTCTCTTCCTCAGACAGTCTTCTTGTTGGATAAATTCAATAGCTAATTGAATATTCAAAGACCTAATGGTAACTTGAGGTGCTAGAGACTAAGTTTTAAGTCCACATTCCAATTAATGTATCATTATATTAATGTTCCAACAGAGGTTGGGAGAAGACTTACAGTACTTTTATAAATAGAGTCAAATCACGACTATGGGTCTCAGTGAGGGCTATATAGGCAGAGTACAATTGCAGGGCACTGAGTGTAAAGCGCAGGGTCTGGCTGGTAGTATCTGTGGTTTGCAGGGAGTTTCCTTTCCCAGCCAAAGGAGCAAGTGATTTTCCCCTTCCTTTGTGGGCTTGCACAGTTCCAGCCTCCACCCTTTGCAGCCAAGTAGGAAACGTCTCAAAATGCAGCGATAAGCCTTTGGCATAGAGAGGGATACACAAATAAGCACAACTGGCCCAGAGGCAGCAGTATGAGCAAATTTAGGTTGTCAGCTGATATCCCAAATGAGCTGAGTCAGAACTACAGCACTGAATGCTGTGCCATAGCTGGTCAGAGCCCAGCTCTTTGCAGAGAAAGCAGCACCGTGATTTACTCGGCGCTCACCAGTCCCTGCTGCTCTTGGGCATGACAGAAAGCCCAAAAGTCAGCTTCACCTGGAACACCTCTCCTGGGAGCTGCAGTGCCCGCTGTGCACGCAGGGCAGCGTGTGTGCAAGGGTGCCTGGGCTCTTTGCAGGGACTCAGCCCGAGGAAAATGTCCAACCCGTGCAACTTGGCAGGGCTGGCTGAGGTCCGTATAAAGTCCCAGAGCACACGTACACACATGTTCTCTTGGTCTGTTCAAAACACACATCTGGACATTGATTTGGGACCTAATTAAAACACTTCTATTAGTTTCATCTCTTATACAATTTCCGTCCAGTAAATGAGCCCAAGCTGCTGCCCAGAGATAATTCTGGCCACTCCATTTTCAATCTCTGTTTTTCCCTTTCCCTGCTTAAACTTCATAATTGCAAGAAGAATGGGTAAAATGGACTTTTTGAATTTTAAGAGGGTTTTGTTAGATATATTAGCAATGGGTGCCAAAAAAATAACCCAACATTGAAAAGTTTCCCATTAAAAAAGAAGCCTCACTTAAATTAAAACATGCTTCTGCCTACACCGTGATTGTGAAACACCAAGCTGAAAAAAGGAAATGTTTACCTTCAACTAATGTTTAATTTCACTTCAACCTGATATTAATCTGAAAGAGTTGGTAGAGAATATTGATAGAAAAGTCATTAGTTTAAAACCAAATTTTTCATGGGAACCTAAATGTGTAATTGGTCCAAACAATTTTGTAAAATAATCATTTTACACAAGATGTTCAGCCTGATACAGAATATTTGTAGGGTTTTTGCAGGTTTTGTGTTTTCGGTTGCCATTTTCTGCTAAGCAGAAATTCTGGTTCCTGAACAGCTATGGATCTGTTCCAATTCAAATTTTTCTTGCAAAGGGGCCCATTACATCTCGCTCTGGTTAATCTGGGAAGAGTCCTAAAGGTCTGTTTTAATTTGGAGATTCTTCTGTTGTTTCTCTAAGCAGTGCAAAGAACAGTGCAAAAGTCCCCAGAGGATTTGAAAAGTGGGTCACGAGGCAGAGAAAGCTGCAGAGGTGGAGAAAATCAAACAGCACAGGTCTAGCACTCTCCAATCCACTGATCCAGAAGCTGATGCTCTTTGAAAGCCATCTGCCTCCCTGCCCTGCTCCTGCAGGGCCATCTGACATAGATGGGCAGAGGAGCTGCCCGCTCCAGCAGCCTCGAGCAGGGGCCATAGCACCAGACCACTGCTCCTGCCCTCGTGACAGAAAGCTTGCAAATGCATGTGTGATTTGGCTCGAGAGCTGCTGATGGATGCCTCAAAAATCACAGTGAGCCCACAGACCTCTACGAGCCTGAAGAAAGGGTCAAAATTTACAGGAACTTCCCTGTACCCTCCAAAGGCTTGAGCTCCCCAGCCACTGAAGGGCAATCTCGTACAGAAAGGCTGTTTTCTAGTGACTGGCCTTGGACGAGCTACTGTTATTAAACCCTTGAATGAACAAATCAGATGTCTATTTACTAAGTCTGCCCCCTTGATAGCACTATTTGATCAATTCCAGAATCCTTTCTGATAGGTAATTAAAAAAGCTTTTCCTTAGTTATAGTGTGGAGTGAACCATTAATTACACTTCAGAGCACCAGAGATGCAATCCCTTTGCTATTGTGAAATGTCTATAGCAAGCTACAGAAATGCTCGCCTCTATACAAGAGCTGAATAAATGAAAGTAATTTCCTCAAGACCTGGATTCCTCTGCTTTTTATGGCTAAAGACTTGAGTTGCCTCAGCATTAATAAGTTTGTTCTTTAGGGCTGAATTTTCTCAGTACAAACATCCATGACCATAACACAAAGAAATATTTTCTTTGGCTGATACAGCCAGCAGACTGAATCCATATATTGGTCTTATTATCAGCACTGAACAGCCACAATGCACTTGGCATCAAGTTGCACAGAAAAGATCAGCTAAATTAAAGATCCTCACCAAGTGGCGACAATTTCTTGTAAAAGCCAATTTAGCCGTTATGGAAGCTCCAGGATCATATTAACTTTTCTCAGAAGTATGCATAATGCATCACAGCAAGTGGTTTTGACAAGTGCATGTGTGCGTATGTGTGGATGTGGCCTGCATGCAGACAACCCCCAGAAGTTATTTAAATTGCAAAGTCAAGTGTTAGAAAGTTAGAGAATGCCAGATTTACAGGTGTTCAACCTGCTTAATTCAACCTCTTGCAATCCAGCCCATGCACCAAAAAGAGCAGGGGAATTGATGTTAACGTGAGAGAAGATGGTTACATCTGAAACATCTGGTTATCTGACACTTCCCAGTTTTCCAGGGTGCCACATTGCAAAGTAAAGAGTGTTGGAAATTTTGGGGGCCTTTCCCCTGAACTTTGAATGAAATCCTGTAGGGTTTTATAGGCAAAAGTATGGCTGCAGCTATTCCTGGAACCTGTTGCACCAAATCAGCATGCCCCAGCTAACTCTACTCTATCTTTTTGCTCTCAGTACTCCTAACAAATTAAGTCATTTGAAGTCAGACAACTAAGCAGGGATTTAGGTGTCTGACTCTGAGCAATTCTACTGCCAAGTGTGAGATGTCTGTCAATTTTGGCTGTGTTGCTCCAGACCTGTCTTTGACTATTCAAACACTGTCCCTTTGACATTATGGTAAGAAGAACATGCATGCAGCCTAGCACATTTCACAGCATGTCCATGGAAGAATTCGAGGCCGTTCTGCATCTAATACACATCAGTAGAGTCAACTGATACAGACAGATGTGCTTATGCTTCCCTATGCATATACAGAAGGGCCACTGGACAATACTAACTTCATCTGTACTTATTACTCAGGTTCATGTCATCACAACCCTCATTCTAAATATGGACGAACATAAATGGAATTGAATGCAATGACATTTGACCATTAAATAACCCAGAGAATCACAGAGCGAGCCCTAGCTTAGCCATGTGTTTCCAGGGGAAAAACAACCTGCTCCTTACAAGAGAGGCTTCTCTTCCGCCTCACAGAGGAAATAGGGTATGTTAGTGAGGGCTAGAAAGTCCTGCTGATACATCACTGCTGAGAACAGAGATCAGGATGTTAAACACACTGAACTATTCACAACGTATTTTCCATGGTGGTATAGCCCTTGAAAAAATTTAGCAGATGGGGAGGAAAAATGGGGCTGCAGCAGGGAAATGCAGAGACCTTTACTACTTTCCTTGTCCCCTACCTTCTTTTGACATTTCCTTAACTTGAGAATTTTTTTTCAAGCTTGGTATGTGCCTATATGGCACAGGATGAAAATAATCCCATCACAAGCATTATGAGTTTCCTTGTAACAAAAATAATCCTGCAAAAGTCTTTTTTATAGAAGTACTTATGAAATCTACCTTAATGCCAAAAGACTTTACCCCGGAATTTGTATAGTTAATAAAAGTACTAACTAGACCACTATTTTACAGATATTTTCATGTATTTTAACATACAAACAAGATATTGACCCCTTTTCTCTGAGCAAATGAAACAGAATCTCAGGTCACTCCAATACTACAATTATTAGCGGAACATTTGTACATATTCTTCCATCAAGCATAACAAATCCTGAGTATTCTGCTCCACGTTGAACTCAAACACATTTCATTCCTGCTACTTGGCCCCTGCATCTTCCCAGAGCACTCAGCTGCACAGTACTCAGCTGCTTCAAGGCAAAAAGTCACTTTTAAGAATTAAAAAAATATGCTAAGATCATCAGCACAACTTTAAAATCAGCACATTGGATTTTAGTGAAATCCAACGTAAGATGAAAAATACTGTTCAAGGTCACATCGAATAAACTCAAGAGGTGTTGGGAGGCTTTGCATTGTTTTATAAAACAAAATTGCAACAGCTCTATATTACACGTCTCTTGAAACTAAACATAGCTTGAAATATCAACTCACAGTATGTTTTTGAACTGTTTTCCCCAGGGTTGTCTGCATTCTGTAGAGAGACAGGGCAAGCATTCAAACTGTGGGAGGTGCAATATTGGAGAAGAAAAAGCTGAGACATTTATTACACCATGTTAGGATCAAACTATAATTTTGTAATTATCGTGTGAATTGTAATCGCAAGCAAGCTATTTACTGTCATTGCTCTGATTTGGCACACAAACACAACATGCACAAAATCTGCTGTTGTCCCCTGCACTGACTGAGCGATTCCTATCTTGAAGAAAAGGCTCTGAGCTCCAAGCATTATCTGCACTGGCAGCAGGTAGGAAGGCAGAGCACGATGTGAGTGCATGGGAAAAGCATCCTGAGAGCATCCTGACTCCCCACCCAGGCTTGCAATTTTACTGCAGTGGAAGGACACGGAGGTGATTCCAATTTAGGAGCCTTCTTGGTCACGCTGCCTGACTGTGCACCTCTTTAGTGCAACATTATTATTATTATTTTTAATTTGCTGTGTGGGGATGAAAATACCTCCTGAAAAGCAATTATACTGCTGTGTGTTTACTGAAGATATGCTAGAGGATGGGAGAAAATGCTTATTCTACCAGAAGATTATACTGGACAAAGATGGTTCAAAAATAAACAAAGAGTTCAAAGACAAAATGAACCAAAAGATAATATTTCTGATCAAATTTCTTCTAAAAGAAGACTAAGCCTAGTATATTACAAGTCCCGTATTTGTATAGAAAAATCATGTTTACTTTCATAAATCATGTCTAAGCAATCCAGATGATTTTTTTTTCTGGTTTTCTCACAGACTGGCCATGGACTTCATGCATTGTTGGGCATTAATTCCACCCTGCTTCTCAACTTAAAAATGAAAAAGTCCTTCCTTTTTAAAAATGGAATATAGAGGGAATAATATAAATATAAATGACAAGCAGACTGAGAAGGGCTGCATACAAAGTCAAAGAAAGAGTGATTTTCCCATAGCTATTTCCTAAAGCTTATCTCAAAGATCTGGTGATTTCGTTGTCTGCAGTACAGAATTAGAGCAGAATATCTAAACCGCGCATAAAGTCAAACTCAGCATTGCCTTGTGGCTACAATGCACACTTATCACCTGTTAAATAAGCATTCAGACATTGTACTACACAGTGAATAAGAAGAGGTTGACTGTTCTGGCCTCTGGCATGCAAATATGTGCCACAAGTAGGGAGTGAAAACTGCCTCTCAACATGAGAGAAAGCTCCCGAGAGAGCCTGGATTTGACTACGTGTGCATCTGTAGGTGTCAGAGACAAAAAAATAAAGATGCTGCTCATGAGAAAGATAGCAGAAATTTCTAATAGAATATGGCAACCGAATGACAGCTGAATCTTCTCTGGTACAAGTGGGTAAAACTCTTCATATAATAAGAGCTTCTGCCTTCCCCAAGCTTTCACTTATTTTTCAAAGGAATTTTAATCGGAAGGGTTTTCTTGTAACTCGTAAGTATCTAGACTCAATTCCAGCACCGAGGTCTCACTAGAACCATCTCAAGAGCATTAAACACCACAGGGAAGGCTGTTCTCCCAGTACCTCAGACAGCTACTCATGCAGCATGGCCTGACAAGATTACCAAAACGAGCATGTCAAACAGCTTCTCTGAATGAATCATCAAAGCTTCCAGGTAGAACTGTGGAAGAGTATAACCTGAAGTGAAATATCACTGCATTGTAAACGCTCTCATCCTTCCCAGAGCTGCTGAACTAGATTCAAGCTTTGCAACCTTTGATTTTCTATTTCCTGGTAGAGCATTCTTATTTCTTATCCACCTGACTGCAGCAGCTAACAACAGGCCAGGTCAAACCTCGCTGAAGTTCACTTGAAAAATTTCACACTGATTTTAAGGGACTTTGAACCAGCTCTGATGTGCAGCTCAAATATTTGCATGATAACCACAGACTACCTTTTTTCCAGGATTATTTCATGGCAGATTTTTACGATACATTGACACAAATGTGACATATAAGCAGTATCTTTTATTTTTCTTTGCCACCTCTTTAATCTAGGTTTTCTTTTGTATAACAAGCATGTGAGTGATTAAGGAGGTATTGGGGAGGTATTGGGGAGGCAAGGACAATCCCCAGACATGGACTGTATATCTCGAAACAAGACACTGAAACTCATGATAAGGAAGCGGCAGACGGACAGAGAAACAAACGTAAGGACTATAAATCTCAAAACTGGACATTGGAATTCATTATAAAGATACAACAAAGGGAAGAATTGGCAACAACCAGCTCTTGCAATTAAGAAACCTGCCAATTCAGCAGATTCCTGACCAAAGGTGAAAAGTACACTGTGAGGAAGACTCGGGGTCTTCCTCCCAAAGACCCCTGCCCACGTCCCAAAGACCCCTGCCCACAATTCTTGGAAGGCTCTACGCAGGCGCAAGGTGCCAAAAGGCTAATTAGCATAAGAAGCGAGGGAAGGCGGGGATAGGTAATGCATATGTATAGGTGCTTGTAGAATATTGATAGATTGATTGTATAAATTCAAGACTGCTTTCCGCTTTAGGTATGCACGATAGGTGGAGAGATCCCCCGTGCATCCAGCGCTGCAATAAAGAATATACCACTTAAAGGAATTTCGGCTTCGATCTTTGAATCATGAGAAAACAAATGCTGAGTCAATACTTCTGAGATTAGATTAATATGTAACATGGCTAATGAAATTTGTGCTTAAGCTGAAATTTTGTTTTGCTGGATTTTGTTTTTGGCAGCTTGAACTGCCTAAAATCCTAATTCAATTGCAATCTACTCACAGAGCACAGCTGTTTTGCTTGGCTAAACTTTTCTCTCCACTTAATAAGATATTTTTTTTTATTTAACTTTCAGTTGTGTCTAGGAGCCCCAGTGGGTTTTTTAAAACTGAAGATTATTATTAGAAATTAATTAAGTATTCTTTTCAATTCTGTCTCCTGAGAGTAACTAGGCATTGCTGCTGATCTCCTCTGCATTAAGACATTACTGATTGTCATTCACAGGATGACAGAGAGAATGTCTCATCTGGAAGATGGGTAACTCCATAAACATAGAAGATTTGAAAGGCATTTTATAGAAAACACAATAAATCAGTACAAATCTTAAACATATAATTCCATTGTCAGACATAACCCAGGCATGTGAATTCTGTAACACTAGAATAAAAGTATACACACATTCCAAAGACAAAAAAATCTAATTGCAGTTACAGAACCCCAATGAATTACACTGCATGTTTCATACAGCGGACTCTAACTAATCAAATCTAAGAACATGAAGTGCAACTAAAGAAAAGGCAGATTTGGTAGGGATTGTTCTAGGGATTGTTTTTAACTGTCTACAAAGTATCTGTTATCACTGCCCCACCTTCCATGGCACCTGACTCCAAGAAGCAGACTAAGGCTGCCAGCTCTGATGGTGGGCTCAGCTGGCTTACCTGGCCTTTTCCAAGTGAACCAAACCCAACGAATATCAATATTCCCAAGTAATTTTTGATCTGAGGCCTTGAACGTGTGTATTAATGCATTACTCAGAGAATTAGCTATGCATTTGATGCAGCACTTCATGCTCAAGATGGCAGTTGGTCTTCTTAATTTTCACTAAACTAGAGTCACTGTCCCTGGGGGGTCTTTAAGAAAAGGTTGGATGTGGTACTTAGGGACATGGTTTAGTGGGTAACGTTGGTGGTTGGGGGACAGCTGGATCAGATGATCTTGGAGGGCTTTTCCAACCCCAGTGGTTCTATGACTAAATGTTGTCAGGCTAACCATGAAGGGATGTAGAGAAAATAATTGTCATCAATGGTCCAGAGAACAACGAACAATCACTTGCTGTAATAATAATGTGGAATTCAACTTACTTTTTTGGTCTGTAGTCAGGGATGGACCTGTCCAGAGATATCCTGTCACTGAGCTGGGCATTGTAGCCATATTCTTCATATTTAGTCTCTGATTCATGGCTATCATCTCTCAGGGTAGCAGCCATTCCTCCTTGGCCCAAGCCTCCTGGACCTTCAACTAATCCCATGGGCTTTGCGAGGCCTAAATGGAAGAAAAAAATTGAATGATAACATGAAGGAAACGGATCTAACCTCTTCTGTGACCTCAGAAATTTTCAGAAAACAAGATCTGAACTCCCATAAAACCCAGATCTGAAACCCTCATGACTCTGTGGAAATTATCCTCAGCTTTTCAAACCAAACCCCATATCAATACGTCTTGCATTATCACTGCATAATTACAAATGAACTAACTATAAAGAAGTAATTATCAGCTTTCACAATTTCCCTTTTTTCCTGCATAATTCCGTGGAAACAGGAATCTTGTTTCCAAACATTTCAAAATGCCTAATTATCCTTGATTTCATCTCATTATATCTGCATTTGAAACATACAAAATCAGAACACATTCATATTAAGAGGTCTTAGGTAACCATTACCAAACTTAGCACTTCCCATATAGGCCCGTTCTATGGGTTAGGCACCCTCCCTGCTGAGTGTGTTCAAATGACAGTTACCACCACTGAGTATTACACAAACTACCTCACTTATGAAGTCCAGCAGAAGTTCACATACTTACGAGAGATGGAAAAGGGATATGGGGAGAAATTGGAATTGCTCCAGATTTTTTCTGTCCTTCAGCTCTATGCCAAGTGGAAAATGTATACTGTGTAAGATACTTGGCTATATAAAGTTTATGGGATCAGAAAGTTTGGACACACTTGAGCTAAAACAATTAACCCGGCAATGCTCAGTGCTAAAACATTAGCCAGTCAACAATTGATCTGATAGGTTTTATTCACTAGTATATTACTGCTCAACTCAAAAATACATTTAAAACAAAATGAAACAGACATTAAAAATGTCCATACGATCACGTTGCCAAGAACATATTCCATGGCAACAGGCATTTAATTTGGTGCTGAATTCTGAAAAATAAGTTCCTCAAATACCCTATGTTTAATGTCAATGCTTTTCTTTCCAAAAGGCTGACTATCAACAAGTCATTATAAGCTAAATAGTTATTTATAATGGTCTTCGGGATACCATACTGAAATGTATAAATATCCTCCAAATCATCTGCAATGCAGAACAAAACAATTAGAGTTTGACCTGCTCACCATTTTCCAAATTAAGAATTTTTCAAAATGAATACATTAATGTTTCAAATAAATAATTAAGCAGGGGAGAGAAGGGCAGAGAAAAGAAAAACTATCAACATTTGCTAGCAACAGACAAACAAGACGGCACAAAGCTGAAAATGGCTCCTCCAAGTCACAATAAGGTCTGTGACAATTTAGCCCCTCACACAGGAATTTATCTTGCATCTCATTGCTAACACTGTCCTCACTTGTTAAAGCCCCATCATCATCCCTGCTTAACCACAGAAGGACAGAACAGAAGAACAGTGGCTCATTAGTGGTTTGAGAATGTAAAGTTAGCATTTTCTACTTTAGATGCTTATGAGAAAAGCATTTCATTTAACGCTAGGGTTAAATGAAATACTAAAAAGAGTCTGCCTTAACATAAAAGGACCAAATACCTGCAGTACTTAGGAAATTTGGTACTGAATTTCAGGCATTCCCTACTAACATACATACATCATACTGCAGTGATCCCAAGCTGGGACATCTTGTATTGGTGCCTTTGATGCCTTCTTTGTGTTTCACATCACCATACACTGAAATGCTCCACTGTCTCAGAGTGAATCATGAGTCTTAGCAGGACAAGAAAGGAGGGAAGAAGGAAAAAAAAGGGAGCCCTACAGAAAAATATCCTTGCCATGGCCAAGCTTTTGAAAAATTCAGACAGCTGTAAGCATTCAAGCCTAGTGAATTGTAGACAAGAAAGGAAAACAAGGAGCTCATGCAGTCATGGTCTCATTACAGGGGTGTGTGGGAGGTGAGCTCCAGGTGTCACTAGCAAGTGAGATCAAGCAGAGAATGATGAGCAGAAACCCCATAGGCTACCCAGGCGTGACAGGAAAGTGGAAAGATGAAGCTTTATAACAGAATCTTGTTACAAGGTTTAGTTTTGCTGGGACACACAAAGAGAGCAGACCAAAGCACCAAGCCACTGGGATTGAGATGCTGATGTTTAGTCACCAATTAAATTCTTCAAAGCTGTAAGTGAAACAAAATGCCAGTAAAAATGAGAGGTACACTCAAGGCAAGGGATTGTCGCATCAGTAGACAGCTCTACTCTTCAGTCAGTCTCAGTGCCAAACTGGGATCTCAGACCACCTTTGATAACTCACCCCCCAGTGTTTGGTAACGCAAAACAGAGCCCTCCCACTGTTTAGTGACTACTCTTCCTCCCAGCCCACGTAGGCTGCCTTCCTCTCCCAACCACATTTTACCCCAATAATGCACAGAGCTAACCCAAAAGAGAAGCAGGAAACTGTATACTGTCACAAAATGAACAAGAAGAATGCAAGATATCAGTTCAGAGGGACTGGGTGGAGTCCCAGCACAGCAACTATGCCAACTCATCACCCTTTTGGTAAAAAAAATAAAATAAAATAAATCACACAGAATTAACAACATAAACCACTAAAACTCAGACATTTTGGATCTAATGCAAAAGATGAAAAAAAAAAAAAGCTAAAAGTTTACAAAGTTTATGATGATTATGTCAGATATCTATATAATTTTAATTAATTGCACTATGCTACTCTTGAAATGAGGGAACTGTCTTGAGGTATTTGCAAAAGCATTTGGAAAATCTTTGCATACTTGGCTCAGCCACGCTCCTCCTCTGTGCAAAAGCAGAGGGGGGTAAGAGTCTTGTGATCCTAGACTGACCTTAGCCCACCTGAAAGCCTGATTTCTCCTTTCTCAGGAAAAACAGAGTTGAGCCAGACCTCTGACCACGAGTGCTAGCTCATGAGTCACAGTTTGCTGTTGAATACGCTGGCAGCAGTTCACTCAGAGACCAATCCAAATCACAGCACTGCATTGAATCACTGCTTACTAGGAGCCACAACTGAGCATGCTGAATCTGGCCAGGACTTATGATACTGGTTGTAATCCTCTGGTGCAGAGTCCTGACTGGCTCTGTTTTAATTATTACAAATATTATGATACCTACAGTTTGCCATTAATGCATAAACACACCAAGAGCTCCTACTCTAAATGATTAATGTTAACTCAATATGATATCTTGAAAAATCAGTATTTTCCCCCTGAAAGTTGAACAGACTTGCTTCATGCAT
Organism: Aythya ferina; assembly: GCF_964211825.1. Lineage (NCBI taxonomy): Eukaryota > Metazoa > Chordata > Aves > Anseriformes > Anatidae > Aythya > Aythya ferina. Next base: position 3,584,488 of record NC_140316.1, read on the forward strand.
TCCAAACTATTCTTTTTTTATTGCTCACATTTCTCTGTAGAAATGTACCTTATGAATCTTTCTTCCAGTAAAAATGGTTTGAAAATTTCTGAGAACCTCCCATTGTTGCTTTCAGCAATCATCATAAATTAACTAGGGTAACGTTAGTGATCAACCTGTAGCTGGTATTATATTCCTGCATTCTGCAGGGACAGAGAGAAACTAGCACAGGGGAGGCTTACAATTTGGAATTGATATAATCTCGTCTACAACTGGGTTGTGCAAAGGAGGAAGCTGTAAGCAAAAAATGGGTATTGTGATATTTTGAGTATTTAAGGGCTGTGATTCATTTAATAAAACAATTTTCTGCCTGAAGAGCAAAGGAACAGACAGCCATGGTTTGTGCTGAAACATGACTAACTCTTCAAGAGCTGTGTTAGTTACTGATTTCAAATAACAAAACTCCTCTGACCTTACGAAAAGAAACACTTTAAGACATTAAATATTTCTGAAAGTATTTTAGGGAGCTTCATTTTGAGGGAAATTATAATGTTTCTCCCTTTTGCTCCACTTTAGGATGAGAGGCTATTTGGCAATTTGACTAGCTTTAGTGTTTAACATTACTTCCCTTAGAAGAGAAGTGTCTAAGGTTGCCATCCCTGGCCTGACAACTAGTCCTTACTCAAGTAATTAAAGAAATGACACGTCTGAGACTCCAAATCTCTCCTCTCCCAAAAGGAAAACCACAGAAGCCTCATCTTCCTGCATAACGCAGTCTTAGATTTACGACACTAATGGAAAATAGAGATGCTGCATGCCTCTGTTTTACTCGTCTTACATGTGGCATTTAAAGAGGGCTCAGTTGCAAGGAAAAGTCAGCAGTTCCTCCCCAGCCCCCGAAGTGCAAACAGGCCTTATTAAAAGGGAGTCAAATTAGGCACTTCAGAAGCTACAGAATCCAGAAAACTAGATACTTCATTAAGCCTATGTCCTTGAAAGACTGCAACGTGGAAATTTATTTGCTGATCATTTAGAATCATCTGGGCTGGGTTCTGATGTTACATCAAAGCAAATTGAAGATGACTTCATTGAAGTTAACTGACCTGCTTGATGAAAGGGACTCCAAGATGTGGCATGCTTGTTTGACTTCAAGCAATGATTTAATTCCAGTAGTTGAAAACTTCATTCTTTATGCTACCCATTCCTGCAGTTTACAGAACAAAATGTTGCATCTTTAAGGCACAAGGAAGAGGGGAATGAAACTTTCAACACACAGGGAGCATCAAGCAGCTCGCTTGCAAATTGCGAATGAGAGAAATAGCTAGATAGCCTTCCAAACCACACATAATGACAATTACTTCACTCCTAAATCTGATATTCTAGCTCTTCATGCTGCTAATCTGATTTCTTCTAGGAAAAAGTCATCATCTGACTTGCTCTCAGAACACATTGCTGAGTTTTTTTCCCCATTCTATTACCCAAATTTTAGCCTAACTGACCTGCAATTATTATAGCAAAGCACTAACATTGATATGGCAGCAACTAGACAAATTATATTGTGTTGCTCCATTCTGCAAGAAAAGCACTACATTGTCTCCAGAAGTTCTTAGGAACAATGAATACAGCATAATTTATAAATGTGTGTGTGTTAAATGCAGCAATTACAGGCAATGTTATTCAATGCTTGGATGGTCAGCTAGACATGATATGGCTCTCACATACAATAACATCTGCATAGCATTTTTGTTCTCAAAAGGTTGCCTGTTGTTTCAGAAAGTGTCTCCTCGATAGAGTGCTTTACCCTGTGGCTACCTAAGTCAAAATCGTAACACCCTAAACCCCATAAACACATTCACCTGCACTGGTCAGCCTTTTTTGAAGGTAAAATAAATAAATAGAAAGGGGTATCAGCTCAGCAGCATGTTCTCAAAGAAATATCCTAAGAGAGGGGATCAGGAGAAAGGTGATGGGAGGCAGTGTCCATGGGTTTGGTTGAGGCAGAGGCTGCTGGTGGATAAGACCCCTTCCAGCACATCTGCTGGACCTCACCCCTCTCATGCCCCATGGTTTGGGGCCACTGAGCAGAACCATCTCCTCAGAGACCTTCCAGGGGGCAGAACATGGGAAGGAAACCCAGGAGGGCATGGAGGAGCAGAACACTCTACAACCATGCTCCCACAGGCTGCATAGGTCAGTTGCCAAAGACAGGGAGCCAGTAAAGAGCAAGTCATTTGTGCCTTGGGGCTTGTTTTTTTTTTTTTTTTCTGCTCAGTGAAAACCCAGGCAGCCTTCAGGGATGCCCATGGGAGAATTCATTCCCAATGGTCTCACCTACTGGAACAACAGGGAAAAGGATACATTTCTGGAAATACTGCTGCTGGGCAGAGAGACAATTGCTATTGATTTTATATGCTGGGTGTTCAGGTCCTACAATGATAGGGAGCACAAAACCTAAAAAAGACAGATGGGGAAGTGCCTCTGGTTCAATTTCCAGCATATATCTGGGTTTTAACCCAAGCAGATCAGACAGGAAATCTTCTCCATTTTCTTCTTCTTTTAAAGCTTGCTGCAGACTTCCAGATCCTCCTCTTATATTTGACTTGTCTCCCTGTGGCTGTAACTAGCACCCATTTCTCCAGTGTGAATTTCTCTTATTCCTTCCAGCCTGCAAAGCCGTTGAGAGCAGGGTATGTCCACAGTGCTGCTGGTGTTATGGGGCAGCTCTTGTCAGGGTGAAGGATTGACAGCAATCCCACTGCCAGCTGACTCAGCTCTGAAACTATGATGGGCAGAGAGGGGAGAGAGGGAACAACACTAGCAGTGCCCAATGAACTGCTATTTTTAAAGCTGCCTTTTCGTTAAATTTTTAGACCGAGAAGATCTACAGCCAGTACACTGGTATCACTCATACCCAGTTCAATGCCGCAGATGACAATGAGGTCAGAAATAATTAGTGTCTGTCATTCATTTCAAATTTATTGTTCTCACTGCAGAGATTTCTGTATATGACAGAAATTGCTGGGAGAATGGAGAGCAGAATGAACCAGTCTTAGTTTCTTAACTAGATTAATTACTCTGCAGGATGCATAATTTTCTAGGAAGAAAAGAGACCTTCTATTTTTCACCATAAATCCTGACACAATGGGAAAATTACTGAAGAGATTTACGTGAGAAACTACGGCAAAAGCAAGATCAAACTACATTTTAGACTATTTTAGTCTTTTTTTTTTTTTTTTTAATATGTATATATATTTTTGCAACACAATTACAGGCAGCTGTAAATCAGGTTTAGACAAGGTTCTCAGACATAATTAACCTTTTGCCAATTCAAAATAAAGATAAGCAACTGAGAATAATTACATGCCCACATTCACAATAGCACAGAGCTGTTCAGAGCTTTTTCCTGGCCCTCCTGCCACTTCTGGCAGGGTCACCTTCCCCTTCAGCACCTGTGGCCCTTTACCTACTCTTCATTTTGACCAGCTACACTCTAGAATAGATCCTGAAAACTATGTTGGTTCCTAGCACATTAAAAAGAGGTAATAAACCATATCCTTCTAAAAAAAAAACTGGCACAGTCACCCAGTAGTTTTACCTGCAACTCCCAAAACACTTCTCTTCTAAACAGGAAACACAAAACTCATCGACATAACAGTTGTATCCTTCCTTTTTGCAGCTCTGATTTCTCACTTGAAAACCTGCCTGCATACCATGGAAGGCAATAAAAATCTTTAGATGTTTGTTTAACAAAGAACAGTAAAAAAAAATAAAAAAAAATCAGGAGCAATAGTAACTCTACATAGATTGACAAAGCTGACTTTTAGCATTTCCAGTTTTATCTTTTGAGTGAAAGTAAAAAGGTTCATAGAGTCGAGACCAGGTTCAGCTCATTAGTTGTCTTGATGTTTATAGCTCCATTTTAGTGAGCCCTAAAAATAACTATGAGGAAAATAGTTTCCAAAATGCCATGTTTAAATCAGAGAAAGGCTCGATCATGTAAACAGTGCCTTCCTTCACACATACACCCAGCACAGTGCAGGGATGATCTGGTCTGATGCCCAACTGAACACGTTGCCCAGGCTGGGTGCTACAGAAGACATCCTGTGGGGGATGAGCAAGGTTCTGCTGGGCACATTTGCTACAGCCAAGGGAAAAGGTGCCACGAGTTTGTCTCGAATCCAAATTGGGCAGACACATCCCTCCAGACAGACGCTTTGAAAAAGAAGGGACATGTAGAAGATACACAATGGCAGCAATAGCTACTTGTACAAAATGCTTTGAAATCTTTGAATAAAAGGCACTAACTATGGTTATCCACCACGTTCCAAGTGAGGCAGATTTTGGGCTTTAGATTCAGTACCAGAAAAATCTCACTTTTTTTTTTTTTTTTTTTTTTTTTTTTTTTTTTGAAATTAAAACAAAACAAAACAAAACAAAACTTTCTATCTTGGATACTTCAGCACCTGAAGTGCTCCAAGACAATGGTTTTGCACAAGCTTGGGTTGGCTCACACGCCCTTTCGCTGGGCTACTAAATACAAAGCAGTCCCCACTATACAGACAGTACTTGGAGCTCTTTTGTAACCATCAGTGAAATGTCATAATGCTTTCCAAACACTATTGAGGATGGACTCTCAATGCCCCTTGAGGCTGCAAGAAGTCATCCTCCCCATCCTTGGGCAGAAATGAGGTGCTAAAAGGTTAAGGATCTCCTCAGGATTGCACAAGATATGGTGGCAGAGCCAGAAACCAAGAACAATGATGGCCTATTGTGGTTAGTATGGAAATTAAGAAAGGAACCTCCCTCAGTTTCTTTCAGTATCCAACTCCAGCAAAAACTGAAGCATCTTCCATGCAGCAATTTCCTGTGAGGTTTGCAGATGCTAACGCTATGGGATCTCATACTGGCATCACACACAGAATGGTATTTTTCTCTTCACCTTCCTGTAAAAGCACCCTAACTCTGCCAAAATGCTGAACAAGTTTTATAGCCTGTGCTTTCTTTTATCTCATCTCCCATGCTGTACACTTCATTTTTGCCAAAGGGATACATGTCAAAATTTGCCAAGAACATCTATCTGCTTCTTTCATTGGCTCCAACCAGTACCGCACAAGCCCTGGTTAATGAAGAAATGATCATAGCTAAAGAGTGGCTCTCTGAAATTATCATTTGGGAGAATATCCAAAAATTGTTTTGTCCCAAAGAAATAAAGAAACCGGTAAATGTATTTGCAGCTCAGTGCATCAAAATTAAACCTGGAAAAGTAAACCATTGTGCAGTTGCAAGCACATGGATAAACAGTATCCAGAAGGAAGTCATCTTTGAAACTATTTCACCATTAAAACTATTTCAGTCAACTTTGTAAGGAGCAGTATGCATCGTGAGGAGTCAGTAGTGTCTGGCTCATGATTCAATCTAAATGTTAAACACAGTCTGGCCCTTACTTATTTACTTACAGCGTCTCCCAACTTTCCATATCCCAAATCAGTTTCTTCTGACACCATCTCTCAACAAGCCTACCTAATATCTAAGATTTGCTGCCCAGGGAACTGATCTGAATTTTGTCTATAACAAAGGTGGTTACTTTCTGAACTAGGATGAATGATGTAGGTGAATGTGATTTAGTTTTATATACAGAAACATTCAACAAATCGCACTCCACAGGGACACCAGCTCCAACTTTTTACAAAGAGGAGAGTAAAGAACAAAACTCTATCCAATTTATATGGCTCCAGCACTTCCATTTATCTGAAATCCAAAACACAGTCTCATTTTTTATAGTTGTAATCAAGTTTGCTGCTTCCTTGCTTGAAAGATTTATGTCCCCTAGTATCTAGTATCAGCTCCAAGTACCTCTGAAGATGCAGCACAGAGAGGACAAACAGTATCCCATGGCTGATGGTTTGAAAAGGAAAAAGTACAATAACTTTTTACAAAGCTGAAGCTCTTACTCTACAACTTTTTTGGCCTAGGAACTAGGAGGTGGCAGTGTTTTTGTACTTTGACCTCTTGTTTACAGGCTGTTCTTTCTGTTCAAATGGAAGCCTAAAAATTGTTTCTCAACCTTTGTCCACAGGTGACGACAATCCTGTAAGACATTTTTCTTTGAGAAGACTACTGAGGTGGAGGGATGAAGTGACTGGGCAGCCTTTTACAAGCCTCATTTTTTGTTCACTGGCTCAGCAGAAACAGTAGCACTGCATAGGCTACTCCTCTCTCTGGGCACAGAATTCATTAGTCCTTTTTAATTGGAAGAAATACTGTGTTTTTATGTACAGATATCTAATATCAAAAGTAATTGCTTTTATAGAATACTCATTTGAAGCTGGTTTCCCCTTGAGAGGAGAAAATGTATTCTAATTACAGCAGATAATTCAGGAGGAGATAAACAGATTGATGACTGGAAAGACCAAGAAATAGGAGCTACGCAGACATTGGAGATGAAGATAAAAGCCCATTTGTGAGGTAGGATGTCGATCCCAAACTGATAGATAGTAAGGGAGATGCCAGAGTTTTGTTAGAGCCTGGATATAAGTAAAATCAATTTCTAAAGAGCAGAAATCCTTAAACAGGGGAGAGATATGTGATATATTTCTAAACTTAAATTTTGAGTAAAAAAAAAGAAAAGAAAGGTATGCAAAATTCTAAGTCAAATATCAGTGATTATGATTTTTTAATATATATTTTAATTTTAATGATCAAAAAGATCATTCACAGAGAAAGATCAGTTTGCTTTCTTTAAATAAATAACAGATACCAAGATTATTCTAGAAGTTTTAAAATCCCAGCTGATTTGTGGCTTGTGCTGGTGAAATACATAAAATGGATTTTTTCTTTAGGGCTTTGGAGGAAAGCCAGAAAACTCCTCCTCTGGTGATGGCATAAATCTGGAGTTATGAAAATGGGGGCTGAAACATTGGGGTAGCTGCCTGGCAGCCCATTGATATTAAAAGGAAACAAAATCTGAGTGTCGTTTGGTATCTGGCCTCTGGCAGCAGTCAATACCTGAGGCTTCAGAGGAAGCGAAACACAAATCATAAAGCACTTGGCCAATTAAACTCTGCTCAGTCCCTGGAAGCAGAGTTCTCTTCTGAACCCCATAGGCATGTAACTAAAGCCCTGAAGCATAATATTAGATTACCCTCATTATCTTAATTCAGACAGGTAGAAATGGGGATTAAAACTACCCAGCTCCCTTTAAAAACCTGGCCACTAATACTGGATTCAATGGCCTCCTGCAGCAATGAATTCTCTGGCACTGTCACGGTCAGAGTGTCACTGACTCACATGAAATGGATCATCTGTATCAATATATTAAATTTGCTTTAATTTTTTCAGGGAAACAGAGGTGACAACTCCTGGGGAAAGTGATCATTAACACAATAACAAAACCACTCTGGAGAAAGGGAAAGGGGTTTCTACTGAAAGCCCCAAGGGACATGAGCTAAAACTTTGGGACAGTTTAATTAGCTTCAGGAATAAGCCTGCTCCTAGCCAAGCTAAGGGGCTTTCATTCCATAAATGAGCAAAAGATCTTTTTAAAAAAACAAGCAGTTTGCTTGTGTGACTCAGAGGTAGGGAATGGAAGTGGGAATTCTGACACAAGGACTGGGGATGGAGCCCAAAGCTGGCACTGGGTGCAGTGACGTTTTCTTGTACCTATAGAGCTGACTGCACCTCTTTAAACATCAAAAATACCCTTTTAATTTCTGCTATTATTTTGGGTGAGAAATCCCTGACTGGCCCATTTTTGGGCCAGCTTAACTATAGCAGTAAATCCCACAGGTCTGGGATACGTAAGGAAGCAATTATCTTTAAATACAAGGAATCTTAAAAAAAAAATCAGACTTTAGGTCCTATGTAGGCTTATCTTACTCTAGGTTCCATTGTGCTGATATTAAAGGCTAATCTAATCAAAAGCTGCATCACATCTGATACTGCCAAGCCTGCTAAATTAATTCCTTTCAGCCCTGGTTTCATCCAGGCACACGCTGTGTCTCAGAGGGATTGTGTCCAAGACTAAGCAAGACACTTCTCTCCCTGCTCAAGGGTGTTTGGTGAGCTGCCGACAAGGCCCAGACAAGCCCATCTCCTGCAGCATCATTTTGCAATCATTGTCCACATTATTTGCAGACATTCATATGCCTCCCCAGTCATTTACCTAAACAGCCGGCTATTAAATTAAACTAACATAATCGCAAAGACAGCTTTCCCAATAACAAAGTTGCATACAACACTTGCCATTTGCATGACTGAAAAGCTCCCTGTTGTTCTACCCATTTTACACAGTGGAGAATGACAGCATTAAATCCAGCCATGGTCGCTACTGGAACTCAAAAATCACATTATGCTTCAAAGTAGAATCTCAATTTTCCACAACTGTGAAATTAGTCACCAAGTCCACCTATGGCAAGGCAACAACGTTAAAGAGACAACGCAACGCCTACAGACCTGCTGGCTATATTCACTGCTCTCCCTGGAGCTAGAATTAGATGAGCTTTAAGGCCCCTTCCAGCCCAAACCATTCTACAATTCTATGTTTCTGTGATCATCTGGTGTCTCTTACGACAATGAGGGAATCAAATGACCTGAAAAGCTCCCCAGTTTTGTCAGAGTAGCACTGGTTCTCAATCTGCTGCCTCTCACCCTGATTATCAGGCATTCCTCCTTGGGAACAGATGACAGGAGAGATCAGCTGCCACTAAGGACATGAGGTTGTAAATACTTCCATCAGATCTCTTCAGAGAAACTTGCCCACTCTTGAAAATCAGGTAATCTGGATACTGGTTTTGATGGGAGCCAGAGAGAGTGTTAATTCCTCCATTTTCCTTTGACTGTGATATCGTTGTGCAGGATCTTTACAGGTGGCATACTTTTCCTTTGCATCATTACACAGCAATACTGACAGCTGGCTTCAAAACACAGTCATTTGCCTGACAGCCTACCTATTTTACATCTGTAGATATGTGTATTTTTCTTGAATTATGTTTGCTTCTTTTTCAGGCATATCTTTGTGACCATTCATGGAGTTTAGCTCAGAAACTTGGTTTGAAAAAGGACCTACATCTTTGCTTTTCCTCCTTTTCCTTCACTTTTATTTTCGTATCTCATGTCAACATACACTACAGCTGTGCCTTGCTTGTCAACGCCAGGCTGCAGTGCCTCCTTCCATCAACTTCTTAATACACATTTGATTTAATTTTCTACCAGCAGGAGAGGTCAGTCCAAAAACAAACACAGGACACATCTAAAACAGCAAAAACACAGACCAGGACTCAGCATCTAAACCAAAATGCTTACAAATCAACAATTTACGGCTACCATGGATGAAGACCATTCCAATTCAGAGGGTCCTCAATGGTGAGATAAATTGGCAACCACATTTATAGCAGATCTATTACAGGACGTGCCACAACTGAGTGTCTGATTCTGTCCTTTTTCCAGGGGAGTAGGAGTAGAAGGAGTCTACAATGATGAGAATCATACTTGGTTTTGAAGTGCCTTGGTATTGCACATAATTAATTAGGAATTTAGTGGGGAAAAATACAAAGAATTAGGTACTGTACTGTCTGGAGAAAGTAAATCAAAGTAGGAGATAGTTTTGCAAACAAAAGGAAAAATTAGAATAAATAGCATTTGTCAATAAAATTGAGAAAATAAGGATGCAATGTTAAAGCAAAATATTGGCACAGTGTTTTATTTAAAAGCAGTAATAGAAACATTGAATAGTTTGATTTCTGCCCTTTCTGGTTTATTGTTGATATAAAGATAAATTTACTCAGACTTCCAGGAGTGGGAAAGCTACGATCCATTCATACAGGCACTTTAAAAAACAGCATTGCTGTAATACCCAATTCATTATTAACAAGATTGGCTTCATTGCATGTTGGGATTTTTATGAATTGACTGTGACCTACAGCTTGCTTCAGCCCTGACAAACTTACTCCAAGACAAAGTGGGCTTTGCTTGGCAAAGGGAGTGCATTTGGCAAGTGCAGGCTACTTTGATCCACCTACAGGGCATGTTTAAAGCCATCACATGCATATAAACTTCAGACCATATGTAAGTTCATGGCTGAGTTCTAGGAAGTGTGGGTCAGGCTTCTCAAGTCTACCTCCCTAATTGCACTGACTGCAACAGTACTTATCTGGTTTACACAAAGGCCATGTAAAAAGAAATTCAAATTTTCGGAGCCTCATTTTTTCTCCAAACTTTTCTTTCCACAGGAACTCCGTAAAAGAATGAACCTTCCTGTCCCCGCTGTGTCTCAGGTTTGTATTTATAGTTACATTATGAGATGCTAAATTACACAGTAAAGAAAGAAGTGAAGACAGGGATATAAGGTGCCTTTATACAGGAGCAGATCCTTCAGTGAAGAGACAGGTATGAACCAGAGCAAAATATCTGAATTGCAGAAAATGGAGGTCTGAGCCTACAGTTCGGACACGCTGCTGCTCAAGGACACAAAGCAGATGCATCAAACGGTTCTGCTTAAACTTCAGGGCAAAGGCACACTTCCTATAAGCAGAAAGAGCTTTCCAGCACCCACTGGAAGCCCATGCTGAGCCCCCTGGGCCATGGAAGGTTATCTGAGGAGGTGAGCAGCAGGGCATGTTTCACTCTACCTAGCAGAGAGCAACACAGCATCATTTTCCCTGATCCTTGCATATTTGAATCCTTCAGTCACTACTAAAAGGTGATAAGACAGGCTGGTGGGACCCACATCTGCCATTTCAGGAAACTGAAAATAAAAGAGGTTCTCCTGCAATGCGGGTTTAGTCTCATGTTGCTGTAGTTATTTACCTAAGTAAGAAGGAAAACAGGAAAATATGTTTACATTAACATATCTCCAATTAACAGAGCAAGTGGCATTTGGTTCCTTTAAAATCTAAAGACTTGATTTTTATCTTTGTGCTTAAATGAGAAAAAATCCTACTTGTCACTGATATAAATTTTAGCCCAATTTGCTAAGGAAAACCAGTTTGTGGGATAATGCTGTCTGCATTTGTCTACCAATATTCCCTCTCTCATACCCTTCCCGTATCTCTGCTCGTTAGAATTTGAGGACTAGGTCTAATTTCAGCCAAAGCTTGGCAGACAGTCAGAGGTCTCCAAAAATCACATTTCTGCAAGTGTCACAGAAGTAGACATCTGGGAAGAAAGCAGAATTTAAATGTCCCCACGGAGAGAAGAGGTTTAGTGAAAGCTCAATTACAAGAGACCTATCAGAGTTGTAAGAGACCCCCCCCCAAGAATTCACATCCAGGTCATCAACCCCCCAAAAATCAGCTTTCTTGGTTTTGCTGCTCAAGGAACTAAGTGCTTATTCTGAGGGTTAGTTACAGTAATTACAGGATGTTTAGGTCTGTTGGACGTCTGGCTGTTATTTATCCCACTGATGAACACCACCGCTAGGTAAGACACTGCGCAGATTAGTGTGGACTCAGACCCCCCCAGCTAAGTAGATATGGGGACGGGAAGAAAAAGAGCGGAGAGGTGAGCTGGCACCACAGCTACAGAGCAAAGCAAAGGCACAGCAGGAAATGAAGCCCAGGTCTCCCTAGCATGAGTCTTGTATTTCAACAGCTCTAAATATTTTCTCAAAGGTTAGCTCTGGAGCTGCTCCTTTAGCCCCCAGTTCCTGTCTCCACAAGCTCACACATGCTTCTTGTCAGGTCTTAGAGGCGATGATGAGAAGCAGGTTACGAGATAAAAGAGCATGTTTTTTGGCCACAGACTGGGGACTCGATGAAATAACAAGGTATGACTGTAACCCCATTTAAAACCACTTTCCCTGTAAAGATACCACAGTAAGGAAAATTCACATGGAAATGCTCAATTCACTAAATTTGCACTTTTTCCCTAGGAAGGGAGAGAGACAGTGGTGAAGCACCATAATGATAGGACACACAGCACTCCATACAACTCTGCTTCCTTCCTCTGGCATTTATTAAGAAAGTAATCTGACTATTTATAGTAGGAGTGCTTCTTGTGTCCCCCACCTCTCCCCAGCTTTGAAAAGAATATAAAGCAAGGTATGTTCCCAAATCCACATGCCCTCAGCAGCAGCATATCAAACAAAACGTTTTATCAAACAGGGTATTTGTCAGATCAGTACATGGCAATACTTTTGAAAATAATCAGCTTCTACTTCCACAACCATATGCACCGATGCTCATGTCTGGCACAGAAAAGCCGTAGACGTGCAATATTACAAATAAAGTAGGCATGCAGTATTACCCATAAAGGAGATCAGAGGCATCTTCTTCCAGTTCAGTGACAAAAAACTGTTCTGGACTTTACCAAAGCAACCTGTTGTATGCTGTGCTGCAAGAAAGCTCCACCTCTCCTTAGGGCAACAGCAGTCCCAGCAGAACTCACGCACAGATCCGGATTCCAGTTCACCAATCCCACATTCACTTCATTGATAATTTTGATACACACTTCACAAAGTATTTCACCAGTTTCATTCTTCCACAGTCTCCAGTGTTTTGGAATGTTGGATCTCAATGTTGGATCTAAGACAACAGCATTCTTCCTCTAGCTTCTTGTCAGCATAATGAGATGCTGAGAGATGCCTAAACACCAAGTGCTATAACGTGCAGAAATGCCCTCTGCACTGATTTGCACCTTCTCTGAGGCTGCACCGCTCAGCCTGTGCTGGCATGCCAGCCTGTACCACCCTAGCTTCAAAGTTACCCCATGTCTTTTTTTTCTCAAGAACATTTCTCTCCAATTTCTGTACATCTTCTCTTTGCTCTTCATACTGTGCAAGAAAGACTTTAAACATTTGTCATTCACTTTAAACATTCACTTTGCGAATTTTTTAATGCGTGACAGAAAGAGGGAGACAAAGGATCCAGTTATTCTGCAGGTCAGGTTCAGAATGAGTCACAGGAGAAATTCTTGATTCTCTGAACCCATCCGAGAGGGCTCTCTGCAGCCTGACTTGGGGTTTTGTAGGCTTGTGAATATGGCAACCATACCTAGCTGACTCTTTCAGAAAACAAAAGGTTTTACACATAGCCCCATTGGATACGAAGCATTATAAAAGCCCTTTCCATTCCAGAATTAATTTTCCATTGAATGAAAACTTATTGAGCCAGATGGATCTATTTCAAGAGGAGGATCACACTGGCATAGGTTTAAAATCAAAGATGATTGATTTTGTATATTTGAAAATGGAGTAGCTGAGAGCAAAGACCATTTAAAAGTGGGAGAAAAGATAAGTCACGAAGAAGAAATACATAAGCAGGCTTCAGTGGAGCATTCAGCCATCCGCACATCTGTGACTATGCTGGAAGTTAGAAGCCTAAATCCACCAACCTGGACTGAGGGGATTCTCCATGTGACACAAATTACATAACAGAACCACCAAACAAATGTTTCCAAATGCAAGGTTAACACAGGCAAACTCCTAAACCACTCAGCTACCCATTTTTTCCAAGCCCAAGTCACTCACTGCTTGTGTAAATTTTGTTTCAGCAGCCAGGCAGCTTGGTATTAGGTTGTTTAATAACTTGAACGTGACCAGCTCACTCTTACCTTATACTCCACTCCCATCTGTTACATGGAGTCACCTGCAATCTATCATCGTGTTTTAGGATTAGCAGCTCTGTGCAGCAGCCTGTGTTTCCTATTAGAGGTGTGAACAGCACTAGTCCCTGCTCAGCACCTCTAGTGCAGTGCTTGTAATACAAACGTGGGAATGCACCGAGCTCGTTGGCTAGCTGACAACAGGACAACAGGTATCAAAATCATTTTGATCTGCAGGCTGTGGTTGTTGTAGTCACCAATGGGACTGAGCTTTGCAGATGCAAAATTTTGCAGCTATCAGTAGCCTCCTTTTACACGTGGCTGGATGGCTAGAAATCTGCCTGACAAGGAATCTATAAAGCAACTGCAAGTTTTAATCCCAAAGACGACTAACCTTTAGGTTTTACAGTGCTATTTCAATTGGCGATTTTTTTAGTCACTGCCTTCAGTATGCACAGGAAAGAATGCCACAAGTCTTTTCTACAACACAAAGCTTGCTTGAAATGAGTTCATATAACAAAAATACATTTTTATTTACAAAACCTTCACAACCTAGAGGCATCTGAGAGCTGTGGAAAAAAAATAAATTCAAATTCTAAAAGGGCAGTGAAGCCCCATTGCCAAATAAAATACAAAACCAGCAGAAAGAGTCCAATTGAAAACCAACCAATTAACCCTGTCACCCTACCAAAAATGCCACAGAGATGAAATGAGATGCAAGCCTCCAGTATTGCAGGAGAGGGCATTTCAGCTGCCATGGTGGGTACCTTCCAAACAACAGTGAGCTCCTGTGCAACAAAACCCCTTTTGTTTTGGGGATAGTATCACAGTACCTCAGCTATGATGCTACTCTGGGCTGTGGGAAACAGGAATTAGAGACTCTGTGACCTTGCACCAGTTTCTGATGCAGCCCAAAGTGCTCTAATGCACTGAGGATAACTCCTAAGTGCCATCCTCTGGGGTCCAAGCTGTGTGCTTGCAGTAAGGATCTGCTCTCCACCCAGAGAGAGCACTATTTTGCAGCAGGTATTCAACCCAAGAGAGACACTGGCACTACAGCACTTGCTTTCCACTTTTGCATTTGCTTTAACATTTAACCCAGGAGGTTAAGATTGAAGCAAATTCAATAAAGAATCCCAGAGGCTCAACATGTTCCTACATATTTTGGGCATCTTTGCCTTTGACTGAGCTTTTGGATGTGATTTCCAAATGATGATGTGCAATAGGCTACTTTCTCCTGCCACACTCTGGCACCAAATACCTCTGCCTGACAGAACCATTTCTAAAGTTGTGATGCTTAGATAGAGAAGCTGTTTCAAAAACCTATCCTTTTCCTTGGTTTAGTTTTCTTAATAATTGCCCATTCTCCCAGGATGACATGCAAATTACAGTTCAAGTATTAAAAGTATAAATCAGACTGGTGGTAAATGAAAGGGCTTTTAGAAAATGGCTGTAGAGAAGGTGGTGCAAGGCTTAAAATACTCAGAAATCTACAGCCTCACCATTCCTAAAGACATTCCGCTTGTTTACTCAGACATCTCTTCAGACCCTGAGAAAACTGTGTCCACACACTGCTGACAATGACAAAGCAGAATCAGGTCTATTCTCTCCTCAGCTGTCCACCCCGCAGCTGCCCTTGGACTCTCCTCCAAGGCCAGAAATGAAGGACGTGCTTGAAGAACACCGTGTATTCACTTGCTGCCATTTGTCAGAGATTCACAGAATGGGGCCTATTCTGCTGCAGTGTTTCACTAAGGAGGGCTCCATGCACTGAGAATACAAACCCATTCATGGTCTCGGGCTCATCCTTGCCTTGACAGCAGATCCCTCAGAACAAGTCAGCCAGGTGAAATAAAGGGAGAGGCAGAGAGCCACATCTGCTTTGCCATACAGCTTTGCAAGACTGGGCAGAAAGCTCACAGAGTAGCTGAGCCTGATGGCAATCAGCAAGCAGGTTAATGTCACCCCAAGGTCATCCGTTCTTCCTTTTACTCCAAAGACCAACCTACCCATCCGTAGTCACTAAAACAGCTCTTTCAACACACGTTTCATCAAGATGGCGTAAACAAACACACATACAATCATTCAGAAATGAAAGGGCCTGAGAGATGCAGTAAGAGGGGTAGGAAGCTCCTGTAAAAGCACCTCTGGATGATGCTGGGAAACCAAGTAAGCTAAACCGGGTGAAATAAAAAGGTAGTTCAAAGAATGACAAAAACTCAAGCCCATATTTCCTCATTGTGGGAGAGTAACATCAAATCGAGGGAGAAGAAAGCAGAACTCAGCTCTGACATACCGCCTCCTCAGATATCTACAGCCTGTTCCTGCTGATGCAACTGAAGGGCCTTTTCCTACTGCTTCAGAGTTCAAAAAGCAAGGCCAGGGAAGAAGTAGAGATTATCCATGTCTTCATCACACACTTGTATGCTATCAGTGCAGATAGTGTCAGGAATGAAAGATACAACATAAATTATAGATAAGCCAACACTGAAAAGATGAAATCTACGAAGATTTTGAAGATATCTTCATGGGGTAAAACTCCATACTCTTTAGTGCACTGGAGAGTTTACAAGTAAGTACTCAGAGGCCTAGCAGATTAGACTGAGAAAGAAATTACATAACTATCCCTAGTTTATCCCTAACTGCACTACTCTGCATTAAACTCAAACTAACCTGAGGACCTGAGACCAACATGTGTCACAATGCTCTCTGATGACTCTTTTCTGTTCTATAAATCAAACAAATCTTGGCTCAGGAGACAGCCCTGCTATGCATAACTCTTTTTATGGCCTATGGGACTTGCTGAGTAACCAGAAAGTGTTGTGGAGCTACAGCACATCCCCAAAACTGTCTGGGAAACATGAACATTTCAGGACACCAGAAAGCATAAAAATTATAGGGCAGAAATACAACCTTTAATCTGCTTGTGTCTGCCATCCTGTCCTTGAAATGGGTTTTGCCCATTACCTGTGTGACTTTCAGATATTCACAACCATTTTCATGGCACTATAGGTTTACAGGAAAACCAGACAGAAGTCATCTACACATCAAATTAAGCCCTTGCTGCATTAGCTCTGTGCTCTCAGGAGAAGATGACTTGTGGTCAGTGGGAGGATCTCTGTCTGGTTTTCATTCTCAGAAGCGGAAATTCTCTTATTTCAGAGGACAGTTTTGATCAATAGGACTACAACAAGGTTGGAAGCTGCTCTGTTGTCATTGTCTTCCTTCCTTCCTGATATCCAGAACATCAGAGCCTCTCTTTTCTCTTTTTCTTTTTTCCCTTTTGGTTTGTTAGTTTAAAATAAGTAATGGAAATTACTAGCAAGTGAAACCCCACAAATAATAACAATAATAAAAAAGCATGCCAAGAATACTGAGAAAGAAGGACAGACTGAGTACCCATTAGTAAGGTTAGAGAGGGACATTAATAAAAGGAAGATTCGTTAAACATGACTCATTTCTTTTCCTTCCTTTCATAAATCTTATTATTTCCTTGGAGAACAGCCATACACTCAGTGCCTGGAACTGCATTTTTAAATGATGCTCTTGGTTTAGATGCTACCAGCTTTTACTTATTTTAAGAAAACAAATAACAAACAAAACCAACTCCACCACCCATTATCAAAGTTAAAGCCAGTTTTTCTAATTCTCTAAACTCGTCTGTTGGTTAAGCGTGTGCCACAAGCACACTGCAGCACTGCACTGGGTGACAGCCCCATATCTGCTTTTCCAACTCCAGAAATTGAAATAAACTGAACTGGAATATCTTCCATAAGGCAACACAACCACCACATCAGCCAAAGATTTTCCTTCCACCCCTGTAAACATTGCTTTTATCCTATCTAGCAGAAATGATTCAAGTTCTACACAAATAAATGAATCAATGATACAATTACCACGTGATTTTTCTGACAAAATAAGCTTTCTTCCCAAATAAAATAGCAAAAAGCAGAAATGTTACATAAGAAATAGTTGCCAGTACACAGAACAGAGTACAGGGAGAGACTTACAATTGCTCATGCGCTGCTGAACTGGAGGTACATTTTTTATATTTGTCTATATTTTGAAGAGTTGAATGCAATTTTGCCCATTTAACAAAAGAAATTTACATCTTCTTTCTACCAAACCTTTAGACATTTTCTTCCTAATGTGCCTAAATGGAGTAATACTGTTTTTAATGTTACATTTTATTTTCATAGGGGCTATCCAAATTGCAAATCATGATATTTTCTTACCTTATTTTGGGCAAGAAATTCTTGGCCTTCCTGAAATCACTGACTATGAGTTCCCTCAGCTACATAAATCAAGACTAACACAGCCAAAGCCAATGTGAAATTGAAATTAGTGTTTTGGGCTTGACCATCACTTTTCAATACAGAAGGTCAGGCCTGTGGCAATGCTCGGTTACCTCACCCTGAGAAATTGATCCAGAACAAGCAAGAACACTTGTTCTGTGCTGTGTGGAAAACAGATAAACTGCAGCCTAGCTTAAAATAATAATAATAATAAAAAAAAGAGCCGTGATAGATACTCTATATTCCTGCCTTTGCTGGGTCCAATCTTGGGAAAGGAAAAGGAAAAGGAAAAGGAAAAGGAAAAGGAAAAGGAAAAGGAAAAGGAAAAGGAAAAGGAAAAGGAAAAGGAAAAGGAAAAGGAAAAGGAAAAGGAAAAGGGAGCATATGAAGAAGTCTCTCACCAGTGCAAGGAGAGTACACGGCTGGGAGAATCCCCATAAATAAGTTGCTGCTTTGTAGGAATAATTATGTGCTAATTTTGTCAGATGCATATTATCATAGGATCATAATCAAATGAAATACTTATAACATGAGAACCTGTGTGTGGGTAAAAAAGGTGCCCTTTCATTAATGCAAGGCTGGCAATCGCACTTAATCTTCCCCCATGCACACACAGCTTTGCGTCTTTTCTGCAAAAGAATTGCTCTTCAACTGAAAGTTGCCAGCTGTAAAAGCTTCTTTTTGACAAATCTGATGTGGACATTCACATAATTCATTTTCAGCCTCTTCCCAACCCTTATTTTCAATATGGAAATTTGGAAACATTTTCAACCAGACTCCAGCCTATAAAGAATAAACTGTCTTTTTAAAAATACTACTGTACCTTTTAAGTATGCAGATTGCCAGGCTGAATTTTAAATGCAATCACTTTGCTTTCAGTACACTCTAAAAATCAGGAGTCATAGTCTGCATGAATCAGTCCTCTGCACCTAGGACCTGCTATTTCCATCATTTTAAGCCTGTATGCTGCAATTATGTGAATTGTCCATTTTTATTTTATTTTTTTTTCTCAGCCTCCTCAATGAAATGCATATGCAGTATAAAACCCCTTTATCAAACTGGAAATTGCTGTTGTATTTAATCTTCCCAAAGAGAGCAAAATCAAATTATGATGTGTAGAGAACGATAATTTGTCAAATTCAAGGGAATTCTCCAAACTTATCCCCCCACATCTGCAACAGAACAGGTTAAAGAGGTCTAATGTAGAAGATGAGGGTAGGAAGACATGATGTGAGCATACGTATTGAGAAGATGAAAACTCTCTTAATCTTTGCAGATTGAATGAAATCTAATTACATGCGGTATTGATTGTTGTGTATTACTGGAAAGAGACAGTGAAAAGGGAAAAAGGCAATTACAGTGAAATTGTAGTCTGACCCTTCAATTGCTTTTGGCATGAAAGGTTATGATGTAGTTGAGGCATCAAAAATTCTTTATCCTCTATGGTAAATCATTAGCAACAGACTCAGATGCATAACCGATCGGGGGAAAAAATAAACAACAGCCAATTAAACCTTTTGATTTTTTTCCCCATGGAAAAAAACAAAGTCAAAGGAAGAAAATACCAAGGTGTCATGCCATTCCAAGAATCATTACTAAGTCTGTCTGGCTTTAGTTCTCTGTTGACTGACAATAAATGATACTCATTAGTAGAAATAACATAGCAAAAATGAAAGGAGATACAGATTGAAGAACTATAGCTAGAATAACTCAGTTATTCAAAATAAATGTGATACCCAAAGCCAAATACTAACAGATTATGTAAAGTTTCACCAAGGAAATTCCAGATGCATTTCACTGCTTTCCTTTCCCTTTGCATGCTCCAGCCATTTACTTCTGCCAAAACAGCAGCAGCTGAGTATAAAGAAAGCTTTCAAAATATGATTTTTCTAACTTGATAGAAAACCAAAGCACGAGCCAAGTGAAAACTATTGTTTGGGTGTATGTCTGCGTGACTCTGCAGGGATTCACGGCAATTCTCATTCACTCCTTTCTAAAAATTCTTGTTTTGCCAAAGATAATTGTAAGGACCAGTTTTCTACTGCCTTTCACGTATGGTCCTCTGTGTTCTACACACACCTCCACCAGCATTTTACGCGCCATTTTTATTCAGTTTATTCAGGCTGAAAAGTTAATGAGTTCTCTAGTGATCAGTTTTAGGTTGCCTCTTGATACACTTCCAATGTTACTGCATGTGTTTGCTTTTCCTTGCAGAAAATGTGCTTTCAAATAATGTTTCTTTGATTCCAAGAAAACAAATAAGAGTGATAGAAACAAAATTCGGTATTTCTGCAGCTACAGGGCTGGTCTCTCACAGAAGTGTTTTCCTGGATCTTCAGCAGAGTCCCTGGAAAAAGTCCAGGTAAGGTCTTACCAGTTCAGGAATTATCCAAAGAGGAGAGAAAAACTAAATAAAAAAACACTAAGACTGAAGAGCTCAAAAGAACCAAGAGCAGAAAACTGGAACTGCAAACAGGATAGCTGTTGTAACAGCAACATTGTGCTGGGCACAAGCTCCTGGTGCTGGTATGAGTTCAGTGTATGCAAGGAATTCATATTTCTTATGAACAAAATCTGTCTACCCATATCTCTTTCTCCCTGTAAAAGTGACTTTGACCCACCTCATTAAGAAGTAACATCCAAGAAGGCATCAAATGGCTCTCTAACCTTGTGATGAAGAACTCTACAGGATATTATCTGAGGAACCTTGCTTGACACTAGGATGGAACTGCACAGCTCGAGAGCAGAGTGCTTGTGCAATACCAGTTCTGTAAGACACAGTAAAGCACTGTCACAGACAGGCTCCCTTGAATCTCAATGTTGCCAGAGCAGCATCATGCCCATTAAGCAATGAGTCATGATATTAAAAAAGGAACACCAGTGAGGTAAACCCAAACACAGATGTTTGATCCTGATTTCCCTTACAGTGATCCAACTCTGATGACTTAAGTGGATTAGCTACTATTTTTTTTTAGGAATTTGGGGGTGGGTTGTTGCCACAAAATGAAGAAAAAAAAATTAAAATAAAAAGAAGAAACTGGCAAAACTATATTTTCACAGTGATGACCAAATAATTTATCTGCATTAATGTACTGCAGTGTAATAAAAACAAACAAACAACCATGTCAGAGAGAGGTTGAAGTGAAATGGATAGGA
This sequence comes from Aythya ferina, assembly GCF_964211825.1. Classification (NCBI taxonomy): domain Eukaryota; kingdom Metazoa; phylum Chordata; class Aves; order Anseriformes; family Anatidae; genus Aythya; species Aythya ferina. The sequence continues at coordinate 3,605,454 of NC_140316.1, forward strand.
AATTCAAACAGTTCAGCTCAAAAAACTTTCTGTATTTTCCCCTTATAAGAACTTTCAAGAAAAAGAAACTGCCTTCAGTGTTTATTATGACCTGAAGGAGCAACATAACATTTTAATTAAAGTAATTGCACTGTGAATTTCCATACCCAACAAACCAGATTAAAGACAAAAAAGAAAAAAGCCACTGAAACAGAGACATACTTTCAGGAGAACTTCCTGTTTACTGGGAAGCCAGAGTCATTACGTGCAATGGTGCCTGCCTAGGACATTAAGGACTCCTGCTGATTCTCCAGGGGATGCTGAGCTTAGATGAACCCAGAGCTAGTAAAATCCACCCAAAGTCTCACTTATGAACTCCGCCAGGAACAAAGTAATTCAGGGAAAGAAAAAAAAAATGCAATCATTCAGTTGAGCTATGATAGATATAGCCTGGGGACTGAGCTAATTTAGTCTGGGAACTCTATTGCTACGTTGAATTTGGGAGGAGGATTTCCCTCTTAAGTCCTACATTCTTCAGAACTTCTCCAAATTATCATTAGGAAACACAGCTGGTGACACTTTCCCTCTAATTTACGGATACTTATTTTTGTGACAAACATGCACACTCCACATTCCTGTCCTCCTTCTCTTTCTATTCTCAGGCGTGTGCACATGGAAGCATGTAAGGGGATGCCCGCTCTGTAACACTCACTGGCTCAGACTGCATATTCCCATAACAGTCTAACCTACTTGGATTTACACGGTCATTCAGAAAGTAGTAATAGGAAATATACTTTATACTAACCCTTCTATTTGTCTGCATTCCAAGACTGCAGTAGCCTTTGTTAAATCAATGTTACGAGTAAGATTTTCACAAGCAGCCTAGAAGCACATTTGGTATACTTAAACATATTTACACTGCAAGTTTTATTTGGTACTAGACACTAAATGTTACATTTATATTAAAGTCGCTTGTAAAAGTTTACTCCTTCAGCTTCTTCTTGTCCAAAGCACTGATGTATTTAATCACATACTTATTTCTTTGACATTCTGCATTTAGAACTTTATGAATCTATGGAAATAAAAATACACTTGTTTTGAAGAATTAGTTTCTCTATGAAATGTAATTTGTCCAACAGCAACTTGCATGGCTTAGCCTGTTCTAACTAACGTAGAAGGGCTCTTTGCTTACCCACCAAGATTTTTCAAGGCTAGTGAATTAAAACTGCATGTAATAAAAATAAGTGGTGGATGCTTCCCCTCCTCGCCAAAGATAATATCAAATTTAAATGGCAGTCATTAAAGAAACATATGGATGCTATGCTTAAATAGACCATTAAAAGTACACAGCGTAAGAACTTAGCAGAACGTTTTTAAAGTAATTCAGAGACAAAGCATGTAACTTCCAGCTATAAACGAATGCACGATACAAACACCTGCCCATGCAGAGTTAATATATTTGGGTAAAACGTAAAACCTGGTACAGTTTGTGGGGACTCCCACCAGCCATTAAACCCATGAACTCTGCAGCCTCCTTAACTTTGTGTCTGTCTAAAAAGTGCTGACTTTGGACCAAGAGTTTGGGGGGAGCCTCCACACATTCCTCCATCAAAACCCCACTGTTACCCCTTTTCCTTTTGCCTTCAGCCACGGACACCGGGCTTCCCTCCCCTGCCGGCGGGTGCTTGGGGTGCGTTCCCCAGGGACTCGGCGGGACCCCGCGTACCATTGAGCTGGTTGTAGACCACCTCCTCCAGGTGGTCCAGGCGCTGCAGGATGGCCTCCCTGTCCGCCAGGCTGCCCACCTTGGCCCCGCGACTCCTGGCCCGGCGCTCCGCGCTCCGGACGATCTGCACCAGCTCCTGGGAGCGATCCTGGATCCTGCAGTAGACGGAGAAGAGGATGATGCCCACGAAGACCAAGATGTTCACCGTCAACAAAGTTTTGATTTTCCGTGCCACCGCCATGGGAGCCGCGGGGGCGGCGGGGGGCACATCAAGGCGCGGCCACCCGGCGCCGGGGCGCGGCCGGGGCGCGGAGCGGTGCGGGGCGGAGCGGTGCGGAGCGGGTCGGAGCGGTGCGGGTCGGAGCTGTCCTTCAGCACCACGGCGCCGCTCCCCGCCCGCCGGCGCCCGCCGCCTTCGCCCCGCGGGGGCCGCGCCGCTGCGGGCTGGGCGGCATCGGGGGGGCCGCGGAGCCGAGCGGCTGCTGCCTGCCGAGCCGCCGCCTCTTCTTCTTCCTCCTCCTCCTCCTCCTCCTCCTCCTCCTCCTCCTCCGGAGGCGGCGGCAGCGGCTCCCGCTCGCCCGCCCTCGCTCTCCGCCGCCCCAAACGCAGAGCGCCGGTGCGCAGTGACGTGCTCCGGGCAGCTCATCTATATGCACACGGCGGAGCCGCCGTGCCGGGGCTGCAACTCCCCCGGCTCGCCCCCCCTCCACCCCCGACCCGCTTCCCCCCCCCAGCGAGGGTGAAGGGCCTGCTGCGGGCTTTTCGCCCAAGGAAGTCACCCGTGGCCATTTTCTCTTCTTTGCCCACCCAAAGGGCAGCCAAGCCCCACTACGGGCAGCTCCTGGAAAAGGATGGGGTAAAGAGACCCTCCTTGGCTCTGCTGCAAACCCTGCGGTGACACGATGCCCCCACCTCACTGCTCGAAATGAACTGAGACAAGTTCACATGCCCCCAGCTACTGGGAGAGCTGCTCATGCACCATGAGCAGCAACGCTGGCTGGTGCTCCTGCCTGGGAGTGAGATGGCTGGGACCTCTTCCACATGCAGGAGAAGTTCTTGCCAAGCATCTACAAGTGGAGACAAGCAGCTCAGGCCCTTCCTGTTACGCAGCCAGAAGCTGTTGAAGATCTACCAAGATCAATAAGCTAGCCACCCGTAGACACAAGGCAGCTGAGCCCTTTCAAGCTGGCAGTTTCTACATTCATTCCCACAGAGTGTTCCTCCCTGTATAACATCCCTCTAAGAGGGTTGCATATCATAATGTAATCCTGGCTGTTTGTTTTTGCTGGGGGGGGGGGAGGGGAAGAAGGGGAGGGGGAGTGTTGTTTTTTTTTTTTTTTTTTTTTTTTTTTTTCCTCCCTTTCATCCTTCCTTCTTGATTTCAGGAGCTGCCATGCTCAAAACCCAGCAAAAGTTAGGAGCCTCACTGAATTTACTGTATCCTGGAAAGGCCTGCTCAGGATTTCCAGCAGTGCAGACTCTCCACCAATGCCCTGCTTCTGACCATCCAGTTGTACAGCCTCTGCAAGGCACTGAGGGTGCAGTCTGAAAAGACATGAGACCTATCATGTTTCTGCCTTGGAGAAATTCTCCCCTTAGTGTTTTAGGGTCACTCAGGAACCCTGTGCACTGTGAAGATCAACAGCAGCAGAACAAGCTTAGACTAGAACTTCATCATAATCTAATCTGTGGCAAAAGATGCCACAGGTTTCTGCAGCATTATTTCTCACAAAGAAGTATATCTCTACAGAAAACTCTACAGGACTGGTTACTTTCAACAGTATTTTACTCTTAAACACACTGAAGTCTCAATACCTAAATGCAGGGTCAGCTGCTCTCTCACTGAAGCAGTACTAAAACTCTCAGTCAGCTCAGCAGAAGCAGCCCTGAACCTGCAATTTTCCAGTGTTTCAATTACTTTAGTATTCTTATGGAAAGGCTTTCACAGCATTATGTTTTCCTATAAAAATACCTTTTTGATTTAAGAAAACTTGTTGAACTAACATTCAAGTGCAGATTATTAGATGTCTCCACTGCATTTAATATATTATAGCAACACCTGCTGGTCTTGATATGGTTAAGAATCTGTTACATTACTGTTTCCATTACAAACTCCAAGTTCACAAGCTGTCCAGTCCAGATTCAGACACAAGAGCTGAAAACCACCGTCTGCTACCACTGAGACTTTACCAGTTTTGATGTTTGCTTTCACAACACTACGAGTTTTAAATGGGCTCTTTCAAAGACATGATTTTATTCACGATGTGACTTAGGTATGACAATTACTCCCTTTTACTAAGCAGATGTTCTTAAATGGTCAGCTTAAACTGACTCTACAGCATGCAGAGAAGACTATCAGAATACACTTATGTGACTGCAACCTTACCTCACACCATTCAAATAATAATTCTTATAGATCACTGTTCACTCAAAGATCTCAAAACAATTTACAAATGACATACTATTAGAACTGACTGAAGGACAGTAGAAGTGTTTCTGGAAAACTTTCAAGGTCAGAAAACATATTTTATTTTTGCATTGGAACAAACCCAAAAAGCTTTGAAATATTTTCACAGAAAAATATTTCAGCTGAAACCACTGTTTCCTGCCCAAAAGGATCAGGTTCCAATTTCTCCTCACTCAGAAAGGCTTGTATTGCCAGAAGAAAACTAGATCAAAATCAATATATGCAACATTTGGATTTCAATGAAAATGCTCTTGTTAAAGACATACCAATCAGCTCTGAGTGCTGACCTATCTTACAAATGGGGAACATGGAAAGGCAGTGGTAACTTTGCCCCAAATCAATGGAACAAGCCAGAGGCAAAGCCGGGATCCCATTCCAAATTGCAAATCCAGCTCTCTCTCCAGTAGGCTATTACTCTCTCTCATTGATTTTTACTCCTATTCGTCTCCATAGGGCTCATGTTTTCACTCATATCAACCAAGATGAATAGGAAGCTGCTAGAAAGAAACATCAAGATACTGTGTACTCCAATGACAGTCTCTAGCCGATCACACTCATTGCTGTCTCTCTGCTATCACTGTTCTCAGACAGAATGAGCACCTGGATGAGGGACAGATGGCCAAAGATGAAGATGATGTTTGGTAGCCAGAGGGAAAAATTCTAAAAACCAACCAACCAAATGCAAAAAAAACCACAAACCCAATCCACATTCTAAAATAGCTGTCTGTCAGAGGCACCTCCTGTAATGAAGATGGTTTATTGCCTTGGGACACTCTTGAGCTGCTATTGAACTGTCAAGTAGCTAAGACTAATAATAAATTATAACAACAGCATATTAAAAAAAAAAAAAGTGCATCTGTTGATTCTTGGTTACTGCAGAACATGTCAACTTGGTGTGAAGATGTTGATACAAAGGAAAACTTCAGTTGCTTCTGCATTTAAAATCCTGCTGTACTTAGCTACTGTGGTCAGAGACAGTAAATTTCACTTCAAGCAGCAATGAACTAAAAGATTTTGAAAATGATCTTTAGTAAAGCATCCGTCTTGCCATCATAGTCTTATCTGTAGAGCCCATCAGAGAACTAGTCATGGTAACAGACTCCAGGTCTGTCTGACCCCTAGTTCATTTAAAGCTAGGGAAAACCTAAACCTCAACCAGGGGAACTAGATTATTAAATTTTATTTTACCAGCTAGTAAAAACTGTAGACTGTGCAGCAGCTGGATATGGCCAAGATAATCATCATCATCTAGACATTTTCCAAGTTCAATTTCCCCCCCAAAAGTGGGCAGAAAAAGTTATAAAAGACCACCATGTCAGATTGTCCCACAAAGTACCATACATATAGCAGAACCCTGGAATTACCATGCCTCTTCTGTTGTACAGTTCGAGGTATGGTGGGTACATACTCAGATAATCAAGTTATATAATTTCAGTTCTTTGATGAGGTGTTTTCCATTGAATTTCAGTTTTAGAATCTCCTGAATGTGATAAAGGAAACAGCTTGCTGATGAAATAAAATAAGTAAGATCTTACTCTTGGGGGAAAACAAGAAGAAGAGAAAGTGATTGAATAGTTGCTTAGAAGTTTTTGAAATTTAAAAAGTTTATGTTGAAAACAATATATATATAAGTTTACAATAATTAAATCATTCCCAATCACTTCTCCAAAAGGACACAGCAAGACTAATTTAACATATCTAAAGAGAAGTTCCTTTGTGATAATTCTACTGCATGACATGAAACTTTTGCAAGAATGAGTAATATGTAGAAGGGATACTTTGAAGCTTAAAATACTTGAATGCTAGCTCTAAAATTAAAACAAAACAAAACAAAAAAAAAAACAAACAAACAGGCAAAATATTGTCAGTGATGATCTGTAACTGCAGATTCTAGCTGCAGTTATTCATGCATCACCTACCATTTTCCTAATGAAATCCCAACTGAATTTACTAACCAACCATCTAGAGTTTTACTATAGACTAATATTTTATGTATTTTATGTTTTTAGTAGTATTTATCTAGAAGAAAACAACATTGAATATATCAACAAGAACTGAAACCCTCATCCTGTTGTGAAAGGGTATTGCGACACATTGAATAATTGCAATCTCTTATTTGTGCAGCCTCCTTCTTATCATAGTTACAACAGATTCTGAAATAAGATTTGAACAAGGATTTCATTATTTTTTTGTGAACAATTAGCTAGCAAGTTTGGAGAGAAATAAATAAGGCAGCCTCAACTGTCTTACATTTGACATGTTTCCAACTGGACTATTACCTTTTCTGTTGCAGCACTGGAGAAGATAACAAGCTGCTATAGCGGCATGAGAAGGCCAAAAGCCAAACAATTCCTCTTGCTACAAGACACTGCCAGGTCCCTAAGACTGCAGGCTACCACTCCGTCCATATTGATGCAGAGGCTTTGAAGCATGTTCACGTTTGACCAAATGCTTATTATTGCTAGCATAAAAGTGCTGCATCCAGGTTAAGGCAAAGAAAGGAATCCCCAACCTGGTATCCATCTCACTGCATTAAAAAGGCTGTAAGCCTAAAAGCCTTAAGGGATTTCTGTGTGGTGATACTACACTGGGAACATTTAGTGTTGGCTCAGAAAATAAAGGTGTATGATGACTGAACAGCCCTGAATATAATCAATGTCTACTTTACTTAGAACAGAATGACAACACAACGTGCTGGTGCTATGGTTTCAAACAAGATGAATGTGTTTACTTTAGTAAAAATGACCTTTAAACTACAATAATTACAGACTTGATGCCACAAGCTTTTATTACTGGGGTCCCAATTACTGCATGCAAAAACTTTTCATTCATAACCAGCAGACCCACTCAAAGGATTATGCACAATGCAAGGACTAAGTATTCACAGGATTAGCCTGGAAGTGCTGGATATTAATTAATCTTGAAGATGGTTTGAAATCCAATGAGATGCCTTAAAATTTGACCATTTATTTCAGAAATTATATGTGTATATGTATATCTTGGCAGTATTAGCCTCATCACTATTTCACTTAACAAATTACGGTTACACAGAGATTCCTGAAATGGAATTTTTGGATGCTTCCTTCTAAAACTGCAGCAATTCCCACTTGTACATGAAGCAGTTCTTCAAACGTGCAGACTACGCTGTGATCTAGTGCCTGTCGCTCTGATAAGAAAATGCAATACCCATATATTCCTGCTGTAGTACTAAAACTGCAGGTTGACTCTGCAGAGAGCATTTATACCCAGCACAATTGCAGGCAGATCTGCTGCTTTCATGTTTGTGATATTGTGCTGATGACCACACTGTAGTAAATAACATGCAGATAAAACCCAACAATTATCTAAACATGCACTAAAAAAAAAAAAATTAACCTGCCATTGTAAAAACAGAATAGAAATAACTGTCTAGAATAAAATATTCAACCCACATGCTTGCATTTCACAAAGCTCTAATTTGTAAACATTACAGTTCTCACTGATTTTAATAACAATGAGTTCAGTTCCTACTTTTGTGCCGTCCAACTGCATCCACTTTCTGTTATCTCCTACAGTAATTTCAGAATAGGTGCTTGTTTGCTAAAGTGGGATTATCACCATTCACCATAATAAAGGATTACTTGCATGGTGTTAGATTTACTCCACACAACAGAAAAAATTGCCATAGGACCCTTTCACCACCAAATGGCAGAAAGGCTCAGTGTGTGTATGCCTCAGAAAGGGACAGTGGTGGGGACCTGCTCGACAGCTGCTGCCTGGGAATGGCAGGTTGCAGAGCAATGGTTTTGGTAACCATCATCACTTCCTGTAAGAAATTTCAGACGTGATAAAACAGAGACAGAGAAAGACTTACGTGCTAGAAATGAGTCTGAGAAGTTTTCAAGGACAGCTTCTATATTTATGAGAGCTCTAGTAAAGCATATAAATGTGTAATAGATGTATAAACGTAATTAAATATCCAGTTATTACAGATACGGTAATTACCTCGTTATACTCCTTGAAATCCATCTTTACTTATTCCTTTTGCCAGAAAAGTTACAAAATCCTTCCTAAAGGGTGCACTGTTTGCATACCGAGACTTCTGCTTTTCTTGGTGGCCAATATTCTCCAATGGTTCCTTTTGTTCCCTCTTCTGCTGCAGTCACCATCTCTAGCCTCATACTTTGTACAGCCTTTGAAGCAGACACTGTTCTTTGACAGTATTGTTTTATAACAATGATGCATCAACGGGGCTCCTAATCCCAGAAACAGATCAATCTCTGGGTCTGTGTGTCAGTTGACAGATATGGACTTCCATCTGTGGTTCCCCCTTGGAATCCATTTGTCTCATTTCCATCCTACTCTTACTCAGTCAACCGTATGGTAACAGAATTTGCAGTCAGCTTTGCTATCAGTATTCCATCAAATATTATCTTAGGAGAAAATAGTGCCCAGATCAAGTTTATATATAAAGGTGTGTTTTTTAATATAGCCATCCTTTTAAATAGGAGTCTATTTACTAAAAGTACCATCAAAAAGAAAGGCTTTCTCAGGTAACATCTCTCTTGTTTGCACTATTGTATGTTCTCCATTGGCATTAAAATAGCCTGCAGACCCCGGAGAGGAGCAGCCATAGCTGGAACAACATTGCTCCCTGTCCAATCCAGCTGAGAGCTCATCAAAAAAGCTGTGCATTATCAGTGGCTTAGAAGAGTTAGAAAGATTTTTTAAGTTCATCTTTGGCCATCATCATCACAGTCCCACTTCTGCAATGAAGTATACAGGCTTGTGGACTTCTGCAAGTATTTGCCAGGCTGATCCACTTGTAGGAAAAGAGCCTCATACAATATTAATTTACTTATTTGTCTGTGACTTCATGCACATTATTAAGAGATGCATGGCCCTCCAGCAAAATCTTCACAACAAAATTAAGAAACACAGCCAGTCATCATGTCAAAGTCATAAGAGATTAAATATTCTAAGTGCAGAAGCACAAGGGTAAATTAGTATTGTTACCTCCTGACCCCCAGAGCTGCACCCAGTGCTGGCTTTAAACAATAAAAATAATGAGATTTTTAGATTCCATTTATTTTGAAACAACAACTGGCAGCTTGAAAGAAGAAAACATGTTTTGGCAAATAAAGTTGACATTGACATTTTTAGGAAAGACTAGCTTTACAGTGGCTTGTCACCAGGCATATCTGAAGAATCACTGCTACCTCTGATGTATGATGCTTTTCACAGGGACAGTGCATGTGTGAGTAATAAGGAACATTTAGTGCAGTTTGTATCTGCCTTTATAAGAGACTTTCAGAATATTTAAATAGAAACCAAACCACTTCTAGCATTAAAGTCTTCAATTTATTTTTAAAAAACATCACTCTAAAAAAAAAAAAAAGATAAAAGCTGATTTATGGTAACATTCCATCCTGAAAAAAAACGCTAGTGAGAAGCCTTAGCAGACAGATGTACGATGATAAAAACCGAACTCATCTACTTGAATTAAATTTCCAAATATTCCATTAAAGGACAAAGTCTCATTTAACACACTGATGAGGTTTTTTGTTGTTGTTTTGTTTTTAAACACATTTGAAATGATCCATCAGTATAAAAAGAACATTTAAGACTCTTTTGGCCTTTGAAAATGCTTAAATAATTATTAAGCTGTTTCGTGTTCCAGACCACACAACTTCTCTAGTTTTCAGTTTCTCCATCTGAAAATTAGGGACAGCTTGCCATAAAGGAAGTGGCAGACTTTGTTTTTATTAATCTTTATCTCAATTCATTCAGAGCCCATACACAGTTTAAAAACAAATAAAAGTCCAAACCCGGGAGAACATGAAAAACCAACAGATTTGTTACAGGCATCAAAAGGGCAATGCGGCCAGGGGAGCTGGAATTAGACAGAGACACGTAGGCATGACGTGCACAGATACTCAGAACCTTTAGCTGTAGATGCTGGGAAAAAATCCTCTATTATTCATTAATCCTATGAAGAGCAGATATATCAAGCATTTTTTCCTCTTAATTAATCTTGCTCTGAGCTATGAAGTTGAAGAGCTTAATTTATTTATATATTTACTTATTTTCAGGGAAATGTATTTCTCACCAAAACCCTACAGTAATTGTAGGAACTTGTAGTTTCTCTACAGTGAAGCTGCAGCCTCAAAGCCTCTGGCCAAGCTCACAAGCATTTCAGACTGCACGGATCTTTAGTCACTGCATTGTGATATATAACTGTAGACACAGAACACTTGCTGCTTTTTATACTAAATGTAGGGAGATACTTCGTGTCTGTGGTTTGATATTCCCAAATACAGACATTAACACCAGCCATGAAGAACAGATCACATTCCACCTGTATAAAGGAAACACGAAACGGAAAGGATCAAGTCTGTAGTTTCCTTTATGCTATTTATTACTATCATGTAATTGGATACGTAGGGTATGATTCAAAAAATTTAATGACATTAAATCCCTTTCTGTCCATTGAGCTGCTTTTGATTTACATAAACCAAAGATTAGCAAGCAGTGTGTAGGCTGCCCAGTGCTGAGCAAAGCTTTGGTTAGTGCTGGTTATTCCCTTCCATCCCTCAGGCACAAACCCCCTGGGAGGACATGCCTTTACGGAGCTTAGCATTGACCTACATCAGCCTAAAATATAGGGCGTTCAGCTGCTGCTTAACAGGGACACCATAGCACTGAGCAAGCATTACTGCTTGTTAGAATGCTCTGTTCAATACAATTAGTAGGGTACCCTGCCAGAGTACATACTAAAGGATAACTCAGGTGACAGACAAAGGTTATTCAACTTTTGACAAAAGGTGAGGGGAATTCTCTTGAAACAGTAATAATCTGTCACAGGAAATACTGCACCTTCTTGAACACAGGGAAGAAGAAACCATAGCATGAATTGGATTAGGAGAAGAAAGTAGAAGTGAACAGATTGATGTAGAGGGATCTAATGAATTTACCAATAGAACCTAGGTCAGATTGGACAGAAAACAAAGAACTAAAGCAAGAGAGTAAAACCCTCAAATTAGACAGAAGTGTCTGTAGCTAAAATAACTGAGGTTGTTTTCCTCCTAGGTCTGAAGAACTTCTGTGGTCAACACATGGATTGGGAACTTCTTAGAGCAAAGAAAGGCCACAGAGGGTTTGGCATCGATTGCTTCCCCAGGAGAGCCAAAAGTGTGACAAAATGGCAAGGGAAGAATAAAGTATTTCCAGGGGTGATAACATTCACTACCCTATGAAATCAGACCCTCAAATAATGTATCTTTTTAAAGGTCCAGAACCCAATACAAACATAATTATCACTGTTACATGGCTAATTGGAGGTAAACAAAGCTAATTGCCTGTTCTGCAGGTTTGGGTCAAGGAAATAATATTTAGAAAACCCTCTGAATGGGCATACCTACTGCAAAGGTATCATTTCAAGCACCAACAGGGTTTGGAACTGAGATTAGAAAACAAAGTGCAAATTTGTAAATTAATCTGGTAGTAGGATTCAGAAATAACATTCACAGAACAGCTTTAACTAGTCACAGGCACAACTACTGATTACTATCAAATTCATTCTATCGATTAAGTCTTCAGTCTGTATCTAAGAATCCCCTCCTTCCCCTGTGGCACCAGCCCAATTGGTTTTGTTCTCAATGCTCGAATGGAGTTTATCTAGCACAGCACCCTGACCTCAACTGGGACAACGCATAGACAAGATAAATAATAATGGGCAGCAGCGATAAGAATAGTGCATCTTTATAACATTCGCTCTGTATGACATAAATGAATACATCAGATTACTCTTAAAATAGCCCACTCTAAAATTAGGTAAGTGAATACTGCCATGTAACACTGCAATACTAATGCACTTGAAAGAGCTGGATATAAAGACCAGATTTAGCACTGAGAAAACCCTCTGCCTTGAAAATGTAAATTCGTGTAATTGCTGCTAACTGTGCACTGCATCAGTGTAAATTTAAATATGAAAACTGAACAAGCAGTACTGAGTCTGACTTTCCTCAGGTAAAACCTTCATTTCGGTGAAAACCAGTAGAAGAATCAGTGAGCCTATGCTCTTTTACACCCACCTAGCTTTCCAAAGCATGCTGCAGGCAACTACGAGGACAATATGAAGGAAAACAAATCCCAAATTCATCTCAAATAAAGTGATGTTTCTGTGGCATGCAAAACAGTTCTGAGCAATGCCTTCCATCACCTTGTTCCTGACTCACACAGTTCCTGGACTTGCAGCAGAGAGGACAACTAAAAATATCATTTTTTACATGCGGCTGACGAGCACCTGTGCAGAGCGCGTTCACCTCAGGGTTTTCAGAACTGATACGAGTAACTGAACCATGGACTTCCAGGGATTACGGCAGTCTAAAAGTACCTAACTTGGAGCAGTAACAGACTCTTATTCCTGTGGGCACAACCGGGCTGTTGTGTCGCCAGTTGCCAATTAGGAAGTGCCCAGTCCTCTGGCCAACAGACTGAGCAGCATCCATTGATGCATACATGGCCCCTGGCTGTTGAAGATGAAAGTCAAGTTCTACAAATGTGGTCCACAAAAGCTTCACAGCTTTGCAAGCAGAGAGTCTCTTATTACTGCAAAGACTTGGAAACAAGGTTTTGTGTGTTTTGTTTTGTCTCCCTACATATTTCCTTTGTGATTTTTACAAGAAGAAATCATCTCATGTACACACTATCACAGGCAGCTTGTTTGAGAGAGGAGGTCTTGGGTGACTCCAGCACTCACAAAAATAAACCACTAGATAGACAGACAAATAGATTGTAAAGAGCCTTAGCTCCACCTATAAGTCGTTACTGCTTTGCAACTCTTACAACATCACCTTTGGGTCAGAAGAAAAGACAGCCTGCTGTTAATATACCATTTGCTTCTACCAATGTATCCTAACCCATGGGGGGCAGTGCTCCATTGAAACAAAGCCTGAGGTACAACACCATATCAGCATTAAATCCCAGCCTGACAACTAGTAGTGCTATTGAATGACACCCAAAGGCAGGGTTCTACGTTGGGAAGCCTCCTTACCAAAGAAAGTGTTCAAGTCCCATTGCTGTAGCATAAGTCAGCCTCAATGTGCAGTGAGTTACAACCAGCAAGAGTAACTTTTATCTACTTTTTGTCCTTTGATATCTCTCTCTGCCCTAGCTGGGGTACACTGCAGAAAATCTGATACTGTCTTAAAATGGCAACAGAAGTATCTGAATGTCTTTTTATCAAGTCTAAATCACAGTAAATCCTGTAATAGACAATTCAGCAGAATAAAAAATTCTTACCTTAATGGGAATTTGGGCTTTCCATGGTGCAGAGAAGAGGAAAGAAAGATCCATTTGTTTTCAGGAGTTAAAGTCTATATCTGATAGCCAACAAGGCACTAACACTGCCACGATGGATGCAATTTGGTTTGTGAGAAGAAAATTGCATATTCTTTTGGGATTATATTGTCACAAGCCAGCTGCTTATACTGGATTAGAAAAGGGAATTAGAAAATGCACAACACAATTAAAAACTAATGTTTTGTTTATTTCTTGCAGTTCTATTGCTCTTTCACACTAATTTCTTCCGTTTTTCATTTTTACTTAATTTAATATTAATATTGATATTCACAAATAAATCCCAATGTTCATGTCTTTTTAAAATGTCTCTTGCATTGGTTTTCACACCATGGCCTGATCCTACAGTTGTAAATGGAGGTATGGCAGTTTCCAACAGCTCAGGACACAGCATAAGCATTCCTCTGCTAACACCCGTGGGAGAAAGATGATCTCCGAACACCATGAACTTCCCATATCATCGTACCAATATGTCAAGGTGCTCCAGCCTTTCAAGCAAGACAGCCAAAGGAATCTATTTCCTTTTCACACAGCTGTAAAGAAAAGTTGAAAGGAAGATCATGCTGGAGGCAAGACAAAATAAGAATTTTTGTCCTGCTGTGCTCTTCTGATAGCACAGGTTGGGAATAGAATTGGCATAAACAGAAAAACCACTACAGTAACTCTACCACCATCTAGAATGGACCATCAAAAAAACAAAGACAGCAGCAGTTGGCATTCTAAAGCAGCGCTGGAATTCAGGCAACCAACAGTAAAACTGGCTGCAAGAACCAAAGAACCAATGCAAACATTACAAAACACTGATCTCAGATTTACTAGATTTGAGGGCAAATTCCCATTTTCCAAAGTCAAAAATAGAACAAAACCATATTGCATTACTTCAGGCAACCCTGGGGTTCTTTAAGTTTCCTGTTGTTCTTAGAAATAAGAACTGTTGTGAAAATGCAAAGCCCCAACTCTTCCTTGTTGAAAAGAAAAAAGAAATAGTTATTAGGTTCCTTTAAAAGCTGTGATATTTTTTTTTTCCAGTCAAAAAAAGACTGTGGCACTATTTATTCTTACTTTTATGAAGCACCTTACACGATTAGATGGGAAATATAAACTTTCTGAACCAACCTGAAAGAAAAGATTAACAATCAGAAAGGAAGAAATGGTGTGGGGGTGGGAAGTGGTGTGTGTGTGTGTGTGTGTGTTCAGGACTCCAAAACTAACATGTTGCAGTTCCAATAAATCTCCTTAGTCTTCAGATGAACGTGCCCTGTGGTCACACCTGTGACACTCTGAATAGTTTCAATTCCAATAACTTTTCATTTGCATTTGGGGAAGCCAGACTTGTAAAGAACAAGGACTCATTTAATATTTGTGTGCTTGGCAGGTTTTTTTTGTTTCGTTTTAACTACAGGCCTGTCAGTTTGACCTCAGTGCCAGGGAAGCTCATGGAGCAGATCCTCCTGAGAGTCATCACGCAGCACTTGCAGGGCAAGCAGGCGATCAGGCCCAGTCAGCATGGGTTTATGAAAGGCAGGTCCTGCTTGACGAACCTGGTCTCCTTCTATGACAAAGTAACGCGCTGGGTGGATGAGGGAAAGGCTGTGGATGTGGTCTACCTTGACTTCAGCAAGGCTTTTGACACCGTCTCCCACAGCATTCTCCTCAAGAAACTGGCCGCTCTTGGCTTGGACTGGCACACGCTTTGTTGGGTTAGAAACTGGCTGGATAGCCGGGCCCAAAGAGTCGTGGTGAATGGAGCCAAGTCCAGTTGGAGGCCAGTCACTAGTGGCGTCCCCCAGGGCTTGGTGCTGGGGCCAGTCCTCTTTAATATCTTCATCGATGATCTGGACGAGGGCATCGAGTGCACCCTCAGTAAGTTTGCAGATGACACCAAGTTAGGTGCGTGTGTCGATCTGCTTGAGGGTAGGAAGGCTCTGCAGGAGGATCTGGATAGGCTACACCGATGGGCTGAGGTCAACTGCATGAAGTTCAACAAGGCCAAGTGCCGGGTCCTGCACCTGGGGTGCAATAACCCCAAGCAGAACTACAGGCTGGGAGAGGAATGGTTGGAGAGCTGCCAGGCAGAGTAGGACCTGGGAGTGATGGTGGATAGTCGGCTGAATATGAGCCAGCAGTGTGCTCAGGTGGCCAAGAAGGCCAACGGCATCCTGGCTTGTATCAGGAACAGTGTGACCAGCAGGGGGCTAGGGAGGTGATCGTCCCCCTGTACTCAGCTCTGGTGAGGCCGCACCTCGAGTACTGTGTTCAGTTTTGGGCCCCTCGCTACAAGAAGGACATCGAGGTGCTTGAGCGGGTGCAGAGAAGGGCGACGAAGCTGGTGAGGGGCCTGGAGAACAAGTCCTACGAGGAGCGGCTGAGGGAGCTGGGCTTGTTCAGCCTGGAGAAGAGGAGGCTCAGGGGCGACCTTATCGCTCTCTATAGGTACCTCAAGGGAGGCTGTAGCGAGGTGGGGGTTGGTCTGTTCTCCCACGTGCCTGGAGACAGGACGGGGGTGGGAATGCGCTTAAGTTGAGCCAGGGGAGTTTTAGGTTAGATGTTAGGAAGAACTTCTTCACTGAAAGGGTTGTGAGGCATTGGAACAGGCTGCCCAGGGAAGTGGTGGAGTCACCATCCCTGGAAGTCTTCAAAAGACGTTTAGATGTAGAGCTTAGGGAAATGGTTTAGTGGGGACTGCTAGCGTTAGGTCAGAGGTTGGACTCGATGATCTTGAGGTCTCTTCCAACCTAGAAATTCTGTGATTCTGTGATTCTGTTTTGTTTTTGTTTTTCTCTGTTCAATCCCCACCAGCTACCAGAGCTGTACTCTAGCTGGGCTACTTGCCTCTGCAAAAAGGTTCTTGGTGTGCTGGAGATGTACAGCATCCTGAAAAGCAATTTGGTGAACGTATGGAGTGTGATGTATTTGAATGTTAGATTGCAGAATTCCCTTCATATTTCAGATTATTCTTGTTTTATGTTTGAAGTCAAGAAAGTCAAGGGAAACTTAATTCTTCTTTGATTAATAGCAGCTGTGGATTGCTTACCTGATTTGGGGCAGATTCAATCATTTCCTCACTGAAAACAAAGTTTTTCTTAAGGTTTGCACTTAGAATGATGGTTGTCTGCATTTTATAGTATTATACCACTATATTTTATTAGAAAGTATTAGTCAACCCTTATTTCCTGGAAGTTCACCAGTGGTGTGCTCATATGTTGTTAGAAGAGAGCAATGACTCAAGAGCAGTCTGTGCTAAAGACACATGGGGGCAAGAGGCTGGCTAACCTAGGAGCTGATTTCATTCATTGAGAAATGTAATTTAGACACCCCAAACTGGGCCAAAAGCACCTACTGCATTTGTATTTTTTTTCCTCTTTTTTTTTTTTTTTCCTCTTTTTCTTTTTCTTTTTAAATAAACTTTACAAGGGTTAAAGTACCTTGTTTCAAAATTTTCACATCTTTCCACTCCTGGTTTTATAGTTCTGAATGACAGCTGGATATGGAGCTCACCCAATTCTGATGCTAAAAAAACTTTCAATTTCTTTTCATTTCAGTTGAAAAGTCTAAACAATTAATTTGGAGTCTGGATATTTATTTTCAAAAGTGTTTCCACTTGTTCAACAACAACAAATCAATTATTTTTATACCTCCAATTTTCCTACTAAAGTTTTCCCTTTTAAAATTTAATAGGAACCAGCACACTCCAAAATAACCCACTCTGATGTGGGGCTTAGTGAGAAAGATGCTCAGTTCACTCAGTTCATATAAATCAATACATCTTTACTGAGGGACATGAAGCTGCGTGCTTTCTTGCCAGGCCAGGAACTGACCCATTTTTATCAATTTGTTTGGGAAATGACTTTTTGGTTTGCTCATGTATTTCATTATTCAGAAATATTTAGAAAAAAATGTCATTATGGAGAATATAAATCAACCATTTCCCTTTTTTTTAAAAAAAGTGCACTGAGATGCTCAAAATATTAGAAGATAGAGACATCATGTTATACAAAAATAGGAAACCTTGACAAAAGAGTAATGCTTTGAAAAGATAAAGGGATGATCAATATGTTCCATCTTTATAGACTCTCATCTTGTATTCTCCTGTAGTCTCAAGTCAAAGCCTACTTTTGTCTGTAGTCTAACAAAGGGTATCAGTGTTATGAAATGTACAGTAGCTCCTTCTTTATGCTCCCTGATAACTTGTCATTTATAATCAGTCTGAAATTCAAAACAGCTTTTTCTTTACCTGCCTGGTTCCCCTTGCAGAACAGCTCACAACTAGCCACAGTATGCCTCCTTGTTTCCCTGCATTTAAAAGGTTGTTTCCTTTGTTTGGTTCCTCCCTGTGAAGCTGTCTAAATGCGCTGCCAACAATGGCCAGAGCAGAGTGCTGGGTGAAGAATAAATCCCTTTAGCTGATGTAAGAGGTACTGCCATAATTCACTGTACAGTCAGCCTAAAGCTATGTTATGCATTGAACAGAAAAATCCACCCAAAAACTCAGGTGAGGATGTGGTGAATCAGTCCCCATTCATTGCTAATATTAGGTAAATGTTTACCTTAGCTAAAAATCTGGTCTTCACTCTTCTATTGCATAAGTCATAGTTTCTTCCTTGTAAAATAGGGATTTTATGTTCAAAGGTGGAAGCAAGCAAGGCAAGGTAGCAAAACCTCAGTTAAGTCGGTCCCTCACTAAGAGGTAAAGGTGCAGAAGGAAACGCCCTACAGAACACTGACCTCCCCCAGTTCTGCATGCTGGGTTAGGGGGCTCAGGGAAGATGGAGGTTTTCAAACAAGGCCTCCTCATTTGGGGTCCTGACCTGCTGCCCCTCAATGGAGACACCGCAAGGCGTGATGTGCAGAAGGCACATCATGCTGGTGCATCCTACAGCTCCGCAAGTGCAAAGGGAGGGCTGCCACATCTGGCAGCACACCGAGGGCGTGCTGTGGTGCATCTGCACCAAGGGCATGCTGTCTTGCAACAAGCAGCTGAAAACTGAGGCATCCGAACACGGCAGTCAAGCCTGGAGATTCAGCTTAGCAGCCTATTTTGCGTTGCTACTGAAAGCTGTGGAAAGGAAACGTAAAACAGGACTCCCAGGGCAAGTGCAAACCACAGCTGCATAGCAATTTAAGAACAAAGCTTGTTACCTGTCTCAGAAGTACCTAGATGTGACAGCAATTACTTGTATTTAAGGAGACACTGTTTTCTTCCTTCTTCACCCAATTATCTGTATTTAAGATGTGCTTCTTTACAACAAGTCATGCAAGATGGAAAATGAAGTACAAAATCCCACTTGCTTCTTCCAGGATGACTTAAAATAGCTTCTCTGGAAATGCAGAGTTCCTATGATATTCCTTGGTGCCTCATTCAAGAAAGCTTTATGGAGTCCTTCCGCAGCAGGTACACTGTACCACCATCATTTCTGCCTCTATTTGTAGCAAGGTTTTCATCTCCTGTTAAACAGCTTCAGTGTTCAAGCCTATTTCAAGTATTTCTGAAGAAGTTAACTTAGAAAGAAAAAAAGGGCTTGGTCATTTAGTTTAGCAGTCTGGGAAGCAACATCTCTCTAGAAGGTCACGGCAAAGCAGCTTGCTGGAGAACCAGTGTGCTGTCCCTCACTGGCTCCACAAACAACTCATGAAAAAAAAAAAAAAAAAAGGATTTCTCTTCAAAATCAGACTAACATTTCTTTGTATTACACGTGACAACCTTGTGGTTAATTAACAGTTAGATAAGTAGCAGACTGAACATTGCACAAAATAAGAAGTGTGGTAGCAAAGGGTGCCAATGACATGTGAATAAGTTCTTTGTTTCCTGAAACAGCTGAAAATACAGGAATCCACAATATCAGAAAGCAGAATGTAATTCAATCAAAAAAATCATTGAAAAGATACTTGACACTTCTAGGGAAAATAAATCTTATAGACAGAATAGACAAAGTAATTTTGAATTTAATTTCAACATGCAGTGCTTATCAAAGCTTCTTCCTTGATTGTGTTTGGAGAGAGAGGAGAGTGAGGAGGATGTGAAATTTGCATAGAAGTTCTTGTTTTGTTTGTGAGCCCGCAAACTTGTAATTGCAACATCTGGGATTGCCAGGAATCAGAAAACTCTCTTCCATACTGGCTCTGATTACAAAATCCCAGCACTTTCCATTCATACAGAAGCCCACAAAAGCACAAAGTATGTCCTTCTAATCTGTAAAATCAGTCAAGGCTTTCTCTTGCTTGCTTCCATGAGTCCCATCTAAGGAAAGCAGTGTGCCTACACCATCCAGAAAGCAGATGTTGAGCCTGGAGCAGCACCAAGACTCTTGTATTGTTTCTTTAGCAGAGGCTGTAAATCAGATACTTGCTTTATCCTGACATAATTGCATTCATTAAGTGCATTATAACAGATAAAGAAGTAGCCGGCAGGATAACAGAGTAAATGATGCCCATAACCAGCCTTCAACTTGCAAGCACAAAAAAAAAAAAAAAAAAAAAGCACCTTTGGAAACTCAAAAATCCACCAGATAAAAACCTGAGTTCTTGATAAGGGAGCAGATGAATACTTGGAGGAAATGCTAAAAAGACAAAATACTTTTGCCGCAGACAATGAACTGCTATGAGGACTGAAACCCATTTCTTATCTTCCAGTGAGTTTTCTGTCTGGATGTTATTAGCATGGCATTCCTCTGATCATTTGTAAATGTCATTTATAAATCCTTGCACAATTGTTCTCTGCAGAGTAGATTACAGGGTCCAGTCTTCCTTCTTTCAGCTTGCAGACCATGCTCTGTGTTTAATAAGGATGTTGCAGAATGTGGTTATTTTTTTTTTGTTTTTGTTTTTTTTTTGTTTTTGTTTTTCCATTTATGCTTTAGTAACTGTGACCCAAGCTGCAGAATAACAAACCAAATTCAAATTGTCCACCCAATAAATTGATGAATGTGCGATATGTGAATCACAGGGGATCACACTCCCAGTCTGAAAACTTGAGATCATTTTCCTATAGAGCTTTCTCCAAGTCACCACTGATTCTGGCTGGATCAGAAAAGTGGGCTGATCCCACAGAGAACCAGCTACAGAAACTCCCAATGCCAGCACCCACCTCATGCACACAGATTTCTGGCCTTATGAACAACATCAGCTGTTTCCATAGACCAGATTCTTATCTGTGTTCAGTCTCCTTGCAGGAGTAGTAAGGCAGACCCAAAGGGAAGTTTGGTTTTGACACAATGCCAAGAACTGCCCAGTTCTTGACCCAAACACTACCTGCAGACAGCCCTAAAATTCATACCAGTAACATGCATTAAAGGAGGACTGGCTTCTCTCCACTCCCACTGAAACAAAGAGCAAACAACCATCACTGTGTCTGAACAGCAACCAAATGGGATAAGGAAGACAACAGACATGACAAATAAAGCTCTTGTGGTGCCACACTGAGGACAGGACTGTGCTGCCTTCAGTTGCTGCATGCATCTCAATATCTAAAGCATGGTTTGAACACAAGGTGAATTCTACATCAGCCCTTTGTATGGGGTTAATACATGTTTGTTGAACTTTAAAACTCCAATAAACATGCATCAAATGTACCTGAGAAATTCAGAATCAGAAATAAATCAGAGCTATAACATTTATTGGTACATAAAGACTGGACCAAAAAAGGCAGATGTTGCATGCTTACTTCTACTTGCAGCTGTACAGTGCACTCGTTTCTAGATATTTTAGAGGACAATGCCAAATTGTGAAATGATGTTAGCTTTTTATTAATTTCTAAAGAGGAAACAGAACTCTCCCTGTTGAATTAATTAATTTCCTTCAATTCACACAACACATCTCCTTCTTCAGAGCTTGTGATCAAAGAAAGGATGACTTAAATACCGTCAGATATGCTTTACATTTTGCAGTGTGCTATCTGCTAGCTTGGTTTCCTCCACTCTAATGAATCTTTCATTTTGTAATCACATCACACAAGGACTACAATAAGCACTACACGGGAATAAAGGAAAAAGAGGACTGAATCCAATGTAGAAATCAAATAAAAACCAGTTGCTACCTTATTATTGCAAGTCTGAAGCTGAAACAGCAGAAAATCTCCTAAGAAATACCACTCGCAACCTCCTCAGAACACAACAATGAACAAACACTTTTGGTATTGGCACCAGTACCATTTTTTTCCAAAGAAATCCAGAGACAATTGGGGAAGCAGGTAGTTCTTGAACACTACATGCACTGTCCTTGTCCTGCACTTGGTAGGTGGCATTTGGGTCTCTTTTTTTGCTGCAGTAAGAAGAGATCCAAGCCAGGCAAGTGGCTGCTCCCCCAGCACGCTCCAATGGCATGGACCTGGTGGAACTTGAGAGTAAATAAGCCTACACTCACCGCACGGCTGACTCCATCCCAATGCAGGGAATTATGCCATGTTTGCCAAAATATTAATGTGTGTTATGCTTCAGCGTTAACTAAAAGCATTTCTTAATCTGTTGCCTAATCCAAACAAACAAAATTAGTGTAATTGGAGAGCTGTGTTTACGAATACAAAACATAAAGAGAGGCAACACATATTGTCTTGTTGTCATTCCTATCAGGCAGCAGCGTTCAGTTAGTTCTGCTCCTTGCAGGCTGAGCATACTGGTATAATGGATGGCAACATTTATCATAACAGCAGTGCAAAAGCATCAATTGCTTGATGAATTTATTTGTTCCTACCCAGAAGTGAAGCTATGATTGGACCACTTTATAAATATCAAGCTGATGTAGACCTGGTCTGTCGCTGTTGATTGTACTTAAAAGGGTGGGGGGAAAAAGGAAAAAAAAAAGACCGTGATTGAGAGGCTGGAGGTTGAGTGAAGAGAAAAACCTTTCTGATTAGAGGAAAACAACCATTACTTTACCTATTATTAAAAAAAAAAAAAAAAAAAAAAAAAAATCTAACACACTTAATACACCCCTGATCAACAGCTGCAATAGTAACTGCTGCATAGTTAAATCCTTTCTCTCACCATTTTTATTTTATTTTTTTCTTAAAAAAACACAATATTCCTGGAGGTAGAGAGCTGTAAAGAAAGCATCAATCTCCCAAACCATCATGACAAGGCCCCTGGGCTTAGCAAAGCAAAAACACGAACCACATCAAATTCCTATTTTGTGAACTACTTGTCTTGCATAGAGAAATGTGGGGCCATATTCTCTCCACCATGGCACTCTGCAGTCGTTCAAACCTGTGCTATTTTTCCTGGGTAGATTCTGCACTTTTTGTGCACAAATGGAAGTAAACCCAATGGGAAACAGGTCCAACGTCTCTAAATTTGGTAGTTTTCCAGACTCACTCTCTCTCTAAACAGGTCTGAAAATCATTGCTTGAGATGGAAATGATCTGTGTGTGGTGGTTTTACCGTGCTGGGCAGCTAAACCCCACAACCGCTCTCTCACTCCCCCTCCTTTAGATGAGGAGGGGGAGAAGTAAAGCAAAGAACAACTCACGGGTTGAGATAAGGATAATTTAATTAAAGGGAAATAATTATAATAATTAAATAAAGACTACCATGAACTAAACAATTTAACTAAGGGGAAGTAAAAAAAGTCCTCTTTAATATCTTCATCGATGATCTGGACGAGGGCATCGAGTGCACCCTCAGTAAGTTCGCAGATGACACCAAGTTAGGTGCGTGTGTCGATCTGCTTGAGGGTAGGAAAGCTCTGCAGGAGGATCTGGATAGGCTGCACCGATGGGCTGAGGTCAACTGCATGAAGTTTAACAAGGCCAAGTGCCGGGTCCTGCACCTGGGGCGCAATAACCCCAAGCAGAGCTACAGGCTGGGAGAGGAATGGTTAGAGAGCTGCCAGGCAGAGAAGGACCTGGGAGTGATGGTGGATAGTCGGCTGAATATGAGCCAGCAGTGTGCTCAGGTGGCCAAGAAGGCCAACGGCATCCTGGCTTGTATTAGGAACAGCGTGACCAGCAGGGCTAGGGAGGTGATCGTCCCCCTGTACTCAGCTCTGGTGAGGCCGCACCTCGAGTACTGTGTTCAGTTTTGGGCCCCTCGCTACAAGAAGGACATCGAGGTG
This sequence comes from Aythya ferina, assembly GCF_964211825.1. Taxonomy (NCBI): domain Eukaryota; kingdom Metazoa; phylum Chordata; class Aves; order Anseriformes; family Anatidae; genus Aythya; species Aythya ferina. Next base: position 3,629,009 of record NC_140316.1, read on the forward strand.
CTTGAGCGGGTGCAGAGAAGGGCGACGAAGCTGGTGAGGGGCCTGGAGAACAAGTCCTACGAGGAGCGGCTGAGGGAGCTGGGCTTGTTCAGCCTGGAGAAGAGGAGGCTCAGGGGCGACCTTATTGCTCTTTACAGATACCTTAAAGGAGGCTGTAGAGAGGTGGGGGTTGGCCTGTTCTCCCACGTGCCTGGTGACAGGACGAGGGGGAATGGGCTTAAGTTGAGCCAGGGGAGTTTTAGGTTAGATGTTAGGAAGAACTTCTTTACAGAAAGGGTTGTGAGGCATTGGAACAGGCTGCCCAGGGAAGTGGTGGAGTCACCATCCCTGGAAGTCTTCAAAAGACGCTTAGATGTAGAGCTTAGGGATATGGTTTAGTGGAGGGCTGTTAGCGTTAGGTTGGAGGTTGGACTCGATGACCTTGAGGTCTCTTCCAACCTAGAAAATTCTGTGATTCTGTGAAAAGGGAAAAGGGGAAAAAGGGAGGAAAACAAACAAACAAAATAAATGAAAGCTATATGGAAGTGCAGAGGAAAGAAATTACTCTCTACTTCCCACAAATGAGCGATGATTGACCACGTCCTTGAAGCAAGGCCTCAACGCACGCAGCCGGTGTTCGAGAGGAGGACCGACGTCTTCTCAACGAGAGCCCACCCCTCCCCTCTTCTTCCTGTTTCCACCTTTTATTGCTGAGTGTGACACCACATGGTATGGAATATCCCTTTGATTGGTTTAGGTCAGCTGCCCTAGTGATGTTTCTCTCCTCACTTTTTTGCCCACCCCCTAGGAGGGTTAGAGAAAGGCCCAATGCTGTGCCACTGCTGCTCAGCAGTAGACACAACACTGGTGTGATAACACTGCTGTTCCAGCTACAAGTACAGAGTACGGCACTGTATGGGCTGCTGCCGGGAAAGTTAACATTCCAGCCAGACCCAGTACACTGTGGCACTCAGTCTGCATGCTAATAAAGTATGGATGTTTTTCAAATATTAGTATCTAAAGAGGAAAACCAGATAAATTCCCTAGTTATTTGCTTCCACTGCCCACTGAGAAGAGCAGAGTGCAGCAGCGGCAGGAGATGGAAGTTTTGAACCCCCAGTCACTTTCTGGAGCAGTCTCCATCCAGCGGACACCAGAGCCAGCGGTTTCATCATAGCAATTCACAGGCTGACTGAGAAACAACACAGAAGCCATTATGGGCTGCAGTGAGGTGAAGAGTTCATTCTTAATGAGATCTTAAACCCTCATAACTCACAAGATAGCATAATATCATAAACAAGGTTTTAAGAAATCCCACTGTAGTCAGACCTCATACAACCACGCTCCACAGTTAACAGCTCCATAGGTAAGACTTTTAAGTTAGTTCTCCAAAACTGCTGAGCACAACCACCTGCCTTTGAGCTATTTGCTTAGCCAGTGGTTTTAGGAAGGGGGAACAGAAACCAGAGGGAGAAAACACAGACCCATGGTAGTACAAAAATATATAGACAAAGGAAATCAGCTTTATGAAAGATTTACAAAAATAAAACTTTGTACCCAAGGTATAACACAGATAAGTATTTAGGCTCCCATTTCCTTCAGCTCGGACTGTGAGCTGTGACTCTTCCATACGGTGTTGGTGTAGTCAGATGCTCACAGACACAGACAAAGGCTGAAGAGCATCAAGTCAGCAATGCTTCCCAACCCTGCCAAGCTCCCCACTGGCATCCAGCTGGGGACATTACACACACCATGGAAAGCTGGACGACAGCAGCAAGAGCTGCTTGGGGTGCAGTTGCTCAACCCTGCCAAGGGATGAATGGGGAAACGGACGGCTCTCATGCACAAGACTCCTGTTTTCAGGGCAGCTAGTGGAATATATTAACATTGCCTTTAAATGTTAAAAATTATTAAAATAGGAGCTTATTGTAGAAGCAAGCAATTAGCATTTTCTCCTACCTGGAGAGATACATTGCAGACTTTTTAATAGGCTTGGCAGCTGAACTGACACCTTTGATTGGCTTTCATTCAAGGGCTTTGGTGGTGCCACACGATGCAGGTCTCAGCTGTGAGCTCCCAGAACACACAAGGGCACTTGCTTTCCTTGCCAGCAACTAGGTGAACAACTCAGGGCAGACTTTTTGTTGCTCTTTCAAATAACAGCTTTTGTGCTCCAAGGTATCACCTTTTGAGGCACAAGTCACAGTACTAGGACAAGGAATTACAAACTTGTCTTGCAACAGACAAGGCTTAAGGGTCCACTGCTGTTCATCCCAAGGAGCACGGGGTAGCGAGCACACACAATCAGCAATGTTAAATAGCACAGGTAGGGCAGAGTGTAACAACAGTGGCTGGATCAGGCCCTGGGCTTTCTGAAGCACGCACTGGCATCAAGAGCACAGAAGTCACCGTATTTCTTCGGTTCTTATGCTCATTAATGACTCAGGATCTTTAGAAAATTCCTGCTGAAATCTTTTAAATTCCTTCCCTAAATAAGCTGCATCTACCTGAAGAGAGCCATATACAAGGCACTTTGTTAGAGAGCTGGTACATTCTGTGAAGGTGAAAGGGAACATGCATGCCACCTCCTGAGCGTCTGCAGGGCTGGACTTGTTATAAGCCAAAGGCTGTTTTTAGGAGTGGGGCTTGTTGCCTGCTCTATGCAGCACTTCGAACTCATCATCAGTGTCACACAAACAAAGAGCAATAAAATAATCATAGTAATAAAACACTATTCTATCTTATTAAACTGTGTCTGGAAAATTGCAGCAGAGCTTGCTTCTGATAAAAATGCTGGGAGGCCTGAGAAAAGGGCAGATTAGACAGATTTCCAGCACAAGAAAATAACCCAGCAAATCCCGCTGCATCCAATTGCTAACTTCACACACCTCATGGAAAATTGTATGGCAGCAGCAAGAGCTGCTTGTGGCACAGTTTCCACGCTGCTCATCTGCTGAGTGCATGAAATGAGTCAACAATGACTAGTCCAACAGCCCAGCGAGGGAGCAGGGTGGCTATTAATGCAGAAAAGCCTCTGAAAGTAGGGGTAAGCAGTTTTCACCATCCTCGTTGCCATTCAATGAAAGGCACAGCTGCACCTTTCTCTGAGCTAAAGATTATTTCAAATGTCTGCAGAACAGCTTCTACAGCAGTACACGTCCCATCCTCTCCCTCTTATTCTGTTATACAGGGCACTGGGACATGATGCTTTCCATTTAGCACAAGCCTCTTGGCAAGAACATGCCTCCCCAGGCAAAATGAATGCTTACAGGCAACCGCCTGTCACTGCCTTGACCTCAGTCAGGTCCTTCAGACTGGGCCTGGGTTCCTGGTGCCAAAGAGCTGATCAGTCTATCTGCAGCTGAAGCTGGAATTTGCAAAATAATGTAAAGTTTCTGGAAAATGCCTTGGTTGATATGCCAAGGCAGTCATGGTATGCCCATGGTAACAAGAGTCAGATGAAGCTGGGCTCTGCTGGGAGTACCCCAACTGCAAAAATTCTTTGAACGGATGGAAAAACTGAGCCCAGGATGAGAACATAGAGCAGGCTTCAGTGGTTCCTGTTTTAGCATGAAGCTCTGTTTTCTTCAAAATACTTGGAAGGAAGGTGAGGGGAGCCTCTACTGACTTTCAAAATTCAGAGGCTTTCAACTGAAAGGAACAAATTTATATCAAGACAATTTCTATTCTTTCAGTATAAGTAAAGCAAGCTTAGCTCTAATAAATACATAAATAAATCACAGCAGTGAGAAATTGTTTCCCCCATATTAAGAGAAACTTCACCACAATCTTTACTTTTCTTCCATTTTGCATCTGAGTTTAATGACAGGAAGGCGGCAGCCTTTCTGAGCAGTTACTGCTCTTTCTGTGGCAGATGATGGAAACAGAGTTACACCTTCATGGAAGTCTGAGCAGCTCTTCAAGCCCCAAAGGCGGCTGATCTTGAAGGGAGTTTCAGGGATCTGGGAGCTGAGATAGATGTACAGATGGCCGACTGGCTGGTCATGCACAACACAAAGGCTGTGGAGCCAGATGGCTGATGTTAGGAAGAGAAGGAGAGATCAGCTTGATTGAACTTGCTGGCATCATTTACGGTCATTTCAGGTCAGGCACGAGGGCACCAATGAGCGTTGCTCTGAGCTGTTCTGTCATATGCACACAGTCCCGCTCAGAAAACAAACTCACTTTCACCACAGTTTGCAAAAACTCCTCAATGCCATCAAAGCAAATCCTTCATTACTATTTAAATATCCTTTCTGGAGATACTTTATCGTAGCTTTAGTAGTTAAATATTATTTAATGACTCCAGAAGTGTGCTGCAAAAGCCTAGATAACTAACAGAAATTCCTCTGCAAACCATTAATTTCAGAAATACCTCTTAGGTATGCCCTGGGCTCCAGGAAGATTACTTGTGAGTGAGGCTGGGATGTATGGCTCAGGCTGGTGTCAGGCCACACAAGAAGAGAACAACCCTCAGTCACAGCACACCTCCTTAGCCTGGGTCTGCAGAGCAGGATTAGAGCAACCATGGCACAAGCTGCTCCTTCCCCTGCATGGGACGGAGCTTTCCTGATAGAGCACAACATTACTGAAAACATTGCAAGGACAAATAGAGTTTATCTGTTTGTTTTCCATTACCTTTCTGCTTGTTTTCCCTCACTGCCATCTCCTGATGGATCTCCTTTCCCTTGCTCCCTCCTTCAGAGATGAAGAAGATGAGAGCGAGCCACCCAGCAGCCAACGTGCAGAGACAAAGGGGAGCACTGCTTTAAGGCCATCAGCAGGGCAGAGCTGTTGTGCTGTCATGGAGGAGCATTAGCTTGGGTACAAGGACACAGTGTGGCCATGACAGCACTCATCCCTGTGGCAAAGAACTCCCCAGGGTTCATCTTGCTTTTCTGGGGAGCTCTGCATCCTACCTGGAGCTCCAGGCTGAAGGACCCGGGCCACAATCTGGAGTGACTTTAAAACCAGACTGAAGATGCTATTGAGCAAATCTGCAGGTAATGTAAATGAGCACCAATGTCAAGGCAGATTTACAGCAGCTAAGGAGTTTGCTTTCTCTCCAGCCCATCTTGCAAGAATAAAGTATTTTCTTTGCTCTGTCGTGAGACACTAGCAGGACTCACAGGGCTCTGCCCTCAAGTCCTCCCAGAGCCAGGCCTGCCTTCTCACCCAGGATGTTTGGTCTTTTAATTCAATTCCCTTAAACCAACAGCACTGTCTAGGTACTTCTCCCTTCCATTCTGATTAGCAGACCAAGCATGTTCCACATGAATTGCATAATTATATCAGCAAATCCATTTTCTTTAGCAGATTTTTTTTTTCCAGTTTTCCGAACTGTAGGGCTTTTTCCCCTGCAGAACTCCCCAAAGAGATGCCACAAAGCAAAGCAATCATGCAAAAAGATTTATGACAGTCATTTGTATACATGAGTATGCTCACAGACATTCGAGTTCCCTCTTCTGTCTTTTCATTTTATTTAGTGTGAAAGCGCAAGCTGTTCCCAAGTCACATTTATACATTTTTCATAAATCAGATACGCTACTGATATCATTTTAGAGATGGACACGAGGGCTTTTTTGTGTGTTTTCTTTTGCCAGGGTCCCAGCATATTTCATGGGTTGCCTGCAGCCTTTAGCAAGCATCAAATTTAACACAACGCGACACTCACCTCGTGGTTAATCATGACCTGGACTGAGCCTTTGCTCAGTGCGCCGTGTAAGTACTGGCACTAACGGAGATGCCTGGGGAAGGAAACTCAGCTTGGCCATAGCCCCTGCCTCACCACTCCACAGTTCCTTCTTGCAGCTTTTAGGAAGGTACAGTCTGCCTATGTGGAGTTGACTTCTGCACCTCCCAGGTTATATCCCTGCTTGGGAGGAGCAAGGGCAGGGAGATGAGGGGTAACACACCAACAGGAAGAGCGCAATGAGCCTGACTGCAGGCTGTTCTGCAGGGCCTGGGCACAGCCTCGCTATTCATTAGCATTAAACCACTGAAAGTTTGTTAATGTATGATTCAGAAAAATTAACATCAAATCCTTCATCTGCTACAGACTTGTAGAACAAAGGTAGATACCTCACTTAGTTTCTCCCTACCTCAGTTTCCTATCTGCAGTCTGCCCTATTTTATGGTACCACACCGCAAGCTTAGAATGACACACCTCAACTAGAAACAAAAACTTCATGCTCAGGTTCCTCTCCTCTAGCCATCTCTTTCCCCCTGAAGAATAATGAAAACCACTCAGACTGGGAAAATATCTACATTTTTTGCCCTAAAGAAACAGGAAATATGCATACATCTCATATGTGAATCTCCTACTGAAGGAGCAAGAACCGAGCTAAGACAGCTCCACTGTTTTGAAACGTTTACAGTCATCTGCAGGACTTAAGCTCACTACTATATTGGCACATCTGTCTTTTACTTCACCCTGTGCAAGCTGGATTAAAAAAAAGAGTCAAAATCAGGAAGGACGGGCTCAGGACTTTGGGCTCTAGTGCCCTAGGATGCAGTTTGGACTGCCCTGTGATGGAGGTTGGCTTCTAATGTTTGCACAGTTTCCCTGAGCGTTACAAACCAGGAAGGTCCATGGTTGCACATGAGATCCATTTGCAGTACACCCCATGAATAACAGTGAAGCAGCAGGCACTCACCTTGCTCCCCTGGGAAATTCTCCCTGCACCCTATTCATAGCAATGTGTATAATACAAAGGCAAAAGTCATAACCTGTCTACACTGCTTTGAATCCACTCTACACAGGTGTAAATGACCACCTGAAGCGCACGGCAGGGGGGAATCAAACCACAGCATGTCATTTGTCCTGACTGCCTGGCCAGGAGCTCATTTCATTATAGTATGAAGTAGAAACACAGAAGCAGACTAAATGAGTTCCTGAGTTGAATATCTCCCCCATTACTCAGCTGAACGGTTCCAAATAGTTACCAGAAAATATTAATCTTCTGTATTCCTGGGAACATGCCAGTGCAGCACATAGAGTTAAAGGCCAGGGAAGACTTCAGCATTTCAGCCATCCAGTGCTCAGCCCAGATTCCCCATTGCATGAACTCCTCTTCTGACTGTGCTCAGGAAGCAAAGGCTGGGTGGGCTTCAGCTAACATCATTTGGAATAGAGCACTTACCTGTGCTTCTGCACAACACTCACAATTTGAACTAGGAAGAAATTCTTTTTTTTTTTATCTTATTGGAAAGTTGAACAAAGCCTTTTCCATTCTTGTCAAAAGTACATTTGCAAAACACTGACATTATAAGCCACAAAAGCCCAGGAAGGTGACAAAGCCTGGAAAAAAGAGTTTGGTCTGTTTCCCTTGAATAAAAGACAAAATATTGCTAGGCAGAAGACGACACTTCCTGAAAACATTTCATTTAATTGAATATAACTAGCTTTTATGGTGATGGTGTTTACCCAGTACACAGGACTGCTGAAGCCTTACTCAAAAGAGCTTTGAAATCATGCTGAAAGATGCCATTTCTGTACAAAAGCAGTATCAGAAATGTTCCGTATTTCAGTAGTTCACAGTAGGAAAAGCACTCAGCAGTGAAAGGTGGTGAAAGGATTGGCAATCGTTTCGTTAAAACCAGCTGAGGATCTGTCCAGATTAGAGAGAGCTGTGAACAAAAATTTCTTCATTTGTAAATCCTATGTTTAATCAAAGTCTAGCATGACAAAATTATGCTGAAATTGTTGATATGTATCGAAAGAATAATGATGAATATGACAAGGAGAGGGGACTAACATACTAGAGAAAAGGGTTTCTAACTGATGAAAATTAAGTATGGGTATGGAGGTTAGCATCCTGATATGGCTTGATTTCTAATCATTATAAAGGTTCATATGTGATGCTGTAAAGCTAGTCAAAATGCGTCTATCTCAAGATCTATGGGTTGTTCGCTTGGCATAATTTTTTTTTTTTTACAGGGACATTATCAAGTCAGCACTTCAAACGCTAGTTTAAATAATCCTGTAAAGATAACATGTAATGTCCTAATTAAAAACATTTTTTCCATCAAGTAAATCATTTTTAAAGATATCTATGGCTGATATGATAGACATTAAAAATGCTGGTAGCACCCATCTGGGCCCGTGCCAGCAGCATGCTAGTATATAATTTTATCTAATTGATCAATTAAATTAAAATAATCTTTGAAACAAGCTATAATAAGAGTTGTATAATTCCAGTGCTACCTATTATTTTCCTTGCCACTTTATCTACTCTGTCTTACTAAAATATTCTTCTAGGTCCTGGCTGAGTAATAAAATGGCAGCCCTGATGGGTTCATGACAGAACAGAAGATGAGCTACGGCTGAACAATTCAATTAATTCCAGCCTCTCCCTGCGTTAACCATTTCTTGCTGTTATAGGAAAGGATCTGATTCAATGCTTTAAGTCCCAGTCACCTCACAGATTACTGCAAATCTCAGCCTTTAGAAGACAGCCATAACTAACAAAAATGTTCATGAGAACACAGTTATAAACTGTGGGTTCCTCATTGAGATAATGTCTATTTGCTGGGTGTAGACAGGACCTTCTACAGAGGAATTCCCATCGGTGCCTGCATGCCTCCCACTGCAGAGGTGCTATAACTCTGGTAAACCACACCAGCTCACTCCAGGCTGGGGGCAATTTTGTGTCAGTGCATTTGACTTCATCTCAGTAAGTGTTGTCCATTTTCTCACTCTAGGTTGTTGTCGTGCAGAGGGAAGCAGATGCTGCCTGAGATATACATGTACAGCCTTCAGACAAAAAGTGTATGTAGGGAGAAAGGGATTTCATGATTAACAGCTAACAGAATAAATGCCAATATGTATTGAAATGCACAGCAGCTGGTCTCCAAGTTGATCAGTTGCTTTCAGCACTCTGCAGCTCCTCAGTGAGGCTTGAATTTTTCTGGAGAGATTGTGTCTAACGAAAACGGTAACTACACTATTGAAGTCATATCTTCTCCTCTCAAAGAAGAGATTCCATGTTCAGGCACAGAGGATGATCATGTCATATGCTCATCCAGTACCTTATGTCCCGAAGGACTGCAAAATGACTGGAAATCAATTTCCCTTTAAAATGCTTTCACTGCCAGACACTCATCTACTCTGCAGCTAGACTAGATGCTTGGAGAAACTCGGCGAGGAGGTTTTTTTCCTCAAAAAAAAATATTTAAGAAAAAATCCACGTGATCCAGCTCTACTGGTATAGCACAGAAAGCTTTGCTGAGCACTGCCTGACACAAGACACAGCTTTCTTTGCTACATGGAATCTGCCTAAATTTCGGTGAGGCACATGACAGCACAGCAGCTAACCACGTTGCAACAAGTCCAGCTATTTCTTTGTGCCATAGTCTGTCAGTGCTTACTATGGTGTTTAATGCACTACAAAGTCTCAAATTAGAGTTTAAAATGTTTTACCAAGTGACCTTCAGAAGGCAAGACTTGTTTTGGCCTTTTCTTTTGCAGTACAGCTCTTGCAGCCCTTTGCAAAGCTTGGATGAGAATTTATGTAAAACTCCTGATTTCTACACTGGCAGGAGAAGTAGACCTTGGAGTTTCTGCAATTTCCATCAGTTGGAAAATATGCTTATTTCTACTTAACATCTACCTGGAAAGGGCTCAACATGCATTTGAAGTCACAGTCAAATTCATCACTGTCAGCATCTCCAGATTTACACTGCTAGAAAGGAGAAATACTTGGCCCATGTAGTCTTAATTCCTGTTTTCCTTTCAGTGAGCAAAATGGTCTATTTTATTTTCCCAGGGGTGAGCCCTACTGCCCCCACACGCCTATACTTCTGTTAAACTGCTCTCCCTCCTTAATGTCTTTTTAATATTACATCCTTAAGTTCACTGGTATATAATGAATTTTTCATTGCAGGCAGGTAAATAAATGAAATTTGCCACCCACAAAACCTGCTGCTTAACAGCTTTCACTAAACATACAGAATCACAGAATTTCTAGGTTGGAAGAGACCTCAACATCACCGAGTCCAACCTCTGACCTAACACTAACAGTCCCCACTAAACCATATCCCTAAGCTCTACATGCAAGCACTGCAGAGGTGTGACAATGGGGTAATTTCAGCTATGAATAAGAGCAAGGGGTGAATTCTGTTGGAACTGCTTAGCCACTGGACACCTGGGGCTTTGGCCAAAGGCAAGTAAACACCTGGCTGGAAGCTGTGTCTCCCCTATCAGAACTGCTCCCAGGCTCCATGGTAATGCTTGCTTAAATGCTTTGCTTACCTGATGTTGGCATACTCTGCATCTTCGAGGATCAAGCAGTTGCTGGTACTTTTAATATCACTGCAGGAGATGGGGGCGGACAGCAAAGCCTGCAGAGACCATGGCCCATTGGAAGCCAGGTAGAGTTATTTTCTGAGCTCAGCATTCTGTAAATAGCAAGAACATGAGAGTATCCCAGACCTGTCTTATGCAAGAAACAGCACATGCAATGTCTTTTTATGGGTGGAATCTGGGTTCTGTTTGCTTTGCATTACTTGGGGACAAAAATTCCCACACAAGTGAGAGCTGAGAGAGAACTGGAACGTGGGGGTAGCAGAGAGAAGAAAATGATGAAAGAGAGGAGTAGAAAAACAAAGGGCATTTGGTCTTTCAAATGCACTTAAAACCATTTTATAAACCTTGAACAAAGAAATCTAAAATCTTGGTCTCACTTGGGAGTCAGAAAGTTGGAAGAGACTTGCTGCCCTGCTCAGATGACGACAGCCTTCTTTGGGATGCTGATCTCAGGAGAGCAAAGTTTCCCACTTTTCCACAACTTGGTATAGTGCAATCCAAATCTCTTGGCTCAGGCAGACAAAATGGGGTAATTCTATTTCAGTCAGCCAAGATCGATGGGCAGACTACTGACCAGTAAAAGGAGTCAAGAATTAGCAAAACAAAGGACTTTTTAATGAAACTTTGTGTTGTTGATCCCCATCTGCTATCGAGAGTCTTCAGTCACAGAATGAAATTTATTCAGACATTATAACCACCTAGCCTTACTCTGACATTGGGACTTAACATGCCTCCTCTTGTTAATATCATCCAGCAACAGCTGCATTATATTACCTGTCAAAAATTATTAATCCAATTCTGCTTTCATGTATATTTATCATTTCACTGCCAACCACAGCCAAATGGTTCTGGAAGACATATTGATTTCCTGAATGAATTAAATGAAAAGTATCTGTCATAAGTTTCATGGACAGTGGAGTGATTTTCAGGTACTCTTGGTTTATGTTCTCTTTTGTTCCCAGTAACTCGCAGATAACATTCAGGGAACAGTGATGCACTACTGCTACAGTGCCAAATATCCTCATTTTCCTCATATACTGATTCCACTTAATTTTAGGAGAGCTCCTTGTGCACAATACTACTTCAACAAAACTGTTCACCTGAGTAATTCTGAGGATGAGAGCTAACCAAGGATGAGAACTGACCAAGTCCATATCAACAAAACCATTTGGCGCTCCTGCCCTTGCGTTCATATCGTGAGAACAAATGTGCAGCAAGTTACTACCCGGCTACCACCACACTCAACAGAAGGCTTCCACTGACTTCACCAAGAATGGATTTGAGCTTAACACCCTATTTAAATAATTCCCATTTAGAAAACATTGCTCAGGTTATGCAGCAGGATTGCCTGTCCTCTACCTTCCACAGCTGGGTCTCTACGTGGCAAGAGATGCAATACATCTCCACCAAATTAACAAATATTTACCATTTGCATCTGGTACCCATAAAAAAATAATAATACATGGCAAGAACCAAGAAAGGCTACTTAAAGGACAACTGGAGGTCTTAGTTACTGAACTCAAATCCTGTGGAAAAAGGATAGTTCTCAAGACAACTCTTTTCTTTATTTTCTGCAAATGAAATTATAATAAAGTTCACTATGCATAAAGAAAAAAAAAAATAAAGCCCACCGGGACATCAAAAGTGACAAAAGAAAAAGAGGAAAGTTAATATAGAGTTCCCTTTAATCCAGAGCAGGTGTCAATCACCTGGAGATGACAGTCCCTCTCAAGGACATTCTAGGTACAGCTGAAAATTGATTTTTCCCCAAACACCAACCTTCTCCTCCCAACTCCCTTTGAGTGTTGACAAACTGAATGACAGTTGTTAAAAGGTGCTTGTCTCTCCTTCAGCCCACCTCTGAGGGCATCCGGTAGATGCGTCAGTGTGTGTAAAAAGTGACATTACAGAGAGGTGCCACTCTTGCATGGAAGCACAGCTGAGTGGTGAGGCAGAGTGAATCTGATCCATCTCTATTTGATAATGCCAATGAGAACACCCAAATGACCCCAGAGTTGTTCATCTCTCAAGCTCATTGCCTCCATCCCATTCCCTTGGATGCAAGTTCACCTATCATCATTATTTGCGGGTCGTAAATCTTCTCCATCTTCCAAAGGCCAGAGATGCAAAACGAAGCTTGTTTTCAAAGATCTTCCTGCCAGGAGCTAAGACTGATGCTACTCCGAATGATACCAAACGAGCTGTGGAACGCAGGCTGTTATGAGCTGGACCTTGCATGCAATACATCAAGCTTTTAATAGTCACTGTTGTGCAGGTAAGGTTTATTGCGTGGTTTGTGGAACAGGTGTGAGATGTTGCTGAGCTGAGTAAAACAACAGCTGAGCAAAGCATTTGCTGCCTGTACCCTGGGCTTTGAACTTGCACAAAGCACAGCAGCTGTGGCCCATACTCACAGTGTCCCTACCTGGCAAACAAGACATTTCCCAAACAAGAATTAATACAGCAGTAGGCCAGGCACAGAAAGATGCAGGTACACTGATGCATTTAGCCATATTTTCCACATCATTATTTGGGCACATTTGTCTGTTATTTTTCACAGTTGCAAATAAATTTTGGGACATGATGAAGGGGGACAAAGACAGTTTCACCTCCCATCTCTATTGGTCAATTTCATAGAATCATAGAATCATAGAATCTCCTGAGTTGGAAGGGACCCTTAAGGATCATCAAGTCCAACTCTTGACACCGCACAGGTCTACCCAAAAGTTCAGACCATGTGCCTAAGTTCACAGTCCAATCTCTTCTTAAATTCAGACAGGCTCGGTGCAGTGACCACTTCCCTGGGGAGCCTGTTCCAGTGTGCAACCACCCTCTCTGTGAAGAACCCCCTCCTGACGTCCAGCCTAAATTTCCCCTGCCTCAGCTTAACCCCGTTCCCGCGGGTCCTGTCACTGGTGTTAATGGAGAAAAGGTCTCCTGCCTCTTGATAACCCCTTACGAGGAAGTTGTAGACTGTGATGAGGTCTCCCCTCAGCCTCCTCTTCTCCAGGCTGAACAGGCCCAGTGACCTCAGCCATTCCTCGTACGTCTTCCCCTCAAGGCCTTTCACCATCTTCGTAGCCCTCCTCTGGACACTTTCCAACAGTTTCATGTCCTTTTTATACTGTGGTGCCCAGAACTGCACACAGTACTCGAGGTGAGGCCGCACCAGCGCAGAGTAGAGCGGGACAATCACCTCCCTTGACCTACTAGCGATGCTGTTCTTGATGCACCCCAGGATACGATTGGCCCTCCTGGCTGCCAGGGCACACTGCTGGCTCATATTCAACTTGCTGTCTACAACGACCCCCAGATCCCTCTCTTCTAGGCTGCTCTCCAGCCTCTCATCGCCCAGTCTGTACGTGCAGCCAGGGTTTCCCCGTCCCAGGTGCAGGACCCGGCACTTGCTCTTATTGAACTTCATGCGGTTGGTGATCGCCCAGCTCTCCAACCTGTCCAGATCCCTCTGCAAGGCCTTTATGCCCTCATTTGAGTCCACAACTCCTCCAAGTTTGGTGTCATCAGCAAACTTGCTCAAAATACCCTCTATTCCTACATCCAGATCATTTATAAAAATATTGAAAAGTACCGGCCCTAAAATGGAGCCTTGAGGGACCCCACTGGTGACCGCCCGCCAGCCTGACGCAGCCCCATTTACCATAACCCTTTGGGCCCTGCCCGTTAGCCAATTGCTCACCCATCATATGATGTTTTTATTTAGCTGTATGGTGGACATTTTGTCCAGTAGGATCCTATGGGAAACCGTGTCAAAAGCCTTGCTGAAGTCCAAAAATTTAACCTCACCTAAGTAATTTCTCAGCAGCAGCAGGTTGGAGAAGAGAGATCTTAAGAAGACTGAAAGAGCAGGTTCCTCAAGTCCAGAGCTGGTGCTGCACACAGAAGAAAAAAGGGAACAGAAGCTGATATTGCAAAAAAAATATATATATATATATATATCTTCCATTTCCAAAGGTGATATCAAGCAGCTGAGACTCGAGCAATAGCAGGTCCCAGCTGAAGGAGTTCCCAGGAGAGAGGACAAAACGAGAATCAGAAAGAACATTTCAGCATTTCTTTTGTGTCTGGATCAGGGAGAAGCATGTGGATTTTAGGGACAGTAAGAGAAAGCTACAGTGATTTTAATTCAAAGGCATGACAGTACAGATAGGAAGCCTGACTGAGCACAGAAAGAAAAAAGGCATTTCTTACAAGTAATAATATATATATATATATATATATATATATATATATATACTCTGTCCATTGCCTGAAGGAGAGAAGGGAACTTGGGGAAAGCAGGGAAGAGATGGCATCTAGGTAATAGGCCCAGGTCATACTAAGCAGATTTCCTGCATGTTACCCCTGGTGCTTTACTATTGAAGAAAGATGCAATGATTTCATTTCGCTTTCTTTCAGGCAATGCAGCTTGGAAATTTCTTGGTCTTGATTTTGTTCTCCTTTTTGACCTCCAGCTCTCTGCATTTGATATTTCCTCAGCAAATTTTTCTGTAGCCACTGTGAATAACAAAGTGATGCTATTTCTGCTCTCGGTATTCCCAATTCTGCTGCTGCTATTTGCTCTGGAACTGAAGCTCTTTGCTTTGGCCGTATTGACTCAGAGCTTCCATAGCCCAAAACTGCACATTAGCACTGTTTGTAAAATTGGACAGTTACTTACTGAAATGCTTCCTTTTTCACACGCAGCCCTCACTTGCAGTCAGCTCCCTGCAAAACAACTACAAAATATTCCTGAGGAAAGGAATAATACTGGCCTTTCTTTTTCTTTTGATTTCTCCCCTCATCTGACAAAATGGGAAGCAGGAAATCCCTGCACAGTGACAGCAGTGCTCAGGCTCGACTCAGCCATTTGAAAGGTGTCCTCACTTTACCAGCCTACAGGACAAGGGAAGTCTTTCCAAGTTCATAAGAAATGGTATTGGCATCACCTCACCTTAAATGCTGCATACTGAGTGCATCACAGACTGCACAGGCACACTATAACACTCTTCTTTTCCCTCTACCTTCCCCTCAGTATTACCAAAGAGGCTTGGGCTGCTAGCTGAGGAAGCTGAAAAATCAATCCCAGTTAGCTCAAACGAGCCTCAGACCTCATGCTTAAGGAGTAAAGGTGGTCTCCCCTCCCTGGGTTGTTCCCCTGAGCTATGGAAGGGGGAAAACACTTGGCCTGAACACCCAGGTGCAGGTCGGTGCTGTGCCCCAGAGGGGACAGCCAGCCAGCTCCCATCTATCAGCCGGATAAAGCCCCAGGTCAGCCTGGGAAGAGTCATGAAAGCTTTAAATTGGTAGCCAAGTGCTCCTCACAGTCCTCCTGGGGAGCCAGAACTGGCAGGGAGCAGGGATGTCTTGTAGTTCAGAGGGTTTTCCTGAGTCATAGCACTGCGGGGCTCACGCGACTTCTGCACTGCCAAACCCTTAACCCTAAAGAGCTCTCCAGGGAGCGCGTTAGTTTGCTGGAGCTTTTGTCCCCAAATAACCAGCTGAAGCTTCAGCTGGGAGAGGAAACAATGCAGAAAGTGTACATATTAAAACAGCTACAATGGAGGAGGAAATCGACTTTCATTAATTTTCCATAAGTGGATTACACCAAGCAGAGTGTAAACAGTCCCACGGGCACCAATTACCAGGCTTATTCTATAACTGAATTGTCCTAAACAAGCACCATTTTAATTTGAATATCAAATACTTTACACAGCAGGAAAGAGAAAGAATAAACCAACCTAACAATGCATTTGTTATGGATTTCCACAAAATTGCTGTGAAAACCTCTGTGTCCCTAGTGGGTTGTGTGTGTTCTCTTTGCTCATGTTGCACACCTCACTCAATCCGACGAGAGGCAGCACGGGCACATGCCAGCTATCAGACCATTAACAAAATTGCTCCAGAATTTAAGAAGGGTTCAAATTAAACAATAATAACAATAATAAAGAAAATCTGGCATAATTCCTTTTACTATATATATTTATTTATTTTAAGAGACTAACCTACCAGACCCATTTGCTGCTTCTAAACATGTTGATGAAATTAGCCTTTGGATATGACTTTTCTATAAGCAAGCAACATCCAGATTAAGTCACTAGCATAGCAGAAGAAGCACACATTACCATGAAGATTTCTGACTTTTTTTCTCATTTCCCATCTTTTCCCTATCTTTTTCCTTCTTACCTTCCTTAAGACCTGAGCCAAAGCAAACCAGAACCAGTCAAATAAAAAGAACAACCCATGAAAGGATCTTTGAGAATAGACTAGATTTCATTACTCTGCTGGCAAATTTGGAATGAGTTGGTGAATTCAGGACTGCTATGATTAGCAGTCACAGCAAAAAGACAAAGATTAAATAGATCAAATTAGAAACAAGATAATCAAATGTTCTACCCTGTCCAAGAGACACAGAACTTTAGAGGTCGGTATACATTTGCAATTTGCCAACTTTCAAACTATTCAAGCTGGAGAAAAGGTCTGAGAGAAGAGATTATCCCAATTTTAAAAGTGGAAAATTGAGAGGTACATTAAACAGTTGACTCAATGGAGCTCACCCACCATCCGAGAGACATCTACTTTTTAAACCATAGGTCTTCTAGGTCTTAATCTTCTGCCATATAAAATATTCATCCTCTAGAAACAGTAACAATGCTGGAAAAAGGCATCAGAGAGTAATTCTCCTGACCTAAATCTCCAACACATCAACTGACAAGGCAGATTTGCAAGAAGGCATTCAGAGCCTTTATGGTATAAATTCAGCGCTCCTGCCACAGGACTCTCACCACTGCAATATGTTCCAGCAGACCACACTGTAAATTGAAAGCAAAGTGTTCTCTGTACAGTTCTTGAAGAAATAATTTTGTTCCTAGGTGAAGAGAACGTTGTTTAATGTCTCTGAACCTCTGAATACTAAACAGCCCTTTCTCCTGCCAGTATATTTTGGGTTCATTCTATACATCACACAGATGAATGGGCAGGAAAGAGCAGCCTTCTGGAAACTCAGTTTGGTCTTTACCCAAAACCATTATTCATTTCCATGTGGCAACAGCAAGCAGTGCATGTTCTCTGCTTGTATCTACAACATTAAAAGGAAAGGCCCTAAAGAGAAATATGGGGGGAAAGCTTTTTGCACGTAAAACAGAAGCTGTGAAGTTTCCTCTCGATGAGAGCATGTACCTCTCATTCAGCCCCATGCTTTTTTACCTACCCCACAGGAACACAGCTCAGACCCCTGCTCTGACATAGACTTCCCGTGTGACCTTAACCGAGTCTATGATTTGGACTCAATGATCCTTATAGGTTCCTTCCAACTCAGGATATTCTGTCACTTCACCCCAGTTCGCTGCCTGGGGACCACCTGTGAGTTCTTGTTTACACAGGGCACTGGAAGGCTAAAACACAATTCCCTGTGCAGATTAGTTACCAGACATGGGATTACAATGAGTAAAGGATGGCCCTGCCTTTTCCAGCTAACCGGCTCTGCATGCTGAGCTTAACTACAGATGTCGGTGTATTCTGTCCTCATACTTGCAGTTGCCCTCTGGCCCCTGCAGCCACCCCTGCCTGCAGGCAGCCTGTGCACAGCTGCATTGTGTTCCAAGCCACATCCACAAGTCCCTCGCTCAGCCTGCGCGATAAGATATACCAGATGAAAAATAGGAGCAATGAATTTCAGGCTCAGTGGAGAAGCTCCCTGTATATTTATGAGTCGAATTCCAACCCTTAAAAACTCTCTTTTCACCAGTGCAGTTTCCTTCAACAGGAAGCCATGGTTAAAACACAGAGCAGCTGATAATAAAAAAATGGTCAAGCAGAAAGGATAGATCTGGATTTATTTATTTATTTTTCCAAATGACTACTAGTACACTGAAATAGCAAAGAGCACCAATAATTTATTTATTGGTCCTTCAGTACTTCATACCCTGCTGTTTTTCCATCCCCAAACAAGACCCTGTGGGTTTAATTATGTTTTCAGGGGCAGCTTGGGAGATATGATTTCACTCAGTCTTTGTCATTTATTCCATGTTTTCTACAGATGCATGGGGAAAACCTTACACCGCACGATAAATCAAATATGGTGCTGGTAATACACTAGACAGACATGGCAAAAACCCTCTTGTTCTAATGCTCTAACCCTGCAAGGGATGACCACAACCTAGGGAAGCCCAGAAAACTTCTCCCTATACAGGGCTAGGCAGCTCTCAAAACTGAGTGTATTGTGGATGTCCTTCTTATCCAAGAAATGGGAGGAAGGTGTGAAGGGCTCCCCCGACTTTCCTTTCCTTTCTCCCCTGCCACAGCTACATGGCACCAGCTCACCCCAGGACGTCTATAATAAAGTTGGCATTTCCAGTCTGCCATTGGAGACACCCACAGGCAGTGAACTGATGCTGCAAACTGGGCAAATCACCTGGACATAGGTTGAAAGCAGTATTCAGATCTCTAAAGATGCAAATGGACACTTGCAATTGGGAGCTAGGCACCTGCAAAATCAACATACACACAGACTACGATCTGAAGACAAGTTAAGTTTTTAAGTATTTGGCTTTTGGTCTTCATGTCTTGGTACAGCACACTGGTAGTAGAGGAAAAACAGGCCTGGAAAGTGCTCAGAAATTGCAGAGAAATGCATATGTGCATAGGTACCAGCATTTTCCTGACCTGGACACAGAGCAGGCCTGAGCACTTGGCACATTTCGACTTCCAGAATTGATGTAACAAAAGGGATTGTTTTCCTTTCACTCTTCTGAAGAAAATCTAGGCTTGTTCATCATCCCTTCTGAAGTCCACTGGCCAGTGCTTCTGCTTCATAAAACAGCGTGCTCAAGCTGAACACAAAATAGTACACAGGAAGATTAACCCATCTTTTTAAGGTCACTTCTGCCAAAATTGGTATTAACAGAATCCAAACCTTCTACCTCCACTTTTTTCCTCTGACACAGTGAACACATTCTGTCCCCACAAACTGCAGGCTAAAACACGTCTTATTTTATGACCCAGCTTTTTAAGTTCATCTGCTGCCTGAATCACCTCTGTCCTAGCATCCCGCACTGCTGTTCAGGGCTGTCTCAGACCTGTGCACGCACCAGCCCTGCTCTCCCTCCAGAGAGAACTCTTCTCCCTTGACCCATCTCATCTGATTGTTGGCCTAGAACCTGCAGCTCACAGGATCCTTCTGGGACAGATAACTATGGGGAAAAATCATCACGCTTGTGGTTTTCTAACAGAAAAGGAGCGCCCACCCAGCTTGTCTTCCTAAGAGGCAGTGTTTACTAGCAAAGCATCCAAATTCAGGGGTTGTTTTGCTTTGGTGTTTCAGACAACCACGTGTGCCTAATCATTTCCTGCAGCTATCTTAAATGAGGGGCTTTAACCCAGCCTGTGCCATGGCTCAGCAGAATGCTACAAGCACTAAGGTGTTTGGGAATCATGCTTACAGACAGCCTAAGATCAACCCATATTTGAGTATAATATGACCAGAGCTTCAGAATAACAACCACTAAAGGTTCCCACAGCCCTAAGCCCTCTGTCTAAATTGGGTTTGGGACAATGATGACACACAATGCCAAATAAATAAATAAAAAAGAATAAAAGAAAATCCACTGAAGTTTGGACATCAATGTCATTGTATTTTTTTTTCATTTTTTTTTTTTTTTTAAAAAAGGACTGGTTTGATTTTCTCTCCCTGTTGTTTTTAAGCCAGCATCTCAGAAGGTTGAAAGTGAAATATATTTCTTTATCAATTTCTTGTTTTTCTCCTCCTCTGCCACCCATGCACAGTGGTTTGCTTATTGAGGTTCATTCATGTGTAGGGGCTGCTGGCATTGATATATTTTGTTAGTAGGGTGGAGAGGTTTTTGCCTTTTTTTTTTTTTCTTTTTTTTTTGAGAGAGAGAGAGAGAGAGAAAGCTAGCACATTAATTTAGCCTGACAGAAAGAGCAGATGAAGATGATGTTAATTTTGCAGGCACAAATGATCGGGCACAGTAATGCCAGGCTCCCCATATCCAAGCCATCACAGGAGTCTGCTGCACAGACTAACTCAGGACTTCCATACTCCAAAACTCTGACCAGCCTTATTCTGACTGCAGGCAATACGTTTCACTCCCTTTTGAAAGAATATTTGATTGTATTTATTCTAACATAAAAATTAGGTTTGAGATCATGTGTCCCCTAGTTGCATTCACAAACGTTCCTAGGATCTTGCTTGTCGTGCTTTAAACTTGCTGTTGAAAATTGAACCTTACAACATCGCACATCTTAATGTCCTTAAGGCAAAATGAGAGAGCTCTCTGAAATGACACTGTGGTATCTCTCAGGGAGGATGAGAAATATTCTGTGAGCACCCCTTACAGCGAGAGAGACAGCTGCCAGGCCTAATCAAATCAGCACAAACATCTTCCTCTCATCTGTGCCTCAAATTAAGGCAATCACCAGAGAAACATATTAAGGACAAATTCTGACACAAGTTAAACTACTATTTACACAGGTGCAGCTCTGTTTTTAGCCCTATGTCCACATAGGAACCCAGAATCCTTTTGTCATTTCCAAACCTTACTCTACCACAAAACTAATTTACACAACCAACAATGTTGTTCACCCGATGGTGCCAGTTCCCCACCTTTTTTATAGCCATCTTTACGAAGAGCAGACTAGGAAGTAAACTATAATCACTGCCATTTTCACCAGCTAGGCACGATCACTTGATGAGCAGCCCAACTGCTCTGAGAGCAGAGAGGCAGCAGATGGACAGCATACATTCCAGCAGACAGAAAGCAAACTGTGCCATACATACAACTTGATCGCTTAATGACGTCTTTTACAATTGTCTTCTCCTCCAGGGCTCCTGTAGAAGGCTAGGAATTCGGCTCAGCCCCTCCAAACTCCTCGCCAGGCCAGACCCCTGGCACCCCGAATTCTCTCAGGGAAGCCCCAGCACTCCTGCGTTATGGGTTGGGAGGCTGTGATGCCCAGCTTTGCAACAGCCAACATGGGTAGGCATCCGAATTTGGGTTGGTCAGGCAGATCTTTTTTGCTAAAGCATTCAGCTCAGCCAGTGATTTGGAGAGGGAAAGGGAAGGAGGATTTTTTTTTTTTGCCTGCTCAAGAGACTGAAAGCTGCTCACCATGTAGACAGATGGGGAACTACTCCAGCAGCACGATGCTGGATGTACCATCCTCTGCCCACCCAGCCAGCAGAGAACTTCCAAACACAAATTGGGAGAGAAAGGAAAGCTGCTCAGAGGTTGCACCTCTCCCACCAGTGCTAATTTTATCACAGCATGTTTCTACCAAGAAGCATCTTTGTAAATATCAACAATGTTAATGATGTGCTCCAACTAGGAAATTAAAACAACCCCAGGTTGAGATGGGATTTCTCTTGGTAAATCTATCTTATGCCAGAGTGAATGTGAATGCACTTGGTTTTGATTGAGATTTACTTCAGAATATTATAAATATTAATACAGTAATAATTATTTTATTAAATATTGCCACTTGAAGTAGTAGTGAGGAGATCAGCATTCCTCCAGGTAGCTGGGTACACACCAGTTCAGCAGCTCCCCTTTCAGCCATCACTGTATTAACAGTTAGTAACTCATTCAAAGCCATCTTCATTATTTTTTTTAATTTTATTTTTTATTTTAAAGAATTTGTTTATAAACGTTCCTGCACAGGCATCTTCTCACAGGAGCACTAACATTGGAATGAAGTGATACTGCCTTCTTTAAACTCCATCTGCAGGCACTTGTACCAAACGTATATTAGCCTTTGAATAAAACCAGCACCTAACAGCATCTTTTAAGCCTTTTGGCAAAGGCCATGCACAGTGTCTCTTTGATAAGAAAATACATCTTGCATCAGGTTAGGTACAGCTTTTTACAGAGAAGAAAATGATCTAATAGGTATCATCCATTCCTGGCACTATTGAGTATGATTTGAATGACACAGACGAGCTAATTGTGGTCAGAATGAGTCCATCTGCCTTCATTAGATGGAAGCTCTTCAGAGTGAAGAGGGAGGCTTTGTCTTCACTGTTAAATAGTGCAGCACTCGGGGCCTGGAGGAGCTAATGTGCACCACGTACCCTGTAGCAGAGGCTCACACCACTACTGTGAGACAGTCACCAAAGCAAAGACAATGGAAAGGGGCAGGATTAATGTTAGCCACTTCACCTCCTTCCTGAGCACCGCACTAACATGTTTTGAACAGGGGGCTTTCTCCTTGCAACCCCCTACAGCCACGGCCCTCCTGATGCACAGCAGAAACCAAGGACTCCCTCCTCCCCCGCCCCGCTTCAGCCCCAGGGCTGGCACCAGCTCCTGCAATGGCAGAACCAGGCATCATTGCTATCTCTGAGTTAAATCCACTTTTAACTCCAGTCTCTCTTATGGATGTATTTGCAAGCTCAGACACATCTCTGCGAGTGTTTTAGCCTGCACATGAAGCCACTTTGCATTACCTATTTGCCTGCAAATATCATGTCAAGTATACATTTCAAAGCTCATGAATGAACTTACATCTAGAGAAGTTTGCATGTGTAAAATCCATCATCTGCCTGTTAAAGGGAGAGCGTTCTTGGTATCTTGTACTCAGGTTGGCCTGAAACAAGAGCTTGCTTAGACACATGACAATATTTCTCCTGAACAAAAATACTTCTACAATGCTAAAGAAAATTCAGAAGGAATCTGAGAATGCAGAGAGTTTGAGGCATTGCATAGGGTCTCTTGCAATATCACAGATTATTATCCTTCTGTATTTGTTGGAAGAGTTTGGGAGAAAGAGGACGGATTGCTGAAAATTGGCTTTTAAATCTGTCTTCCCCTGAGAAAGATGGTCATGCTCTGAGGTTTGTGGTATTAGTTGATAAGCGGTGATTAAAACAGTAATCCCAAATTGTAATCAAAAAGCAGTCAAGGCTCTGAAATTACTTTTCACTAAGCTTTTTTCCCTTTCAAAGACAGCTCTGCATGGCAAAAGATAATACAACCACAGACGCTGTTCCAATTTCATTTAGAAATATTTGATCCATTAATTTATAGTTTGGGGGAAGGTTTTTCCTCTTTTATTTGTGTTCCCCCCGCCAGGCTGTTCTCTCAGGAAGAATACCAGGTATATTTACATGTCAGCACAGGTTTCCCCTTTACCCAGTGAAGTGCCAGCTAAAAATCAGCCTTGCCCATGCTTTCCTAGGCCATAAAATGGCAGCCTGGGCCATGCAGCATAAAGCCTTCTCTAATTGAAATGGTTTTGAGGTTTCCAAGACTCAAAGCTCATGCTGACTTCAGGATGATCCCTGCAGGATCATGGGATGAAGGCACCTCTCAGAGTGGCAATATTCAATAACTTCTACTTCAGCCCCGCCAGCCAGAGCAACTGGTGGGTGTTCCTATTTCACTCAACAGATGAAAAGCACAGGCAATAGTTCATGACAGTTTGATTTTCCATGCTGCAAGTGGTCAAACCAGCCAACAGTTTGTTTTCAACAATGTTGTTTCAGGAGAAAAAATTATTAGCACTGGGATGGTGCAAACCACATTTTAACATTTCAGAGAGACAAGTGAAGAACTCTCATGGAGTCTGAAAATTTCCCCAAGTACTGTGCAACGATTTGTGATTTTTTCCCTTTATGCTGATCTTGCAAGAAGGCAGAAATAAAATTCATCAAGCTGTAAAAATCAATAGTGATGCTTTGTCCTGTGCAATACAAAGACTGCAGAAAGATGTGATGGCAAAACAGGGCAGACAGACCCTGAGAGGGTTTGCAGTGTCTCTAGGGTGTCTAGAGACACTGTCCAGGGTCTCTATGGGATGCTCCATGAGGGGCCTTCCCATCCTGCCAGCCTTTGGGAGCATCTGTCTTTGGAGGAATGGTGGAGAGAGCCACCCAAGCTTTCTATGCACGTTGGATAGCCACCCACATAGTAAAAGGCCCGTTAATGAAACTTACAGACCCCCAATTTACACAAGCTGTCTGATACAAAGCTATAGCGTGAACTTTTCAAAAACAAATTTCCTCAGTGATAAATGTTTCCCTTCTGTTTCATTTAACAGCTGGGTAGTGAAGATGAAGACAAAGCACATGTTTTATCCATGGATTAAATTAAGCCCTGGATTACACATTGTAATTGAACATAATTATTCCAATACTACAAAATTTCAGGTGGCCCTCAAGAGGCAGAATTTGCCCCACGGAGTAGCATTAACATGATGAAAATGGTTGTGCTACTAATTCACATCGCGGCATTCTGTTTTCAAGCAGCTAAAAAAACCATCTTCAATTTCTTGTAGAGGAACAAAAAATCCCAAGATACCTTTATGTTTTATGTTAGTCTATAAAACTGGCAAAGTGTAAACTCTATAAAATAGCTTTTAATCTAGCACAAGTTTACTTTATACTGCTTGATACAATCATCTAGAACAAATGTTGTGGATTAAATTTGGAAAACAGAAGATGAAACCCAAAAACTCTCTCTTTTAATAGATGGGGAAAAACACACACACAGCTGTCCTCCATAATCAAGACTTGAAAGCAAGTGAATATGTTATCAGCAATGCTAGTCAGGTTAGCATCTCCCTCCACAGAAGGAAAATTCCTGTTATTCTTTGGTCACACGAGTGCTACTTCTCATGTCAGTAGAGCACGCAAGATTTGTCGTATAGAGTAATACTTACATGCAGGATCTGTGATAAATACAATTAATTCACTGCTTATCACTGCTTATCACTTTATCACTCAATCTTATGATCTCATACTTGTGTATATGCATTGAAATAAATGTAACACAAAAACGAAGCAAGATATGCATGAATTGGACTACGTCAGGAATCATATCAGGATTGTATCAACATGAACTTAGTGTTCATGCTTCCTTAAGAGTCAAAAAACCTATTCTGGACAACAGATAAAAGCTGTTAAGCAGATGTAATGTGTGCTGTGGAGACAGACAGCTCCTTGATCGTGTCTATAGGCATCAGTTCCCAAAATACAGAAAATCACCACTAAGCAGCATCCTCAAAATTAAAATTAAAATAAAAACAAGCCACCATCACCAGCTTGTTACATCATGATTTACCAGACTGAAACGTGGGTTTGCTGCACAGCTCCTGTGTAATAGCAGAGACAGTCCATTTGTATTCGTGATCATGTACAAACCACAGCTAGCATAAATAAGGCAGCGCATGTCACACACTCAGCATATGCTTGTGCTGCCTGCGCTGTACTATAAACACGTGTGGGAGCATTACTTAGTGATTTCAGTCCCAGGAAGGAAGTGGTGTGTTGGAAAGCCAACCAGTGTTGCTCTGGCTGGGAGCAGCTGGGAATACCAAGCTGGGAAAGGCACCAGCCAAGCTGTCTAAGCGCTATTCCATGTAACCTGGAACATTTAATCACACTGCTTGGACCAGTGAAAAACAAGCTGTTTTGAGAAGGATGTGTCACACAAAATGACTGAATTTTGAAACAGCAGCATGACACATTAAAATGTCAGTGTACTGTGTGATATAATAAAAGGGAAATATTTCAAAGGCAAAATCAACTCCATCACATTTATCTTACCAATATCAAAAAGAATCTGACTTATCAGAAGAGCATTTCTTTCCCCCTCCCACAGAAAGTGGACACAAACACATTCCATACCCCTCACTGTGATTTGGGATGCTGGGGAACAGCCAGACCTCCAGGAGACTGCAGTATTTGGAGCAACAGTGGTTGCAGTACACCAGCCCCCGTAAGGCCAAAGTGGAAGGGAATGGTGATGCAGAAGTATGAGGGAGATGACAGCAGGGCAAAAACAAAATTATTGCAGTGGAGGGGCTTGGTTGGATGGACTGGAGGGGAGGAAGCCATTCTTAATGTGCAACACAGTCAGAACTGCAAAATAAGAAGATAACTCCGTTTGAGACAAACACAAGTTAAGCTGTTTTTAGGACAAAAACAAACAAAAACAACAACAACAACAACAAAAAACTCAAAAGGTGGAAGAAGAAAAAGCAAGAAAAAGCAATAGGAAAGGCCTAGAGGAGAAACCTACTGTGTTGGGCAGAAAAAGCCTACACCCTACAGATAATGCATGGGAAGATGATGGACCAAAAGGGAGGCTGAAAAATAAACCAAGGAATACTGTGAAATCTATATCTCTCAGCCAACATGACGCTGGCCAAGAGAATTCCTGGGTTACCATTTTTGTTTCTGGGATTTCGTGGATTATTGCTCACATCATTTTGTTTGCATTGCAATAAATATAACAATATACTAACAGCTTAAATGTACTATGAGCATTCCTGTCTGACTTCTGTAAGACAGACGTCTCCAAATGTGGACAGAAACCATACGTACCCACATACGGTACCCGTGCAGACATATGCGAAGTCAGCTAAATGTCAGACTGCACCATTTGACTGTGTTTAGGATGCTTCACACCAGGATCTTTGTGTGCTAGAGGCTTACAAATACATGCCAACGTAAGAGCTTTGCTCCAAACATAATGGAAGATGAACAACTGGTGGATCACAAGGCAGAAAGCAGGACAGTACTGGCTGACAAAAATAAGAGGCCTAAGCACATATCACTCTGGCTGTGGTCAATTTTTCTTAGCATCACAGCAAAGGACAGTTTGAAAAGTAAAGAAACAAACAGCAAAGATCTATGGACTTTTAGCAGAAAGCTTTTCTAATTCATCTCAGAAGTCGCAGGTCCTAGTTCCCTGTTACAGCTCTATATATCTAGCTGTATGTATACAAATCCAAGGCAGAACAAAGCTGTGTGTCCAAATCCACCTCTTCCTGTAAACAAGTGAATTGGGGTCATGATTCGCAAGAGGAGGAAATTCTCACTCTACATTCAGAAGGTAAATAATGAATCTGACCTGCTGTGCTGACCCAAGACAGTGCAGGCTGTCCCTTATCCATCACTTACTCTCATAGCATACAGAGCAGTAGAAAGCAGGGAGTAAATTAATCATTTTCTCTTTCTGCAGTGCACAGAATATGGACTGTTCTAGTGAGCCACTACTTCTTTATAAGGTAAGGTTAATCAATAAAGATAATTAGACGCTTCTGCTTAATACGTCTATGTCACTGAAAAAACCACAGAGTCCTGCCATCCCCTGTTGAAACACAAACAAAGACTGGAACAAATCCAACTGGTATAAAAATGACTGTATGGAAGTTTTAGAATCTCAGATTAAAAATATTGCATGATTCACTCCCACCTGAGCATTACTGACTCTCAGAGGAAATCCTCTACCACCTTCGCTCCCACAGTGAGAGCCACAAGGTTAAACCTCTAAACACAGCTCTACTTAGGGCACAAGGGTCCAGCCACCAAAACCAACCAACCACCCAAACAAACAAAAAACACAACAAAAACATACACACCAGAAAAAAAAAATATATATATATAAATAAACAAAAAAACACAGAGGACTAGAAGACTGGAGTCTTCTTCACTATTTTTGGGCCATTTCTATGCAGCCACTACAGAACTGGAGGTTGACTAACCTCGTGCCACCTCTGTAACCTCTGCCTGCTTAGGATTCCTCTGATGCAAGGAGAGATTTAAGCAGGGGCAGTTTATCCACAGCACAAACAAGCTCAAGGTTGCCCCACATTGCTCCCTCAAACACGTCTTTCTTTCCAATCGGCGCTGGGGCACCTGCAGCTTTTATTTTTAATTTCTTTGAGCCACACAGTTCATCTCAGATCACTTCTTGGCTCTGAACAGGGAGGGCAAGATAAACCTCTCCAGTGAACAACAAGAAATCTATAGTGACGGACAACCAGCAGATCATCTAGCTAATCTCCACTTGTCCCACTTTAACTGAAGCTTTTCGCAAACAAGTATTGATCCACTGTTCCACAGTCACAAATCCTCAAGTAATTCTCTGCAAAAAGAAGCTCTTCTTTTTGTGAGGGGAAAGGATGCATTCTTTTTAACCAGAGAACAGCAAATAATATAACATAAAACAAAATGTAACATAAAATAAAACCGAAACAGAATTAAAACCAAATCTGCAACACCAGCAGCTCAATGTTTTGCTTCTGACCACAGGTCAAGAGCCCTCTTTCATCAAGTCACACAAACATATCTTTTGCTTCCAGTTCCCCTGGTTAACATTTCATCCCCAAATTGGATTTTGATACACCAAAGCTTTCTTAAGGGCTCTAACCATCAATTTTACTTTTCTTACAGTTGCACTAATAGGAACTTGAATTTATTCTACTTTCTTTGCTCACACAAGCACCTTTTCAGCAGGACTGCACAATAAACCTTTCCTAACTTTCTTTTACTTCTCTGCAGTATTACTCCTACTTGGCATCAAAACAGAAGGAACAGCCACTGGGATGACATGTGAGCTGTCTTCCTCCTGTTTTTGCAAGTCCCAGTATGCAGCCACATGCAGCAGTGGCTGGCCAGAGTGCCAGGGATGGTTCATCACTGCCCAGTGAAATACCCAAGTTCAGCTTTTCATAAATAAGATATAGTACTGGCTCGCAGGGAAGCAAAAAACTGAACACAAACAACCAAGGCCCAGCAGGAGCCCTTGTCAGGCAAAGCTTTTACAGGGAAAAACTACTTTGCTTTTCCCCTTCACCACTTCAGCCACAAATGTTTGTCTTCTACCAGCATATCTCAGCACATCCAGACTGACGTTATTTTCACAAAAGTGGTTGAATTTTGAAAAAAAAAAAAAAAAAAAAAAAAAAGCTGATAAAAAAGTAACAAGTCCAGTGGAAACATTTGGAGAACTGTAAAAACAAACAAACAAACAAACAAAACACAAAAACCAGAAGTGATGAAAAGAAAACAAGTACAACTTGGCCACCAAGCTTTTGTGATAGGAGCCACACCAACGTGCTCCATATCTCTACAGGATCTCACCAGTTTTACACCAGTTTTTACCTGGTTCAACAGGAAAGGGGCTGGAGAAGCCTAGGCAGACTGCTGATTTTATAATCACAAGACAGTATAAATAGGAGAAAAAGGAGGTGGAAGATGAGCTCAACTATTTCACTCTATTAAACAACTCCCAAAAGATCATTTTGACTTCAAGAAAAATCACACATTTCAATTGACTTGCAGTGAGCTTTAGAAATTGAGCTTATTTAGTATCTGGTCCCCACTTAGAGGAACCTGAAAGATCTCTGAGGCCTTTTGAAATTTAACTTGTATTGGCAGGTGCATCTGTCACCAGAAATTACAAGCCTTAAAGCTCGGGTTGTGGGTGAGATTCTCTTGCCTGCATTACAAAAGGGAAAAGTAGATTATCACCATCTGACCCTGAAGACAATGAATTAAATATTTTTTCAGGTGAACAGACATTTACAAACCAAAAGACGATGACAGGTAACGTTCAATTAATGCTTTTTTTAGTATTAAATTTTTTTTGTTCCTTGCTTGAAATTCTGAGGTCAAAGTCAAATTTCATTACAATCAACATGCCAGATCTACCAAGATTACTCCATATCCTCATGCCACCCAGAAATGTAGTTTAATTGCTTTCATTATCTTTGGAGCTTTATTATTCTAATTATCTGGGTAGTTTTATTATCCTAAGTATTGATCTTTCCTTCTAATGACTCCTATAATTAAGACAGGAAGATGTTGAGTCTGTCCATAAAAACTAGCAACGGAAAGTGCACAAAGCAAACTAGCCCCTCGGTGCAATGGAGAGAGCTGGAATCAAATATTTGGAAAACTTCTAAACCTCTGAATTTTGTTTCTAGAATGTGAGAAGCTGAATTTTATTTTAGCAGTAGTTTCAACACACAGCCAGGGACCAATCCACTGCCGGCTCCCAGGCACAGACAGCAGGACTGCAAAGGCTTTGAAGGGAAGGAATTTTTCATTCTGTACCTGAGC
Organism: Aythya ferina; assembly: GCF_964211825.1. Taxonomy (NCBI): domain Eukaryota; kingdom Metazoa; phylum Chordata; class Aves; order Anseriformes; family Anatidae; genus Aythya; species Aythya ferina. Next base: position 3,659,158 of record NC_140316.1, read on the forward strand.
TGAACTTTACACGATGCCCTCCTTTCCCAGGACTTTCTGTTTCTGCCACTGCAATGCAAATGATCAACAAATGAATTATTCAGTCTTCTGCATTTTGTTGCACACTTTTCCTTCAGTACCGAAGAAGTTATCATGGCATGTCATATTTAATTTTGAAAATCTGTTTTGCATGGTTTCATCTACAATTTGCATGTGCTTTGCTTGCATCTCACAGCATTTCCCATGCAGACATTTGTAGTAAAGTAAGAACATACACAGTAACAAATATCATTCAGTGACAGGTAGTACAGCTGTCTTTCTGTTCAAATTTCATCTTGTTCCCATTGAAGCAAGTGAGGCTTGATGATAAGCAGCCATAGAAGTAATGCTGCACTCACTGGCTTTTATGTATTTTCTGAACCTTTCAAAAAATTGAACATATAAAAATGAGATATTGGCAATTCTGTGGCAAATAATTAAGTCTATGATGTACAGTAACATTTTTTCTTGTATTTTCTCCACAAAAAGACCACTTAAACATTTGTACAATAAAATAGATCAAGTTTATGATGCTAGAGCACATAAATAGTCTTTCTTTAAAAAAATTTTAAAAATCCTTCAGTAAATTAAATCACAGGTTTCTGAATTTTTAAATCTTTCTCCTTTGCTTAATTATTTTAAATTGTTCATCAACTCTCTCCAAGAGCTAATAACATTTCTGAGTTTAAATCTATGGCATATCTCGTGGCTGGCCAGACAGCACAGACTTAGCATCACCCAGCTCCTATTCAGATTCAGCTGGCCACACACAATGCTGGGACATTCAGAGAAGCTGTCTGTGTTGCAACTGCTTTATCACCTGCTCGAGCAGCTCAGTGCAGCCCATCTGACATGACTGTCAATTCATTCTGAGGCTTGATTCTTTAAAGCAGATGCACGGCTTCAAACCCTCCTGGACTATCACATGTGGAGATCCCACCTGATTTGTTACTGCTCCAGTATGACCAAGTCACTCCGCTCTTTCCTCTAGGGTCCACTGAATGCCAAGACGAAATGAGCTTGGTGATGGAAGAGGGATGGAGTTCAGATTTGTTTTTCATTCTGCCATGACTAAGAGATTGAATAGGCAATAGATGCTTATTGTTAAGTATCACACAACGCTGAGAAGCATATAAAGTGCATGTAGGAGACAAGTGTAGCTGAACAAATGAATCACTCAGAACAGGAACCAGCGTGTTCCTTCATTTTTTCATTAAGAAGCCTGAAGTGCCTACTCTTTCCTATGGCCATCTGTGCGCAGCCGATGGTTCTCCAGGAATAAGAAGAGCATGTTTATTTGCAGCCTGGTTTTCTTCAGTTTTCATCTGTGTCAGAACAGGACAGGTAAGTTAGAGTAGCCTGCTGAAATGTGCTACCCATCCAGATAAATAAAGGACTTCAGTTTTAGACTGGTTCCGGATTGTGCAACCAGAACGTGCATATGTAAAAGTTCAGGTGCTGGTTTTGTGAACAAAGACTTGGAGAAGCATGCCTGAGGCATGAAGCTATTACTGTAACTAATACAGACACATCCTGCAGATACAAGTTCCTAGGAAAAAAAGAAAGTTCTAGAGGATGCTTTAAAACTTGATGCTTAGCTATGCCTTAGATTCAGAAGGATGTTACAATCATTTCCATCACATTTATTCCAAAGCCAGGTCCAGCCACAAAACAAAATTGTGGAAAGCATATTTCTGACATTATTTCTAGGCTTTGTGTGCCCATTGTCACTAAACAGCCAGTACAAATGAGTCAAAAAAAAACCAAACACTTATAGCAGAGAAAAAGACAGGTCCTTTAAAGAAGATCCTCTATCAAAATCCTGGAGGTCACAAGTTAATTACTAGCTTGCGCATGGGATACCTGTGTCCCTCAGTCACGCACAGGTAGTGCCCACTTCACTCTCTAACCTGTTTTCCAGGACATCAAGCTTCTCAGGACAAAGGCCATGCTACTAAACGGCCCTGTGGCTCCCAGAACACAGCAACAACTGCAGACTTCTGTTTGTAAGACAAACAAGAGGAACTATAAAACAATCATGAGGGGACATCAGGCAAAGGAACAACATTCAGACATTTTAAGGCCATTGCTGTAAGTCTGCAATAGTGTTAAAGCTCATGTAGATCTTCATATTGGCAAACCTTTATTCTGGATAAAGATGTCAAGATAGGAGTAACATATTTAGACCTGTCTATGCCTGCACAATCTGTGCCCAGTTCCACAACTTTGACAGAACCTGCACAAGGCCTCTGAAAATAATCCAGTCTAGATAACAGCATTTGTCAGCTGCTGTAAGCCACTCGCATGAGCAAATGGTCACAACCTGACAAGGCTTGCAGATAGTGAAATGAAGTCTTAATAACAAACCTAAGATACAAGTCCTCTGATAAAGCAAAGGATAATACAAAAGCCATACTGCTGCTGTCAAAACAGCGTTGCTCTGAGACACCTCCAGTGCAAAACCATGAGTCATGTTGGCTTCCTGCTTCACAACGGATCCGGGTTGATTCAGAATCTGCTAAGATTAAAAATTACTCTTCAAGTATGGCACTGTGGGTGCTCCAGGAAAGTTATTGCGAGGAAACTTTTTCTCTACAGCACTGGAAGGTATCACCTTCTCTTTTAGTGTTATTAATACATCAAGTTTAGACGAGGCTAAATCACCTGTTCTGAACAGGCAAGGTTGTTCTGTTTTACTGAACTGCTCCCACACTGCTCTAAGAACATGTTTTTGTCCCAAGTTTGTATTTCAGAAAGGTACCTGGCTGCAGCTAAAGACTGCTGGATGGGGAGGCCATCACTTGCTTTTGGACCTTGTGAAGCCTTCCTTGGGCCTTTGCTCTGTTCAGCCTCCCCACTAACGTTGCCTCAGGGATTATTGTGTAACTAAATAGATGAACCCACACTTTATTTTGTCCTCTGAACACATTGGGCTCTCTTCAGTGCTCTCAAGTATGTCCATAAGCCAAGGGAACCATGATAACCTGTCTGTATAGCTCCAGCACCACTAACTTTGACACCAGGGAACCAATCTGTTATCACAAGGAAGTCAATGAAGGGTGTATAAGACTGATAGAAAGCATACAGGATAGTATATCCTGGGTTATTCTCGAACATGCTGAAAAAGCAAACACGTGTTGAGGAGGCTGGATACTAATGAGCACAGAGCTTGCTGATGACAAGAAATTGGCAGCTTGTTAACCTGGACACCCAAAGACATATCGAAGTCCCAACAAGGAGATCTAATTGTAGCATGATTAATGCCAATCATTTGCTCTTTGCCAATCCCTCCCACGCGTTCCCAAGGATGGCATTCTTCCACCCTAGCATCCATAATATAGTTAATATTGTGTGGCTAAAAGGCAGAAGGAGAAATGAAAGAATGCGTACATAATGCCAGATGGGAACAGAAGAACGCAGGCTATAAGTTGCCTATGAAATGCAGCTGATTATAGGCAACACAATTAGCAATCTGTGCAGCTGCCTTGCTATGACTCCCCAGGTCAGAGCACGCTCTCTGCTGCAGTGTTGAAGAAAGTATTTCCTTGCTATTGCAGGAGAATATGAAGCAAAAATCCTTCAAATAATCCAGGCTTGAAAACAACCAAATAGTGACAAACGTGAAGACTCCGCTACAGCATTAACGTTACTACTGTGAGGACAACAGCAAGAAAACCTCCTCGCACCTATATTGAATAGAAATATTTTTCCTTTTTTTGTTAAAGGTGCATGAATGCTGCACTCACCTGCAGCGAAAAAAAACTCCCTTAATTCAAACTGAAGTCAGGGAGTTATAACACAGCACGTTTTACCCACTTCCTTGTTCAGCTAGATCCACTTCCACCATTTCACTGACATCAACAGGCAGGTTTCTCACCTCTAACAAGGGACAACATGTGAGGATATCTGAACCAAAGAGGCTGCAGAAAGACAGGAGGACACCCTAATCCTTCAGGACTGCTGCACTATGTGGATTTCTCACAACACCCTGAGAGCATTACCTTGGCCAGCTTTTTCGTGAAGGCCTTGGTCCAGCAGCTCTGTGACAAACACCAAAGCAAGGACGGTACTGTCAGCACTCTGAAGTAAGGCAAGTGCCCTTCTGAATTGGCAAAACACTAAAAAACGTGGAAGCAGCTCAGACAGGAGAGCTGATGAAATTCTTTATATTACATTCAGCTCTTTCTTTTTTCAATCTTCAGGTTTTAAACGCACAAAAATCTCATAGGAATACTCCTCATTTTCTGTATCTGTTCTTTCTGAGGGTGTCTGTTTCTTTTTTTTAAAAAAAAAAAAAAAAAAGAAAACAATCTAATATGTTCTTAACATGAACCATTTAATGCCTGTTGCACAAATGTGTAATAAAATTCAGCCCTGTGGCTCTTCTACTGTCAAGCTAAATAGAATCCATTTGAAACAAACGTGCAGCTTTAAAATTTCTTCATCTGAATGTTCCTGTCTTTGAAGGGAGCAATTCTGCTCTTCTGTCCCCCACATATCAACAGGGATTTAGGAGAAGCAGTAGGAGGGAATATTTTGGTATTGGTTTTGTTTTGCCAGCCCAGGGTCTTGCAGAGCTGTACCCTACTGAAGAAAAATGAACCCTTCCTCAGAGGCATTGATTTTATCAGATATTAAAAGTATACACAAATAGAAGAAAAGCAGCCCCAGACATTTTTCGAAAGGAAACAAAAAGGACTTGAGGTATGGTATGGGGGACAAATACTACCAAGAGATGTCTTCACTTACCCTGGATCTCACATCACTCAGGGCCAGTTTATTACCACATACAGAAGGGAAGGAAGTATTAGTGGCAGCAGCAGAGCCCCTTTTGCTGCCATCTTCTACTAAGTGGTGGCTCTCTAACCCTGTGTCTGCTGACATGGTGGCTCTGCAGGTCAAACACAAGCCAACAGACCCTACATGTGGTGTAGGGTCAGTGGTGAGACGAGGCTGCAGTCGCACTGTGCAAGCACAGATGGAGGGGAAGCCAATTGCAAGAATGAATTCAGCACAAGGTTTGCATCCTTGCGCACTGTGAGAAGAACCAAGACTGCCCTGTATGAGTGACTGGTTTGTGCTGAGGGCTGCCTGCCTGTCCTGTCTATGTTTCAGCACTGTTTTCTTCCAGATTAAGCTCTAGACTAATCCCACAGACCGAGCTCCCCTTAGCAGTTGGAGCATGTCTTCCTATTCAATTACGTGTGAATTATAGTATATGAAAAAGATTGGGAGATTTACTTCAAAAGCACGCTCCTGATCCAAACTAAAGTGGTAGTGTGGATGCAACCATAACTCAAGAATATCACGCCCAACACTGCGTTGGAATCAATTATTTCTCTTTCAAACACAACAGGGTTGCAATTCTAACTAGCTTCAAAGCTGAGTAAGTTTTTAATATTAATGTAGTGTTAAGAAAGGAGTCAACAAATTATTGTATTAGTGTACATAATTTTTCAAACTGTTTTCCTGACATGTGAGCTAGGTTTTAGTCTTCGAAGAGAGCTGTAAATTTTAAGTTTTCCTTTGCATTCACCCTATGAGGAAATCAGTGGCAGTTAGAGATTGCTTTCTGGGGATTTTTGCCTACCCTCTCTAAACTGGAAAGCAATTTTTAGGCTGGGGAAGCTTCCCAAGAGGGTGTCATGAGCTTCTGGGCTTGCATTTCTAGGAATCAGAATTACCCAAGCACTTGCTTTGTGATCATCTCTGTTCCAGCAATGGCATCTATATCTAAATATAGAAAGATACATTTAATATACTGATTCACTGCTGTCTCCGCTGCAGGGAAGCTGATCTGCAAATCTCAGGTTTCTTTAAGATGCAGTGGCTGTGCTACACAACGTCCAGAAGAGACACCTTGGCATTGTGAATAGTCAGGTGTCTTTTGACTTTTAAAAAGAAATATATCTAGTTGTAAAAGCACATGCTCCAACTAATACGGGATTTATCAGATTTTGTGACTAAGCAAGTACATTGCCTGTACATGTGCCTTCACAGGTGGAAATAAATAAATGTGACTTTTAACTGGCACACTTAAAGAGAAAAAATTACTAAGCCTTTGTTTTGTTAACTGTGTAGGTAGGAAGTTTTAAACACAAAGAGGTAGAGACAAAAGCATCATTCAAGCAAGAACTTTGTGTCTCACTCTTGCACCACTGAGCTTGCACACAAAGCTTATATCGAACTGATTTGGGAACTGTTCTGAGTGAAGTTTGACAAAATCACAGCCTGAATATACATTTCTGTAAAATGAATCACAATAGAAAAGCACTGACTTGTGTTTCTAATTAATTTTCTAAAACAAATGATAACCACATTTTTAGTGACTAGTAGTTTTTGTCTGCAAGTATGTGTGAGCTGCTTCATTCTTATGGAGCTTAAGACTAAAAGCTGACAGTAGAAAATAAGTCAATAAAAACAACAAAAATGTCCTCAGTGCTGCAAAAAGGGAATGCAAAGATCAATGTTAACTTTCCAGTGATGGGTAAAACCCTACAGGCCTTTTGAATTTTAACTGGGTAGTATTAAAAAATTCTATAAGACCAGCTATCATCAATTATTTAATGCCTTGCATCCTTCTTCATTTTTGTGGCATTCCAGCAGACTGCAGCTACTTCTGAGCTCTTAGCAACACGTTTGGGTGCGCCTCTTTGTGAGGACATACCTTGAAGCCCCTAACACTGGCAGACTCCCACTGCTGCAGGAAAGACCATTTCTCAGATTAGAGATACAAAGCTAGTGCCATAAATACATGCTGTTAATCCAAGTTACCTCAGGTATGTATTGCAGAGCGCTGGTAAGTTACAGGAAAGTCTAAAGCCCTGAGCAAAACCATTCTGTGGAGAAATGTGGCTGTTTCAATGTCAAGTTTTTCCCAGCCCCGATCTCCTCAGCCACGCACATATTAAATTGAACCAAAATACCAGGCAGCATCCTTTATCTGTGCTTTGTAGCAACAGGTGCTGGTAAAAATATAGCTGCTGTAAAAGCAGAGAAGAAGTTAAGCCCCCTTTAAAGAGCTCACAAGATATGTCCAGCTCGGTACTGTTGGTCTGGTACTGCAGACCAAAACACCGGGCTGATCCACTGTGAAGTCTCAATGATGTCTGACCCCAGCTCTCATCTCCGCAACGACACTCTGCTAAAGCCACATAAGCCCAGAGTCATCCAGCCGACAGGAGACGAGTTATCTTAGAGCACCATCCAGTATCAGAATGAGGTTTTCTCATTCCTCTTAGCTTAAGCATCACTGCACAGTAATTCCTTCAATACCAGGATTTTAAAATGTCTCACTTATTGTGGCCAGAAGGTTGTACTGGCACCCATTGGGAGAGTTCAGCTGTGACCAATGCACAGATACAAAATCTGTCCCTTGTAACAAGTGCACAATATTGCATTTACATTAACAAAATACTCATATATATTGAGAGATGGTGAAGTCTAAGAGATCCAGCACAACGCGACTATTCCAAAGATCCTATTTCATCCCCTTCTGGGTCATTTTGGGGTACATAGAATTCTTGAGCAAGACACCTGTCATCCGAGCATTTGAGGGCCATCGCAGAGTACTGTGTTTGTGTCTGTGTTTCCCCTGCCCTTTAAGACAGCCGTGTACTATTGGCGCTTAGCACAAAGTGATCCCTTCACAGGCATCATGAAAGCGTTGGATGGAAGGGTAACAGTAAACGATCCTTCACTCTCAGTGATTGACAAAGTCCTAATGCAGAGTTACATCACACTTCAATGTCTGTCTCTAAAACTCCTTCTACTTCACATTCTACCATTTTTTTTTTCCTATCCATACTTTTTCTCTTTTTGTTGTTTGTAATTGGAATGCATTTAAATAGCCCCTTCACATATTGATTAAGCCAGTACCAGAAGCAGCAAGGATATGATTGATGAATATACCTGTTCATTTAAAAGAGGTCTGAGACAGCAGTGAAATTAGTTGCTGACTTCAGTAATTTCATAACAAAATTATGCTCATGTAAGTAGCAAAGAGTATTTCTGCTGTGCAGTCAGAAAGTCAACTTTTGATGTTCACAACACAAAAGAAGAAATCCTGCATGTGAGTTCTTTACAGCAACCTGGAAGTCCAGTGACCGTCTGGTGGATTTATGCAGGAAACCCGCACTGTTAAGGACTGAAAAACCTCTGCTTTTTAGCCCATGATAAATCATCCCATGTAGACTGTGTGGTGCTGCTATGTACAGACTGAGGAAATTACACTTTTTCCTTTTCAACTACGCACTGCTGCTAGAGAGAATTACGGTGCTATACACACAGTGAAACCTCTTCTGAGCACCCTGATACATTGATCAGACAGAATTTGCCTTTGAAGGACTTTGAAAAAATAAAATAAAATCTCTGGCTTGATTGTGCTGGGTTTCTAATGGAGGTGCAGCAGAAATGTATTCATAGCTTTAGTATCAGTTTTAGGCAGACAAATGCCTAAAGAAATTCAGATGTTCAAGAAGGACAGAAAGTATAGATGGTACTTGCAGCCTCTTGAGCACCATCACCTGTGGTGCTGAGGTCCAGGGGAATCCAGAAGCCCTTCCCATGGGCCAGGGCTTGCTCAGCTCCCAGCTGCCCAGAGACTGTGTATGGCTCTCATGAGCTTGTCAACAGGCAGATAGCATTTTAATAAGACAACTGGTAGCTCTGCAATAATAAGTCTTTGCAGAATTAGGCAGCAAATAGAAAAGTATAATTGCTGAGTTTCTCAGCACGTTTTTGGAATATTTCATCTAAGTAGGGTTGGTGGGCCAACATTTGTACAGGTTGTTTCCTTTAAGGGGTTATAAATATATAAATGAATACCATTCTGAAAGAATATTTAGACAAGCTGTTACAGCAGAAACCTGGTGATGGAGGGGGGCCTCACTCTCAGCTCCAAGTACTTCAAGGCACACACAAGTACAACAGCATAAAGGCAATCGGACGGTGTGTATATCCTCAAAGCAAAAAGTGCACAAAGTGATCTGTCTTACCTGGTCTAATCCACATCACAGCAGCACCGACCGCAAAGCTGCATCCATGTCGCTGGGGCACAACTTCCAGATGCTGCAGTTCTATCACACTGTCACTGGGCAGAGCTGACCAGGAAGTTGTTCCATCAAGAGAAATTTTGTTAACAATCTGAAAGAAAAGATGAGTTGTTTGAATTGCAAATGATTCTTATGCTTTCAGGAAAAAAAAAAAAAAAAAAAAAAAAAAGGAAAAATTCATTTTTTAACTTGGCATCTGTGAAATCAAAGGCAGAGAAGGCATTGCAACGGGATGTCCATCTCAGACCAGATTCTTCAAGGCCCTGTCTGGCAGTTTTGGACGATTGTTAAACTGGCAAAGTGCTGCCCTGATAGCTCTGTTGCTCCTGTGCACCAAGGGTGGAATTACTCACAGGTAGCCAGCACCAGCCTCTGCCAGAGAGGAGACAAGGTGGAACTGGGGCTGGGACACAAAAGAGGAGCTTTGGGTTCTCAACAAGCTACTATATGCTATAGATCTAAAATAAACAGTTATTATAACCTGCATGTTAATTCTTTGTATTTTTTTTTTTTTTTTTTTTTTAAATCAGTTAATGCTTGAGGTCCCTTTCCTCCAAATCAGAAGGAAGAGGTCTGGCAGACACCTGGCATAAATACTCAGACAACAATACAACAATGCTAAAACAACCTCCTCCTTCTTTCTTTACCTATCTCTTTATCTTTCAGCATTGCTAACAGATCTGCTGTTTACAGAGCAGCGACAAAGCTTGGTTACGGATGCATCTTTAAAAAATAATGTAGGGAAAGGAAGGAGCAGATATCCTTGAGATCAGATGGCTCCCCAACATGTTTGATCCCTCAGATCAAATGCAATGTTTTTCCACCCACTGTGAGTGCATGTTTGTACTGGCACCAGTCTGCTGGCAGAGCGAGGCAGGTACCCCTGTCCTTAGAATTCCTGATCACAGTCGTGGGAGATTCAGAGTAGAAGGGAACAAACACTGTCCATTAAAAAACAGCCTTGAGTTGTTTTTTTTTTTTTTTTTTTTGCCAGTTTTCTTGCTTTAGGCTCGTACTTTGGTGTTCATTCAAACCACTGAAGTCTCTTATCAGGGACAGCACAGCACCGAAGTTGAAATGGAAAAACACAGGCAATCGGAGTTTCCTTAGAAAATATTAGCAGGCAAACTTGGAAATGTCTTAATTTTAAAAACTTTTCTCTTCACAATTATCTCTCCCTAAAAGCAAAATGATGACAGTGACATGTCAAAAAAAAGAAATACAGAAAAAGAAATTAAAAAAGGGAAGGCAAAAGAAAAGGAAAAAAAAATAGGAAAAAAATTACTTCCCCAGGGTTTCTAGTCTGCTTTTTTATATATATCATCTTCCCAATCACAGCACAGGAAAATGATCATCTCTTAACCACATTAAACTTAACCATCCATTAAAAAGTATTATATTAATACCTGTCTCCTGCAACAAAAGATCTGTAAGACAACCATATCTTTTGCTGTTGCTCCCACCTTCCTTGACAAATTAAAGTTTATATCAAATGAAAACTTGGAATAAATGAGGGTTGGTATGACCCTATGAGCAAACTTTGACAACCTGGTTTTCCCAATGATGGCAATGTAATGGCAGGACTAAAATTTCCACTGGAGCAGGCTATTTTCTTTCTCCCCATCCGTGTGTGCTCAGCAGCTCGCAGTGAGAAGCAGAGGCCCCAAGGAGTGTGATGTTGTGTCTGGGGACCTCACCCAGGGCTGGGTTTCCCCTTCGCAGTCTGCCCATCGACCTTGAAGCTGTCCTTGCCTGATCTGTGCCTGCAGAGAAGTGAAACCCACTTCCCTCATCATGTGCTGTGTGATTTCTAGATCCAAAGCTGCCCGAAACAGTGCTGCACGGTGAGTGCCCTCCTTCATTTGCTTGTTACCTAGCACAGCTCCTGTGTGTTATCATACCCCAGCTCACCATCTGACTAATTTGACAACCTACAAGAGATGGAGAAATCCAAGTCCCCCTCATTTTTTAACAAGCCTCAAGGTGTAAAACCATTGGATCAGCCTGCTAAAAGAACCTCATACCTCATATGTCGTGGTTCCGCTCGAGTGGGCAGCCGAGCTCCACCACAGCCGCTCTCTCACTCCCCCTCCTCAAAGAGGAATGGGGAGAAAATATGTGAAAAGGGCTCAAGGATTGAGATAAGGACGAGAAAATCACGCAATAATTATTGTAACGGGCAAAACAGACTCGGCATAAGGAGATAGTAAGATTTATTGCCTACAACTAACAAGCGAGAGAAGTGAGAAAACAAAGGAAAAAAAAAAACAAAAGCACCTTCCCCCCATCCACCCTATTCCACCTCCTCCCCCCGAGCGGCGCAGGGGAACGGGGGAATGGGGGTTATGATCAGTCTACAGCACTTCTTCTCTGCCGCTCCTTCTCGGTCACTCTCGTCCCCTGTGCTGTGGGGTCCCACCCACGGGATGCAGTCCTTGATGAACTGATCCGGCGTGGGCTTCCCACAGGCAGCAGCTCTTTCAGAACTGCTCCAGATATGGGTCCGTACCACGGGGTCCATCCCTCAGGAGAAAACTGCTCCAACCTGGCTCCCCTACGGGCAGCAGCTCCTGCCAGATCACCTGCTCCTGCGTGGGCTCCTCTCCACGGGCTACAGGTCCGGCCCGGAATCTGCTCTGGCAGGGGTCTTCCACAGGTGGCAGCCTCCATTGGTGCAGGGCCACCTGCTCCACCGTGGTCTCCTCCACAGGCTGCAGCGTGGAACCCTGCTCCACCGTGGCACTCCATGGGCTGCAGGGGGACATCCTGCTTCACCATGGTCCTCACCACAGGCCGCAGGGGACTTCTGCTCCAGCGCCTGGAGCACCTCTCCCCCTCCCTCTACACTGACCTTGGCACCTGCAGGCTGTTTCTCACTCCCTTGACTCTCCCGGCTGCTGTGTGGCGCAGCGTTTTTTTTTTCCCTGTCTTAAATATGCTCTCACAGAGGCGCAAACAACATCGCTTATTGGCTCAGATCTGGAAAACAATGGGGCCCTTCCCAAACATGGGGCAGCTTCTAGATCTTTCTCACAGAAACCACCCCTATAGCCCCCTGCTACCAAAACCTTGCCACGTAAACCCACTACAATACCTTAAATGCTTATTTTGAACCTATTAGGGTTTTCAGGTAACCAAGAAACTCATCTTTATTCGGAGGCAATTTCTTTTACAGCTGCCTGTAATCTCCCAACTTCCAGATTCAAAATCATTTAAAAACAAATAAGCTTCCCCACAGATAAAATTCAGAATCTCTCGGAGCCTTCATGATAATAAAACTAAAGGGCAACACTAAGTTGAAAAAGGAGATGAAAAACAGAGGAAGCCAGAAAAGTCCCGTGAAGTTCAGAATTTAACCTTAAGGCTAGAAGAAACGAGCAAAGTACATTTTTCATCTCCATCTGCCATTTTGTGGAGTTGGGATGAGAGCAGCAGCAGAGCACAGTATCTATATCTTGTTAGCACTGTTCATATTCTCATGTGCTTTTGTATGTATGTGTTTGGACTCCAGCTGGGCCTTGTGCCATCACATATTATATATTCACAGCTTCAGACTTCACAGCCAAGATTTTCAAAAAGCTTTAGTAGCTTGAGGTGCCTGCAACACTGAAACATCCTAAGGCAAGCAGCTTGGCAGCACTTTCAGGAAAGAAGGCCTTTTTTTTTCTCCCTTTCTTTTTCTTTTAAAAAAGGTTGCTTAAACTGGATGCTCACAGACTGGTACCCCATAAACACCCCGTAATCACCAATTTGCGACAAAGCCTGGCAGCAGCACGAGGCCTATTTCCATATACAAGAGATACTGACAGAGTTGGTAGGCAGTTTTGGTTGGACATTTCAGTCCCATCTGATACTAAACTTAGGGTAATTGTAATCCTGCCTCTCTTTCCCCAAGTCCTTTGGTGCTTTAATGAAGCACATCACCATCTGTGGGAGCACCCCGCGTGTCATGGCCTGTCACCTCTCACTGTGCTGGTTGGTAGCACTGAACCCTGAGCGGTTCCTCCACCTCCAGCTGAGGAACCAGAACCCGTTGATGCTGGCAGCACAGTGCAGCTTCCACTCCTGCTCCTACAGCAAACAGCCCATGTAAGCTGGTGTGGAGATGCTACAGGAGACTGGGTGGGCACAGTGTAGGATCAAGCTCCCCTCCTAGCAAGTGGCAGGATCTTTTTCACTGAATACAGGACCATGTTATTTGGTCCATTTCTGCAGAATTTACCACTCTTATCTTTGTTTCCATTTGTGCAAATGCTTAAAGCCCACTTAGAGAACACGAGGCAACTGCATGCCTTGTCCAATGCCAAGCATTAACATAAATAAATTATTCCATTTTTCCACTGTATTTACAGATTCTTAGACTTGCAAGAGTCTTGAGTATGTGTGATAATTGCAATTATACTCAGTATATGATTTTGTCACTCCTACAAGGTTTCCCTCGACTTGAAAAAGTGACTTGAAAACAATTGAAGCACAAACATCCTTAATCTTACTCTCTCTAATTCCATGAAAATACAGCAGTACCTCCTCACCCTTGTTTAGGCTCACAAAACTCCCTACCTCTTCCTTCCCTTAGAACTGGCCCACCACAGACATCCATCCCTGCCTGGGGCAGCTGAGCTGCGCTGCTCACTGTGCAGCAGTGGGTACATGGCAGTTGCTCACCACCTTTTACTCTACAACCTCCAAAAGACTCAGCCATGCATAAGGAAAAGACTCGAGACATCTTTTCTAGTGACTATACTGTGTAACAAACTGCCACTGCCATGAAAAAGGTAACTGCTTTGTTGGAGAAACAGAAGGTGCCTTAAACATAAGGGACAGGGAGGGCAGATTAGAGGAGGACTGGTAGGTGAGAAAATGAAAGCAGCTTGCCCAAGCAGAGGTTACACCTCTCAGCACATTTCGTAAGGCTTGGCTTATATGCAAATATCCCCCCAAACTTCCGCATGTCAGCACAATGTAAGAGACCAGATGATTCTGTAGGGGGGGAATTAAAAAAGAGGACCAGCAAAAGAGCTGGTGTACATGCAACTGTTATGAAAAATTGGAGCAGAAATGGAGAAAGAAAAAGCGGGATTACAGATCTCATATCTCGGCATTTCAGACAAAGCAGACTGAGAAAGGAAGCTGCACAAAAAAAGAGCAGGATACTGATGTGGTTGCTGCTGAAGGACTATGCACAGCCTTGATGCCGCAGCAGGACGTAACACCTTTCTCACTGCACTCCTGTGAGGAGCTCCAAAGTGCCTCAGGGGCCAACTCCTTCCTTCCTTGCTGAAAGCAGCAGTAATTCAGCCTATAAAAAGTAATAATCCAAGAGAATTTAGAACAATCATGAAAGTAAAGGATTTGGGACCAGTCGAGGAGTAAACATGTTTTTACACGCTCACAGGCTGCTGTTCTGTGAGCACACGCAGTGACACAAGGTCACACCAGCCAATTTTTGTGCTCCAGTAACCCAGTGATGGCCCCAGTGTCACGTGTTACAAAGGTGTTACCCCATAAAGGGCACAAGGGCCTTGCGGCAGCTCAACATTAAAACACTGAAATAAGTGCTGTGTCTTTTCTTTTAGAAGGAAAAGGAAAAAAACAGTTTGACCTTCAGCTCAGCAGCCTCTTCTACTGCAATCCTAAGCCTGAAAAATACACTGCCTCTTCTCAAACGAAAGGGCAAGATCCGTATCAAGCAAACTAACAGATCAGATGAATCACCATTTGTACAGAAGAGATTATCAGCATGTGACTGAGGGTACATGATTCCACTTCCAACACCAGAGCAACCGCAAAGCTTCACCAGGAAGATCACATTAGGTTTATCTTAGAGCAGAACCTCAAAGCTGCCCTGGAGCCACAATGCAGCCGCAGAGAAATATTTCTTAGCAAGGTCCAGGCAGCTCCTTCTCACTCCAGCTTGCAAGGTTTCACCATTGTCAAGAAAGATTTCCAGAATTAACTTCTATTTTTCCATTTCAAACTGCATGAATGAAAATAAAGAGTAGAATAAAATTATGCTCAGTTCACTGATCCGTACCAGCAGACGTCTGGCACTCACCCTCACCCTGTTTCTGTCCAAAAGAATTCATAGCACGATGCTCTAGGATGTGTCTCAGCCTAATAACCCTGCGTTGTCTGACTGCAAAACATACAGCTTTGTACTTGTGTTTTCAGCCTCAAACATTTGTGACCATATTTAAAAGATCAAAGTAAATGAATGATGCATGTATTCAGCTGCATTTTCTTGAGTTCCTTAACCAAATACATCTCCGCAGCACAACAGAGCAGAATTCTCAGCCCAAGAGCAAGCGCCCAGCACAACTGTGAGGGTGATGAGGAGAAGGAGCAGGATGAAACATGCCCACATCATCCAGGAGAGGAGAAGTACAGGACCTCCCATCCACAGCCACCTGCTAATGGGGCAGAGACAGCGGCTCCATCTCATCACTGCAAGCCAGAAAGCAGCCAGCGCAAAGTGACCCTTTGCATTATTTTTCTGCTGCTCCCAGAGAAAAAGGTGAACCTTAATCAAAAAAACAGGAAACTGAGATCACTTACATGGAACACTAGGAAAGGTCAAATTTCTCCAAACTTTCTGAAAAGTCTTACACCAGCTTTGAGCAAGACAGTGAGTCACTTACTGAGGGAAAGATATTCTATGGTTTTGGCTGCTAGCTTCAATTTTCAAATTGCATCTGAAAACAAAAACCCCCAAAGAGCCTGATGCTATGCTTAGTGGAACCTAGCATTATCTAATCTAACTGTAAAATATTCAGTACTTGAAAATTCAGTCATGTCAGCTGGAGTCTAATTTATCTCTCCCCTGTGGATTCCAAGTGCTTTTTCAAAGCTTTTTGGCATTAAAAAGAAGAGCCAAAAAAGCAGAATTTATAGTAGGACTTCTGTATCTCCCATACATCTTTTTTGCTAGTAAATGTTTGTTGGTGGTTTTTTGTTTTTTTTTGATCAAAAAAAAAAAAAAAAAAAAGAGTAAAAGTGTAAAAGTGAGTGTAAGGCCACCTTCTCTAACAGAGCACCTAAAACAAAGGCTTGCTGAGCTTGTCTGTAAGAAAATCAAAAATTATGAACTAATTTTTCCTCAGGAAGAAACAATAAGTAGGAGACATGGACACAAAAGGATTTTTCTTCCATCCTGTAAAATTTTGATATTTATACCTGCCTGCCTTTTTTTTTTTTTTTTTTTTTTTTTTTTTTTTTTTGGGGGGGGGGGGGGGGGGGGGGGGGGGGGGAGGTATAGAAAAGAAAAGAAAAAAAAAAATCAGAGCAAATGACTAAATCATCCATTGCAGCAATCACTGACCTGAGGTGGAAGAGGTGAGTTCAAATCCCATTTCCAAATCAATTCAAATGAAATTTCGAATACAAATCTGCCAGGGGTTCTTTGCCCCTTGCTCTCTTTCATCTAAGTATGGGATTTGATCTCCAAATTCTGTTGTAAGCCCTTTCAAGGAAGGTCACTAAAACCAAAACAGAAATAAAAAAGTAAGCCCAGCCCCATCATTTGCTGCATTTGGATATAACGAGCATAGACTTTCAGTATACAGGCAGGTGCACATTTTCAATTTTAGGGAGCACACTGGTTGTAAAATCCCACTGGTGGAAGCGTTGCCCCTGTTACACCAATGACAAAACAGCCAATGAATTCAGCTGGCCCAGAAATTCACCAGCAGCTTTTAAGACTACCCGCTAATCTCCTGAACAGTCTAAAATTCTCAGTGCAAAGGGTTTTCACAAGTAATTAATGCTCCAAGCTCCAAATACTTTTATAATTTATTCAATCCTAACTATTCAGTATTTATGATGCACTTTACATTCCAGTAATATGAAGGGACTTCATGGAAGCCCAAAGGAACTGAAGTCATGTTTTCAGTTCGGTACAAGCCTGCCCTAAAAATCGTATTCATGACACTTTAGCTGTTGGATTTTCATAGTCGTTGTTGTATTAAGAAATGTAAATCACATTTTATTTTCATTGAAGTATTGGTGCATTTTCCATTTCTCCAAGCACAGAATGAATTACAGCACCTTGTTACCTTTTGCACATACTGTGTTTCCTCTCCCCTTTTGATTGCTGTTGATTAGATCAAAGAGCAGGCAGTGAAAGTAAAAGATGCTGAAATAAGATGGCCAAGCCAAGCACTTCCAGTTATGAAATGTAATAGATATTCTGAAGATGTGGCATAAACTTACTAATGTATATCACAGTGGTAATCTAGATTTGCTATGGTTTTTTAGAGGAAATCATGATTTAAGGTAAATAATATAAATTGCTAAAATACACACCACCTTGTGAAGATGTAGGCATTTCTGTTTTTATGCAGGTGCTTATGAATGAAATAAATATTTGTTTCAGTGGAGAAAATATAAGTCAATGTTAAACCACACTCTAGGAAACCGAATACATGAAAATTCACATCAGCTATTCTTGTGTCCATGACACTATGAAGAATGGGAATCTTTCATCTAAAGCAGTAAAGACTAAGAAACTGCAAAAAGATATTTGGGAAGAGAGAAAAACATCATGTTTGAAACAAATGCTTTTGTTCTTAAAAAAACTAAGAGAGTTAATTGCTTTATAATGGAAAGAGTATTGAAGTATGAAAACAATTTGCAATTCTGAGAACTGTTCTCTGTCTATGAGTTAGGAGTTCATTAACAAAGCTTTGTTTGTTTATTTTAACATCACTGCACTGATTTCCTACTATCACTTGTCTACTTGTATTAGATTTCCTTGAATTCTAACAGATTCCAGTTCCATTCTGGAAGTACTAGGAGCAGGCAACTCAAAGCAATTATTTCTAGGGATATGAAAAGTTAAGAAAACACCCTTCCCTTTCTGCAACTGGGAAAAGGTCTGGGGTATCAGTTGAAACCAAATCCAAACAAGAAACAGGCATCAGGAGCTTTTCAAACAAAATCAAGAGCAGTTATCTCTTCTCCAAAAACAAAAAAAAACTGCACACCATGATTTCCTGCAGGCATACTATGTAGGGATCAACACAGAGCAGAGGAAAAGGAAGTCAGCTATAAACCACATTTTACAGCTTCATTAAATTGGACAGAAACTACAGATCTATTATGTTAAGTACTCTAGATGCCCTTAGGAAATTTAGTCACCCCCAGTTTGTATTTTTAATATATAAAACCTGTGATAAAAATCACTTTTGCACTCATATCTGGTGGTCTCCTTGTGCCTTTCTGGAAAGAGCCTTCATCTTCCACCCAAGAAACACTGCTTATTTACTCTTCTCAGCCCACGACTTGCCAAATACCATGGCCAAGGTCTCAGTTTCCCCTCTCTCTCTGCCTGCCCAGCCTCTTTTGTGCAGTAACTGCTGGACACCTTCAGTACCAACCAGCATAAAATAAACTGCTCACATCCACAGCAAGGTGAAAGTGCTGAACAAGGACCCTTGGAGGCAGCTGACACTGTCCTACAACTCCTACACTACAGGATTAGGCGCTTCAGAAGCAACTCACAACATGGAACATCCTCTTCCATGAAAAAATTATTTGATGAAAAAGATTTCCATGAAAAGATTTATTCATCCTAGTCCTGACTGCTCTAGAGTAAATATCTTCAATTTATCTGTCCATCAGAAAGCTCAGTTCCTTCACAATTCAACACCACAGGCAAACGACTTAAGATATTTGTTACCTGAAGTCTTCCTTGGCTAGATTCACTTTGACTGTTTCAGACAAATGAAAACACTAACCCAAAGTTTCCTTTAAAATATAATTTGCAATCCCTGACATGTTATTTATTTATCAGAGGGGTCTGAAATTGTTTCCGTATTTCCCTGAAATAAACGTACCACGGAGTGTTGAGTTTATTTAAATAGTGTTGCCTTCAATTTGAAGGCACAACAGTCCAGCTCTTAATAAAGCTACAGACCACACCTCGTCTCCAACACAAACTCAATTCTAACATCAGCAACTACACTCACTGCAGAGGCTGCGCTGGCCTTCAAAACCCCAATCACTGGAAAATTTTGCTATGCTAATGGAAAACGTCCAGTCTGTCTCTAAGAAAATTTGAGCTAATTTATATGTAAACCCATGTAACATGGTGTTTCATTTCTTCAGGCCTGACTCACTCTGATAAGCTGTTAGTCCAAATAAGGAAAAATCTGTTTTTTAACACAAAATTAGCTGTTGAGCATCCTGCTCATACACTCTCTGCCTGATCTGAGCTTTCTCATTCTATGATATGGATAACAGCAGGACCAACAAAGAGTGCTGGAGGACCTCGGGGTATTTCTGCTCTATGCCTGTTAACGGAGGAGGGCCTGGAGCCCAGAGGACATTGCACAGCAAAGAGCTGTGCCATATAGGAAAGGGACCTGACTGCCTTTTGAGGGGCTTGTCTGCTCTAGTAAAATTCACGAGTTAAAGATGTATTTTGCCTGATATGAACAAAAGGGGTTTCTGGAGAGGGGTGCTGGAGCATCAGGTTGAGTGGGCTGGAGCCCACGGCCATGTCCCACAGAGGGGCCTCTCTCCAGAGCCTGTTGGCAGCCATCTCAACCCTAAAAATTGTAAATATTGTTGTTCATATTGGATTGGTAAAGGGTCGAATGAGGTACAAGCAGCCCTTGCTTGTACCTCATTAGTGTACCTCATCAATTAGTCCTCAGTTACTACCAGCACAAGATGGCTTCTCTAGTAATGGCAGTAATTAGTGTTTAGGGACAGCCTTGAAAAGCATCATCTGTGACCAGCCTTGCGCAGTTTCTTTGTTTCAAAACTACTACTTTCCCCCTCTTTCTATTGAGCTTCAATTTCAGATGGACAGCCTATCTTTTTGCTTATAACTGCTACTTGTAGACATGTCACACGTCGCTTATAACTGCGCATCTCAGGTGAAATTGTTCTATCCCAACTCACCCTGATAACAGTGTGTGAAGAATTCATCTCCTGGGGAAAACTTGAAAAAAATGTGGTAGGAAATAACTTCAGGTTGATCCCAAGCCAAATGCGTCTTTGTTTGTTTGTTTGTTTGTTTTCCAGGCAAAACCCCCCAAATAAATCCTGATTAACTTCAAATTGATTTAGGCCATACATACTGCTTTTGCTTTAAAATTATTTTTCTTTGTTTGAGGCTATTACTTTTAAGATTTAAAAATAATTTAGCTCAGAGGTTTTGGGAAAAAAAGAAATCAACATTGAAAGCTGAACTATATTTTAAATATCACCCTAAAAATAGCAGGGGCAGAGGCGGAGACAGACAGAAGTACTCTCCAGGAAGTTTTGTTCGTTGTTATTTTTTTATACCCTCTTGTGTTAGGACTATAACTGTCCCTCAGATAAATTAATTAAGCCCAAACAATACAAAACAAAATCCTATGTCATGTTCAAGGAACCTGCTGGGACCTATCTGAGCTACTGGAAGATCATTTAATGAGTACTCATTAAATTAACATCTACCCCCATAGCAAGTTAAGCAGTAAAAGATACAGGCAGAAGAGCTTTAAATGGCTTTGCCTGCTCTCAAGGCTCCTGCTGCCTCATTTGGTTCAGGCAGCTGGAATCCTGCGCCTCCATGCCCCTGGGAAGCCAGGGCTGGCTGCAGAGCAGGTTCACAAGATTGGGTTTTCCTGTACATTGCCAGTATTTAGGGGAAAGGGGTGCTTACAGGCTTCGCGTGCAGCTGCCTCCAGAATGGTAAAGCCTTCCCATGGAGGCGCGCTTGGAGACAAACACAACCTCCATGGGGCAGCTGCCAGGTCAGCCCCATCCCTTGTCTTTTTTAATCCCTGACTTTCCCAAATGAAGGTTGTTTGAGAGTGGCTCTGGAGTGAGGAGATCCCTTGCTGGCTTGTAAGAACCCTTCCGTGCAAATGGCTTGTACCTTACAAAGCTCAGCTGCAGTTGGAGGGATGCAGTTGGGACAGAGATGCAGTTTAATCCTACAGCTTGTTTCATAAGCTTGCCCATTAATTAAGGAAAAAAGAAAAAAGGGGTTGCTCTTTGCTCTTGTACGTGATTTAGATGTATTAGTGTAGCACTATGGAGACCCATACGAATGTATCGCTGTTTTATTGCAATACCCAGACGAACATAAAGAAATCTCAGCGAGGTTTCATGCTGACTCATACGCCCTGGGTAAAATGCAGGTACTTTGCTTTGAACTACGAATGGCTTTGTTTTTACAGAGACTGTCGTGCTGTTTGCTGACTGGATAATGCACCTGGTTCAAAAGGCATCTAAATGCTCTTGGAAAAGGCAAACTGCTTGGCACATTTTCAGTACTAAGGTGCTACAAAATAAGTTACCATGTATTCAGGATCACGCAAGTAGCACACAGCATTGGCATGATGCAGAAGGATAATGATGGTGTATTAGGATATTAGGAAAATAATGCCTTGGGCAGTCTCAATGAGAACAAACAGATCCTCTAAGCACAACTGGGACACTGCAAACCCTAACAGGGAAATCAAGATACAAAACTCTGCAGTGGAATTGTGGAGACATAGCTTATCCTGACAGCACTTGAGTCCTACCATGAGCAGCAGTAACAGCAGTGGCTTCCTGAATAATTCTCTTAAAGAACAGAGGACAAGATATTTCCATCCTATAATAGGCATCTTGGAGTAGAGTTTTTTGTTTTGTTTTTCCTAGAAATTAAATGTTAGATCTCCATTAGAGTTTCCAGGAAATACAAAGCTGTGGGCCTGTGTACCAGAAATACAAAAGAGGGTTGGATACAAAAGGTGGGGAAAATCTCTGCTCCCCACAGAACCTGTTGGCTCATTTTGTTCTGAAGTTGTGCTTGTCCCTGACTCATCTTTCACTGGTGGCTTCTTGGAAGAAAATGTGAGAGAGCAGTTTTGCATGCATAAACTGCCTTAAGAAAAATGAAAAGGGAAACAAGGATTGGCATTTAGAAATGGATTTGCTATGATGGAGATCACTAGGGGAACGATTTCCAGTGGTTAAAGATTTTCATTCTGCCAGGAATTTCTGTTTTGCTCCTTGGCTTTTTTATTCTATTGTGTTTTAAGGAAGGAAGACTGTATCATATACACACACACTTTCACTGTCTGCTGCTCCCTGGATCTGTAGCCCTTCTTTCTCTCTGGCTGCAGCTGAACTGCAATAATGAAACTTCCTTTTGTTCTTGAATCTGACTGCTGGGAGTAATGGAGGAGCACTGAGGTCAGCAGAGAATCAACTAATGCATCAAGGACTGAGCACATGAGCTCTCCCAGATAAACTAAGGTGATGCAGCATAAGGATGCCTGAAGTGAGGTTCTGCCTACTGCAGATCCCTGCAGAGAATTTCACCCAGCTGAAATCAGTGTTAAACTGCATTTGAAACTGAGCCAAATTTGGAGTCATTCTCCATTTCCTCTGGTTGCTCGCAGGTTTCTGTCTAGCCAAACTTCTTAAGAGGTTGTTGAAGCAGGGCCTCTGAGCTTGGATTGCTTTGCAATAATGCTACTGCATTTAGGTCTCAGCTACTGTTAAATCTGTTTTTATGAGTGGACCATAAAGCTTCATGTGGTGGAGCAGAATAGCACCCTATGGCCAGCAGCCATGCTTATCATTCTGGAAGGAAGGGAATAGACGCTGTGCGTACAAATGCAGCTTACAATAAAAAGCAAGCCACGGTTTAAATAAATTTAAATAAAGGTCAGGGTGACCTGGAGAGGCTGTTGTGTGGCTCATTTTTGCTTTCATTCTGAAGCACTGAATTACTGTAGCCCTTGGGAAAATTTGTTTAGCTGATCTCTACATGAGTGACTAGTTTTACCTGTATTTTCAGTCCCATATTTAACATAATAAGAACACCTCTGCAGGCATCAGCTAGCCTAGCGTAGCCTACATGCTCCTTCAAAACTCAACAAGAAGCACAGATTAGATGCCCCTGGCCCATGTCTACCAAGTTTCCATCTATTATGGTGTCCTGAAACATACTTCTAAGCCTAGTCCTAGATCAAATCGTCATTGTTTCCTCTTATTCTGTCATGCCCCACTGTCCCAACAGTCCAAACCCTAGGCCAGTGTCAGGAACACCTGGTAGCCCAGGTCAAATATGCCCGGGCAGAGCTGTCAGCCCCTGCCACCCCATGGTATCAGGGGTTACATCCTACAGCAATAAGTGTCTGGAGCTTTCTGGCACCTTCCATCCTTTACCAAAATTTTAACTCCCCACTGAACCTTCCCATTCCTAAACCCAAGTGCTTCTAAATTCAGCAAAAATCTGCCCAAAATTAAAGTCTGGAAGCCCCAACCCTCACCTTTAAGCACATTCCCAGCCCTCTCTGGGACCAAGCCAATCCCACCTGCCTGACACCATATCTAAGCGCACTGTTTGACTCCTGCCTTCACACTCACATTGGAGCTGGTTCTCGTTTCAGCATTTCTCCTCGTGTCTCAGGACCTTGGAGACACAGAGGAATCGTTGCCATTACCAGCTGCGAAGGAACATGAATTACTTCCGAACGAGAGAAAGGCGTGGGTGGCTCGGCAGGAAGCATCCTGTTCTCTAATGGATATTTCCATTCAGCTGCTGAATCAGGGAACGCTTTCAGACTACTGCTGTCACTGTTTGGAACACACATCTTAAATGCTATTGATTTTTAAGATGATGAGTTAATTTTTGCAATCCTTTGCCATTTACAATGTTTTAGATGAAGTCATTAACAGCTTTCCGGTGCCATTTGGAAAGCCATGTTCCGGAGAGACAAGCTCTGGGGGAGTGTGTGAACACGAGGCCATCTTCCCTTTTTCTCGTCACTGTGCAGCTACAGCTAAGGAACACTTAGTCATTAATTCATCTTTGTAACATTTTTTTTCACTGAGCTATACAGCCAGACAGATTCTCACAACTGCCATCTGTGAGGCACTCAATGTAACGTGCAGTACACTTCAGATGTCTACACGTTGGAGACGAGGCTCACACACATCCTCTTGCCTTGCAAGCGAGGCAGCCTAAGCACAGACATTGCCTGGTGTCAGAGCGATCTGCAGGCACCGTTCATTTGCTTTGCAAAGTGCAGGGACCAGGCTGTCCTGACACGGGAGATGAAGACGTTTGTAGTTCTGAGCTATGGGCAAACCTTTTGAAGTCAGGCTGAAGAGCATGAAGTTAAACACACTTTAAAATAAAAATCTTTCTGCACAGCAAATTCATTCCTGACAAACACACCACCAAGGGGCCAGGAAGCAAGCACTGCGATGAGATGCTGCCTCTATCACGAATGACAGTCCTCGCCAAGCGCTGACTCTAAAACATGAGACATAAAGCTCCCAAATCTGGTGTGCGTTTCAGCAGAAATCACTGCTTTGAGGGGTCGACTCAAGCAAGACACAATTGCAAGGCTACCAGCAGCCTTAACTACAGCACACGTGCACAGGACTCAACGAAATCAGGGCTGCAATTCCAGCTGCACGGTCTGTGTCACCCAGACAACTGCTTCCAGCTGCATGAGAAACATGGTGCTCGCCCCCAGCACCTGCTTCTCTAGGTTCAGGAGTCCAGCAGGACTCGCTGTCTGCAAGTTGACCTACAGTGTAACCTGGCCCAGGACAAACAAAGCTCCCATTGTTGTTTTTATTTGGACAACGTACACACTGATGTGCCCAAGCTACCAGCAGCAGCACACATCGGTAGCTGGATTTCTTTGACCTAGCTGGACAGGCGAAAGCATCTGATGAAGGACTATGCCTTCAGATGATTTTCCCCGAGAGGCAGCTGTTTCACCAGCTCTGAGTTAGACCATAGTTTGAACAGGAGAAATTTTTTCAGAAGAAAACACGTGCAGGTGACCTATAACAAAACCACCACCACTCCTCAAAGGCCTGGTCCAAGCAGGCAGGGCAGTCACAGCCCAGATGCAGCCTTCCTGCCAGGCAGATCCACAGCTCCAGCAGCTGCTGGCTTCTTACACTTGCTACCTAAAGGCTCTGTCTGACACCACATTGATTGGAAATGTGCCGAGACATGGCTTTTCTTCTGAATGTACCCAAAATCCACCTAACACCACGAGGGTCTATTTCTTCCCCCCAATGGAAGGGATTAGAGGAATCGGAGGGCAGGTGTTACTCACACACATACCCAGAAAGGCACACAGCATGCACGCACACGTGCACACCACTGTGAAACAATCTCTTACAGCCCAAATTGAAAGATTAGTTCAGGCTTCCTTTAACATGTCACTGCCTCCTGATATTTCCTTTGTAAGCGTTGTCACACACTCAGGATTTGCTGCCAGCAAAAGCTACCAGAACCCTTTACTCTCAACCCCTTGCATTACTCCCCTTTGCAATCGCTGCCAATCCCTATTCCACCCAGGAACACCTCCACCTGGACCTAGGGCAGGACCTTGATCAGAGAGTCCCAAGGAAGGGCTCTTGCAAGCAGGGTAACAGATCAAAGGGAAGCGGAAGCAGAACAAACTGCAGACACAAAGTACCTTTACAGAGAAATTTCTGCCAGCAGCCACCCCCAGCTCACAACAGGAAGCATCTTGCTTGTATCAGCTTGGAAAAAGAGATCAGCCTGGTGGCTGGATAGTGCACTGGAGAGCACTGTTAGGTCTGTTAGCTTTCTGAAAGTATCTGTTACGGAGCAGACTTGATTTATGGCTTCATTGACATTGCATTACAGCATTACAACAGTGGGTGACAATGACAAGGCAGCATCCGAGCTCAGCTCTCCAGGCAGGATGGATGACGCCCAGGAGTGCAAAAGGAAGGAGCTGCCCACGTGCACAGGGACGTGAGAGCACGCGGGAGGCAGGAGGGGATCCTGAAAGTAAGTATCCGCACTGCCAGCGACTCCTCGGCTCTCCTATTCAAGACCATACCCAGATGCACCCTAATGATGCAGAACCTGACATCGGTGATATAACAGCCCATGCTAAATGTTTGAAACGTAACAGTAGCTTCTGGCAGTGAACCAGTGACACTCTGTGGAGATCTCAGTGACCCAAAAGCAGCAATCAGGGAAAAATAACACTAAGGCAGACCAAATTACAAAGCTATCGGGTATATGAAGGTAAAGAACTAAACCCTGTAAAATTCTTTCACTTATAACCAGCTCACTTCCTGACAAGTTAGTCACACTAACAACCTCATGCTACCTCAAACACTCAAAAACTAGATACTTGTCCAAGTTGTTCACTGAATTGGCAGTAAGATTAGTCAATACTGTATTCACCTATAAACAACGATTCCAGTTATAAATACCAAACTGCATTCTGCCTCACTAAATTCAACATGAAGCAGTGATTAACATAAATCAGTTTGGCTCATCATTCATCATAACTTGGAGTCTTCAAAAATTGCATAATGAAACTGCTGGTATTTTGTCCTGGAGTCTGCGATAGCTTAGATCTGTCTCTCTGTAACAGAGATGTCAGTATTATTTTCCCTAGCATTTTATTTTCCTATTAAGTGTAGTTGGCCAACAAGAACTGTAAATTGATCTGTGCTTATCGTTTGATTATTGTAAAAATCAAGTCCTTCTGAAACAGTGTCATCTGCAGTCTACAAGACAGAATTAAACCTAAACTCGTAGGCTTAATCATATTGCTTTGAATGGAGTATCGATTGCAGCTAATTTTATCATACGTTTTGAGAGCTTTGCTTGCTTGCTGGCTGGCTGTCACTTTGATAAATGGAAGCCAGCAGATATCTGGAGGGGAAATGATATTTATATTTGAGAAAATACCAACAACAAGTTTACAGAGAAATAGCCCATCCTCTTCGTAAAACATCACGGGAACTATGAGGTCTGATGAGCCTCAGTCACTCCCACCCTAGGGCGGTTGGCCGGGTCAGAATCGTGGCTGAACTGCATCTGCTCCCAGCCACTGCAGCTCAGGTGAGCTTGGCTCCCGCACAAGCGACTGCCACTTAGGATTTCAGAAATACCCTACTGCAAAGGCCCTTTGGATAGTTACACCACTGTGTGAGGATGGCAACCATCCAAGCAGCGAGCTACGGGAACTAGATAAAGATGGTCCCAAGCAGCCCATTACCTCATTGGATTTCAACATCGCATGGGTGCTGAGGCTACCTGCCTCTCTCTGCCTACCTGTCTGTAACGCTGGGCAGCATCTGGAGCCACACGTGCCTTCGGGTGTTGTACACAAGTGCACAGGCAGATGCATGCTTTTGGCCTGGGCTGTCATCTTCTGTTACAGCTGCTTTCTCATGAAGGAAATACTGGTGGGAGAGATCTGAGCACGCTGGCTTTGATTGGCAGGCAGCAAAGGGAGGCAAGGTGAGTCACGAGCAATGCAGCCTTTGTTCTTCCCACGTCTACATCCTATTTCTATCAAACCACCTGAGACCTGATCATCCTCAGGGCCTGAAGGTTTATAAAACCTGCTTTCACATTCAGTATTTTAGCTTTTTTGCTTCATGACGACTTTATTTTAACGGTAGAAGAGAGACAAAACTGAATAATGCTTCTCTTGCATTTAATGAAAATTAACACACAAATATTTAAGGTAAAAGTTAAACAATTTGCTTACTCAGACTCACCCTGTTATGGATTTACTGTGTAAACAATTTTCCCTGTTCGGTTCACTACCTACGGAGAGCCTAAACAGATTTGAGAGGATTGATCAACAGATATTTTAGACAGCTGCCTAAAACCAAGATATCGTTGAAACTAAATTAAGGGGAAAAAAAGCCTATCAGGGATTTTAAAAACAGAGTCCAGTCTCATCAAAAATCTGTCACTCTGGGTTACAGAAATAGTCCATTGCCTACTTGTTTAATATTTCAGTCACTTATCCAATTCAGACTCCTCTTTGTGTAGACACGTGCACCAAAGCACCCGCATGTACAGACCATAAAACTGCTATCTGTATTGGGGAACATGTGGCAGATTGCCGTACATCTAGATGCAAAAATCTGTTTACAAAATACATGACCTTGATTGATCCTCGGATCCTTCTCAGATGTACCGGCCCTGATAACACTAGCTGGTATTACAGCGTATTTCTCAATGCCAATTACAGGGCTGCAATTTCTTTCTGAAGTATGCATCTCATTCCTCTCATTAAAGCCTGTTCTTATCTTCACAAGTTCAAAGAAGAAATCCTTTTCTTTTTTATCCCCCCTTCCTCTTGCTCTGCTTTTCCAATCCAACCTCAAATACAGAGCAGAAATTTTAACAAGACCTTGTTTAGATTTTGGAAACAGAACGGAAAGAGCCTAATCCTGCTTAGCTGAGTGCTGCCAGCTCAGGGAGGGCAGTGGGCTTTGTGAAGACATTGAGCATCAAGCAACCTGGCACATGTTCTTGTACCTGATGTCCATCACCAGGGTTGCTTGTACCTTGGACACACTTGCACATAATTCCCTGTACAGAGGAAATCTAGAAGATATAACTCGGTATGTCTGGTGCCAAGGACAGATCTGCATTGCCCCCATTTCCATATTTACTGCCATGCATAAACACCAATATGAAAGTTAGATGAGGTTGTTCATTATCAGAACTCATCTGTCTCACACTCCAAGCCAACGTGTGGCTTATCCTTGCATACAATTAATTACACTTCATCCTCAGTAATAACTGGGCTTCTGCTCTCTTTTTTTTACCTCCTTTAAAACAGGAAGCATTGCCAAAAGCCTCCTATTTTATCTATATAAAGAGAGTTTTTAATAAACAATCAGGCTGATTCACCAGAATCCTGAATTCTCTAAGCAGAACTTTCAAATGAGGCAATGAAGTATTATTTTTTCTATTTCAGATGGAGACTCAGAGATGCCTAATTCAGGCAGAACCTTAAACATAAAATTACAAGTCAAGATGTACTCAAGGCAAAGGAAAGAGAGCTAAAAACATTTAAATGCCCACTGTAGCTGTTCTGGTAAGCATTAATCATGCAAAATTCAGCAGTAATTAGTTCTTGAAAGCAACCATTTCTGGGCAGAAGCAGCCCTGACTTAAAAGGGAAAGGCCTGCCTATGGATGCACAATTAGCTGTCATTCCAATGGTGCTAATGAGCGAGGATAAGTGTTATTCCTCCTGGCTCCCCACAAATGGGGGTGACAGCAAGGGATGGGACTGGAGGACCAAGGAGCAACCCCATGGTGCCGGAATCCTGAGGTCTGGGCATCATCCACGTTCTCCACTATCTGGCTCTACTTTTTGTGTTCATATATCATACACTGGACACTCAAAGTTCATCTGTGCTACACACAAAGTTCATCTTATACTACACTGAGATATTTCAACAATGGGTAACAACTTTCACCAATTCTAAACCCAGAAAGAACTAGAAATGTAATTAATACATAACACAACTTCTGTTGTATTACTGGAAAGGAAAAAAAATGCCATTTTCTCAGTTCCTGGGTTTTATGAGTGATGGAAATAAAATGGTACACAAGAATGGACTGTGTCTATTATCACAGACAGAAAAACATGCTTTTTCTTACTGGCTGACCTCTGCAATATCACAGCTTATCCAATTTGGTGATTTTTTTTTATTCTTTGTATTTTTACAACTGCAAGTGAGGTTTCTATGATTATAAAGGATCACAGCCATGAAAAAGCATTTGCTATAACATTTTACTCCATTATACAAAGCCGACAAAAGCACTGAAGTCATGAGAAAGATTTCAGGCACAATATGCATTTAGAGCCACCAAAACCTAGTACAAAGAACATGTCTTAAATTTAATCCAAATCTTTTATTTTCCCATTCACTCTATTCAATTCATTTCTTCTCATGCAGTCCACTTAATAATGTCCAACAACTGGATCTGAAAATGCTAAAAAAGTTATCTGTGGTTAACACGAGAGTCAGACCTCAGTGGGTCAGGTTGCTTAGTTGGTTTCTACGCAGTCCATCAAGCCTCATCTTCGGAAAGGGCTTGCGATCCCCCCATCCGATTCATCACTCAACACTCATCAAAACCCACAGGAGGAGCTGCATTGGCCCCGACTGGTAAGAGATGAGACCACACATCAGTCTTGTCTACTTCATCTACAAGTTCTATGGCAGGGCGTCACACAGGAGGTGGTGCAACTGTACCATAAAACCCAAACACCTGTTTAGCAACAACTTATTTTTACAGCACTTCTATGCAGCACAAGTCTACAGTGTTTCTGTAGTGTAGTGGTTATCACGTTTGCCTAACACGCAAAAGGTCCCTGGTTCGAAACCAGGCAGAAACAATTTTTGGGATGAGACGAGGGCCATGAAGATGCTCCTAGGGCTGGAGCACCTCTCCTACTGAGAGAGCTAGAGAAGGCTCCAGGGTGACCTCATTGCGGCTTTTCAGTACTTAAAGGGGGCTTATCCAAAAGATGGAGAGCTCAATCAGATAATGACAGGAGAAGGGGGAATGGTTTTAAACTCAAAGAGGGGAGATTTAGATTAGGAGAAAATTCTTCACTCAGAGGATGGTAAGATGCCGGAACAGGTTGCCAGAGAAGCTGTGAATGCCCAATCCTGAAGGTGTTCAAGACCAGGTTAGATGAGGCCCTGAGCAACCAGATCTAGTGGGTGGCATCCCTGCCTAAAGCAGGGGGGGGTGGAACTAGATGATCTTTTAGGGTCCCTTCCAACCCAAGCCATTCTATGATTCTGTGTATAACCATTTTCATTGCAAATATCATAGAAATTAGGACTCTATTCCTGAGTTTCCTTAGTTTAGTCACAAAGCTTAAGCTATACCATCAGACAAGGCTGATTTTCATTGCCTCCTCTGATATTCCTGATTCCAATGAGCCATCTGGGTGACCTCTTTTCCTACAGCTACCCTTACAGCAGTTTCCTAACATGCAGGGCAATGGCAATAACTGTAGCTACATACAGCTACTTCCAAAGTAAAATGAGAGCAGCCTAACTAGTTAAACAGCAAAAATACCAGCCTGATATATTCCTGTGCATTCCCAAACCACTTAGTAACTGGTACATTTCTTGCCACACAGCTGTGTCTGAGCTTCTGTGCAGCTGCCTCATGTAGGGAGCCCTCAGAAAGGTGGACACAGCTGCTTCACAACCCATCGTGGATTGCCCTCTGCAACCACACTGGTAGACACAGAGACATGACAGCAACGGGCTGAGATAGAGCAGAGAATATGAAGCAGAGTGAAGGCTTTAAGGGTGAGACAGGAGAGGAACAGCCTAGAGACTTTACAAAGAGTTTGGGAGAACTGGGGAAAAAGAGCACTAAATGTAGAGCTTTGAACCAGGGAAAAGAAGGTGAAAATGGCATAGAAAAACAACAGGAAAATGCATATCAAAACAATAAGAAAGCAAAATAAAAACAGGAGAAGGAATGAGTAAACGAGAGAATTAAGGGGCTTAAACTGATAGCTTTATTATTCTCTGAAAGCCCCTTTAGTACTAATAACAGGAAAGATTAAAGGTTTTTCAACCATCAGATTTATAAGATCTTACTGGATCTCATTCTAAATGTAATTTCTGCAAACATTAAATGCAAACCAGAGGAGATTTTCACATGGGGCTAAAACTGGTTTGAAGTCTGAAACAAGCTTCAAAAAGCGGTGTGCTGAACAATGCTCTCCTGCAAGAGGTAGCTACAGCTATCTTTCACTAGAAAAACTTAAGTAGTTTTGATACAGAAAAGTTTCTTTTTCCAAAACAGAAAAATAATAATTTTCAAGATAAGCAGTGAGAAAAGTATTATTCTGAATCAAAATGCAGTTGTCTAAATTTTTGTGAAAGAAATGAAGACTTGAGACCCCTGGGCACAAACTACCAAAAGGCCTTATGTTCCCATGGCTTTAGGGCACCTAATAAGCTTCAAAAGGACTCTGGGAAGTAGCACTGAGATTTCCAGCACAGTCCTTGGGGTTTTCAAGATTTCTGTCACCTTACAGTGGAGGAGTCCCCAAGGCCATCACATGGCCAACAGCCCCAAATCCTTCTAGATTTTAGCTAAAGCCTCAATATGGAACCAGAAATCTTCACCTGGTGCCTTTCAAAACAGAGTTTTGTAATTACTTGTCATTCCACGTCAGAGTGCTCACCACATGCTGCCTGTGGTTCATGCATTGCCTGACGATGCAGG
Organism: Aythya ferina; assembly: GCF_964211825.1. NCBI lineage: Eukaryota > Metazoa > Chordata > Aves > Anseriformes > Anatidae > Aythya > Aythya ferina. The sequence continues at coordinate 3,691,261 of NC_140316.1, forward strand.
ACTCAGGAGAGGGAAGGCCAAAGTGCTGGCAGGAGACCAGTGGAACAAACAAGAACTTGACCCTCACCCATGAGATGGCTGACACCTGAATGGCTGCTCTCCTTGGAGAATAATCTTAGTAGACAAATTCCTTTGAAGCAACAGAAAGCATAGCCATGCCTGAAGAGCATGGGCCAGGCAATAAAATGAATGGTTTATATATTAAAACAAATTTAATGCCAAACTCTCATGCTCATCACGTGAACACACTCAAATTCATTAATAGAAACTAGTCGATTCCCCAAAGTACACGCTGAGATAATAGAACAAACGCATCTGTACTGACAGTCATTGGTAAATGGCTAATCAATCCCTCAGTGCTTCTTAATTAGCAACTGCAGGAGACCCTCTTAATTGGCATCTGATACTTGATTTGAACAGACAAATAAACTGCCACTCAGCCTTTTATTGGCAGCCAACTTTTTTTTTTTTTTTCCTCCCCCCTATTAACTCCACTCTAGCTCCAGGAGACCATTTCTGACGACCAGCCTAAATTACCAGCTCCCTAACACAGACTAGCTTGGCATCCTGAAGTATTTTATCATGATTTCGGTGCTGATGTTGCATTGAAACACTGCATATGCTCTACTGATTGCTCAATATGGTTTGTATTAATACAAGTTGTAGTCTGTCACTGTTCAGAGAGTAGGTAGTTACAAGGGATGCATTGGTTACTTTATAACTGGAATAATTTATTATTGAACAAGCAAGTTCAACAAGCACTATAAAATCAATTTGTAATTTTTATGCACTTCATCTGGACTGAAAAATGGTTTTGTTCTCCACTATTTTCTGACTAGACCTCTTCGACAGAAAAAGGGGGAATAAAGCTTTTAAAATTGCATTTTGGTCAGCAATGCACTCTGGAAATCAAGATTAAAGATGACAGTTTTCAGATGCATAAGTTACGCTTACTTTGTTTTATGGACCTAAGGCCACCACAGTGTCAGGCGTTCCATCGTGAATGAAAACCACACAAAGGTTAAAAAAAGAAATATATTTTGACAGAGTCAGCCAAAAACTTGGCTGATTTGCATTAGCTGGAAAGCTTGTACGGTTTTGTTTACTCCTTCAAAACACTGATTCACAAAGGCACGTAAGCTGGTGTTATTAAAAGTTTCAGGAGGAACGGCAGTTTTGGAGGAAGCAAAGTAAAACATGGGGCGCAAAAATCTTCAGTGGCTGTGCCTACAATTGCTATGCAAGACACAAAGCACACATCTTCCCAGTAGCACAAAATCCAATTAATACAGTTCTGGGAAGACTCACTGCTCCTGTTCTGACGATGATTTAAAGATGCAATGACAGATTGTGGGAGTTAGCTTGGTCTAACGCCCCTAAAAGCCTTGTTAATACCAGCAAGATTTACTTAGTGTGTGTCCAGCTGGTCAAGTTTGAAAGGCAGCTCACATCCCTACTGGCAGGTGTGTCAAGGCTGTGCACTGCAGTACCTGAGCAGGAGGAAGGAGGAAGGCCCAGATATCTGAACTAATAGGAACTGTTGCACAGTTTGGAAATACAGGTACTCTACTGCTATTTACTTACTTTTTTAATATTCAGCCTCTTGGAATCAAACATCCTATGAGGTAGTTGCACCAGCATCCCAACAGACTCTACGGAAGGGAAGGGCAAGGAGCATCACACAAAACAAGACACATGCTGTTTCCTCTGAACAAAACCTATTGTTTTTTTCACTGCAAGGTAAAAGGGCTGTGGCTGCTTAATACAAAGGGAAAGGGGATGGGAAGACACTCTGGAAGAACATATAGCTTGAAAAACTAAATCTTTCTAAGCTGAAGTTTGGAGAGTGAAGAAAGAAGTATACGTGTTAGGGAAAGCAACCCCTGAAAGTGGCGGCAGATAGCTTGCTCACACACAAGTTCAAGTTTCGCAGTATCATTTATCACTTGTGACAGCAGCTTACAGTAAGAAAGGTTCAGCCTTTGCAGAAGGAGAGTAATACCTCTTTAGCAGTGATATTGGGATTTTCAACGTCTCACCTATGAAACTAGCACAAACACACATCTGATAGAGGCATACAAGTAGTAACGCACACAAAATATAAAGAGGATACTCATTGGAATAAGCCAAGCACCATCATCTCCTTTCCTACTACCAGTGGACTTCCTCTCACTCAAAATCTTCTATGCCCACAGATTATTTTTTTTCATCTGAGAAACATCCTAAATCCATCATGTGCCTGTGGATGTCGTGTAACAATTTTAAGGCAAGCATTGAGTTAACCAGCATTCAAAGCACTGTTTTGTGAATTTCAGCAGCGTGTAAGCTGCCAGCATGGGAGGAAAGAAGACTTGTTATTAAAAAGGAAAGGAAGGGTTGATGATAATTTGGACAACTTCGATCTTTTTGTTCATGCCTGAAGCAGTCCATATACTTCCTTTCTTAGAAAGAATGCATAGAAAGATGAGAAGTGGCTGCTCAATAGGAACTGAGAGAATATTGAACAGAAAGTTTAGAGTTTGAATTAAATGGCAGAGCTGTTAGAAAAGCGGTGGTGATCCAAGGTTTTGGAGACACAACACCGTCTGCATCTCTATTTGTACATGAAAATTTCTGTTTCCAACTCCAGTCTGGAAGAAGAGTTATGGTTCAGAAGTGCTGCTGCCTTGCCCAAGGAAACTACTTAGGCTGCTCTGTGTTTTCTGTAACTTTTGTGGACTGAAATCCAGGTGGACAACACTGCTGACAATGCCTCACAATATCTCCTCATGCACAACCAAGAGTACAAAGAAATTCTTACAAAAGTCACCTAGCTCAGGAGTCTTGCCCATAAGAGAGAAGAGAAAAATGAGTCCATTAAATGGAAATGCCTACAAACCATTACCTAACCTGTTTTGTAAAAAGTGGGGATTAGTCAAATCTCCTTAAATCACGCAGAGACATCGCTGCTGAACACATTCAGCCAGGCTCCCTGCTGAGCAGCACAGGGTTCCCTGCATGCCCTTACCTCCCTGCTGTGCTGCTTCCCTGACTAAACCCAGAGCACAGGGAATCTGCATCCATTTGTTGAGATGTTCTCTCTGGGTCTGACAGATAGAAGCCTTCCAGCAGAGGTCTTACCACCACAGACTCATATCTGCCAGCTCCAGATGCCTCAGTGCAGACACAACTGGAGTACGGCATTATTTAACTCACTCCCAAACCTCAGCTTCGTGTGCATCCTTTTCAAGTCAACTAAGGGCTGTCTGTACAGCTACACAATTTCGGTGACACAGGAGCAGTGATATAATCAACACCTGAAGGGAGCTTTAAACAGTCTGAAGATGTAATTACTCCAAAACCGGGCAACGAACTGTGCAAATGCCACCCCCACCAGATCAGAAACAGCACTGCTTTCAGATTCAAGTGCAGAAGTAATTTTCTCAGGCTGGCTTCCCCCCAGCAGCACACGGATGAAGCTTCACAGCTCCTAAGGGAGCGGCTGCAGTGCTGCAGGATGGCACAATCACAGGGTGCAGACACCTCTAAGGGCTTTACCTGGGCTGGCACAGGCTGGCCACTGGGCAAACCAGACCCCAGGAATCCACCTGGAGCCACAGGCACATATTCAGCACCTGGAGACTGGGCTGTCCCAACAGCCCATGAGACCCAAGCTGTTTAGAGCAGAGCCAACTGCAGGTGTACTACCCATCTTCAACCTCACCTCTAAACACCGCATTAAGCATTGAAGAGTGGTGACAGGCCAGCAGTGCTCAGGCACTGAGATGTTTCAGCTTTGTAGTGCTCTTTGCCCTGGCAGTTTTACCCAGGGAAGTTTGCAGGCAGGGGAAATAGAGAAGCTGAGAGAGCAATACTGCATACAGAGAGGGATTTGTCTGACATGGAATTGGGGTATATATAATTTAAGCTCATGTATACTTATGGTGGCTGGCATTTGTTGTTACACCTTCCAAGGGTTTTTTTAATGGCTCCAAGAAACACTTACAGGGTGAAATATAGCTCAAGACCTGGACTTCCCAAGATATTTCAGCATTAATGGATTACAGAAATACCAAGGGAGGGCTAGAAATCATTCCTTAAATACTCTCAAAGGTAATGAAATAAAACCCACTGAAAGATAAATAGGATCACCAAGGCCTGAATATTATTATTTTCTACTTTAATCAGGTTCCTGAGAGACCTACAACCAATGATGCCAATTAGCAATAAACAATAATAGCGCTTACATGGACCTATCCAGTTCTGAGATGTTACAGGCACTCATCTACGAGGACACAGGAGACTGATGAGGCACACGCTATTCTTCAGTATCACCAATGCCAGATACAGTTGGAGTTTCTGTTCCATAGGAAACACTCAAGGGCTGCAGTTTCTGTTCCAAACTATAATAATTTATCTAAAAACTGCATTTCACAGGCATTTTTAAACACACTTCATTTTAATTGACAAATCATAAAAATAATTGATGTCAATAAGAGGTCTGTTTCATGACTTTGCTCTAAAAGCTGATCTTTTTCAAATATTTCAACTCCATTTTTCTTTCAAAATCTAGTTTCATCAAACTGACACCTACTGCAAAGTTGAATTCTGATAAAACCTTTTTCTAGAAGAAAAATGCACTAGTCCAAAAGAAACCCTGAAACAGAAGAGATTGGGGCCATGGACAGCTACTTCTCATCTCCTCCATGTTAAAGTACTTCTAAATAAATTACATTCAGATATTATTCAGCTGCATTACTACCAAGAAAGAAAATTCAGACAGACTTAAGTAACTAGCAAGTATTAAAAGAGCCTTAGCCATGAAACATAGACAGCAGAGTGAGATGTTAAATTTTAATAAACAGAGCTTAAATTAAACCTATTCCTCTGGCAGCTATCTGGCTAAGGTAAAGGACACTCCCGTGTAACCCCTATCATAGGGAATTTGTTTTCTCCAAACATTCGCCTGATGTATGATTGTCTTGCAGTGATAGGAAGCATTCCCTTCTTAGATGGTGACTCAGAAGTTATTAAACACACACACAAACACTAGCCTATCTTAATTATGTCTTCATCAAATGCAATCACAGAGGCTTGAACTTTCAGCTCAGCCACCTTGTGCCTCAAAGTAAATGTAATCCTTCAGACAAAATGTTTACCAAGCTGAATAACCCAGAGCGGTGGTAGACCGGTGTCAGATGAAAAATTAAGAGCCTTGATGCTTCTAAAAGCATTCCAAACAGTGGGGAAAAAAGCAATCAAAATGCATTAGCAAAGGAGGGTATTCACACCTCCCCTCTACCCATTTTTAAGCCATAAAAGCAAACGCCACATGAGCTAAGCAGATAAAGCTTGAATAGACAAGATTAATTAGAAAACAAAATAGGAATGGGAAAAGATGATGTACTTCCCTCCCCCCCCCCCCCCCACAGATTTGTGTTCTGTAACTGGCCACTTAAAAAAAAAAAAAAAAAAAAACACAAAATCCTAGCATGGGTGACACTTCCTTGTCTTTCTTTGAGTAATGAACCGATTTTCTTGTTCCTTGAAGATAAGGCAACTTTTGACTATGAGAAATATAGGAGAAAGTTTTCTATTATAGGTATAGGTCAGCTAGAGAACAGCAGCAGAAAATTGCTATACCCTACAATTGCAGTGATATAAAGTTGTGGAACATAAGTTTTCCAATGGACTGCTATACTCCCTTCTTTTTTTCAGTTTCTGAGACTTCAAGGGCAGGTAACAAGAGACAAGACTGGTCTCTGATGGAAGTTATTCATTTCATAGATAAGGGGAATGATGGATCACTGGAGGGGGTAAGAAAAAAAAAAAAATGAACTGAAACTTTTCTGTTTCAGCACTGGGCTAAATGAGGATGGGCAGGGAGTCAGCCTGGCTGGAAACCACCAAGGACAATTTGTTCAATCTGGTAAGCATTGAAACTGAAGCTTCAGATCGTGTAGCTTGATGTTCCTCTAAAACTCATGGATACAGAACAAATTTCTAATTTTTTTTTCTCTCTCCCCCCTCCCCCCCCCCCCCTTTTTTTTTTTTTAAATAATGCGAAATACAACGGGGAATTGTTTAGAAAGAAATATCCCAATGCTTCACAACTCACTTCTCTCACAATAAACAAGGGAACCCAAATTCCTTAAAGTCTAGAAAAGGAAACTGGCTTCACCTCCAACTCCCTGTATCTCCTTTCTTTGGAGTTCTTTTCTACATGCTTATGTGCGCACGCGCATATTTGCGGAAAGAGAGGCTCTAAGATACCAAAATAAGCTATGCACTGGTAAAAGGCTACTCCCCAATTAACAATGCTGACAACTGAATGTGCTTTAAATCTTCTACTGGAAAATCTCTCTTGCAACCTCATCGTTGCTTTGAAAAGAAAGAAAAATCCAATGATAAAAAAATTCAACACTGCAGAACTGAACTTTTTTTTTTGAAAATTGAATGTAAATTAAAAATATATATATATTGTTTTATAGAAACGTCTAGAACTAAGTTCTTGAAACAGCAATAATTAGAAAGAAAAATAAGCTTCTGAAATGTTTGCAGCTTCCTCCTTTTTCAGAACTGTTTGGGTTACACATTGGGTTTGTTTTCTGACGCAGACAGCTGAAGTGTTGTTTAGACTCATCCTGCTGTCAATAATCATCCTCAGCCACATGCCACTAATGCAAGGACAGCTAAACTTTCTGAAGATAAATGACTAACTACTGATGGTTGGTGTTTTGCCTGTTTCTATTCAGTTGGCTCTCACGCTTGACAGTGACAGTACAACATCATAGACAACTGGCTTCTTGTCATCTGAGCAGCCAGACTGAAAAAATTCACCCTCTTCTGACTACACAGTTCTTGTAGATCTGATACAGGCTTACTTATACTGCTCCCTCTCCTTCCTGCGGCTGTGGATTCCATACTGTTACTCCTCAGAAAGACATATGTGAATCAAATAGCAAAGAATTTAGTGATGTCCTTGTTCTTCCTAAGTGCTCTAGTACTAGCATAGACAACCTTCCCCCTCGTGCAAATTTAATTGTTGGTATTCTTGCTACATCAGCAGGTGCTGACTTCTTCATAAAACTTGTATGATTAAAACCTTCTTCCTCCTCAGAAAGAGGGGAGCAATCTCTACTTTTAAGGTGAGTGTTGCCCTGCTTACTCGAGTGCACTAGTCCACTGATGCTCCATTCAAGTATCTTACCAGCTGAGAAATGAGACCCTACTCAGCATTCAGGTTAGGAGTGACAAAAACCTCACTATCACACAGTGAAATGCCTTCATCACCTCCAGTGTTGTCCCTGTTCTGACCCTTCCAGGATTATTTAAAAAGGAGGAAAAAAAAAAAAAAAAAAGGTAGCATTAAGTCACTAAGCTGTTCAAGCAACAGATAAATCAAAGATTTTATAGCTCAGGAGGAAAGAACGTGGGTGACACCTAACCAAAATAAGAGAAGGCTTATTAGTACTGAGCTGAGTAGTTGTGCTACAGCATCTCTGCAGCACAAACGTCATTCCTGTGTGATGGGGTGCTACGAGAGATGAGGAAGGATTCTTCAACGATAGCAAAGAAAAGAAGAAAATTGAATTCCCCATCACTCAGCTGTAAGGAGTCTAATGAAGTGACAAGCAGTTTTCCTAAAATAAAAGGGAGAAATGCATGCCTCTGTCTCAATAAAGACCATTAGACTGAAACCTGAAAGAAGCTTGAAAGCACAAATACCAAGTTGGAAAAAAAAAAAAAAAAAAAAAAAAAAAAAAAAGAGACACCTCTGCTAGCAAAAGCCCTTGCCTTGCCCAGGTACCCAGAGGCTTCATCTCAGCAGCAGAATGCAGATATCCTAAGGCCAGGCACACAGGCACAGAGAGCTTGGTAAAAGCTCATCCCACAGCCAATCTGTAGATATTGCGTTGGCTGTCTCTGCTCTGCTGGGTGTCCCTGGGGACAGAGCACACCCCCCTCGAGGAGTATACCAAACCCTTGCTATAAACGTTCAGTCATCTTCAATCAAGCTCCTCTTTTCCCAATGGAGGGCTTTTCCCTGGTGGATAAGTTCCAGTAAAACCTCTCCAAATTACTTCCTGAGGGCAATGCATACATGAGCTCAGGACTTCGACAACACTGGATCACTTCCAGCATCCTCCAGTCAGGCAAATCCAGCCCTCCATACCTAATTAAATTGCAAGTAAAAAGCTAATAGTTTGTTTCATCACCCAAGTGCCTAGCAGCCAAGGCACTCACTTTAAAAGGACCTAGCCAGAAACCACAGGTATTCAAGTGATCTTTTATTACAAGTATTTGTCATTAGCCAGACCTTCCAGGCGTCGGTTCCTAGATGTCTTCAAAAGGGGAAAATAAAAGCTAACATGAGCTAGCAGGAGTTGGAGAGAGGCCTTCCAAACCATGTCCTAGCACAGGATGCCCCAGGAGCAAATCTAGCCTGCCAAACACCTAAAGCAATCACCACGTGTTCGTAACTTGTTTCCCCCCACCTCCCCAAGAGTGGACAAATTATATTGACTATGTTTCTGAGGACCTTCACTGCCTGGTCTCCTATGGATGCTGCTTTGAACTCACCTATGGAAATTTCAGTTCTCCCACTTGTCCTCCTTTCACTCAGGTATGCGTCCAAACTTGCTTGTGACATCATGTAAGATCTGGAAAGAGGCATCAAGAACAAGGTGGTTAAGGAGAATTCATTTTAATGTCAAGTGAAGGTGTCTTTTCTTTAGTTCTGCTTGAAACAAGTTGCAGATCAGCAGCTCGTGCTCTGTATACAGTCTGAAAACAAACTGACAGCCCCCTTCCTGAACACTTTACAGTGTGATTCCAGACAGGCAACGAACACTCAAAATTTATTTACTGATATTTCCAACGTTGATGGCTCTCAAAGGTACTTTGCATGGCAACTGCCCTTTTATTTAGAAAATAAGCAAAACTAACAAAGCCAGAAATATCACTTTGGGCCACTTCTAACGCACTGAATTACACAAGTCTAAATTAAGCTGAAACAGTTCCCATAAGGAAGCATTAATTCTGCACTCTCCAAATCCAGCAATCTTGAAGATATTTATCAGGAATAGACAATTCAGGTTTGTGCACTTAAATCACTGTGTGTTACAAAGGGGCACATATGCTGAGTGTCTCCTAACTGCTCTTTTTTTCATCACCTATGTCATATATCATTGCCTATGTCATATTTCAGCTCTGTGGAAACCCTGCTTGGAAAGAGCATCAAAGGAGAATGCCCATTCCTGTGCCTCTGCTAGAGAATTTGTTACAAGTTACCTTCTAGAGCAAGATAATTTCAAGTATTGGAGACTTTTTCCCCTGCAGGAGGTCCCCCACCATGATGTGTATAGACATGGAGAAACCCTTCTCCCCCCCCCCCCCCCCCCCCCCGTTTTTTTTTTGTTTGAGGTTGGGCAGGGGCACCAAGAAAAACCTCGGTGCCTCTTCCAAGAAGAGTTGACAATTTTCCTGCTCTTCCTTCAGAGCTCAGGTAACACCCAAAAGGCAAAAGGCCTCCAGCAAACCAAGAAACCTTCAGAAAAATCTCAGATTCAGATGTCAGCTATTTAGATAGCTCCAGGGCAGCACTGTTGACATGACTTAACAGCTCTCCATCACTTTAACCACAAGCCCTTGCACGTGGGAAGTTTCATCATGCCCATCAACAGGGCATTGTTTACATTTAACCTTAGCATTTGCCCTTCTTAAAATGGAGATAGGTCAGAAAGGAAAGATTTGGCTTACTGTTCACAGCATTTATCGACCTGAAGAGACTATTATGATAGACTGTGGGTCCACGGGGTCACCTGCACTCTGACTCTAGTTTCCTTAAAGCTATAGATTTTGTGATTACAGCGGCTTGCTTTCTTACACTGATAGCCGTGGGTGCATTTAGCCAACAGTTGCAACTACACAACCCTGCCCAGCTGAAAGCAAAGACCCAGAGAGAAATCTCAGCACACGTTCTGCTCTGGAGTAAGGATCAGCATTTTGTCTATGTAGGAAGGCAGAGCTTTGAGTACACACCCAGAGACAAGGTAACTCCATGTTGAAGACACATAAAGGTAAAGCTGTGGCCCAAGAATGTGTCTACACAGCATCATCCAGCACCAAAGCTGGTGCTGTGGTGGCAGAGGGCTTGGCATTCAACCCCCAAGCCGAGTGCTGCATTTCCCAGGCCTGGCTCCTGGCCAAGCTGACCTTTGTTTTGCCACCCTTCCTTCAGCTTGCTTAAGAAGAGCTCCTCTGTGCCATACAGGCAGAGCAGCCCTGATGTTCAGCTGTGCCTGAACCCCTGGGATGTCTGGGGGTGCTCAAGCCATTTTCACCAGTGCAGCTTCAAAACATGGAAACACTTTAATCAAGATGAAGCTGCAGCAAGGGAAGTGCTGATTAGGCTCCGGATAAGCCACACATAAGGCCTGGCCATGATACTATTCTGATAGAGACTGTGGTCTCTACCTGCGACAGAGCTCTGTGGGTACCTAGGACTGCCCTCCTTCAACATTTTTACCTCTGTCAGCCAGTCTAAAACATCACCATGCCAGGCATTCAGTGCCCAATTCCCCTTCACATGAGGGCACAGGAGTATAGAGCTGGCCTATATTTCAGCAGCAGCCTTGGGCTTGCATGCCCCAAAACATTTTTTGCTTTCTTTCTTACACTGATTTGCCCCACCTAACAATATCTTCTCATGTGTAGTTTCTAAGATAAATCTCCATCCCCAGAATGGACTGACAGGATGAAATAGTAGCTTACACCATGGATGCTTTTCATAGTACTTTAACTTGTGTCCTACACGGTATTTTTATTTGCTTGTACAAAACACTATAAAGCTAGATTGAATTTTCTTGGAAATCACAGGAACCAGAGCAGTGCTGTGAAGCACTCCTGAGCCCATCAACCTGCATGGGAAGATTTTAAGGTTTCTGGTCACAAGACTTTTTAAAAACCATCAGCTCTCAGAGGAGGAAAGACACAAATCTTCACTTTTATTTGCTAACTTGATTGGCACATTATTTTTCCTCCAAGATCCTGCTGAGTCTGCTTGGCTCGTGGCCAAGGGATGGGTTTTGCCTCCCTATCTGTACCAAGTTCAGTATGGCTGTGTGCAACTCAATGCGGATAGGGGCAGAAACAGATTACTAAATAAGCCCATTTCCCTAGCAACAATCCCCTTTCCTCCAGCACTTTCAAACTCTGGTTTGCAGCATCACTTCTCTTGACCCTAAGTAGGTGAGAGCTATGTCAATACCAAGTGTCAAATTCAGATGGCATAAATTGCTCTGAAGCTCCTACTTTTTCCCCCACCTTTCCTGCCACCTGAACTTAAACTGCCAACGCTTTGCATTGCTGGCGAGATCCCTGCACAGAGGGACCTGTGGCATTTAATGTGCATGAACCTTGCTCCAGAGGGCATCTGGGCATTCAAGTACTGAATCAGTATTCCACCAGTGACATCCTTAACTAAGTGAAATCTTCATCCTGAACGTGCCCATTTTTCAGAAAAAGACAATGATCTCTGAGCAGACTGTATCTGTTCAGGACACAGAAGTTTTTGTTCTTAACAATCTTCAGTAGGAATGAAGACAGTATTTCTCTGCTCCTAGGGCAACTAATTAGTGCTCAGAGCTGTGTTCAAACATTTTTCCTTAATGACACACACTTTGGCTACCGCTTCACACCAAACTTCCCATAAGCTAAAACCTTTAAGTTCTGTTCTATAACTTATCAGACCAAAAGCTAAACCCCTCCGCAAAACGAGGAAAAGGGGCCAAAACACAAAGGTGTTTAATTAAGAGACAAGTCTTCATTTACTAGTATTACAATGAATACAAAAACAAACAAACAAACAAAAAAAAAAACAACAACAACACACCATGAAGAGTTCCCCAGCAGATGAGAACCTCAGGGAGAAGAGGAAATACATGTTCCAAACCAATAGTCAGCATTTCCACCTTTGCTAGGCTAATACCTAGAACTGCCAGCCCAGTAGAAAAACATACTTTTTTTTTTTTTTTAAATGAGTTCAGAGAAGTTGCTTACACACAGACTGAAAAACTCACAGCTGGCAGGACAAGGCACACCACCAGCAAAGAACCTGTGCTGCCATGACCAGTCCTTCATTTACATCCAGGAGCCACTCTCAGACAGGTGTTTGGCCGGGCTTCCCCACTGGATATACACCTCGCTAATTATCGGATTTGTCTCAGGACTATCGGCGCTAATTAACACTGCAGTCTAATTAATCAGAAATTCAAATTCCACAGAACAGCTTTTATGCAGCTATTTCTGCTGCACACAATGGAGGGATTCCTTTGGTTTTGTGTTTGGCTTTTGTGTTAGTTTTACTTTGAACTAGTAGCAGGATTAATAGGCTGGATATGAGTAGAACTGAGCACTAACATTGGTCTTACCAAAATCAAACACGTACACTTCCCCCTACATTGTATTTGCTTCTCAAAATGTGATGGTTCTTCACATGACAGTAATCAATTCCTTAACTGTTGCTTGCTCTAGATCTTGCCATAGATCTAACCTGTGAGCAGCTCATGCTTAGCAGAAGAGTCACCTGCCAACTTTGAAGGCTGAGATCTCTGCAGTCCTCCCAGTGCTAAAACTAAACACACCCTACCCACAGCTGCAATCTCCAGGTTTGTTCAACTACTGTTTCTTCAGGGACACATGCGTTTCTTTCACTACGTCGGTGGTGTTTCAAGGACAAACTGCACGTTTCATCTGGCCCTGCAAGAGATCAGAGCCAAGCCTGGCCCGTGCCATTTCAGGAGCCTGAAACATTTGCAGCAAAACACCAATCAGCATGGGCTCAGATACCAGTCACGTATTGTTGTCACCAGACCCCTGCTAACACTTCACATTAACCCCTTTCCCTCCCACATATTGTGAACGGACATTTAGCTTCCCAGTTACCATTTCTGCCCCTTAATCATCTGAAATTCTGGTCTCCAGTGAGAGATGGTCATGGGATAGTGCAGGATCTCCCGCATCTCCCAGAACCCCTATTAAAACAATTAAGCAACAGGGAAACATCTATCCCCTCTGGAACATTCACAAATTGCTATCTGGACCATATTAATTTCAGTCACGCAGGAAGGAAATATGCCATTTTATTTTTACTAAAACAATTATTTTTGCTGGATTTGACTGGAGAAAGCAACTGGCTGCTTTAAGTACAAAATAAACTAAACTGTGAAACGCATAGCTGACCATAAACACTACACGCCTTTAAATAATCCTCTTTCCAGACTGATACTCCTCTACATCTCTAGGCAGGTTTGCCATAATCCTTAGCCCTACAATCTATTATTAAGGTGCCCTGTTAGCTATTTGTACTTTGCAATGCTTAAATAATTCAAATACAAGCAAGTGGGGTGTTCTACAAACCTACACTACAGAAGCTTACAGCATACATGGCTTTAAGCAATTTCAGCACTTCAGTCCCACAGAATTTCACCAGTCCCAGACAATCCTCCATTCCCCATCCAGCAGGGCTCCAGGCCACTGGGAACCTGGTGTCCTACCTGATTTTACAAAACAGCAGGAGTAGAAGCTCACACCATCAGGGGCTGGCATTGAAAAAGCACATTGCGCTCACGTCCCCTAAAATCCAGGTCAACTCCAAAGTAAAAAGCAGTTAAAGAAACCTTCCCCCTCTACCTATGGGCTGTTCTGGAAGATCTGCTCTACTGAATGATTTAGCAGCTGAAGGCAATAGGAGCTACAGGTGCTTGGCACGTCTGAAGCATCAGCCCTAATGAGGCAGGCATGGCAGAGAGAGCACAACTACCAAGGAGCATGGGCAGGGCTTAATCCTGCTGCTGTTACTGATCCAATGGGCCTCAAGATAAGCAAAAGTTAACCCTTATGTTAATCCTTGCTGGCTTTTACATGGGGTAATGCTGTTCTCAGTAGCCATACGCTTATGAAAACTTTCCCTTACATAACATATTATAATCTAAATGCATCTGAGTATGAAAAAAAAAATAAAATAGAAAGGAAGCTCTTTGTGCCTTATGAGTACTGGGAGGCAGACATGAAACCTCAGAGTACTTGTGCATGTCTCCATTTCCCCTACACAATGGCACTGAGAAATACCAGCTCCAGACAGGCTGCAGCAGCTGAACATCAGCAGTGTGTTCACTGGGTGCACATTAACCCAAGTGCCTTTAAACTGGTACAAGAATAATTTCATGCAGGTCTTGCACCCTACTGAAAACCACGGCTTGTTTTCAATCTCCCATTACGCATCCATGCATCGCTGCGTTTGTTTTCCAGAGTCTTTGTAGGGAAGAAAGAGGGACTTTTGTGATCATCCTGCTGATTATACCTACAGCTGGTGAAAATTAGGGAAAGCCAGATGGTGCCTCACCAATCGTTCTGCAGCTGGCCACAAGGAAAGCAGCTGGGGGAGACAAACACTCCCACCATGCTCATCACAGAACAGCACAGAAAGGAAACGCATCTCCTCCTAGTAAAAGTCCAATTTCTATTACAAAATAGAGGTATGAGGGAAATTGTTTCATGTAATTGCTGAAGAAAAAAATAAATAGAAGGACATGCAGTTGCATCGTGAAATGAGGGCAGCAAAACCTAGCCTAGTGTGAGTAAATCCCAAGGTACGGCAACCAGCAATGTCCTTTAGCTGCAGATACGGTAGCCACGCCATGTCCCCTGCAATGCTTCACGTTTACATCTGCAAGCCTCATTTCCTCCCATCCTCTGAAATGCTAAGATCCTCCCCTCCTAAGGCAACACTGTACTGAGAACAGATGCAGCTCTAAGGCTCAGAAGCTGAACTATACATATATATATTTAAGCAAACACAGGATAGTTGTTCATTAACACAAAAAATGAGATGATATCGTAGGCTACAATGGAGCACTGCTCTACTGAGATGCTCCTCTGAAGGCCTGGACTTTGATCTCCTTTTACATGCCACATGCAGACCTGTGTTTGAAAGTTACAGGCACCGTAAGCTTCAGTTTGCCTTCCTCCTACCTGAACTAACCAAAAAAAAGGAATCTGCATTGAAAGCTTTCCATAGTTCTTAAGCACCAGCTGACCGTGAGGTGGGAACCGTCATTCTGTTGATTTCACAGATGACTTGGAAAAGGCAATTTTTTACAGGGTCACTGACTTGCCTCTCTACACCTTTATCTTCATTGCATCTGAGGGCTCTTCAGCTGCTGAGTCCATTCCCAGAGCACTTTCCATCATATCTCTCGAGCCAGTCACGTTTTTTACCCTTGCAACCCTAAGCTGATAGTCCCATAGCCCTAGATAGACTGAAACTATTTTTTCCAGAGCTGTGATGATGGCGAGCACTCTAAAATTTCTACAACAGTTGTGTACATCTTACTATTTTTAATTCCTTACATGGGCAGGTTCTCTTAAATTGCTCAGGAACACTCAGGAATACTTGCACACTTGCTGGACCCTCAATGTGCTCAGTGGGTCAAATAATTTGTTGTGATCCACCACAGAAGAGCCCCCCAAAAATGGCAATCTCAGTCTGCAGAAGGTTAAAAGCCACTAGTGGCCTTACAGTGTGACAATAAAACGCCGAGTGACACCCTTTGTCAGAAATTGCAAAAGATTGCAAATGAAGCCGAAATGCTCATTTTCTGGAGACAAAAAACCAGAACAATCTCCAGAGATGTGGTGACAAACCATCACAGTTCGTCCATCACTCCACACAATCAGGCTTTTGTTCCCTTCTGACAGTCCATCTTTCCAACGCACTGATTTTCTTGCAGCCGAGTACCACGCAGCACTGCTCCAGAGCATTAAAACAGCTTCTGCATTTCATCCCAGAGGCTTCCCCACTTAAATGACAAGGAAGGGGCTCTCCTGCATGCAGATTAGCCAGCTCTGCGCAGCCAGCTGGCATTAGCCCGCACAAGTCTGGGGATATCGTGACAACCATCAGCTTATCGAGCTGGGACAATCTCATCCCTTGTGCATCTGACCCCAGGAAGGGACAGCACACAGTTTATTCACAAAATGCCAACATGCTCATCGACGTTGTAGCCATGTAAGAGGCTGTTTAACCCATAGTGTACAGAATATTGCCTCCCAGCTCAACCTACCTAGACATTAAAATCAGAAGTCCTGGCAGGTAAGTGCCTGATAAGAATAACACTTTGCCATTGAACTGCATGTGATGAGGAACATTTTTTACTAACTGAAAAGTTATTAGCTTCCCCCATGCCTGTCCACTATTAGGCACTTCTGCTTTGAATACACCAAGATTTCTCCATTATTATTAGGACAATAAAGGACCAAAATACTTTTGACTCTGTTTATCTAATAAACTCAAACCTGTGATGTGCTGAGTGTTTGTACTGAATGAATAGCAAGTTTATAACTGCACTGGTTTAGCTAGAGAAAGGAGGAAGAGAAATAGGGCAAAAAAAATGGCATTTTAACAATATTATGATGTTCCCTTTTTAATTAATATTGCTGATCCATACACCTCTATAACAAACAAGCACAGATGGAGATATTGCCCCATAAACTTTTTGCTCTAAGCTTACTGTACTTAAATGTAGATACCACTGAGGATCAAGACAGAAAAATGGAGAGAGTTATAAATAAAAAGATTTCACGCAGGAAAGCTAAAACACTAAACTCATGTCTGTGTAGACTCAGAGGATGACTCACTTAATCTGGAAACATTTTCAGACATTAAAGTGAAATAACATATCTGTGTGGGTATGGGGTAACTGGGAGACTAAAGTGACAGAGAAGTTGAAATGTTAAGATACTATATTAAGAACATATATATTTATGACCAGAGTTGAAAAGAGCTTTAAATATTTCAAAAATTTAAAGACTACATTTGGGGTATGTTTGATAGATTTTCCTATAAACGCTGTGTTCGCTAGGTGGAAGGGGGAATAACCCTATTTCCTAACCCACTCCCTTAGGACTGAATTACAGCATGAAGCCCATACTCCTCCTCCCCAGGGGATCCCCCCACAGCAGCCAGTATGGGGCTTACCCACCTGCTGCTGGCTCTTGCAGGCTTCAGCAACCCCTCATCACACCGCAAAGGTAGGTACAGATAATATAACATATGCATAGTAAGATTTGCATATTTAGACAGATACAAATAAAGTACCAGGGGAGATACCCAGACCAGACTGGGACCAGGATTGTGCTGGTTTTCTCTGAGCTCATAGCCACCATGACTTTCCGCCATGTCAACCAGCTCCACGTGGAGCAGCACCTCATCTGGTGCAAAGCAGCACCACCGTGCAGTGACTTAATGAGAATTTCACTAATTAACCCCAGCACAGGACTGATGGCTTTCTGCCTGAAGAGAATCAAACATTTTCCCAGCCTGCTGGCCCGTGAAAAGCTTTTGTTAGAAGGGCTGATCTTTTTCTGGTGTGCAGAAAAACAGTTGTGTTATGTTTCTGTTTCTGGAAAGAGCTCCAGTGAGTGCTTGCCATGCCAAGGGGACAGGCTGGAGCAGGCTGTGGTCCTGCAAGACCCAGTGACATCCAACAGGGCACTGTGACCACACAGATCCACTGCAAAAGCGTGACACGCTGCTGGAGGGAACGAGCAGAGCAGAGCTGCGCTGAGCCAGGCAGCCTCCCCCTTGTAATGAAAACCCAGCATATGTGCAAAGTAATTAACAGCTAGCATTTAACTCCGGAAACTAAATAAACAGGGGCAGAGCTGGAGAACATCAGTGCCAAGAAACACCAGACCAGTTTGAACTGGGAGCTGAGCGCAGCACTTCCCAGCTCACTCTGCACTCAGGTCTGCACACACAGCCCTGCAGATAGAAATACAGCTCTCCTACCAGCCTAGCAATATTTATTATTTATATCTGTGATAAAGATCATCTATATAGTCCAACAGAGATGGAATCCACCTACGCTGCACATAGACTGCCCCCAAAGCAACACCCCCACGTATCCTGTACCAACAGACGAAGCAGCCAGGCTCAGCGATGTGACCGAGGGCAAGCAGCCGGCCAGAGGTGCTGAAAGGCTCTTACAGCTCCCTGATAAACTCCAAAAGCAATCCCAGATGGGGATAGACAATAAAAACAGTCAGTGTTGCCAGGGATCTTATGCTTAATCAGAGTCATGCTGATTTTGTATTGATATGAATGGTAGCATATAGAAAAGCTCGTAAATTTTATTGAGTGAAAGCTTCGTCAGATATAAAGAAGCAAGAGGGTAATGGGCATGAAACTAATAGAATAAAAGCAGTATGGGGTCATATAAAAATACAGACTGATTTGTCTCCTATAAAAGTGACATTCAGAGTATGATAACAGCATTTCCAGTAATTGATTAAAGGCATTTGATCCCCTCTTCTCTCTCAGATAGGACTCAAGCTTGTAGTTGCAACTATACTGGTGTTAAGAATCGAGAAAGTAGAAAAAACACAGCCTGATTCTTTTAGTTGACCTGAAAATACAGAGCTCCTATTCTCATCCTCTGTTCCTGATTCTTTCAGTGCTGCCAAATGTTAAAGAGACACCTTAGAAGCAAAGAGCTCAACAGTTAATGTGGTGCAATTTATAGTTGGAGCTTCACCCATGTAAAATACAGCTGTGTCACAAGCCTCAGCTGCAGAAATTTCTTACAGAAGATGCAGAGGCTATGCTGACTTCTAAAGTTATAACTCAGCAGAAGAGCTGGAGCAATAAGCATATTTTATTATTAGAGGCTGCAGGCTTATTTATTTATCCAGACTGTGCACCAGGCAGATGCTGGAAAGAAGACGCAACCTTTCCCCCAGGCTCATACACACGGGCAATTACATGTCTGAATACCTCCCTCCCAGAGAGAGCTTGGGCTCTGGCTCTGAAGAATGGCAATTCAACGCTGCAAGAAGCCAGCACAAGCCAAGGAAGGATGCTGTGGGGCTACAGGATAGCACCAGGATTCTCAGCCTTTTCTGTACCATGCTCTTTGTCATTCAGCCGAGACCCAGTAGCAATCCAGCATTACATTTAATAACGTGATAAGGCTGGCAGTAAGAAGCCCTGAGCTAACAGGATATTAATCTCTCCATCTTTGGAGAGAGGACAAAGCACGAGAGCAAACATGACCCAGAGGGATATATGAGGACTCTCTTTTTTGCATTTGTTTTATGGGCTTCCCTCTGGGCTTCTGACCCAGAAGGAAGCCAGTAGAAGCTAAAGGGGTGCCAAAGGTATCCTTCAGCTGCAGTTGTGCACATACCTGAGCTAAAGTATTCAGACAGGGAGCTGGATGCTGTGGTTTGTGCCAGCGACCACTTCAATTTACACTGACTGCTACCTCCTTGAACCAGGAGTGATGAGTGCACGAGGGAACCAGGATGGGCAAGCAGTCGGAGCTGCAGGTAGTTGGGGGCCACCTTCGGATTCCCTCAGAGAGAATAAAACTATAGTCCTGCAAGGTGGTTTTATGGCACTTCAGCCAAACAAACCATATTTAAGGTAAAAAACTCGAGTGCCTCCCCTCTGGAGCAATTGGGGGAGTTGCAGCAGGACCCCACAGAGACAAGAAAGAGATGTGCAGGAGCAGCTTGCCCCCTAAACAGAAGGCCTGGCTCTGGCCACTTCCCCAGCATTAACAGTAGAACCGCCTGCAGCAAGCTGCTCTTTGTTGCATGGCCATTTTCGAAGTCATGAGCATGCACCATGCAGGCATGACGTGAGCACAGACAAGGACTGCTGATTAACATGTCTTTGCAGCAGCCCTTTCACTCCTCTAGGAGACTTTCCTTGCAGTTACTGTTCGTTTGCAGTTTCAAAATGGAAGCTGTCACCTGTTCGAGTAATGCTGGCCCAATGTAGGTGGTGTCTGCAACCCTTGTCCTAAATGGCACACAAGCTGGGAAATCAAACAGACAAACTGAATTCTTCGTAGGTTCCCTCTGAAGTGTTCCTGCTGATGATAAGGCCAGCACATCTTTCCGGGCTTTAGATTTTCCTACTTTCCACACCTGTGTCCAGCAGATGCCCAGCAGTTGCATCCGTATCCTTCCCTCTAGTGCCAGCTCCAGGAATCAGGAAACGCCAGCCCCTGGAAACACCATCTCTGACCTACCCAACAACCAGGGCTAAAACTGCTGTGATATCTAAGAACCTGTTTGTTTTTTGGTCTGGTTGTAATTTAAATCTCATGAGCTGCGAGATCACCTGGGGGCTCTAAAATGGCTTCTGTTCAGGTGAGAAAAAGGTTTATTTAGCTTCCAACAGCTTCTCGTAGAGAGTTGGGTAGCATCTGTGAAAGGCAGCCATTTGATTTTGATTAGATTTGCTGAGCAAGTTGGAATAAAACCAAAACCACTGAGCACAACTGCTGGGGATGTCCATATGTAACACCAACACACTGGAGGTGAGGAGAGGGATCTGGTCTTACAGAAAACACGGGCACATTTACATGTTTGTGTGAGAGCCAGTAAAAAACAGTCACCTCTGGAACAGCATGCACATCGACCACCTGCTGCCATGTCAGGATCTCTTTTTCTTAAAACAGCTAAGCCTGTGTTGACACCAGGCTCTGAAGTGGCATCCTATCTGTGCTTCCCTCTTGGTCTCCCCAGGTTTTCCAGTTCTTTCTTCTTTTGCCTATCCTTGTTTGAATATTGTGCAGCAAAAAATAATTGTTTGCAATTACTTGTAAAGATCCACTCGATATGTCAGTTTTTCCATCCTCCTTCATCTCTGTTTTCCCTGTTCTTTCAGTTCATATGCTCCTGTTTCTAACCTGCTCCCACACAGCTTCGGCTCTATCCACCTTCCCCATCCAGGATTTTACATCTCAATCATGTCCTCTCTTAATCTCCTGTCTTCTAATGAATTCAAGCCTAATTTTCTTAACCTCTCCACACAGCTCTAAACCACCGAGACCTTTTATCCTACTAGTTACTCTCTCCCACACCTTTTCTAATTCTTCAATATGCTTTCTGTAATAAGAACAAACCGCTAGAGGCAAAAGCCTCTTTTCTGGCAAGTGGAAAGAGATTTATTAGAAAGAACAGAAGAATGTTAATAGCAGCCCCATTTCCTGCCTGTGACAGACACAAGCTGACACCCAATTTCAGCTGGTGGAGGTCCTTACGAATCCATCCTGCAGCAGTGACGAAATGGGAGCAGCTGATCTGCAGGGGATTCAGTCTGCTTCTTCATTGACACACTGCACAGTCTGTCTGCAGCTGCTTCTCACCCGTGCAAGAGAACAGCAAGAACCCGACGCCCACCTCAATAAGCATTTCACTCAGAGGAATCTCATTGCTTTTGCACGGTGCAGGTCCCTCGTGGGCTGGGGTGCAAGAAGTTCCTTTCAACAGTTTTACCTGTCTGCTTCAGTCTTGACCTAGAGAGACAGAGATCAAGTATTTTGCTCTAAGGGCGTGTCAATCAGCCTCCTCATCTGTTTCCTGGCAGCACAATACCACTGCAAATTTACAAGAGTTCGATCTCCAGAAGGAATGGATCAGCAGCTGTACATCCCACATGCCACCTGTAGAGCAGTCTAGAGGTTTGCACATCCCTAAACTGCCTAAGCAAAACCCTGCTGGACTGCTCTCCTAGTGTAGGTACTGGAAGTTCACCACTAATGGGTGAAAAACAAAGTAGTTCACAGGTACTTCTGAAAGACTTTTCCAGACATCTTCAACCCACTGAGTTCAGAAAGAGACAGAGCACTTTCCTCCCAGTCTGGTCAAGTAACATACTGCCAGTTGTCATCATATTATGCCTGTTAATCCACAAAGCAGGAGAAACAGCTTCAGATGAGCATAGGCAAGTTTGAAAGGCAACATTTACTCACAAGACACAGGCTGGTGACCACTTGTCTGGAGAGTAAAGCACAGAATACAAACTAACCCTGGTTGAATTGCCACCTTTGTCACCTGCATGACACTGGGCAAGCCGCATCATGCCTTCTGCCAAGCCCTGGGCCTCCCTTCCAGTTCTGTAGAACAAAGACAAATTTCCTACAAATAACAATAAAAATAAAAAAAATGCAGGTCCATGGAGGGGTTAGACACTGAAAAATAAAGCAAAAAGAAGCATTGGAAGATATACCCAGTGCCAAGGAGACTCATCTAAAAAGCGATCTGTTTCTCAACACAACGGGAGCCATGTGAGGAGAGCTTCTCAGCTCTTCTGGAATATAAACAAGGCCTTTGCTGGGCTGTAATAAATTCCATAAACAAAGTATATTGTCAAACTGTTGTTTACACATCTTCCAATAAAATGGTACAACATCTTTAATCGGGGTTCTTTACTTTTTATTACCAGGATGTTGTTTATGATTGCAGAATGTTCTTCCTATAGCACTTTGATGCATCCATTAGGCTTCTCCCGTAGCCATGGGGAGATGCAAACCCATTAATTCCTTCGTCATCTCAACACTGTTGCCTCGGGGCTTTAGAAAGATAAACAACTCCATTGTCTAGAAACAAGTCTGAAACTTATCTCTGGACAACTCTGACTCTTCTGAATTACCCAAGTGCATAGACTCGGCTCCTATTTCCCCATTTCTCCATAACTTGCAAAAGTCTGAATTAGACCAATGATGATAAACTGTAACCAAACTTAGAACCCAAATCTGGATCTTTTTGCCACTTTTGGTAGAAAGGTTTGGGACAGTTTGAAGCTCTATGCAAAACATTTGCAACAGCATCAACCCAAGTTACCGAGTTTTGTTGTTGTTGTTGTTGTTGTTAGTGTTGTTTTTTATTATATGGCAGCATTATAAACAGAGAAAATACAATAATTACTTCATGCCATTAGAGGATTTTTTCCCCTTTCATCCTTACAACTGCTGCATGTTTAATCTTTGAGCTTCAGTCAGGCCTTCCAAAGATCATGGCTTTTGCCTGGCATTTTTACTTTTGCCAGTTCAGCCACTGGCTGGGTCTCACTAGAAAATGTCATTCGGTGCAAGGGAAAACCGGAGTAACACAATCTCTTTCTCCACTGAAAAAGATTCAGGTTCTTATTCCCACTTAGAGATAGCAGTACACGGCCTATTGCTCGAACTGGCAGGGCCCCAGGGCTTACAGTGCGTGTCCTGTGGCTATCTGAAAGGTGCAACTGGCTTCAGGGGGAGGAAGGCAGCACCCCAGGTGTGGGAGCTGCTTTCAGAGTCTTCTCCCACTTCTGCTCATAGCTCAGCTAAAAAAGAATTAACCCTTAAGATACAACCCTGTAGGTGGCTTTATTATTGTTGTGGATTTATTTATGTATGTATTTTCATTTCACCCACCCTTTTAAAATTCTTGTTCTTTCTTCTCTGAACCACGAGCAGTCCCAGCTGCTCTTTAAGCAGCTTCTTTTGGTGAAGTACGCTCCCTAATAGAACACAAGGACATGAAATGAAACACGAGGGATTCCTCCCAGTGTAATAGAACCCATTACATTTCATGGGATTTCTACATTTCATTTAGCCTGAAATAAAACAAAAATTGTGTGTCTTTCCTGAGTCTATGGAGTGAAAAACCAAATGTGCCTTTAACAGAGCTGCAAAAATTAGTCTCTTCTTATTAAATCATACTTAACAAATTATAGCAGTGACACGAGTTAATTGCAGAGTTATCTGGAGGATGGTAGAGTTATCATGAGTCACTCTAATTAGGAAGAGAGCATTATTTCTAACAGTTACCAAAGCTATCACGTTGGAAGAAATTCTTACTGTGAAACGATGAGCAGCTTCCTGCTCTGCTGTAGCCACGCTTTGCTTCCCGACCCCAGCTACACTGCTACCATTAATATCTGCTCCAGCAACACTAAAAAGGAGCCTCAGTCACAGAGGCATTCACTGTGCTATAAAGGTGTATGCTGCTCAGATGCTTCATGGTGTCAGTAAGCACAGCCTGAAAGGTGGCAGGCAGACACCATCACCGACAGTGAGTGAGCAAAACATGGCAGCATAAACCATTTGGGTTCACGTGCAGAGGGAGCAGTTAACCAGAGGCTACACTACAAAGCAACGGGGTCCCACTGTCAGCCACATCCCTCTCATGCATCGTGATGGGACAGAAAATATGGCATGTGGCATTTCCGTTATTCCGATACCCATGGTCAACTGTATGGGGGCAATGAGAAAAGAATCGCAGATGTAAAGTAAGCACAGATGTAAAATAAAGTGCTTCAGCAGCAAGTCACCAGCTACAAGTAATCAGATACCTGGTAAAGTCACAGCTGCAGAGAAATGGAGCTTGGGGGCCTGGGAGAAGAAGAAAAATGCCAAGCAGTCACCAGTGCCTTGAGAAAAAGAGGTAAGAAAAATGGGTAAGTAGGAGGAGATGCTGTGACACATTTAGAGACAGGAAAGGGAAGGAGAACAAACTATAAGCCAAGATTTCCTTTTAACCAAAGGACTGGGATGTTCTGGAGGCTTCTCTGGACTTTCCTGCAAAGGAGGATCAGAAATGCACTGAAGCACCTACACATTGGGAAGGGTTTGGATAATCATGATTACTTCATGCTAAAGAAGAGCAATACGTACCACCCGAGAGTGGCAAGGAGTTTACAGTGCTCCTGCACAGACCTCAAGTACTGGGCTGCAACCGTCAGTACATAAAATAATATATAAATAGATGTAGGAAAAAAATGGAAATATTTTATCAGTTTTAACTGGGCAAACTTCTGGTGTCTGTTCAGCACAGTGCTATGACTTCTGCATAGCCTCCTGGTGCCTCCTGCCTGTGGTTTCTCTTGGGCGAGGGAGAAGCTGTTTGTTGATAAGAGGCCTGCAGCAGTGTGGGGGTGCTAACAGTCCCTGGAAGATTTAATGCTGCATTTCAGTAACAGCCCACAAAGCACTGGGCAGAACTTCCTCGTTAAGCTGCTTTATGATAAATCAGTGCTAAACTGTAATTGCAATTTGCTTTTCAAGAACACTCATTTCTCAGAAGTCCATAAAAGTTCAGGATGAACATCAGCGAAGCCAGATTTTGCACTTCAGCCCCTTTGTTTTTTGGATTTGAACTATCCCCAATTACTTCCTTATATACCTCTGACATTTAAGAGATCTATGGCCAATGTGTTCTGTGCCTGTTGGCAGGAGCGCAGCATTATTCACACCACCAGATACCACTTTCTGTAATAACTCAGAGTGAGGGGAAGGTGCAAGCAAAGCAGCCTGACCTATCTGCAAAGGAAAAAAATAATGTGTTTTGCTTTTCTATGGTACAAGGGATTTTTTTCCCCCCACACATCTGTAAAGGAGCTTTGGGACACAAAGGTCTCATTGTGAGCTTCTTACCCAATGGTATGAGGGGGACAATGTCAGAGGCATGAAGAGGAGGAAAAAAAACAGTAATAATATTCAGCTCTTTCTGCCCAATTCTGTCATTTGCTATCGCAACCAAACACACATCCCTCTGTGTTTCAAGGATCACATCTCATTAACCTGGGCTTCATGCATGCCTAAGGTAATCAGCGATTTGCAGAGGGTCCGTGGAGCACACAGGAAGAGATTGCTGGTTTAAGAAAGGGGGCATTTGGAAGCCTATTGCTCGGCCAGACGTGAACAGTCTCTCCTGAGGCTCACGACATGACACTGCTCGTGTGCTTCTCCCTTTTCACCATGCAGATGCCCCCAGAACAGTCTCCCAGTGGCACTGGCTGCAAAGTGGACCTGGCAGATACATCTCTGATTTACTATGCCAATAGGGTTTTGTAGATTCCCTGGTAGAAATTACAGATCACCTGACCTTGTTTCAGGGCTGTCTGACAACACCCAAATCTTGACAGAGCTGCACCAGTGCAGATCTGTGGCACAGCCATCTGGGCCACTTACCCAGCATGAAAACAGGGAGCACAACCCTAGTGGAAAATTGCAGCTTACGAAAGATAAATGCAGCTACATGGCTAGCTGAAAAATGAGAGCTGGATGGTAGATTCCCATTTTAGAAAAGACTCTCTGGGGATCACTTCTGTGGAAAAAAACATCTGCCCTTCGTTTGTATCAAATTCTCGCTGTTCTTGAGTGTCAGAAAAGGGAGCTGCACACATTAGTACAACGTATAACTCCTGCACCAGCAGTGTAGCATTGTAGAAATGCAAACATATCCACAACACATGTAAGAACAATAGGATCAAAAAGCGACACTGAAAGAGAAGCTGGTTAATTGGATCTGGGTGGCATTTGCAAAGTGCAGCTAATCGCATGGCAGATAATCAAGGCAAAGTAAATTTCAGCACTCTCATTACTACATTTGTTATCAGTGACAATTTTCCCATTTAGCTCACTTTGGACAACTGAAGTTACTTTTGCTGCTGTCACCTTACATCTAAGTTGTACTTGGAGATCGGTGCTGTGAACTCACATTTCCAAAATGCTACAACCTCTTCTGCCCTTTTTTCACCTTCTCCATTTGTGTTAAAAAACTTTGTAGGAAAAAAGTGTACTGATGCCTTAAGCTTATTCTCCAATCAAATCCAGTCAGTCCTTGCTGCAGATATTTGTCATTTAAATATGTGTTCCTCATTTGGAAAGTTTAATTGTAAAAACTTTGCAGCACTAATAATTTTCAGGATATACGCATAAAAAAAATGGGCTGCTGTATTGCAAATAAATTATAGTCAACCTAGTTATCTTTTTCTAGAAGAAAATGATTTCTGTCTTTATTATTTCCACTTACAAAAGGAACAAACCAATGAATTCTACTTGGGAAAAAAAAAAAAAAAAAAAAGAAGTTTGCTCTTTTGGCAGTGACTTTTGGGTTGCTAGAGAAATAAATGCTGCAGAAATGATCCATGCAATGCTGACTATTTTAATGTAATGGGCATCCTCTAATTCGTACTGCAGACAATTTCATCTCTAAGGCATTAAAAGCTAAATTGCATAGTAAGATACCAGAATCTAGGAGATCACAGAAGTGTTTAAGATCTGTTTAGGTTTTGTCTACCACAACAGAGCAGCGCTTTTCATTCCTGCTCAATATTTGTCATCCATCAAATCTGCTGACGAGGTTAGTCCGGCAGCTCGCACAAGCTCCATCTGGTTTCACAGAGCGCCGCATCCCTCGGTGCCCAGTGAAACCAAGGAAATCAGACAGCGAGCAGTGCATCGCCTCAAACAGCGCCGAAATACAGCCCATGGTAAGTCACATCCATTTCAGCGTTCCCTCTGCGGCACAACGTGAAGTGGGAGCGAGTGATTTGTGATGCAAGGATTGAAATGATGCATTTGTAGTTCCCCTGCAGCAGCTCAAAGACACTTTTACAGGGGAATTATAATCCCCTTGTGTATCAGTCTCAGGGCAGCTCATTGCGAATTCTCTCTTAGCATTTGGCCCTGTGTTCAGCAGGGCTGCATGCGCCGAGCAGTGGGGAACGTGCTGCCAAGGGGTAATGAACAGGCCACACTGTATTTTAATTATGGAGAAGAGAACAAGGCATTCTGACAGATGATGGCAGGCTGCATTGATGGCTTCTTTGATGGAAGCCTGTCTTGGTGAATGAAGTGTCTTTCAGTACAGCAGAAATAATGAGCTCCCTAGTGTAGGCTCAGCTATTTTTAAGGAACCATTTTCTTTCTGCTCCGCAGTTACCAGCCAAACTACACCAATTCTTTCAAACATGGCTTAGGGTAAAAAAGCATAGCTGAAAATTTGCGGCAGTCCAGCCTATCATTATGAATAACAAAACAATCTGTGCCAAGGAGCACTTAGCTCAGATTTAGAAATGCCACCGTTGAATCAACAAGGCACTTTGCTGACTCCCAGGCAGCACAGATTTCAAATGCAAATGGCATTCGACCCCTGGCACCACCTTCACTGAGAGTCAGACTCACCTAGTACTTCCCCTTGAATATTGACACCCTGAGCCCCTGCCATGGGACACGGCTCCCGCTGGGCATTTGCAGCTGAGTCTTTGTGCTTCAGATTTCTCTCTTGTGTTCCCAAGTCCTGTCACTGCAGTTCAGCTCTCAGTCCCAGGTGCAGCCTTCCCACTACTTATCTGAAACTGCCATCCTCCTCAGGGACTGTCAGGCTATCCTGGTTTTGACTCCTTCAGAAATATTTTACAAGGCAGCTCCCAATAGATCCTGCTTCCCCCTGGCCTTTCTTTAACCCTGCAAAAGGACATCCTTTTATGTGACACACTGCACCATTATATGACAACTACATTTCCCAGATTCCAACACTAAGGAGACTTCATTCTCGGTTACTTTTAACTAGGAGGGTTGAGCATTAATTGTCCTAAGAAACAGATTTTTCCATTACTAGCCCCAATATAACCCAGAGCAAAGGTGATTGTGTTGTACACTGGGGGAAAACTAACACACATCAAAGCCAATGCCAAGAAAAACACTGCTAAATGATAAGCAAGTTTATGAGCAGATAGGAGGAGAAATGATTAAGCATTGAAATGAATACTGGCCACAATAAAACAGGCTAATATAACGAGCATCACATTCTAATTATGAGAAGGAAATAATTTCTAGTAACACCATAGCTTTAATTAACCACTACAAAGAAAATGTGGTGGTAAATTAAAACAAAAGCAAAAATTGGAAATCAGAAGTAATATTTTCCTGAAGAACTACTAGGAGGCTTTGCACCTCATTCCACAGACTTCAATGTAACACACTCCCTAAAATTATTCCAGGCTTAATTCTCCTCCGGAATGAATCAGCGTTGTTGCAGTAACTTCAAAAGCAAGAGAAGTACAAACTGAAGACCTGACATTGAAACTTAAGGGGGGGAAAAAATAGGTCTTCCCTTCTGTCATTAATCTTTCATGAGCCATCCCCAATTCCGGCAAATTTATTCATTATTTGAAAGTATTTCCCAAACAGTCAGCATGAATCGTTTCAAGACTTGGGCAGTTCACTAAAACGTCCTTTTCAGCAGACTGTGAGTCAAGATGTGCAGTTGTGTAACAACATTTCTGCCTCTGCTTTGCCACCTGAAACATTTCAGCAGGGACAAAGACAAGACAAGCAGCTATAGTTCAGGAAATGGAGAACATTCTTCAGGAAAACCAGATATAAAGAAGAATTTCTGATAACTTCCAGGCATCCTCAGATATCATAAGCAAATTATTCATAAGCGTGATTGATATGGATGTGATGAACGCAGTTGCAACTTTAGTCAAAGCTGGAGCCTGGACCTAATATAGAAATGACTGAATAAATCTCATTAGTGTGAATTATAAAAAAAAGTTAAATTAGATTATAAAACTATTTCTTAATTAACTATAAATCTCTCACACAATTCTCTACTTCTTATGTACACTGGTCTTAAAAGAGACAGCCAAACAGCAGGGTAGTTTATTGAGTTTCTTGAGTGTAACAGCCACTCTTGGACAACCAGTGTCCACCCACAGGACAACTCTGCAGCCCCCAGAAAGGTGGCACCAGCCAAAGTCTGGAAGCAGAGGAGCAGTTCTGTCCTCTTCTGCTCTTGTCCAGAAATGAGGAGACCATAAAAGTTCCCAGAATAAACCATGTTCTCCGTGAATCAAAACTTGTTCATGTGGTTCAAAAAAATAAATAGGTGGCAGTGTATGAGCCCTGCAACTGCCACTCACCAAAGATGCATTTATTTCTTTCAGCCCTTGCCCTCTATAAATTATCCTACAGACCATGCCTTTGGAATTGCTGCTTGGCCTGAATCTTTCTAATAAATCAGCCTAGGACATCATTCACTGAAATTAATTAAAATTTGGAGAAAGCAATAAATACCTGTAACAGAAGTATTGGGTAGCCTCAGCGTTAGGTACTGGCATTCATAACCACTGCAACTTCAAGAGGAACACTCTTTAACCGCAGCCAGAGCTCCTCAGGGATCATGCCAATCCAGCTGCATCTTGACGTAGAAAAATCTTGAGAATTTCTTTGCTCGTCTATACCTGGTCCAACCTCAGTCTGGATGGGAGGAAACTGGCACTTCACTGAGCCAGCCTCTGAGGACAGACTGCTTAACATGTGCTGGGGAGCTCGCCCACAGGGTTTTGTGTTTCTTGTTAATTCCCCTTCCAAAAAAACGTTATACCTCATCTCACTTTTTATAGGGGAAGGATTTCACAGCACAGAAAGGGCCCCAAGCGCATGTGTGAACGCAGCACTTTTACCTGAATTCTTTCATTCATTTCAAACCGTTCACTTTCCCGACCATCCAGGTCACTCGCACTTGATGGATCACAATCCACTCTGTGGGCAGAACAGGATTTACCTTCAGTACAACAGCAACTCGAGCGTGTCAGAGAACAGCCATAGGATGCTGAGCGGTACTGACGGCTGAAGTCTCCGTGCCTGTCATTTCAGACACCACAGAGTCTGCAGCCCCTGCCAGCCGGAGAATAACAACTGACTGCACATGTCCTGGTGCTGCAGGGGAGAGCCTTCCACAAATCAGCCCAGCCTGTCTCAAATTAGAGTGATCTGACTCTTTCTCTATGATCTCGAGCACAACATAAAGAGGTCGGACTGTACATCCTGAAACAGAACTGGAAGTAAATATGAGATGGGTTCCCAGAGGACCGAGCAGCTTAGAAGCTCAGACTTGGTACTTTCTGACTGCTGCTTCCAAATGGGGCCGGGGGGCTGAGTTAAGATAAGAGTTCTTTATTCGGTATCCAAATATCCTTTGATTGATGTTAAAGAGCCTGATCCGAAGCCTCCTCTCTGAAAGCCAGAGACTGCCAAGCAGGGTACATCACTCAGAGCACCTGGGTGCAGGACTTCCCAGGAGGGTGCAATGAGGAGGGAGTAGCTGAGAGCTGCATTTATTGCAGAAAGGTATTTTAGAAAATAAAAATAACAAGAGACGGAGGTAAAGTGTGCCACAGAACTTTCTAGCCTGATTTCTCAAGATGTTTTACAAACATTGTGCCTAGTTTTGTGTGAGTCCTTAAGGCAAAGATGAGAATGAAATACCAGCATCCCTGAGCTCATCCAGTCATGCTCACAACATATGTGGCTGTGTCACTGCTAACGGCCAGACTTGAGGGCTCTGACGAACAAATGTTAGCACACATGGTGTCCCCTGATGGATTTTCAGTGGGGAAATATGGTCCTAACACCCAGGTTAGGATCAGGCATCCCTGGCATCCAGCTGTCAGGAAACTGAGACAAAAAACACTTGTTTGAAATTAAATTGTACCCAGTTCAGTCTTCAGAAGTGCTTCCAAACTTTCACTTTGTCAAAGTAAACCAGTTCCATGTGTGATAGCACAGTTTCATCATTATAAAGTTGGAAGTAAGGAGACAAAAATAAAAGCTACACCATAAACCATATTGAAGAGGGAAAACTGCATTGTTAAAGAAAAGACTTTTGATGATGAAACATGTTTTTATGTGAAGAGCTGCATTAATACGATGCATGATTAATGAAGGAGCTGATGCTCCAGCTGGTCAGTGGGAACAGCAGGGCGAAGAAGGTGTCATTAGGTACCAATGTTACCAGCTGGTATATATACATTTCAGGTCCTGGCAAAGGAATCTTAATGTACAATAGGATATGAAAACAAATTAAGAAAGACTTAACTAAAATCCATCTAAATCCTTCAACTAAAATCCAGCAACATCCTCTACGATGAGGAACAGCCATGCTCAGCCTTCTGCTTGGCTCTAGCCAAAGATCCCCGTGACCCACAGCTACAGCATCAAGGAAACCACGGAAGGATTTTTTAAGGTAATGCTGGTACTTTTTAAGCAGTGCAACGTGCTGAGGAGGAAGCAGGTCACCTTATCTATATCCCCTTGAAGGGAGGCAATTCTGCTGCTGGCAATTGTAGGCTCCTACATCTGCGTATGTAATGCTAAGACAGCTATAATGCAGATGCCAGAACACCATTTGTTTGGAGCAGTCATACCACAAAATTTGCTTCTTTGATGTGAAAGCAAGTCAAACCCTGGCTACGTGCGATATAGCTTGAAGACTTTCTTCTGTTACTGCTGGCCCATGCATGCTGTTCCTTACCATCATTTAACACTGGCTGCTAACAGTGTTCATTCCTACCTCTGTGCAAGTTTCAAGGCAAAAATTTTAAAAAGCCCATTGATATTATGTTTTTTTCTCTTTTCTTATTTACACTAAGCTCATCCTGGCTCCTACCGTGCCCATGGAACCATTCCTTTAAAACTCAGATCTGCAGGTGTAATTCCAGTGGAGCTTTTTCAATAAACATTGACTTCCTTCTACAAGCTTCTAAACTGGGCAATGGGATTTATCATTATTTTCTGCCCCAAATACACATATATACATAAACACACACACATATATATATCCATGTTACTTTGCAAAAGCTTCAACTGACCCTAGCTCCACTCCTGTCTTCCTGAGCTGAGTCCTTTAAGAGTTGTTGATTGTGCCAAGAGATCTGGCACATGACCAGATTTCTTCTTTACAGTGTTAATTTCTGCCCAGCTGCCAACCCCTCTTTCCACATACACATAAATAAATGAGCTGCTGAGAACATTTTCAACCTGTTATCACTATATCAGGTGTTCCACATGCAGAAAGCCAGAGCAGCTACTACTCACACTCCTGTATTTAATGTGTCTCAATGCCAACCAGTACCTAATGGAGGTAATGATTGAATACTGACATGCATACTTTTTCCAGCCCAGTTCTCCTCTGGCAATAATGCCTGACCAAGATTGATGAGTCTAATACCAAAGCAGGCGGTTTGTTTGTTTCTTACATAGGCTTCATTTTTCAAATAGCCTCAGATTCCCCCTCCCTATCCCAAAGAAAAAAGGGAATGGAAAATTGAGATGACTGCCAAGATACCTATATGTGTTCAGTTGTTGTTTCCTCGGGCTACCAAACCACAAAGGTCAGATTCACTAGAGCACTAACGTGGTCTATTCTAGCATAATTCAACTGTTTTTACATCAGTATAAAACCGGTCTGTCACAGTGACACATGCAGCTCCCTTGGCGAGGGGTTCGGTTACTGGTGTGGAACAAAACCTGAGCAGGTCTGATCGGATCACAACAGCCGCGTTTCACACATACTTATGAAGTGCCCACACAAAATTCAAGGCAGATCTTGAGAATAAAAGAAGAGTGTCAGCAGCACAAACAAAAAGGACAAAATAGACTCAACAGGAAAGGCATTGTTTTCCCCTTTACGCTGTCTGTAGGAGTCAGCAGCAGATCCCAAGGACATCTGAGAATAGCAAGAAAACACTGACACGCAAAGCTGAGCTAGGAGCCATTTTACAGCAGGGAGCAAGACCACAGTGTATGTGACTCAAAAATAAGACGCTTAAAGTTTGCCTTGCCTAAGGAGAATCCACTGGGAGGCAAAGTACACTGCTGTATGCTACAGATGGCAATTACCTAGAAAAAGAACAGGGGAAATGGAAGAAAGCTCTAAAATAGGAACTTGATGATACATTTTGCTCTCTGAGGACAAACCTGGCAATGCTGTATTTGTAGATCAACTCTCCTGTGTTTTTACAAGAGCAGTTAGGACCTAGCCTACTGCTTAGTTTTGTAGTATCACTTAAATTTATGTATGTTTTTTCACAAAGAAATCATCTCTGTTCTGGGTTCATTTCATTAAAGAAGACCCTAATCTTGATTGTTTACTGGTGTATCTGACCCACGTGATGCTCAGTGCTCGATGCTCAAGGGCTGGACAGAGGAATATATCTACTTTTCCTGAAGCCTACCTGCATGAGAAGCTGCTTTCATGTCCCACTGGTGTGACAACAGGGACTCTATGATGACATAAACTGAATAAAAACAAAACAGGGAGCTGTCTTCTGCGAGCCTCTGAATGTTGTGCAGAAAACACACACAGGCTCAGAAAACAGCTGCCTCTTTCTCAGCTCCAGTCAGGATGCACCAACATTGCAAATAACACACAAATGATCACAGAATCACAGAATCACAGAATTTCTAGGTTGGAAGAGACATCAAGATCATCGAATCCAACCTCTGACCTAACACTAACAGTCCCCACTAAACCATATCCCTAAGCTCTACATCTAAACATCTTTTAAAGACCTCCAGGGATGGTGACTCCACCACTTCCCTGGGCAGCCTGTTCCAATGTCCAACAACCCTTTCAGTCAAGAAGTTCTTCCTAACATCCAACCTAAAACTCCCCTGGTGCAACTTAAGCCCATTCCCCCTCATCCTGTCACCAGGCACGTGGGAGAACAGGCCAACCCCCACCTCACTACAGCCTCCTTTAAGGTACCCATAGAGAGCGATAAGGTCGCCCCTGAGCCTCCTTTTCTCCAGGCTGAACAAGCCCAGCTCCCTCAGCCGCTCCTCGTAGGACTTGTTCTCCAGGCCCCTCACAAGCTTCGTTGCCCTTCTCTGGACTCGCGGAGGCAGATTTTCTTGTGAGCTGGAAGCAGAAATAGCTTCTCTTTAAAACTGCCTGAATCCCATTTATGAGACCTTAGAAAGCAGCGGCACTTAAACTTCAGAGCCAAAGACAAAAGAAAATTGTAGAGATGAGTCCCCAGAGGCATCTCTGCTCATCCTTAGCCTTAGAACTTCCTGCTAGTCTATTATACTGCTCCTAATTTGAAGCAGTGTATGATGTATAGAAAAGGTTAAATAGAACTGATCAGCAGCATAAAGTGCATTTTACACTTAATTAAGTAGGTGCAAAGCAAAGCTAGCAGTTTTGTTATATGGTTTATCTATACGATAGCAATCTTGCAAATTCTCTCTTGAATGATGCATCACTGTTCTTACACGCCTGACAAAGCTCACAAAACATCACCACAGCACGTACCTTCAAATCAAAAACCAAAAGGGCTCAATTTACCATACACACATTCAAGGATAAAGAATCTCTACAAAAGAGATATTAAGGAACATGACCCATTTAGCTG
This sequence comes from Aythya ferina, assembly GCF_964211825.1. Classification (NCBI taxonomy): domain Eukaryota; kingdom Metazoa; phylum Chordata; class Aves; order Anseriformes; family Anatidae; genus Aythya; species Aythya ferina. The sequence goes on from NC_140316.1 coordinate 3,726,068, forward strand.
GTAGTTATAGTTTTGTGCCCCCAAACCCTTTGAGCTCTCACTTTCTTTTTAAAATAAATATAAGGAGCAAAACTGAAAATGCTGCTCTGTCCACCAAAATTACCAGTAATTGCCTTAAGTCTTAGAGATGTCACAGCAGATGTCACAGCTTTCATTACAATATAAGACTTTTTGCATCAAAAAAAATATTTCATATTTAAAAACACCTGCAAGATATGGGAAATACAGTACAATTTTCAAGATCCTGGATCTTTGATCCTGAGAGATGTTTCACTATTAACTTCATAAAATAACTTCTGATGTATTCAAATCCATCCCCAATTGGTTCCACAGAGTTACTCTCCGCACAGTATGGCAGGTGCTGATATGTCACTGGGAACTGTAATTCACGGAATAACCAGCTTCTCTGAGGTCCTTTGAAGTGATGTTACTATTCTTGAGATATTTTCTAAGAGCTCTTGCAAAATGATCCATATCCTCTACTGCAGCTAAACAATAATTGATTTTTCTGTTCTTTCTAAGCACTGTCCCATTGCCAACGTATATTTCACATTTAAGTTCCTGGAGCATTTTGTTGCCTCTCCAGCTTAATCTCTCCTTTCCATAAACTTACTTTATGAGCCTCCCCATCTGTTTATGTGAGATGTGTGTACACGTGCTGTACGTGCATCTCCCTCCGTAGCTATTACCCAGACAGGTGTATGTTTGCTGACTGCACAGCATGTACACGCAGCCTGTCAGGAGCTGCCGTGACAATGCTGTAAAATGAGATTCTGAATCTGCTTCACTGCTGATCCTGCTGCACATTTAATATCTGTGACCATGATAAATTATGTTGGACATCCCGTCTTCCTCTCACCAAATCATAGCCTGCAACATAACGTCTCTCTCTGGTGTCACACGTTGTTTTGGGATTATGAGCTCTTTGTGTGCATTAAGTTAGCATTTTTGGCCATTATTTTGGATTTTTATGCTGATAGTGAAACGGACTATTAGCACCACATTCCTCTTTATCTGTTTGCCAATGAAATACAATATCAAAATAATGCTGAGTGAGCAATCTCATTGCACTGCCCAGCCCTCCTGCTTAATATTAGTACCCGGGTGAGATGCATCTTACACAATTAAATAAAAGTCACCCTAACTGGGTTTGATACTGAATAAAATGGACCCTCCTACCCCTTCAAAAATATTCTTTGTTAATATCTGTAACATCAGCAAAGAGCCTCATATCAACATGCCCCTGTGCCTGGCTGTCAGGCTTCCAACCAGCCCTAGCATGTCCTGCTGTCCAGATGTGGACATCGGCTCAGCAGTTGCATAAAGCCTCAGGAGAAAGATGGTAGTTTCAAGGGTTGCTTTCCTATTGCTGTGAGCACAGGATGCAAAAGCACAGCTTATTTCATCCCTGGGATGGCTCTGTGTATGGAGGTTAGCTGAAGAGAGCAGCAGCCAGATATGTGCTGGTCCCAGCAGGCATCGTTATCGGCTGTAACCTGACACATTCTGGCTTGACAGCATTGCACCTCTCACTGCTTTGGCTAGGGTTTAAGGAGAAAACACACAAGGCTCTTCTTCCAGGGAAGCACTGTGCACGATCACCCCAGCAGCATAGAGCAGGGTGCAGGCACTGCATCCCAGATGCTTGCATACTAAGGGTTAAAACACATCACCAGATTTTGTGTCTCTCTTCCCCCCCCCCTTTGTTGATTTTTCATAACTGAGGGTGTGTTTCTTTTCTTAGGTCCTCACCTGGGAATTTCACCTCACTATGCTGCTGTTATTGCCGGGACCTACAACCCTCAGCATGCCTTCCTGCTCTTTTCTTACAGCACAGCATAGCTGTAGCTTGTGATTTTTACTACAGGTCTTAAACTTGGGCAGTATTTTTTGCTTTATGACCATGTGAAGTCATGTAGGACGGATTCTTCCAGACACAGCATTTCCCCTCAGCCATGGCTTTCCAAACCCATCTTTGTAAGCATTAACAGAGAATTGGATGGAGTAGACAGATGAAAAGAAACAAACAAATATTCCTTCTGTGAATTTCAAAGCCAGCAAATTTTTTTTGGAAGCAACCGTTCCCTTCCCTGGGGATGAAATACTGTTCAGAAACACAAGCAAATGTACTTTATTCCTGAGGTAAACATGCACAGCAGCTCAAAATTTGAGTCCCTGGCCTCTGAGGCTGGGTGGGTCAGGTTCCCGACCCCACTTCAGCAGGCCTGTGCGCAAGGTTAAAGTGTCATTGAACACAGGACATTTTGGCACTTTTGGACAAGAGTACTTGTAAAAAGGCCTCCTCCAGTACAGGGACTAACTAGGTCGTTAAATACGGCATGGTGCTTGAGTGCTCGAGGCCCTGTTTAAGTTCAAGTGCTGGGAACGCTGCATTCACCTGCCCAGAGAGCACGGAAGCTGCTTTGGGTCTGGTACTCAAGGCAAGTGGTGTGCGGGAAGCATTTCTGCTTCCACCCACACTCACTGATTTCTTTTGGCCAACCACTGCTGTAAGAAAAAGTACGCAAGAGCAGCCACAGAGCCTTTACTCTGCAAAGAGACAAGCTTTCCATACGCCTGCTCTGCAGCTACGACCAGCCCCCTGGGGTGCCCTCAGCCACACATCCCTGAGAGGCAGGGAAACGTGGGGACAGGCCGGGAAGCACCTCATTTACTTACGTGGCCCAGAAAGCAAAAAGAGGGTGCGGAGAGAGAAGGGAGACAAGACCATCAACTGAAACTTTTGAACTTTTGCTTTGTCTTTTTTTTTTCTTTTAACAAATTAAATAAAAAGTCTAAAGACTACAGCTTGCATAATTTAACATGTCTGTAAACATGGAACATGCATAATTGATGTTAAACAACATGCTAATCACCTCATAATGCGAGCAGAGGGGCACGCTGCCCTCAGTTTATGTATAAGTAACAAGATGGAAGCCTGCTGAGCTCTGTATAATGGGGTCCCCCCCCCTTACATTTGTGCCTCAGCATGATGGTAAGCCACAGCTTAGCCAGGAAACCTGATGTATTATTTATGTTAAGCTTTGAACTGAAACGCTGTTCTCTATTTTATATAAATATATATATTACTCTGCCAAACACAGTGACTGATTCTGTCAGGTCACTGTAAGAAGAAATTTCCCTGCAATATTTAAAAAGAGGACAGTGGATGCAGCAAGCATCAGCAGTGGGGTGAGATGCTGGTTTCTCCATGCAGTGAATCATGGAACCAACAGGCACGGCCCCAGTTCTCTTCCTGTAGCTGCTTGGAAACTTCACAGAGGGCTGAAGGCTACACACAAGTCCCTACAGCATGGAGCCCTTCAGGAGATGCCGGTGCAGGCAATGTGGGATCTTTTACTTCTGCCAGCTTGAAGCCATCACTGCATCCACTCAGGAGCAAAGCGCTGCCAAGAGGATAAATGTCCAGAGCTGTTCCTGATTCTAACACCAAAGCCCTGATTTGCCGGTAACTAACACCAACCTTTGCATCAAGTTTGCCGGAGTGAACTGTCTGGAAACAAAGCTCCTAAATTATTTTCTGGTGGGGACATGGGTGTTGACATGTAAGGAGAGAACCAAATCCAGAGTCAATTCTCCTACAAATACAGATACAATGAGACAGCGCTTCTCCTCCAAGTATTCCCACTCACGCTGAAAGAAGTAGACCTGTTGGCTCTTGCAAAAATTGAGAATCTCTGTCCTGAAATAGAGGTAGAGAACATAGAAGCATTATTAGGGAAATAAAGGAATGCATCAAGGGAAGCAAACAAACAGTAAAAAATATATGGAGCAGGAATGGCAGAGGGGTAGCAACAGGCAAGGCCTCTCCCACCAGCAAACAGCAGGCGTTGCAGGGAAGGCAGCCACAAGCACCAACCTACTGAAACCAGGGACAGAGCTCCTGTTGACTTTAGAAAGAACACAACAAGGCTTAGGAACAAATTAAGCATGAATTCTACACTGTTTCATTCTCCCAAGAGGATGCAGAAGGGCTGAATTACACAAACAGGTATAGCACAAAGAGACAGCAATGAATCTGCAAGTAGCTTCCATCTAGCTAACACAATATATCTGACTTTTGCCTTGTCAGAGGTCTGGCTTTAATTAAAATCAATCTTAAATAATTTACATGGCATTTCATTAAATGCACACTGAGTTAGACCAGGGCATTATTTAATGTATCCAGGATGTGAGCTGAGAAGCTAAGGTCATAACAGCACATTTGTGTTGCTTTCTCCTTTTTGGAATCTGCTGTTTAAAGAGAAGATACCAATAATTTTTAACCTTGCTGCAGGCAGAACAAGTCACTCCCAAGGAATATGTTAGCCAGGATAATTAAAAGACGACATAGCCACAGACAGATGCGAGTCATTCTGTCATAATACCAGAGCTGCTTTACCAGTGGCACTTCAGAAGTTTGACATGAGTTCCAGCATGCCCAGACTGTGCTCTCAGCCAAATGGGGGGTAAATACTTATTGCTGGAGGGGAAGACAAAAAAAAAAAAAAAAAAAAAAAAAAAAAAAAAAAAAGAAAGAAAAACAAGGCATGAGAACAACAAGGTAGAAAGAGGCTACATGAAATAAGATAGTTAAGTACAAGCCCTGAAGGAGGAAAACAACACAGCTAGGACCAGATGTACTGAAGTAAGGATGGCTTTTCTGTCTTTTGAGATTTAGGCACCCCATTGGGGTGATGGCTGTACTGGCTGGAAAAGTTAACTGTGCACAATCTACCCCCAGGCTCCTTCGCACTGCCCACCCTACTTATGTCTGTTTAAGCAAATACTTTTTAACTTGGACTTCAACATCAACATGATTTTTATTCTTATGTTTAAACTGACTTGACTAATCATGGTGGAGATGGCTTTCCAAACTCTTGCACAAGTCCCTACACTGGCAGCTTGCAGGAAGGGAACTGCAAGAGAGGGCAGCCAAAGAGCAGGGGGGGCTAGGGGAAACGTGCAGGCACAGAGATGGACTGATCACTGCCAGGGAAGGAAGGGCACAGGGGACATTCCCACTGGGTCAGGGACGCTCCCACAAGGGCCTACCAAGCCACCTTGGCTCTTTCAGGTCTCTTTTTGCACAAAATGTCTCCATAAGAGACATGGGATAGATGCAGCAGCTCTATCACCTAAAGGAAAGGGTATAACTCTGTCTGCTGCCAGTTTGCAGCTTCATACATCAGCCCTTGCAAGAAGCAGAGACGTACTGGATAGAAAGCCATGTTTGCATTGCTTTCCCATCTAGTACCAAAAGCAGCAAAATGTCCAGCACACCCTGCAAAACCAGGTTTTGCTCAGCTCAAGTTAATCTTCCTGTAGCAGAACATTAAATGATGGAGAAAAGAAAAAAACAACATCTTAAATAAGATTTCCAAAGTCAGGCTACTGTGAACTGCAAAAAAGGTAATGAAAAAATCTGCAAAGCAAAATGCTTTAAAGTGCAAGGAGTTTGACTTAGCCACTTCCTCTCCCCCTGCACACCTTTCTGGGAAGTGGGAAATGCTCTGTTCGAGCACAAAACTCTGCCTTTACTTGCAGGAAGGCAGGGAAATGACGATCGGGAAGAGCAGGAAAGCACAGTGCTTTCTAGCTTCACAGCAAGCCTTTCTATTTACAAGTCAATGACAGAAAGACTGTGTGCACACGTGAGGGAAAGATGGATTATGTAGAGGGAAGTTGATGCGAGAATTACATTGCTGGGAATGAAATTCATCTCTAAGCCAGATGGAGCTGAGTTTGTTTACGAGTCTGAGTTGTGCCATCCACTCCGTCCATCTGGCTGATGCTGAAGGGAAGTCCTTTCAGCGGATACCCTGGAAGCACTGTTCTGCTCGAGCTTGCTTTTCATCATTCCATGTTAATCAGCATGTTATCTAGACTAGTTGTGAATATATAGAGGAAAATAAAAAATTGTGAAACTCAGCACTCTTTCTAATCCATACTAATAATTAAATATATATATATATCTTGAGTAAACCTTGCCAGATTTCTGCAGAGGTATCTCTGCAATGTCAAGTCCTGGATTTCATTTGTATATAGGGTATTTTCCAGCCCTCTTACAACTTGCTGGTGCTTATGCTATCTGTAAGTTGCATTAAAGCACCCAAAAGCACTGTACTCTTCTCAAGATGAGCAGGAATATTTTTCTGGAGTATTACTTCTGTAACAGTTGAGGCATCCTGACTTGAACCACACTTATGTTCAGGAGGGAAAATTTGGCATTAGACATTTTGTCACAAAGTACCGGTAGTGTTTAGAAGACTATTCCTATGGATAGTTATCAAGTAGTCCAATAGGAAAAACCAACCCCTTGTTTAGCTGCAATAACAAACTGCAGTGATGCTGGTACTTGCCCACCAGAAGGAGACGATGGAGGGCTCTCAACCACCATGAAGAAAGAGCTATGTAGCAAAAGCAATCTGTCATTATATAGTAGAAGCATGCTGTGATACAAAGCATAAAGAGCTGAGCAAACATGTCTGAGAACAGTTCCCTGCAATTTGCATTCAACTCAGTTTGGCCACAGTAGCTTTTAAGTGGATTTCATTCAGCATGGTTGAACTCCTCAGCCTGCTTACAGAGCTTTGCCAGGGAAACTGGGTTTCACCTTGTGTAAGCACAAACACAGCAGCATTTGCTGATGTTTCTGGGACAGTGGAACCTTTGCTGAGGAACAGGGAACTGAAGCAGGGTATTCCAAAATCCAAAGCCACACCCCGTGGCAGCCTTGTCCTGGTGTCCAGACTCCATCTAGGTTACCCTACCATAGTCCTCTGGGTTTTAGCTCTTGTGGGGCTTTGTTTCATCCCTAACACCAATTAGGTTAAACAAATAGGTTACAAACTACTTGTTTTCCGCTGGGAAAGTGAGTGTATCCTTGGTTCTGCATGAGCAAACAGGACTCTTTTTAGAAGATATAAAAATTACTGTAGATTTCCACACAAATGTTTTAGAAATCCAAATGATTTTTATGCTGTTCACCAGGGAATGATAAGGAAACTCAAAATAGAAAGAGTTATGGTTGTAGGCCCAACAGCTCAGGCTTCAGGAAAGCTCCGTTTGCTTGGGAGCTTTCAAAAGGGCATGAGTCTTGGGATGCAAATCTTCCTCCCACAGAAATTAACTGAGCTCTGTTGCTATACTGGACAGTTGTGTAGAGAATTATTCATTTTCATTTTAAATCTACAGGGAACCCAGAGGTTTACAAAGACTAGAGTTCAAGCTAAATGTCTGTGAAGGCTGGGAAACAAGGTTTCCATATTCACTTTTTGAGAACAAGTGCTCTGGAAGGTGTCCTGCAGAAACCATGGCCTCACCACTGAGTTCCAAGGGGGCAGCCCAGGGACGAGGTGGCCCTTCACCTAGAGCAGCATCCTGCCAACACAGAGCCGCTCTCCGGTGGACCGGGTATGGTTTTTAGCTTTGAAACGAGTAGTAATTCCAAACAAGTTTTCATGACTCAGACACCTGGTATAATTAAAGTCAACGAAGGCACCCAAAATACATATCCTCAGTGCTGGTGCCACAGCTTCCCTATCCCCACGGCTTTTCAGAAGCACTGCAAGCATAACACCCCAGATGAAACCCAGAATGAATAAACTGAAAACAAGGACCCTTCTGTTTAACATCTGCTCTGAAAATTACTTCTCATTCCAGAGGGAAAATTAAAACAAAGCCAGAAGCTGAAGCAGACACCGGTGGCGGAGCCCGCTCGCCCCCCTGCGGGTGCAGGCGCCCAAAGCCCAGCCCTCGTCTGTAGGGCAGCCCCGCCACCTAGAGGCTGGAGCAGCTCCCCACAGCCCCCAAGCCTCTGGTTTGGGACGAAAGGAAACCCTCCTCTTATTCGGCACCAGACCCCTGAGAAACCAAGCGCAGTCTCCTCGGGGGTCCCCACTGCTCCTTGGGCTCCAGTCCCAGGTGGCCGGGCTGCCAGGGACAGAGCTGCCCCCACCCCAACATAACCTCCCCTGCTAGAGGCTTGTGTTTCTGTCCAGCAACTACTGAAAAGCCTCTGCTCAGCAAAAAGCGAAGAGTTCAGGCTGGAAAAAAAAAAAAATAAATAAAACACTCATACCTGGAAGCATGCAGTTATTTGAAGCTTGTCCACTACACAAAAATTAGAGATCCCAAGTTAACACTACTGCTCTCTTCAAAATAAAACTTCCTAACAAAACCTTAAAGAAACTTTTCTAAATGTTGACATTAATCCATTCTTAAATTCCCTGTTCTCTCTCTGGGGAGAAAGCAGCAAAAGCTGACAAGCCTCGAAGTGCGGCAACCAAGTCAGCTACTCCTGGGTTGCAGTGCTTAGATCCGCATCCAAATTTATTTCTGGATGTTCATCACTAAGTTCATCAGCTGTTCTCCAACTTGAATTCCTCCAGCTCAACTCTCCTGCCTTCCTTCAATTTTCTTCTCTGTTCCAAAGCCAACATTGTCACCAGGTGGTGCCTTTGTGCCACTAAGCTTCAGACTGTCCTTCCAAAGGACACTGAGTAGTGTGGTTGCCTCCCTTGTTTTGGGTGAGGGCTGCAAGAGCAAAGAAGTGAATTTGCAGGTTTTTGTTGTTTTGTGTGTGTTTTGGGGATTTTGGGTAGATTATTTATTTATTTATTTATTTATTTATTTATTTGTCCTTTTGCAATCCCTCTGGGCAGCCTTTGGAGCCTGAATGAGGATGGTGCTATGACTGTGAGTGTCCTTTGGAAGTTAAAGCACTTATTAGTCTCTGATATTCTGCACCAAGCTCCAATTTAAAAGCTGAGTCTCTGCTGCCAAGATGTCTACCTGGTGTGCTTTTTTTGTGTGTTGTTCTCCCCCCCTCCACGTTCCCACTCATTTTTCTATCAGTCCTTTCCTCTCAGATTTATACCCTGATCAAAATTTCCCTTTGTAACAGTTCCTACTCCAAAGATATTAACCCACTTCATTTGCTGCCTGCTGGGTAAAAAGATAAAAGGACACCACTTTTATCAATTTAAACTCTCCCTTAATAAAGGAAGCTTGAGCATTTATACCAGGAACTATTTATATCATCATATGGTATTACAGCCACATACACGCTCCATGTTTAAAGCAGGTGTCTGTTCCCTCCCCCCCCAAAAGGGGAAGTGCAACCAATTGCTAACAAGCCTTCAAATTCTTCACTCCCAGCAGAAGACAGTGCTATATTTGCTAGTTCAGCAGCGTAAGGGGAGTCTTAATTCCAACACAGATGTGTGTAACAAATTAAACAGCCAAGATTAGCTGTGCCATATCAGGATCATCATCAAGCTTGCTATGATGAATATATTATACTACCTTCATCTGATCCTATGGGCTTTTAAGATGCACGAACATCAGAGGCATGTCATTGTCCTCAGAGAGTTTATCAGTCTCCACTGTATGTAGAGAACATCAGAACACTCTCAAACATCTTGATCTGCTTTTACAAACCCTCCTTTTAAATGCTACAGCTGCTTACTGCCAAGTTATTGACTGTCCTCAACCACAAAGATGCACTGAATACACTGCTCCACATCTCTGTGTCCTGCAAAATTGCTCTTGGCTTTACTCTGTATAAAATTAAAAAATATTACCTTTAAAATAACTTTAGGTAAAGTTTCACCTTGTTGAGTTTGAAGGCAACCAGAACATGCCAAACAGGTGCCTATACACTCATCCCACTGTGTATGGGCTCTTCTGTCTCTTACTTTTTCTGGTCTTATCAGATACATCTGTGCTGGAAAAAAAAAAAATAAAAATCTATGGTTTTTGTCTTTGCTTTCTTTTGGATTTAAAGAAACTAAAGAAAACACAACTGTTTGTTTAGCTTTATGGTACAGATGGCATTCATTTAGCCACAGTGCAAAAAGTGTGTCTAAGCTTACATGAGATTTACTGAAACTGTGATCACTGAAATGAGCAGCAGAGAAAACCTCAGGAACAAGCATTGAACTTGCATGGTTTTTGTTGTTGTTGTTGTTGTGGGTTTTGTTTTGTTTTGTTTTTGCTTTTTTATTTATTTATTTTTTTTAATGGCTGAGTGAGAGCAATTCAAATTTAGATCTTGGATACCTGGCATAATGTGGCACAAGAGCAAACAAAAATCCTGATGCATTGCTTTAAAAGATACTCACCAGAGTCTCACCTGAAGCCACTAGATGTCATTCTTGGACTTTCAGTGGAAGCAATTGTTTTTTTTTCCTCTAGCTGTTATGCCAGTTGCCACAAAGAATGAAAGCCTTGCTGTCATTTTACATCTTAATTTGATATGATGGTTCCAAAAGAATCTATTGAGCATAATGCTTATGGGAGAAGACATGCTAAATTCTCCCTGTACAAAATGGGAACTGGTCTGCTCATAATTCAGCTCAGTGTGTGATCATCTTAAAAGGAGCCCCGGCTTCAAGAACTGCTTGTTTAAATATTGATCCTATCCTTAGCATTGTTTAATCCTTCCAGAAACACTAGAAGAAAGCAATACCTTCCTGCGTGACTTTTTTTGGAGGGGTGGAGTGTTTATCTTCCATTCGCCAAAGCTAGAGGTGTAAAATGAGATGATGTTTCTGGAGGTCTTGTTTAAGGAAACTCTGGTGGAGATGGATCACACCACTGACCCTATTACAAAATCCTTTTACAGAATAGATACTTCCAAACCTCTCTGTTAAATGCAGGCACTAGGTAAAGGTTCAACATATGGAGCTCAATGTAGAAGGACTATGACAAATTATGAAAAAGGAAAACATATATATATTTACCTGGGAGAAGACAAAAGTATGATGGGTGGAACTGAGAAGCATAAAGCAGCAGAGTAAATGAATCTAGACCACAAGGACATATAAACTTAGAAGTCCAGAAAGCACTATTCCAGCTCCAGGGCTATGAACAGACACTTAATGAGTGTACACACAGACACTTACATGTTTAGCCATGAGGTTAATGGGATGCTTGAGTAGATCCCTTTGGAAGTTGATTAATCAATGCACTGGCTGCACATTCCCTCGCTAGCACCATATTTTGCCATGGAGCAGTGCACTCGCCGAGCTGATCCCAGCCAGGAAAGATCACTGCTCCACAGGCACAGCCTTGTCCTGGTCCGAGCAGCAGCTTGGACATGACCAGCTCTCAGCCAAGCACAGATTTCAACCCTAGCAGGGCTAACCCAGCTCCTCACCTTGCAATTTATCCACAACTGGTTCTTTTAGGGAGGGGGCTGTGCCCTCAGAACCAGTCCCATCTCCCAGCAGAGATGTCTGCCAGCTCCTTCAGTTGGGGTCAGTTCCTCTGGATCCGTTGCCTTTCTGTAGCCTAGCAGGAGTCAGCTGACCACAACCCTCCACATCTCCCCCTGCATCATTTTGAAGGGAGAGAAATAATCAACATGAGCAAGATGCTGCCTTCCCCTCACCAAAGGTGTGGAAGGAGGAAAATTCCCATTGCCAGCAGGACTCAGGGGTGTCTGTTCTCAGCAGGTCAGCAGATGTGATGGTCAGTGCAAACATGATGGATTTGGGGTGACTGGAGCACAATAACCATGAGATCTCCAATGTTTAAGCATGACAAAGCAATGCTTTAAAGATCAATATTCACACTAAGGAGAAATAAAAAAAAAAAAAAAAGTGTGAAAGTATAAAAATTCTAATCCAAGAAGGAAACAGGAAAAAAAATAGCATGTCAGGCAACCAGAGCAACATGACTGCAGCACTCAGAAGAGAAAGCCACACACAATCTTTACACAAGGAAAGAACTGGAGAGCAATAAATGTATCTTAAAAACAATCTGTTTGAAAAGACAGTATTTTCTTTCTGAAGGGAAAATGCGTGTAACATTGAATTGGAAATAATTTATCCAGCATCAGTGATGGCTCCCATTCTTAGAAGCACCTTCTCTCCTGAGGCATTGTCAAAGTCAAGAAGTGTACTCCTGCAGGGATTGTTTGAGTTACTGCAAAGCTACAGCCATCAGCCTGGTGACCGCTGACCAGTAACACCACACAGAAGTTCAAGATGCAGCTATTTCTTCAGGACACGAGGGCACTGAACTTATAAGTAGCACATTCTTTAGCTGAAAAACCTTCACTGGTCCTTACGACGGACACACAGCTATAATCACAGCTAAGCAGCTGCTTGTGTTCTGTCTTGACTGAGTCTTTATTATGTGAAGTTGCTTCCTCTATAAGCAATCAACTTGAGCAACCACCCAGATGTTTTCTCCCTCTCTTGCACTGTAGCTGCTACACAAACTGAGTTCTTCAGCTTCATCAACATTCCTTCTCTCCACAACAAGAACACAGTAAAAAAAATGCTTTTTTAATTAAAAAAAAAAAAAAAAAAAGTGCATTTGGATACTTAACACCTTAACTAAGAGGGTCCAAAGATCTTGGCTCGCCAGGACATCACAGTTTCCTAAGGCAGCACATTCCCTCTGTTCTGAGCCTTCCTCCACCAGTCACAGCAGTGTCAGCTCGCACAGACCCAGGCCAGCATGGAGCCGCTCACATCTCCCCCATCCTTCCCTCCAAGCTGAAGCACTGCAAACCAGTGCCACAGCCACAGGTGGACGAGATGGGGCTGACCTGCTGAGCTCCAATTTGTGACTGCCAGAAGTCTTAACAACAGCTCCAAGCACTGTATTCCTGCCTGAGAAACGGGACATCTGCAGAAGGAATTTGGGACACAGAATCACATACCTCTCGCAGAAGCTGTCAGGGAGTTCCCATTCTGCTTTGGTGCTGTGAACACAGGCGGCAGAGCAGCCTCACTGCCTGATTAAAGCGGCCTTGATTTATACAGACAGTAGGCTGTAGCTACAGTAAGTAGGTTTGTCACCACAAAACACGAACACGTTACAAGTGGTAGCTGGGGATGAGAGCAGGGCAGGTGTGCTGCAGGATTTATAATGCACGTCTGCATCATGGAGCACCAGGCAGTGTATTTCACAGGCAAATAAGGCTGGGGACATTCTGAATAGCAAGTCTTTTTTTCTCTTTTTTATTTTTATTTTTTTTTTAGTATAGAAAAAAGCATCCATCCAGCATTTGCATCAAGGCAGTGGTCCCACTGTACTTCTAACATGCTTAACATAGGGGAAAAACATCTTAAGGGAGTTTGAAGTGGTAATGGGCCATGAAGCATATGGCAGTGTTGTGGCATCTCAAGAGCCATATGCACAGGCCTACAAACTGTCGGGATGTGATACACTACAGATAATATCCATGATAAATTATTCACTTAACCAAAAATTGTACATCAACCCTCAACAGCTGGTAAAAGCTGGATCCTTGCCCAGTACATTAAGGAAGTTTGCTTCCTCAAAGCTCTACTGTTCTTTGGGGGATTTGAATTATGCATGTTACCATGAAAGCTAATGCTGTACATATGCATTCAAAGTTATTATTAACCTCATCAGACAGAGAAGGAGTAGGGAAGGCAGCTGTTTTTCCTAGCTCATGTGCTTAGGATGTGGTGATGTTTTAAAGGACTTGCTGAGAGCAAGGATATAGGGGAGTTTATTTCCCCCCCGAGCAGCCTGACAGTAGCCTGTTCAACCTGAAGGGTCTCCATTGGGGTGGTGACTGACAGTGCCCAGTCTCCTCTTCGCTATTTTTATGGTAGGAAAAAATTAAAAGTAACAACTCTTTTGTGACCTATAGCTACAGTTTTACTGCGCCTGACACTTCAGGATGTCAAAATGCCCTCTGAACACTTGGGGTGCAAAGCTGACCCAGCTCCCCAGGGCCCTACCACAGTCAGCAACAACACCAAACACCCCAGCAGCTCCTAGAGACCCTTGCTCAAAGGGTTTGTCGACACAGAATCTGACTTTATATAGACTGACCGTAATATCTTGGCTGGCAAGTAGGGAGATGGACCTCAGACCTTCAGCATTCAAACCCTGAGAAGAAGTGTTATAAAATCTGAGTGCATCTTTGCAAGTTGGAATAACTTGCAGGCAGATTTCGCACATGGCTCCACAGGTGTGAGAAAAGCCCAGGAGGCCGTAGCACACCCACCCACACTAGCTCTAAATTAGCTCGAGCAAAAACCCAACTGCTTGGCTCTCAGTCATCTGTGGTGCAGTAAATGGGGTCATCATAACAGCTCCTATGTCAGCAGATCAGTGCTGCAGTAATGGCAGTAGCCAGGACAAAATTACTGCTTAAGCAGTACTGCTTAACCTCTTCCTCCACCCCCCAAGATTGGTCCTTCTTTTCTCTCTTCTCTCCTCATCTAAGACAGGAGGGATGTTAAAAGGGAGCTGCTTTCTATTCAGCTCCATACACAGCCACTACTCAGTCCAGTATTTTTCCCAGCCACCAGCTCCCGAGTCCCCCTTTTTCCTCAGCCTCCCCCAGCCTCTGGGACTGCTTTCCCCCACCTGCTTTAGGGAATTGTTTCCTCATGCCAACGCCACCCATTCTCCCTCAAGTGTTGAAGCCCTCAGGCTCCCACCTCCAACATTCACTTGACTTTACCAGCACCAAGTTGAATTTATTATTATAGATGCAAAAATAATCTAAGCAGCCTCAAAGCTGCTTCTCATCCACACCCCGGATTCCATTGGAGAAGCTCAGCTTCCCATTAAATAGACTTTGATTTTCTCTCCACAACTTTAGGCTATCTTCAAATACTGCCTGAGAGATTGACATTTCCTTCTTGATCCCAAGCAGCAGGAATATGGCTGTGGTACAAACTGCAGACGGAGTGCTGAGGACAGTGAGGGCAGCACCATTATCTCCCGCTTGGCACACAGATGCTCTTGGCATTCGTTTTCTGTAGCACCCCCAGCCTCTCATTTCTTTCCCTTTCAAATATTTTGCTCTGCCAAGAAATTCAGAGCTAGGCTATCTGGATAAATGACCAGCTGGTGCTATAGCACAGAGCATCACTGGCTAGAAATGGCTTTGAACAACAGTTTGGGGAAAGTTTAGGTCCCCCAGCCAAATTAGTTGGGGGACGCAGACCAGACATGCTGCTGGGGCCTGGAAAGAGACTTTGCAGCATTAACTGGTCTATTCTAGCAGCTGCTAGATAGAGCAATAATCTTTGAACATGATTTCTTGGTCTCTTCTTCCAGAAAGACAAGCTAATTAAAAAGGGGTTATGAACAGATTATACAGACTAAGGAGAGATTTCTGAAATACATAAAGAGCAGCTCTGCAGCCAGATCTCCCCAAAATTTGGCGTGAATTATGCATGTGACTCCAATTTGTCCTTCAAAAAAACTCTGCTCACAGCTATTAATGTTTCTCGTCTGGCTAAAGAATAAACAAACAAACAATTTCTTCTGGCAAAGCTACACATCACCTAATACAAATGTTTAATCCTTTAACGGATCAGTGGGCAATCAGTGTGCAGCAATTTTTGGTAATGCCATTCCCTTATCCCATCTCTCAAGTGATCAATCCTTTAAAGACAATCAATTGAACTTCACTCCATCTTGAGTACAAAGCAGTTAACAAACAGAGCCAGCACGTGCTGGCCTTGTTGCTGCACACACAAGAAGCATTCATTGCTGCCGACTGTGGAAACCCAGCGATCAAGTCAATGGTCCCCAGGTTTCCTACAGACACGAACGGAAGCAAAGAGCCCTGAAGTGAGAACAAGGCTGTGCCTGCTTGCTCTCCCCCCTAACAGCAAACAGCACAGGAGGCCAGAGCAGCACCTGTTGCAAAAGCAGCAGCTCTTTGCTGCAGGATCTCCTCCTGGGATATCCTACAAGGAATTAGCAAGCCGCTGCAAAAGCCAACATCTCATCTTGAATGTCAGTGTCATTTACACAGTAAATGTCACTTAAAGCTAACACCAGAAGGAGCTTGTTGGTATAATTCAGCAAGAAGTGGCAACAGCAGCTTAGCAGCTCTTTTCCCACATACATGTGTTCATATATAAAAATGTATTTATCTAAAACTGGGTTTAGACTCTGAAAGGTTTTCTAGTGATGGCATCAGATTGCCAGCCTTAAGTCTGCAACAGTAAGATCTCCAACATTGTGTGCTACGTCCAGGCACTTATATTTATTATTTTTTCTAATTTACACAGTTTCTAAAGATGCAGGCAGCTTACAGTCAGTGCCAGCTAACTCCTTGGTGACTCTGCTCAGATAAAGGGGTTCAGCCCTGTCTGTGGTTCTCAGACTACACATGTCCATCCATATCCAGTCTAAGAATCATTTGCGCAATATTCACTGATCACTAAACAGCAATTTAGCTCAAATGACAACCAGTCACTGCTGGTCTGGATTTGAGCTGGGACCTGAAGATGAGAACAGTTCCTCTCTAGCAGAATTTACTGGCTTGGCTGAATGTCAGAGCTGCACCTCAGTACCTTTGGTCAGCCAATATCTCGAGCCCAACACTGCAAATTGATCTTGTAGGACTTTAAACCAAGACACTGGTGGTTTTGACAAAGGGCAGGAAGAGGAGACAAGCCCAGCACACAGATCTCCATCCTGCCTTGCAAGCAGCAGAGCTGTGGTAGAGTGCTGCTGCTGCTCATTTCCCCTCCACGCTGAGGTGTGGGAACCTGGCCCTGTGCCTGGGGAAGCCATTTCAGATGTTTACTGGTTCGACTCTGTCCACACTCTTTCAGCCCTGAACAGAAGATAAAGGTATTTACAGCTTTTTTTTTTTTCTTTTTCCTTTCTTCTTTCTTCTTTTTTTCTGTTTCTTTTTCTTTTCTTTCTTTCTTTTTTTTTTTTTTTTTTTTTTTTTTTTTTTTTTTTTTAAAGACAGAATCTGAAATTTATAATCAACTCATCCCTGGAAGCACTAAATCCTGCACTGGTGTTTTTTAGGATATGTCTATCCCCTCCCAAACTCTTTTGTGCTACTTACCCACAACCTGTAGGGCAAACACAAGGACCAGCTTGGGAAGCAAATACAAAAGAGCTGTTCACCAGACAATAAGGCTTGGCTACCGTGTGTATATTTCATTGCTCTTTTGCGAGCCACGTACCTGACAGGCAAACCAAACCTCCACCTGTTGAATGACATTAGCTATGGTGATGTGCAGTATATTGCTGTAATGTAAAACACAGAGCCGAGTCTTCATTTTCTCCTTTCTTGACAGAATGCAGCTGCACAGAATTGAGACATAACACGAGAGCCTCATGAATCCACAGCTAAGCTGTGGGAGACCAGAAGCAAATAAATATTTCACAAAGTGTTAGCACAAGACACGACAGCATAAATAAAACAGAAGTGTGAGGATAACGGCTCCAAATGCAATTTGGCTTAAGTCATCTGTGGGTTCAGAAATAGAAAGATGAGAGATTTATTTCAAACCTGAATGACCTGAGAGGGAGGCAGAGGGGTTTTCTTAGCTTATTTATTTATTTTTCATCGTTATGTGTGACCTTTATGCAGGCAGCAAAGGGAGCAGAAGCAGTGGCTTGTTGATACAGTATGTAGGTTGGCACTGGAAGCCTTTCTCAGTGGTCTGACAGATACCTGATGAAGTTAGCCAAAATGATAGGAGCAGTCCCCAAAGCCCCTTTTGCCACGACATATTAGCCGTGTCCCCAGGCTGTGGCCTGGTGATGAAAACTTTTGTATTTAACAGCCCCCAATGGAAATCTCTTCCTTGGATTCATCCAATTGCTTTTTGAGCCACATGAGAATTCACCATTTACGTTTCGTGGCAAGGTGAGCCACAGCTCTGCAGTGCGCTGCACGAGGAAGGGTGCCCTGTGTTGATTCAGATCTGCTGGTTTCATGTGATGCTCCTTAAGTCACATCCTAGAAGAAACATCAAGTAGTTGTTGCCTGTTCAGTTTTCCTTTTTCACACTGTTTATTACAGCTCTTCAGTTACCTCTTTGCCAGAGGAGACTCCAGGCTCTCCTCTAGGTCTACTTCACCCTCCTGGAATCAGGCCAAGGCGCAGAACCAAGCACGCTTCTCCTGCAGCAGATGTGCCATGGATTCGGTGGCAGAAGGCTGTGTGTGTTGTAAGCTAAAATGAACCAAACCGATGGAGTGAGGAACACAGCACTTCAGGCAAAGAATTGCTAAAGCAGTACACCAGATGCAGCTTGCTTCAACATCCAACCCCAGGCCAGAGAAAAAAAGCATCTTTAATGCATCCCTTGTCTCAGGGCTTAACCTGGTTTCTCGTATTGCCCCACTTCACACAGAATTGAACAATTTAAAAACCAGGGTAAGGCTTCAGCAGTTGTAAAGCTTTCATCAGCTATTAGTGCCCAGTCTGAAGCACTGGATAATAATAACAAAATAGACAACATGAAACTCTGGAATTAGCTAAGTCTGAATTAGTACAAACATTACAGATTCAGCTCGCGAAGCTGAGCAGTTTGGGGTTTATTAACAGACAAGCATGCTGGGATTCCCCGTTACACACACAAATTCACGTGCATCAGAGGAATGAGCGGGTGTTATACATAGCTGCGCACCAATTTTTCCACTAATTATTTGGAGGCTGGTGGTGCTTTTAAGGCAGCAGAGGCCCTCCCTGGCAGCAGAGGAACCGCTCCCATTTTCCACTGAAGTAGCTGGAATTTACCCACTCTGATTTCACACCGCAAGAGGCATGACGGGGGCTGGCATGTTGCCACCCCCTTTCAGACACAGATCTCCCGGCTGCTGAGCCAAACGCAACGCTGCACCAGCACCTCCAGCTCTCCAAGCAGCAGAAGATAAGAGCGCGGCGGGGAAGAGGTAAAAGCCACAGAATGCTTCAGGTAGGAGGGAGGACAAGGGTTCTGCACAGACCAGTGAGTGAATCATTTCCATTTGGCCAGCTGAAAGAGCAGAGGCAAGGCAGTTGACATAAGCACCTTACCTCCTGACTTAATTCCTAGCAGGGGCTCAGCCTTGCTCCGGGAGGAAGAGCCCAGTGGGGAGCGCTGCACTTGGAACCTCAGCTGCTCTGGCAACAACCTTCAGATGCTCTCACATGCAACAGTAGGAGGCAGATTTGAGGAAGATGTGCTTGGATAATGATTTCCTCTTCAAAATCCCTGCTGGAATTGGCAGTCCTGCAGCAAATGCCCTAGTGAGAGCCTACCAGAACGGCATGCCTTCTTCCTCCTTCCTGATTGAGTAACTGGCATCAACATACCTAAATCCCAAATATCCCCTAGCAAATGAAAAGAAAAAAGAAAAAAAGAAGAAGAAAAAAAAAAAGAAAAAAAAAGGAAAGAAAAAGAAGAACCAGTAACTGCATGCCTAGAGTGCAACATCTGGTTTGAGAATCAGGTATCTCAGCCTAACAGGCAATCTGCAGTTTTCCCTTGTACAAACACAAAGCAACAGTGGGCAGCTGACCACCTGCAGCAGGGCTGAAATGCTCCTTAGTAGCGAACCAAGTGCCCATCAGCTGCCGTGTGAGCGCAGAGCAGCCCATGAGCTCTGATGGCACCTGGCAAGGCCGCGCGGACCCCCGCCAGGCCATCAGGAAACCAGCCAGCAGGCAATGCTTTACGCCTTTGGAGCAGTGGTGCTTGCTTCTCAAGAGCCACCCCAAAAGCCAAACCAGACCCTGCCATTTGCAGCTAGGGAAGAAAATACACTCCCACAGCAAAGGCGGTGTCTTTTTTTTTTTTATAATTTCACAGCCGCGTTTTGTTAATACAACATGCAGACACAAGGCCTGATCCTCAGGCAGCTGTAAACCATCCCAACCCTGCTGGTTTCGGCAGACTGAAACTGATATACTTCAGAGGAGGACTAGATCCTCAGTGCTACAGCAGCAGCCTAATTGAATCCAACCCGTTTGACTGGGCTGGCTGCAGCAACCCAATAAACATCCCCTGACTGCGTTAGGCCAAGGCTGGATGCTGCTGAAAATCCTTCCCTGAAGCTATCGCAATGGCTGGCTTCAGCTCAGGAATTTAAGAGTGTAGCAAGGGTTAGAAATGTGACTGAGTAAAAACGAGGGTCACATTCCCAGCTGGCATGATCTGGTGCAACTCCGCTGACTCCAAGTGAAGTATCAGCAATTTAGACCAGCTGACAACCTAATCAAATTACTCTGGTTTGGACTGCGAGAAGGTACACAGTTCTCAACCACAGATCACAGCCACGCTGATCAAGGCCATGTACATGTATGTAGGAATAAAGGAAATGTTGCCAAAAACAAATTGCGAAATCTTTAGTGAGATTACTATCTAATTTATATCGCATTATTCAATTAAAGAAAAAAGAAGCTATAAAAAATTCATACCTGCCAAGGATTCTATTTCAAGCATTGTACCTCTCCCCCAGTCTGTTTGTGTCTCCTTCCCCAAAATGCATCTTATCTCCTAGTTAACATCCCCCCCTTGCTTACACTCACATGGCATAAAGCCATAAAGAAACCCAATTACACCCAGTTAAGGTTTAACACAAGCAAAGAAAGAGCTCCATTCAGGCAAATATACCTATCAAGAGTAATTATCCCTACCTGAACTCTGTGCAAGTTCAGCTACATTGCTTTTACTATCCAAGCTGAATCATTTAGAAGTAGCTAGAAGACCTCCCCATGGTAATCTGTATTTTACAGCCTTACCCTTACTCCCCTTCATCAAGATGCATAGAAAGTTCCCTTTGATTTGAAAGAGGTCAACCCTTTTATAGTCTATTTAGCTTTAGGGTGCCTCAAATGCAATGTATTCAAGTGGCATGATTTTCAAGAGAGGATTCCTAGCTCTTGTTGAACATGAGGCATCTTCGAACTACTGTCTCAAACCCTCAGAAAACTCTGAAATCGTAGGCTCACGTTGCTCCAAGAGGCAGAGTTAATGCTCCACCTTCCAGCAGGACGTTAGTGGTGGGCTAAGTTAACGTACTGTGTGATATTTCCTCATAGATTTTACAGCCCTGAATGAGGTATTCTAGAGCCCCATTCTTCTCAAGTATGAGGCTTTAACAGCTCTACATACAGGTATACATAAACTTGCTCTTCACTTGTTTCCTTCAGAAGTAGCCATCTAGCTTCATCATCATTTTATTAACCTCAGAGGTAGAATGAGTGTATGGCCAAAGAGTAACAACAAAACAAAGGCAGATTTGTTTCTTTAAAAGCTGATCCTATCCTTTTACTCACACACACTGTCTTGGTTGCTCCGTTAGGCCCAAGGGTTAAAGAGAGATTAGAACAATCCTTGAGAAAGGGCTGTTTGGTTCAGTGTCTGCAAAGCTTCCATGGCTGGGATCATCACGACACAGAACAATACTGAGCTTCCGTAGAAAGTTGGTAATGCTCCAAGCAGGGGTTTAAGCAGGTAAACTCCAAGATCCCTTCCAAGTTAAATCGTTATACTATGTCTTTATACCAGGGCCAAACTCAATCCACTGTAGTTAAGAATATATAGCTGGCATAAATAAGACTAAAAGTCTTTTTAAATGATACAGTCTACCATTCTGATTAACAGGACAATTAAAAAAAAAAGAAAATTAGATTGAAGAGTGTTCAATATCCAAAATTAGCTGCATTACAAATATTGTTTTATTCAGTGTCATGATTTATCGGTATCCTCCCTCTTGAGAGCTTCTATTGACCTCAGATTCACCTCAATGAATCTTGATTTTTGAATGAAAAAAGCAGTCAATAATATTTACTTCCTATTGACTTCATCCTTAACAGCACAGGGAAAAGACTGAACTATTCTTGACCTCCTGTCTCAGTTCTAATCACAGCAGAAAGATCCAGGGCACCATCTCTGAGGGTCAAAGAGTGAAGTAACACCCAACAATGACTCCACCATAAGATGATGAACAAGCCACACATACAGCAAGATTTATAGAGAGATGCAATGAATTTCCTGAAATCTCATGGTCAGTTCTCTGTGACAAGAGCATTAACTTAAAAAATTATCCTGCTCCTATTGCTACTTACCTCTTTGCTAAATCTATCAGCAGAGAGTAGCAGCTTCAAACTATAACACAGGGACTTGCTACGAGCATCTAGAAGTCAAATTTGGGTTGCTTGAGTGATTCAGTTGCATTCCAAGTGTACTGCTGTTTGCAGCTATTTACAACTTTCCTGACGTCCCGTTTTCAGTTAGGATAGAGGTAATTTTCCTCCTAGTAGCTGGTAGGGTGCTTTGTTTAGGTTTAGGATGAGAAGAGTGCTGATAACACACTGATGTTTTAATTGTTGCAGAGCAGTGCTTACACCAAGCCAAGGATGTTCCAGCTTCTCGCTCTGTCCTGGCAGCGGGCAGGCTGGGGGTGCAGCAAGAGCTGGGAGGGGACAGACCCAGGACAGGTGACCCAAACTGGCCACAGGGGTATTCCATGCCATCTGACGTCATGCTAAACAATACATAGGGGTGGCTAGCTGGGGTGGGGGGCCGGCTGCTCAGGGATAGGCTGGGCATCGGTCAGCGGGTGGTGAGCAATTGCATTGTGCATCACTTGTTTTGTGCACATTATTAGTAGTAGTACTATTATCATCATTACTGTTATTATTATTTTCCTGTCTTAATAAACTGTCTTTATCTCAAATCACAGGCTTCACTTTCCCATTTCTCTCCCCCATCCCAGAGAGGGAGGGGGGAGGGTGAGTGAATGGCTGTGTGGTGTTTCATTGCCAGCCAGATTAAACCACAACACCTGATGATCCAGGGATTTTAAAAGGAAAAACTTCCATTTGTTACTCCTCATCCACTGATCCTTTCTCCAACCAGTCTGCCATCAGGTATCTTTCAGACAGTCAAAGTCACAGGTTAGTGTAACTATGACTGACAACAGGAAACTCAAACTTTTACCAGAACACCTAATGAAGAGACAGAAAGGACTTTTCAGGTGCTGAGCTTGTTTTTCACCCGCAGGATCATCTCCAGACTTGTTAGCCCTGATTCAGCCTGAAAGAGTCCCAAGGAACTCGTCAAAATGTCTTATAAAACTTACCCTTTGCATTTACCAACAATTCCCTTGACAGCTAGTCATGTTTTGATCTTTAAGTTTATTGCACCCCATCCCACACATTCATCTTGTTCTTTCCTTGACTAATGCAGTCATTGCATTGACAATGAGACCTGCATTCAACACCTTCCTATATTCCCATGTCAACAGAAGCAAGGCATCATCCCACGATACTTCAAAGCAAAAGCTTGATAAGGTAAATCCAGAATGCATTCTCTACCTACTTCTGAAACCACCTCCCTTCTCAGTACACATTTGCCTCCCCAGTTCTGTAACCATTTCATAAACCTGAGCTCCTAGATCATGGCACATCTTTGTTCAGCATGCCTCTAAATCACCTGCTTGGATTTCCTCTTCTGTCTTGTCTGTCTCTGCAGAGCTTTTTGTCTAGACACACAGTTAGACTTTCTTTTTGTAACCAGGCACTAAACTAAGCTTATTTCTCTCAATCTCAGTTGGAAACCTGACATTTCCCAGCCTTGGCCACCATGGGCTGCAGGCAAAACAAATGTCACTGTCAGGGAACACAGGTAAGTCCCACGTGGCCAGCAAGGCATGGATATAACAACAGAAATCAACCACTCACATCCAGCAGGCACTAGCTGAAATAGTCCAACTGCCTAAGGTTTTTCTCCCCTTGGTACACTCGGGCTCAGGGAAGCAGTTCCAGGTTACCCCTCATTAGGCAGATGTTCTTTAAATGATTTATGCTTCTATCAAGCTTGATATCCCCACAGAAGATTGTTAGTGAAAAGCCCTGTGTAATCATTTATAGTGGGATTTATGATGTTTAACTTAGTAACTCTCTGCAGGCCCTCTAACAGGATGAAGGTGGGCTGTGGGCAGTAAAAGGTCACTCCCAAAGGAAGCCAAATATGATGCTAAGAGGAAACTCGAACAGGGCTCTAAAGGGCTTTGTTCACATTAGAGGGGAAGCAGCAGAGACTTTAATCATCCCTGCCAAAGGCAAGCACAGCAACAGAGGAACCAAGCAAGATTTTGCCTCAGATTGTCAAGGCTGTTGGTGAATGTGGTTTTAGGCTGTTTTTTGGCTTACTCTGCCTCATTTCTTTCTCTGTTCGTATTACTTAAGTCACCTCAATTAAAGTCTTGTATCAAGCAAGCAGACAGTCACTCAAATATCTCTAGATATGAAAATAAAGACTTCATTGATTTATTTTCAGGCTGAAAGCCCTCCAAGTCAGAACACCAAAATGCAGGCTAAATGGTGAGGAACCAATTGCACCACTCTTCGGTCCCCTCTGGCAAGGCCAGCGCACTGTTAACAGCCGGGAAAGTCATTTCAGAGACATCTGCAAACCACCAGGACACTCTAGAATTAAGTTTCAAGTTTTAGTCATCTTTCTACTTTCCTGTTTCAACAGGATTGGGAGGCAAACTGCTAGAAAGCACCCAGAAGGCCAGAAACACCACAAGAGAGGTTCAATAACTTCAGAAGCAAGAATTACTGACAGGCTCCTGGGAACATCCTGAGGTTTCCTGCTCAGCAGTGCAGCCCCCTCAGTGCCTGGGCAATTCAGCAGCTTGGATTTTACATACCAGGCTAACCTGAACCACCTGGAACTGCTTGCTGCTGCAATCCAGGAGTCTCACATTTCTTCTGCTGGGGTGTTTCAATCGTCCTTCCTCCAGAGTTCTGCCCAAATCACTGTCCAGGTATGGTCCAACACATGGTGAGGCCAGCAGGTTACCATCACGGGCAGCAGCATCGGACAGGATGAAAACACGTTCTAAAGAAAATTGAATGATAGCACATCTAAAGAAATAGCATTATCCCAAAATAACTTGGGGGAAAAAAGCAGCCCTGCATTCTCCCCCCAACATACCCAACAAAGACTCCGGTGAGCTCTGTTATCTGCTCTCTGTCTGTTTCTCCCCCTGCCAGATGCGGGTTTGTTTAAAACCTGTTTGCAGAGCACGCTGTGTGTGCTCCTGGGGCAGCTGCTCTCCTAAGGCTAAGCAGTCCACACAATCCCTTACTGCTTTAATGCAAAGGAGCCAAGAGACGTGGGGCTCATTGTTCCTCAGCCAGTACAGGATGGTTCCTGTCCCAGAGAGGCAAAGCAGCTTGGCCAGTCCCCCGTGGCGGGGAGGAAACAGCAGATAAGTGGCGGCTCCGGACCACACGCACCCTGCTCAGCACCTTCCGAGCAGCACAGGCAGATCATTAGCAGTGCTACAAGCAGAAAAACAGCTCTTGCACAAAGCCTAGCAAATACCCTGAGAAAGGCCTTGCTGTTTCCTTCCCACCCACTTCTCCCCCCAGGCCAGCTTCACTGGAAAATCCCATCCTCCCTCCTACGCGGCACCGAGCGGGGTTTTGACAGCTCCTGCAAGAAAATGTTTTAACCACACGCTTGCACCTGCAGCGCCCGGCCCTGTGTGTCACCGAATTCAGAATTAAGTAGCACAGCTATTGTAAAAATGAGTTACAGCAAAAGCTCCTTCATCTCAGTCATCACAAGGGCTATATCCCGCTTCTGTTTTGGTACCAGATGGCTCAAGGTCTATTTTTCAACAAGTGCTGTCTGCCGTACTCGCTGACACAAAGCCCTTTGAGTTACAAGCCAAATCTCTTCCCTTAATATCTTTTTCATCCCTTTTTCCCCCCTTTCTGAGCTCACAAGTATGCCTTTTCTTAAGGAAAAAAAAAATCTATTATTCTTCAAAGGCCCAGTTGTGTCCTTCATTTACTGAAGTAGTCAAAGAATATTATGGGTCATTTTGTCACCATGGAAACCACAAATAGACCTTCAGGGTTTTGGAGAGGTGATATTATTTTGGAGAGGCCGTGTAGGGTTCTCTGACAGAAAATAATAGGGATGGCAAATCAAGGAGACCTTTTATACGGACTTTGTGAAATGCAAAGGGTATCAAACATCATTTCTCTGCCACCGAAGACTACTCCAGGCAGCAGTTTAATATGGTATCCTCTGACAGCTGAGCCCAAATGGAAAATTAATGAGGCAGCATGATATATGAGTCTTTTTTAATCTCATAACCAGCCTCCTTTATAGAATAAAAATGGCCAAATCAGTTTAATATTAGTGGAGAGGTTCTCTGTGTGTCTTCCTTCAAAGCCTTGTCAGTGCACTGCTGAAGAGACAGTTTTGTTTTATTGACTGTGTAAGTCTAGCTGTTTTCAAGTTTGGGATTACCTAAATCACAATAATTCTGAGCTTTATTGGTTCAGCAGAATACAGCAAAGATATGAAAGTCTAAGGAACATCTGGGCTCTCAGAGGCCCTGTGTCCTGCCCTTTGGGACCAGCAGCACAAGAAGATGTCCCTGGGAAATCTCAGCTGCCACACACTGGTGGCATGGGACAGCAGCCCCCTTTGCTGCCTCCTCCCAGTTTAGCTTTCCAAATCCCACGGCCAGAATACCAACACTCGCAGTTTCTGCCATTTTAAGGTGTGCAGAAAAAGAGGGACACAAGGACAACAGACAAATTACTGTGAGAAAATAGCAGTGAGATCCAGGAAAATGCCTTGGATCTCCCCAGACCCAGGCACATCTGGGCCAGATCCTGCCCATACAGATGTCTTCTCTAGGAGACAGTAGTGTGGAAAAGTGTTAACCTCAGCTCTTCAGAGCACAAACTCTCTTTCAGTCTACGTACACGGTGTCTGCCCCTGCTGCCAGGTCTTGGACAGAGTTCTTCGCTCTACAGAAACCAAGTGGCTCCCTCCTCCACCAACTTTTCTGAGTCTTACAGCTCTGCAGGCCTTACCTGCACCACAGGTCTGAGATCTCTGCAATCCTTTTTGCTATGAACCAAGATGTGCCACTCATCACCACATGTAATATAAAAGCTCAGCCTAGTACTAGTGCTGCAGTTGATAAGAGTTTTGCTTGCAAAAGCATAACACTTAATTGCTATTTATGTAATCGATATGCCATAAAACCAGGCAAACCCCAGATCAGAAGTCTTGTCCTATAGGCATGCTTGCAAACATTCTCACAGCCAACAGCCAAGCTAAAAGACCTAGAGGTAAAAGCAGAAGAAATTGCAAGTTGAGCTTATAAAAGAGACGCTGTATCCTACCTGGAGCTGGATGGAAGATGGAGTTCTAAACCTAGAGGGAATCCTGATGTTTCAGAGTTGCTGCTACCCTGAATTAGAACAAACTCAAAACCTCAAGTCATTCTGCAGAACAAAAATATCAAAATGCTTCTGCCTAGAAACAAGCAACCACTTTCCAGAAACACTGAAAAAACAGCTTAAACAAAACAAGGGAGTCAAAACAAACATTCACTTCCAAACTTTTCTGCCAAAACATCTTTGAAATAGACACCTTGCAAAACATCTCAGCTTCAGCAGAAAAAGAGCTTCCCCTGGAAAACTACTTCAAAGGTACTGACTCCACTAACTTTCTCTGTGGAGTGGTTATAGGCAGATTCTGACACAAAGCCACCCACCGGCGTTCAGAAGTTGCTGCTTCCCTGTCATCCCCTAGCTGGAGCAGTATAATTGCATGGGTATCTTCGCTACCCAAGCCTCCGATAAAATGCAGTGCCCTGAAGACTTTACCTTCATAACATTCAGTCGAGCAGGAGCAAAAGGCATCTCCTAATTAGCTGCTGGGCCAGAGGAGGAGGAATTGGATGAAGCCAGGTGAAAAGGGGTGGGGAGCAGAGGACCAGGCAACCCTCGGTGTTTCCAAAAGTGCCCCATTTGATGCATTTAATATGGTAGAGGATAAAAAAGAAAAGGAAAAACAAAACTTTTCAGGTTACTTCTCATTCCTCAGCCCTGTTTAGGCAGTGGTTATTTTACCTTTCAGTAATGCCAAAAGTGTACACTGAAAGTAACATCTGACACAGAACAGGTTGAACCTAACCTTGGGTGCTCTGTGGAGCCTCCTGCACTCATGCAAAGCAGAGGTGATTTCCACCTTTGCATGTGCAGTTTTCTTTCCTCATTAAGGACACGGCTATGTGGCTTGGTGCTGTGAGGTTGCCAAAGTGGCATGCAAACAAATACCCAGCAATGCAGCAGAGATGGGGAAATGCAGCTGAGAAGACAGGAGCTTCTGTAGTAACACACCAGTTACTAGAAATGCTGGAGTGTCTGGATACAAATTCCTGCATCTTTCCGTAAGTTTCCATGAAGACCCTGGTTGCTTTCGCTTCTCTAGTGAACAACGTGATGGTGCCAATAAGCGTATTTACTGCCTAGGTAACCTCTCCATTCCTACTACATCAAGTCGACTTCATTCAGTAGGGGGCAAGGGAGAGAAGGAGGTCACTTAGTATTTCATACAAACATAAACTGCATTAGCCGGAGCAAACTGTAAATGCAGAATGATGTGTATTTGTTTCCTTTCTCATCTCCTTGTGTGTTGGTTTTGCTCAAGCTGCAAATTTCGGCGCTGTTTCACGTCTCCCTGCAGTGGCAGCTGCAGTGCTGTGGCTGTAGGTGGGCTGCACTCGGCTTTAATGTTGCCACTATTCGTCAGACACCCCCCACTGCCCAACTTCAGGGAGCTGCTGTCAGCACACCTACATGTGCACTTGATCCCTAACATGCTTCTCTCCAGGCCCACCTCCATGCTTCTTAAAAATGCTTTAAAAAAAAAAACTTGAGCCTTTTAAAAGGACTGCAGGTGCCATTCCACCAGCACTCTGAAGAATGACCGTGGCCACCTGGGGAATGAAAACTCAGTCTTAAATCACCTGAACCCTGAAAATACCTTGCATTTAGAGTTCGGTGATGTGTGACAAGAACACAGGTACAGGACACTAGGATTTTTCCTGCCTTAACCATCCCCACCCAAGCAGCACCATACTCTAGGAGCAGGACTCTGCGCTGCATGAAATACAGCCTGGCGTCACCAGCAATTTAGCAGCCCGGTGTTAAAGTTCTTCTTGCACTAAGTACTTAGAGACCTTTTCTTCCCTAGGCTCTCTAAATGTTTTATAAACATTTATAAACAGGCAGAGTGAAAAATCAATGCAGAGATACTGTGGGGATGGAGAGAGAGCAGGGAAAGAAAAGAAAAACTCAATGAAAGATGAAATAGTGCCCATAGATTAGCTAGCATCGGTCTTGATGCTGCAAGGGTTTTTACCGTATTCTTCCCCATCCCAGAATTTCTGTGCAGGAGGAAAGAAATGGGCATTTTGTTACTACCAATGGTAAGAAATGATGTGGCTTTAGTAATGGGAGATTTTTCACCATTCCCTAAAGCTCAGGGTAGGTTTGGAAACTCCATAATCTCCCCATCACACACCCACTTTACTTACTCCTGAGAAAGGGAATCCCACATGGGCAACCTTTTGGCTAAGAAACAACTTTTCAGAGATGTAATTTATCCATCACAGAGCATTTCCCAGGATGAGTTCAGCCTGCCGTTGTAGCAGGTAGAGAAGTGGAAGCACGGAGAGGCCCAACAACCCCACACTTGCACTGGGGTTGGCCATAGGCCTGAGGCTAGGCCCCAAAAGGACTGTATCCCTATATTGTATAAGCCAGTGAAAAGCAAGCCTAAGACTCAATGAGATCAGTATGGTTGTATGGACATAGAGCTGAGATGAGATCAGTCAGACCCCACTGCAACCCTGTTCTGCTGGCTGCATTTCTCAGGTGAATTGAGAGACTTTTCAAAAACAACCTATATTTAGCAACTCAGCAACACTAACCTCAGGGCCTCTGCACAACCCAGGCAAGACGTGCTCTTGCCCTGACTTAAGCTGCTGGAGGTTTTCCTGCAGCCCTGAAACAAGAGCAGTCGGTAGGAACGTGCTCGGTGCACCTTGCCCAGGTGCTGTACTACGTGAAGCCCAGTGCAAACACTGTTATCTCCCTCGCTCTTGCAGACTACTAATAGCAAGTTTATATAGTTCATCTTAAACAAATATTGGGAAAGTCAGTCCATACAAGGTCTGCTAAATTGCAAAGACGTCTGTGCGATTGCGATTGATGACACGGTGTTGAATTATACAAAGGAAGAGGTCAATGCCAGCAAGGCTATTTCTCAGAGCAGATTGCATGGAGGTCTCATTTAACACTGCCAGCTCCGAACATGTGTGCTGTATAAAGCAAGGCTTTTATTGTTCTATCACAGGTCCCTAATTTGGCTCTAGGAACCATCTGCTGAGTTAATAGGGGATCTGGATCGTTAGGGATTTTTTTTCATTCTTATAAACACCTAAAATTTAGGCATTTAATAGAGAAAAATATTATAGTGAGATAATCCTCTGTGCAGCAAAGAAGGAGAGAAATAAATGTTAGGCTTTGTTTAATTTGGTCTCCTAAGCAACCAACATGTTGGATATTGGTGGTATCAAACCTTAAGCGTGTGAAAGTCATTAAAGCAGCCCTTCCAAGACTGCTGTAACCATATTATTAGGAAACTTTAGATAAATTACACTGTCAAGACTGTTAAGTATCACCTGTGCTTTTATCAGCCACTAATTAAGACTGAAACAGAATATTAATGCCCATCTCATTTCTGCTAAACATACATAAATAATGCACACACCGCTGCCTGCCCAGAGATAATAGGCACAACAACCCTATACACACATTCTTCCTATATTTTTCTATGCTCATCTGGTGATCATTACAACCCCACTGTTGCCAGAATCAGGAACCTTGAAAGGTTTTTCTCCTGCTAAGTGCCATAGCCAAAGCTGGTGACACTTTCATCTGTCTTGCAAGGCAACTGTCTGAAGCCCCACCAACAGATCTCTCTGTGCAGCTGACCTAATGGTGTGATTTAAAAAATAAAATTAAAAAAAAAAAAAAAAAAAAGTTTCCTCACTGGGATACAAGGGCACACACATGTACTGTGTAGTCTGAAGCCCAGCAGCTCTCTCCTGCATTATTCAATGCAAGTGTTTCTGGTAAGATGAATGCCTGCAGTGCATGCTGCATAGCAACTGCTCCTCACAAACCCAGGCAGTGATTCATGAAACAAAAGGTTTGCTCCTGCAGCTGCTGCTCTGGCAACTGGCTATGGCCAAGAAAAGAGTCGGCCAAGGAGCCCTGACCATGGAGTCCAAAGCAGAAGGCTTTCCTACTCCCGGTGAGCTTCCATGCATTACCACAGTGCAGTTACAGGGGACTGTTGCACCCCCACTCCACTGAATAATATAGGTTACCCTGGGGTCTCGACAGAGATGGGGTCTCTGTTGGTAACAATTCGCTTCTTTCCCAGTAGCCATCTGCTTTTACTTCAAAACTTGAGCTGTCATCAGCCTGAACACCAAGGGTGTGGCTATTTACAGCCAGACTTGCATTATTAAGGCTTCCACGTGCAATGAGCACGGTGTGGTCTCACCCACACACTGCCTCACTGGGAAAGGGGAGAAAACCTAAGCGAGAGACGCAGCAATCAAGCCTCCTTATCTGTCCTTCCCATGCTGAAACAAAGCCTTCAGCTACCACTATTCCTCCTCCTTGCCTGCACACCATCTTTGCAGAAATGGCTAAGAGCCCCAGGTTGGTCCCTAACATCATTCAGTGTCCATCTCTGCTGTAGGTGGACATGAGCCTTCCAGCAGCTGCACAGAACGAAGACTTCAGCTGATGCAAAATTAATGCAGCACCACTAAAATCAACCCACCTTCGCTCCAATTCAATCACATTCCCTCATTTTTGTAAAGAGTCTTAAACAAACATTTTATGCAAAGGTCTCAGAATTCTCATTTCAAGGGCTGTGAATCTCACAGGCAATTCAGTGAGTACAGAAACAGGTTAGAGGTAATTACCTTTAGCTGGGTCCACCTCAATTCCCTTCCAAATTCAGAGCAAGAAATGAGCTGACAGCTGAGCATTTCCCCAAGACATTTTGCACAAAATGAAGGGTGGTTTCATTAGTCACATATGTTGAAGCAAGACAGTGTGAATGACCACCAGATGTGACAATTCAACTCGCCACTAGAATCTCTCCAAGATTTACTTCAGTAAACAAGTTTTACCCTGTATTCATGCAGCTATTTGCAGGTCAAAAAATGTTTGTCTGGGTTATTTCCTCGATGCAAGTTCATTGGTAGGAGCACAGATAAGCAAACAAAGCCCCCCAAAAATGGAAACTTAAGGCCAACAGGTTTTTGTTATAGCAGTAAAGATGAGAGACAAAACAATTTACCAACCAATTACTGAAAAGCTATGGCACATCTCCTGCTACTTGCATAATGGAAAGTGCTTTGGAAATGAGTTTCCAGATATCTTGTTTGTGGTGTGTTATAAGCACACGTAAATTTAACATCATGGGTAAAATTGTTAATTAGACAAGAAAAAGTGTGCCATGAATTCACAGAGTCTTGTGCTTCAAACAATTCCTTCTCATTCTCCTGCCATGGTTCAGACAAAGATCCCTGAAGGATTTCTGGAGTCCAGGGGATGAAAGGCTCCATTTTGTCTGGCATCTGAACACATCCTAGTTCCAGGAAAAGGAGTTTAGTTAGTGATGAATTACTGAATGAAATTAAACC
Source organism: Aythya ferina (assembly GCF_964211825.1). Classification (NCBI taxonomy): domain Eukaryota; kingdom Metazoa; phylum Chordata; class Aves; order Anseriformes; family Anatidae; genus Aythya; species Aythya ferina. The sequence goes on from NC_140316.1 coordinate 3,758,390, forward strand.
TTTCCAAGGGCAATCAAATTTAATGCTTCTAAGAAAAGCTGAATTTCTCATGATGAAAGGTGTCTTGCACTATGGTTTGAGCCTCCTGAATGTGGCTGGGAAGGCAGGAGGACTTTCCTGATCTTGGCCCCAAGGTGAACAGATATAGTGGAAAATTAACCAGTCATGGAATGATAAAATAAAAGTCCAAAGCAATTGTGTTCATGCCTACTGTAGAATGGAAAGGCTGCTCTAAAATGTCACCCAGGTGGTGGCAGAGCGTTCCTTGGGGTGCTGCAGTCGCAGCCTCGGTATATTGGCCCATATAACATGATGCCTCGGCAGCTGCTCCGCAGACAGCTGAGCTACTGCAGCCACAGAGGAGGATGGATAAAACAGAGCAGACATCTGCAGCAAACTGTCCCGCTTGTGGGGATTCACGTTAGAGCCCTCTCAGCTCTTGAAGTGTGTCTGACTGTCAGAAAACACTTCTTCACAGGCTGGATGCAGAAGAGCTCAGAGAACACAACCCCTTTGCCATCGCCATGTAGGGCAGACACAGCCTTAATAATCATTAATTTCCTAAAAGCCAGCATTCAGTGGAGCCAGCAGACCAGCAGCAGACCCCTGGTTCACCAGAATATGACTGAAATCTTGAGGCCAAATGCTCATTTTTGCACCTTTGTGTGACAGGAGCCCTGAGGCCTCAGACAGACACAGCTCTGGGACAAGTCTGTACAGAAAGTGTTAGAGTCCTGTTCCTTGTGGTGGTGTCAGTTGCAATGGGCACAACCTGGGCCCAAAGAGAAGGGGGGGGGGGGGGGTAATGTACTACCACTTTACGGGGATTTAACTCCTACAATTAGCAGACTGCCAGGAGAAAGCCATAAGGAGAGGTGAGAAATCAGAGGAGAATGGAGCCTTAGCCTTGGGCTTGGCTCTGTAGGTATGCAGGGATAAGGCCAGAGAAAGCCTGATGCAAAACCTGGCACTGCATTCTGGCACTCTGATTGACCTCATACAGGAGATAACTTAAGAGTCTCTCTGTTTTTGTTCTTTTAAATACACATACAGTCTGCTCCAGCTGCTTGGCTCCAGCACTAGCTCGTGGTGCCAAGCCAGACATATTTGGCTTTGATACAAAGCTGGCTCAGCCTTCAAATAAACCACTGCTGTATTGTCGTTACGAAACAGGAGCTCTTGAGTGATTTCACTGGAGATGTCTCAGAGCCACAGCACCAGGCGGTGCTGGGGTACCGCCGTGCTCTCGGCTGAGCACTGCTTGGAGCAGCAGCGGAGCGGTTGCAGGCAACAGGCTGCCGCAGAAAATCTCACATTTCCAACATCTGTCAGTTATTGCTCAGTCCCACATGATTTGTGACACACTGAAAGGAAGCAGTGTTTGGACAATCTGTACATCAAACGTGACAACCCACTAGACTTTGGGTTCTTTCTCATTTATTTCAGAATTTTTAAGTTAACACTGCCCAAACGTAAGGCTGGTTACACTTCAAGTAAGGTTTTTGGTGGGTTTTACACAGGTGCTCAGCTAATTCATTCACTCAGTTAAACTTGCGTCATCTTCCAAGGCCTACATTAGCAGTCAGGCTGTGCAGAGGGATGGGAGGGAGGGCTATCCCATCGCTACAGGTTAACTTAAGGTAGCCCAGTACTTAGCTACTTGTGTTGTCTTGGTTTTCACAGTCCTCTCCCACACTTGGTAGGATCACATTTGCAGCACAGCATCTCCCCCCTGCTTGCTGTGTGCTAGATGTGAAACACTCTGTGAGCACCAACCAGCTGCAAGAAATCATCACGGCTGGGTTGAAGAGAAAGCGAAGTTCCTCCAGAGCAGGCCTCTCTGCTCTCGTTGCACAACTCCCCCAGGGCATGCCTGCGGCGGGAGGTGGGAGCCTCGAGGTCTGACTGCAAGAGCACGGCTGGTGCAGGGTACAGCAGGAGAGGAGAAGCAGAACAGAATCAGGTTAGAAATATTTGCCAGAAGCCAACGGAGTGATCTTGCTTTTGTCTGCTGGCAGAAACTCTGACAACTGTATATAATCTGCCTGATTTTCTCTAGTCCAAATAGTCTTATAAATAGAAGTAGTCTAGCTTTTACAGGAGCTGACCCTGGAGAGCAGAAAGCTTGCTAGACAAAACAGGGACCGTGGAGGAAGACTCCCCACTCTTGTTCTTCCCATCGCTTCAGCATAACATATCCAGAAAAACAAACACATCCATCAGACTATTCCCCTAAAGACGGGAAAGGCAACAAGGGAGGGAGAGAATGATGGAGCGAGAGACATCGTTCTATTTTTAAACACTTGAGAATGGCTCCAGAACTACTGAGACAGGCGCTGAAAGTGCTTAGATAGGAAAAAAAAAACACCCAAGTATACATCCAAACTCCGGCTGACTCCACCACGAGCTTTGTGCTCTACCACAACAGACAGGGATGTTTTCTTTCCTTCTGACTGGGCTGCCTCAAGCCCCCTGCCAGCACACAAAGAGCCAGGGAGCAACCAACCACTTCCATTTGCCCATGGGCTTTCCCCTTCTTGCTCATTTCACCTAAAGCCCTCTGAAAGTTGGCATTCCTGCTGAAGATTCCCAGCAAACCACAGGGCAGAGCAAAAGAGGACGGAGTTAAGGGGAAAGAGGCGTGTGACCCCCATACCTGGACAGGATGGAGTCCCCTTGCTCTAAATCACAGGAGACTTGCTTGCTGGAAGTCACAGGCAACATCCTGACCTGCCTGGTCCCGGCAAGGGCTGCAGCATTTGTATTCATTTCCCTATGCTTCCAAAATTTTCACAACAGTCTGGCAAAACTTAGCAGAAACTTATTTAAGATCTAAGAGTAGGCTTTTTGAATCATATTCTGGGGTTTATGAAGGGTTAGGAGCTAAAAATTACAGCTGAGTTTAGGATTTCATCAAAGACTATTCTATTAGAACAAAAAATGAAATAACTATCCAAATGCTAATATAAAACAGGTGTTAGGCTTTGAACATGATAACATTTACTGTTTTAGCCATATTAATATTATGGTTAAGACATACTGTACTGATTACAGCTTTAATTTAATAAATGTCAGTAGTGCAGAGCATCATATCCTTTATTTACACATGACATCCTTCCTCCACAGAAGAAAGAAACCAGAAAAACAAAGGGACTTCTACCAAGTGAAACACACCTCAGATGAAAGAAAACTCTGCAAGGCTTAGGGTTTTAACAAATGACATGGTATATTGCTGATCTAATATATAATTATATATATTATATTATATATATTATATATAATGTATATAATCTAACACTATGTTGGTTTTTGTCATTTCAAGAAACACCAACCCCTTACCCTTTCCCTAGTACGGGGCTTATTCATGATTCCCTTTTCCTCCCAGAATTATTATACAATTTTGTTTGGAAGGGCCTTTGGACCTTCTCAAATCAGTGCTCACTTCAGAGTTAGTTCCAGCTGCTCAGGACCAGGTTTCTTTGCTGGGGAACAGCAGCCGACCCCAGGGGGTTCCAGTCCTGCGGGCGGGCAATGACTGGCAGCATCCGCCTCGCTGCATTCCCATTCTCCATTTTATTCTATTTTGGGAGGAACAGGGCAAAGATCATGTTAAAAGGAGAACTTATGTTTGTGGAGCACTGCACCACCTCCTTGGGTCGAGGGGAAAAGACAAAGATAAAAATAAATAAAAAATAAACAAAAAGGAGTGTTCTTTTGCAAAATTAAGAAAAAAGGTGTCGTGAAACCACAGTGCAGTGGATTAAAAATAATAATAACAAAGCCTCAAGAATCCCCAGAAGTTCTGGCAAACATTAAAACAAACAAACACAAAGAAATAGGAGGGGAAAGAAAGGAAAAGAGAACACAAAAACTTTGACGAGGAGCCAAAACTGCCAATGTGTGAGTTTAATCATGTCCTCAGTAACTTTATCTGTCTGTAATGACCCCCCCCAAATCAAGCTGCTATTTGCTAGCAGGCACTGCGTCCCAGCAGCAGACCTCAGTAATGAAATCAGGCTCACGTTTACCCCAGAGCTGCTGTGCAGGGTCAGCCAGCCAGCTACATTAGGAAGAGTGGAAAGGTTGATAGCCATCCCTAATAGCATTCTGAAAGTAATGTTTGCACAAACCGTAAGAACAATGGCAATAACATTCTATTGTCTCTAGGTTTTAGAGCCACTAAGACTAATGAGTTCATTTATAGCCCTGATGGAAGTAATTAAATCTGAAAATCAAAGCACAACATTCTTGTTTAGTGCTCTTTGAAACCAATATTCTAATGGAAAGCTATCAACAGCTAATTGAAGCACTAATCTTGCCCAGGGTTGGGCCCATTGCCCAGATGGCTAATATATCATTTTCTAGTCTGGCAAGCAATGTATTGCACTGCCTGGATAAAGCTGAGATTAGATACATCTATAGGAAACAATAGAAGCATAAGAACTTTTTTTCAATCAATATTTTGATAAAATTGACATTTAATGTCAATCATTTGATAAACTTCTTGCTGAAGTACAAGGACACGTCCTTGGCTTTATGAATAAAAAATTTGTTGCCTTATGAAAATAAAAGTTCCTACCAACTGGATAGGAATGGCAACACAAAAACATTAGCAAAATAAATGCCCAGAGACTGCTGTGCAGACAATTGGGAGGCTAAACTTCTTAATTTTCCTCATATAGTTGAATTATTTAATGTATAAAGTTCACAATTTTCTGCTATGACAAGTCGTTTCTCCAAGTTTTTGCATATTGCATACTCCATCGGAGGGGTGCAGGAGAGCACCACCACACAGGAGCTGCACCTGGCGGCGCGTACAACAAATCAGCTGTACAGACCAGAGGATTCCCAACACTTAATGCTCATTCTAAGGTGACTTTGCCCTCTGTGCCTGCGATGTGACACTCTGCTATTCTCAGAACTAGATGTTAAAAGTATCAAGGATCGTGTTACCAAAATTTAGTAAAATTTGGTAACAAAATGCAAGCCACACGACTTCAAGCTGGCAGACTGAAGTGTAAATATATTTTTTTCTGACAGGTCGTTTACTCCTTCCTTAACCTAACAATAGGACAGTTGTTGGTATCTGTCTCCATTACCCTTTTTCCCACTTTCTGCACACTCTTTCCATTCAGTTGAATAGTGATAGTTCAGCCTGATCCTCAGCTGGTGCAAACCAGCACGACTCCAACTTACACCAGCTTCACGTGGGGCTCTGAGTGCTTGGTGCACCTGGGAGCAGGGAGTCAATGAAGCAAGGTAACGGGCAGAACACCCTGAAGGTGTCCAGTGATCTGTGTCTGCATGCTGAAAAATGTCAGCCTTGAGCCATGAATTAGGAACCACCTGCTCTACGTGTTTCTGCTTGTCAAGCACCGCACAAACCCTGGCATTTGTGGGCAGCACGGAGGCTCTGATGTTTCTGTACCCTTACGTGCTACTCACACCTGCTTTTGAAGCTGTGCAGCTGTCTCTGCAAGCATCCAGTCCTTTCTAAAAGGCATAAATAATCTCAGGAATATCCTGTTTTATTGATATTTTACCAGAGGGCTGGGCAGACAGGGCATATTCACAAATATTTTGCAATACTAAATGGGATATGGCTCAATACCAGTAAAAGTCCAAATGCAGCATTATCTGGAGATTTACTGGGAGGCAGCAATTGCTGCCAATTATGATCCAATGCTATCTCACTTGAGAAGACAAGAATCTGCCTTGAGGAGTGTTAGAAGTGAGAGAACTAAACAACTCTGTTCATCTATAGCTTTTTATACACATGTACACTGAATCTTTGGTATTTCGGGTTCTCTACCCTTAGTGCACATCTTGTGACTTTGCTTTCTATACTAAAAGCTTAACACTTGCTGGTTAAGAATTATAAAGTATCTTCCCGAGGCGTCTTATGTGAATTACAAGTGTAGTCACCCAAGACTCCTCCAAGGAAAGGGAAGGAGAGTGGCAGGCAGCCCGTATAAGATATTAATTGCCCCTTTCTTTGCCTCTCTCTCTGTCTACAGGTAGCCTAGGACAGGCGCTTCCCAATTTATGCACCCCTGAGCAGTTGTCCAAATTCCAGCTGAACTGGAATATAAAGTTTAAATGAAATCCTTGACCCTTAAAAACTCATGACTGCAGGTGAAAGAGTGAAAGCTTACTCAATGCAACAAAAGAAAGTGGATTTTTTTTTTTTTCTCAGCATATAACTCAGAATCAAGTAAACACAGAAGAAACAGCAGCACATTACAGCTTTGGCATTTTCTAATACCTCAGGCCAGATGCCCTGTGAATCTGGTGTACCAGTTGCAAAGCAGTGCTGCTGGCTGGCCCAAAACACTTCTCACTCTGCCTGTGCTCTTTGTACCATGGCAGTTTCCACCACGTGAGGGATCACCCAAACTGAAACTGCAGGCAGGGAAGTGTACAATTGGCATTAAATCCCTTTCACATGCTCCGCTTCTTAAAATGGAAATGAAATCATATGCCCACACTTGACTGGGGCAAGATGATCCAGCAGGGCACAGATCTGATATTAATGACTGTGGAACCGCATTTGCAGTGTAAAGGAAACCTGAGAACTAAGGTACAGGTTTAGCAGTCACAGATGTGGTCCTTCTCCTTCAAGACACCTACTAAAAATCAACAGGGAGATTAACATCTCTGGTGGATTCCCGTTGTTTCACAGCATTCCTCAAAAGGCATAAAACTGGCATAAAAAGGAGGCCATAAGGAGTCATTTGAAAGGTTCGGTTTATGATCCGTTTCACTGCAGAGATTTAAGAGTGGATACAGCAAATGATACCCGACGTGGCGTTATTCCCCAGAAGCCTTTTGAAGATGTTAGAGATCCATTGGCTTGTAATGGCAAGGCACGTAATTGTTTCCACTCCATCCTGAAAAGCTGTATTACCCGGACACATCGCCTATTACTTTCTTGTTAACACCTCCATTTAAGTTCTTAATTGGGCAGAATCGTTTCATTCGAGCGTGGAAAAGAAAATCCACACACGTTATTTTTTTAATCAATAATTAAAAGGCATAGCAAGCAATCCTTCGGCATGAGCTCAATACAGAAAATACTAAAGCATGCCTTGAAATCTACCCAACGGGTCGAACGGCCAGAGGAGGTGTGAGCTGCTCTTGTGTCAGGAGCCAGCACACACGTGTGAGGGGGTAGGGGAAGGGAAGAGGAAGGGGAGGCGCTGCAAAGCCATGCTGGTGAGATGGGGGTGAGGAATAATGAACGTGACCTTGTCAAAGGCCATCATTATTGGTAATAACAAAGTTCAACAGCATTATTACGGAATTTCACAACTGTTAACCTTTATTGCTGGAGGGCTAATTGTGACCTTCCTTGTGTCTCCTTCACACCTAATTAGGTTTCTGTTGTAAAGAGATAAAAGACTGTTTGTATCAGTGGGGCATCTTTTTCTGCAGCTGAATGAATTCATGAAACAGTGAGATTGTTAGGAGAGAGACAGAGGAAAAAAATACAGAAAAAGGCAGGAGTCATTAATAGACTTTAGAATAAAATCCTGACAGATTTAAATTGATTCTGCTGCCTGAGAAAATTGAGTGCAGAGGGAATTAGATTTATGCACTGTTAAATGTAACTGCCTGGCAGTATCCATACAGAAAGCTGTTAAAATGGTAATCTTTAGAGATGTATGAAAATTGTGTGTGAATAGACCAATGAACCATCACTCGGAGCATGCCTCTTCTAGCCAAATAATACAAGACAGTATTATTATTATTAATAATGTATTACAAACACTATGCATTATGTATGTAATTTAATCATAGTATCTAAATGTATAAACAACAGCACAGGCACCCGGTAACTTTTTCTGTGCTTGTGTTTATAGGATCACTTTTTCTCTTTAGGGCTCTCTAAGGACAGGGCAAGCGCTGCTGGCAGCCCTGCTAGGCTTGGGAGCAGTGGGGGATGGAGTGGGGTCCCCTGCACCCAGCGTGGGGGAGCCCTTCAGTGGGCTGATAGCCAGACATATATCTATTTTGTTGTTTGTTGGCTTTTGTTTTAACCTCTTCAGTTAAAAATACCTGAGTGGTAAACCTTAAAAAGACTAATTTATGGCAAGAAGCACGGAAAATACACACAGACAATGGGAGTTTTGAATTACTATCAAAGAAGCTAGGAACACATTTCTAATAAACATATCCTATAGCTCAGGTTGAGAAGCAAAATCAAGCCAGAAATACGTTCTTGATTCCCCATTTGAATTCAGATCTGTGTTCTTATGTCAGACTTACTCTGGCATCAAAGCAGCTCAGAGTGAGATGAAGTTACTACTGATGATAGGGACAATCACTGATTGATCTTTTAAGATCTGATTTAGATTAGAGACTGTCATATCTCTTTTTATAACTCTAACAGTTGTGACTTGCTCGGTCCACATTTGGCAGTGCACTCACTGCAGTAATTGTGCTATTTCAGAAGAGAACAAGTTGCTCTTTAGTTCTTGCTTCATCCCGTCAGGTACAGGGGGCTGTGAAAAGTTGTAAATCCAGAAATACTTCCAGGTGAGCCAGACTGTTACTTCATTTGGACCTTTCTGGTGCCAAACTGGAGCTCATCACATACTTTTTCCATTGAGAAAATGCCATCTCTACACAGAAAAAATAATCCACTAGCACTTTGCAAAGCACAGCCATTTCCCAGGTCCAACACAGCAAGCCAGCAGCTAGTACCCAGGGCAAGGATCTCAACAAAGCCTCTCACATTCCCAGCCAAGTCTCTTGTTTGCCAGCTGCGTGGTTATCTTGAAAGGCGCACTTCATGTTATTTCATTAACATGGCTCAGTCTTCCAGTTTTGCTTCAGCGCAGATACCAGCAGAGTTAGTCACGTGGAACTCCTGTTTTTCAGCCACCCTGATGATGGCACTGATGCACCAGGCAAGAAGTAAGGCAGTGTTCAACGTCCCAGCTTGAATGCCACATCCCCAGCCCTGCAGTGCATGTAGCTGCATGCTGCAATTAGCATTCACAAGGATTTATATTGCCAATTGCAGTTGGATTAGATGATATGCAGTTGGACTAAAAGTTCTTTGAAAGTCCCTTCCAACTGAACTGTTCTATTCTATTCCAAATGGCTTCTCCTGAGTGACCTGGCTGGAATCAGCAGGAAAGCCCCTGACACATATCTATGGCTCACACCACATCCAAGCTGTGGTGTAAGCAACGTCCACCTCCATCCCAACACCATGCAGGGGTACCAGGTACAGCATAAACACACGAAACAGAGCATTTGATAAAACACCAGCAGCTAAGGGCGGCTGCTTGCCATGCGTTCCCAGCTACGCACCACCAAATGCAGAGGGAAGGCACGCACATGTACCTGCTGCTGGAGCACAGCAACGTGGGCAAAGTTTCAGCCAACGTGAGATCGTATTCCCTTACCTTCTGATTTCATTTTCTATAGTTCTTATCTTTGTTCTTTATGAGGCAGCATGGAAAATAACTTGCTTGACTTGTAACTGAGTCACCCAGAGCAGTTTTCTCCTCTGCCTTTGAAAAATAGGTGTAGCCCTGCACATTCAGCTGGCAACATAATTCATGGATATTTCTCCAGCTGAGCTAAAATGTGATTAATCTGGGTTGAGTTCACACAAACTAGTAGACAATTTAATCTCCAGCAGGCGGGTGTTTCATTCTACTGTGTTTTAGTAAAGGACAACCCTCTCTGGTTGCAGAGTAGTCACAATATTGTGAAATTATTTTATGGGGGTTTTAGAAGCTCCAAATGTAAAAATATCATAAAAATCCCACATTGGTTGGATATAAACTGAGACATATTCATTTCAAAATGAGGTTCCTTATTTTAAACAAGTTAAAGAGTTGGAACTAGTTAAAGCACTCACAGATGATCAGGGAAATCAAAGCACCAACACTATGCAACAATCTCATAGATTAGCCCAGCTCCTCACAGAGGAGTTTAAAATGTAAGAAGAGCTCTTGATCCTCCCGTATTTGAATCCCATACATAACATAGGGCTTCAAGAAAATCTGGTCACACAGGTGCATGCACCTCTGCTTTGGAATTCCCTGAACATAGACATAAATCCCTGGAAAGCCAGAAGGATTGTTAGGTACAATCAATGTCAGCAAGTTCAGATCTAGTCTTAGGCACACGAGGAGCCAAAAGAATAGCAATTGTCAGAGGTAACAGTGCAAAATTAACAGTTGTGTCAATTTGCGTCTCATCTCTGAAAAACCTGGGCATAAGGAACTGAGCAGACAAGTGACAAAATCTCTGAAACAGGCAACTTGCAGAGAAAAACATTGCTGCCCAGCACCCACCCCAGCCAGGGGCTGCAGCAGGCCCTGCAGTAAGGTTGTTTATGTCCTCCTTCAGGAGATAAGATGTTATCTGCTGCAGCTGGTTCCATTCCCGTAACTCCAGAGTCAACACACGCCATCAGGCTTCCTGAAGCTGGTAAGCAACAGAAACAGGAGTAGACTATCCCCACCTTGTCAGATAAGGAAAGAGCTTAACAAGCAAATAGAGAAGGAATTTGGTTTTCAAACATCTTGGAGAGAGCTACTAAATATTATAAAAATAGAAAAATATCAACATTTCTTTTTAGTTTCTTGCTTCAAAAGTATCCAAAATGCTTTCCTGGTATAAAAAGCTGTATGAGCTGATAAAAGGCTGTCTTTTATGGGCTATAGACTTCGCTAAAGATAGATTTTTCAAGCATATTTGTGTAAAAAATGATAGAAGCGTACAGAGAGTTAGGGTCACAAGTTCTCACAGTTACAAGGATTTTCTCCATAGAGATTTTTTTACACGTGCTATAGAAAGCTATGAGGTGTTCCCCACGACTGCCCTAGGTTACATCTTGCAAAGTGTTAACCAGGTGGTGCAGTATATGTCTGATGCTGGGCATAGATATGCACGATTATTGTCACTTCATTTGTAAATAAAAAAGAGAAAGTCCCCAAACTAATTGCACTAGCAGGGAGAAATGCTGATGCCAGCTTTTCAAACAACCCACAGCAGCAAAATTTTTAAGGTATTTAGGTATTATTATTATTATATTTAAGTATTTTTATTACATTATTATTAAGATATTTAAGGTATGATCAGCTGGCAGAGATGCTGCCTTCAGCCACTCCACCCAGGCTAGCAGAGAAACAGAATTTTAAGGACAAACAGGCAGTTTGGAGGCACAGCAAATAACGATCCAGGCCACACAGTAGGATTCAGTCTTGAACCCTAAAAGTTCACAGCAAAAACCAAACCCAAACAAAATAAAAACAAACACAACCAGAGCAGACAATGGGAGAAGAAACTCCAATAATCAAATGTGAACTGGAAGTGGAGCCCAGAACACAGATTAAAAGCACTGCATCAACTGAAAGGCAAAGTACCTCTGCCAGGTGGGGAAGGAGCCAACAGTCAATGGAGGGAGGGCTCACTCAGGGGCCAGCTGCACTCTCAGGTGAAGGTGCTGCTTTTCAGAATGACCTAGGAACAGAAAGAATGAAATTCAAGGTTGAAATACACACCTAGAAAGTCAATGTGCACTGAGGTCGCTTTCAACTCAGGATATGCTATGGAAAACTACTGCAGGGAGCAAGGCAGGGCAGCAAAGTGCAGCTTTTTGGTATCTGCCCCATGTTGGTGTGGGGCAGGGGGCAGCTGCTCCTGACCTCCTGAAGGCAGGCACAGCATGGCCGGGTGGAAACAAGCCACAGAGGGGGGGTTTGGTTTAGTGTTTCATTTCTGTTGAGCAGATGCTTCCTGGGCACTGTGGATTCCTGCTTTAATTTGCATTGTTAATAACATGGAGAACAGAAAACCCTGATTAACAAAATAATTAGCAAGTATTTTAAGTATTTTTTTTTTTTTTTGGATCATATGCCATTGTAGCAGATACCGTAGGCTGTATCTCTGAACCAAAGGAAGAGGGGTATGACTGGGACATGGTTGAAGCGATGGCATCTCTTGCTCAGCAAAGCCAGTGAAGGGCAGAAGAAACTTCTGCCTTTGAAGAGACTCCAAGTCATACTTCACCCTTAAACTGATATTCTCCCTCCAAAATTTTCTCTCCTTTCCCCCTCCTCAGTCCACTCTATGGGACCCATGTTTCTAACGCCAGTTCTGCATGGCCCACACATCCAAAAGGAACCCCGAGGCCATGCTCTGGCCCCATCTGGCCCTTCACCCAGCTGCTCTCCTGCAGAGCTCACCTAGCAGGGCTGTTAGCAGTGCTGCCCTCCTCCATCGTCGCCTTGTACACGCTGTGGGAGCTGTCTGACTGCTTGGTCCTCATGCAGTATCCAGAGGAGTACATGGGGGACAAGGCTGGAGCTGCAAGCTCAAAGGCATGAGACTCCAAGTAGCCTAAGAATAAACCTCTCTTCTCCTCTGTTTCCCTTCTGGACATGGGGTCAGGATTCAGCTAGTGCTCTCTGTCCACTTCACTTCTGTGATTCCCACCTCAAACAACAGGACAAGCAAGTGCTGTAGGATGCGTTCAAACTGGATTACTGCTTAAATAGTCATGTGCAATAGTGTGGTGACAAAAATATATGGGAAAAATATTCTTCAGAATATTGCTCTGTGGAGGTAAGAATGCTAGCAAAAGCAAGCATATGTTTTATTTACCAGTTCAGCTTGTTTTCAGAGTAGCTTTCTGTAACAAAAGAGTTTAATAATATTTTTGAAAGCAAGAAAGATACCTATAAATAGGACTAAGACCTGTCCATGAAACTTGTACATGAAACTTTAATGGCAAGAGGAATAGCCTTAATGCACCGCACTTGACAAATTCTTTATTGCATTTCTACCTACACATGGTATCAAAGGCAGAATGAAGAACCATCGTTGCTCACCAGCATCAGCAGTCCCCATCCTCATCCAAGCACCTCCACCTTCCCCTAGATCTGGAATAGCTAGACCATTCAGCCAAGAAAGGGGCTTGAATATTTTCTTCAAAGCAAAAAAATACAAGCTTTCCATAGAAACATTCTCTCACACCACAGGGTCCCACGGTGGGGCTCCCCAAAGGTCTGCCCATGGCTCTGGGGGACCTTTGGGACATCTCCTCCACGTCGCACAGCCTGAGAGGCCAATACTGGGTGTCCGTCCTTTCCCACACTGTGCTCTGCTTTTCTTAACTTTCAGCATGCTTTTATTTACTGCACTTCTCAACCAAAATGAGCCCTGGATGAGGTTCCCAGCATATGGCCTTAAGAAGGACCCAGCTGCCCTACACCAGTATAGAAGTCTTGAGCCAGAGCCATCCACTACTTATATTTAGTCAAACCTTGGCCACACACAGGGGCTCTTGAAATGAATGACCCATTCATTTCCCCTCATCTGTACAGGTGGCCTTTGCTGTATCTAATAACTACTGAATCTCCAGTCTATCGAAAATGCAATCTATCTTCTGAGACTTTAAAGATTTTATCCACATGCCGTCTACACACACAGTGCTACATGAAAATGAAAGGGATTTACTGTGTAACGTGCAGTCTGTTAGGAAATTCATATCTAAAAATATTATTTAATAAGAAATAGGAATTTAAACTATTCATTTTTATTGTAATAATTTTATCTATGTATATGGTATATCAATTTCCAAATATTTATAACAAGTATCATTGTTTTAATTACTTATAAATAATAATTACTTTAAGTGGGATACTGTAGATTGCAAAGCCCTTTGTCTCTCCTTTTCAATCCCTCCCTCTTTAAATCTTTTCAGTGCATATAATAAAACAGCATGCCCAGTCTGAGCCTGCTCAGCGATTCTAGAACAGCATTTCTATTACTGGCCGCTGTGCGTGTTTATATGAATGCCTGAGAAAGATCATAAATATCTCTACCTTCTAGTCATTTGGCTTCCTAGAACTATACATGAACATTTCTGGTTGGTGCCACCGCTCATCTGTCAAGCACCCAGGTGTCTTTATGGTGCACGTCTGTGGTCGCACAGCTCTTGTCTACCCAGAGGTTTTATTTTCCTTTAGACTCTTCTCTAGAGAAGTCAATGCAAAATGTCACATTTCCCAGATTACTTTTACTACTCCTCAGTCCTGTAAAAGACTCGAATTTTCAAAGGAAGCCTAAGGGAATTTGGTATCCACATTTCAAATTAGTTAGGGACGCCGCGGTTCTCAGCCTAAAGGAACAGTGCTCCCTCACTGAGTTGCCAAATATTTCAGAGCAGAACCAGTATTATTGTGCCAAGTAACAACCAGCAAGGGGAAGGGCAGGGCAAAGCCTTTTGTTTACAGCTGGAAATTAAAACATGCAGAAAGGTTTGCAGAGGAACTGGGAGGGCTGATCAGGTACAAGCAGCAAGGGGTGTTACAGGATCAGGGACTTGCATACAAATCGGGAAAAGGCCAAGGAAGGAGAGTAAACCCACCCGGACCTGCAGAGAAGAGACTTAAGATGGCTAATGTAAATCTTGACAATGACAGCTTAGACGAGTTTCTCTTACCTCTCCCTCATTCACGATCTGATTTCACGATCAGAATTATAGACTGTCACTACGCCCACAGTGTTTAAAAACCAGCTCATGTTCCAAGGAAAATCACTTCTACAGCAAGTACACAAACAGATGCTTCGGATCTCCTGCAGCCTGAGAAGAGGCAGCCGATGCTGATGGCTTTCTTGCTTTGAGAGGTGTTTGCATCTTGTGGCCAGAGAGACAAACCCCTCGGGTGCCTCTGCAGCATCTTCCCTACAGTTTTTCCTCCAAAAGATGACTTTGTTGTACAAGTGCAAAATCACCTGGTAGCTTTGCGCCACGTTTAGATGTCCTCAGCCTCTGAGGGAGGTGCCCAAGTCACAAATACATGCTTCTTTCTACAAGAAAAAAAAAGAAAAAAAAGCCGGTGCCCTCTCCCTGCTTAGCAAAACGGCTGCTGCTGACGCCCGTCCAGCTTTGCTTCCCTGCTCAGTTAGAGCAGAGACCTCATCTGCAGCCCTGCTGCTCCTGCCCTCCATCACATCCCCAACTTCCAGCTCCATCACTCCTCGCTGTCACAGTGGACAGGCATCTCCTAAACACGGGCTCGTAGCTGTGAGAGTCTCCTCAGACCCCGGAGCACCTGCAGCCAGCACGGGCAGTGCCGCGGCTGCCCGGCTGCTGCCCTGACACCTCCTGCTCCCGGCTTGACAGAAAGGTCCGGCTGGAAACCATCAGCCACCGCTACACACCAGGGCCAGCAGTGTTTACCTAATCTGCAGACCAGGCACATCCACTCAGGGAGAAAAAAAGAAAATCACAGGCAATTTGTCAGAGCATTAGCTGATAATTCAGACAGAAATGTTAGATCTCGAGGCACAGCTTGGGGCTGCAGGGGAAATGTTATTGACTCTGACAGATCCCTGATGACACATCCACTCCCTCCACGGGGGCAAGGCTACATTTAGATACACTTAAATTTTCATTCAAATTCAAGATTAACACAGCAAGTGGACAGCAGAGAAAGAAGGCGAGAGAAGGTTAACGGAGGAAGAGGGAGCTTGCTTTGCTGGGTTTTGGCTTTTCTTCCCCCCCTATGTAATTGTGGCCTAATTATTTCCTTTAAAACTCACTGAGTTCACCATGGTAATTATTACCCAAGCTTGGAAATAAATTTTCCTTCTGCTCAGAGACAGGCATTCCTGCCTACTTAATGCTGCTTATTTGCTGTAATAGCTCAGAGTCCAGATTCAGACAACACCGAATTCTTTTGAGACCTGATCAAATGTGTTTCACAGCTATCTTCCCAGCACCTCTCACTTCCCAGCCAGTTGCATGTATTCATCGTCTCTCAAGCAGAGATTCTAAGCACCTTCAGGATATTTTTTTTCTTGTTTTGTGTACTCATGGCATCCAGCACAAAGCTGTCCTGAGCCTTCAATGACAGCTGTTAAGTAGTAAATAATAGTAACAATTGGAGCATATCTAATTAGGCTGCAGTTTTCAAACTTGGGTGCCTAATTTCGTTCAGCATGACTCTGTTCTCCACTCACTAGAGTTCCCTTGAAAACTCCACACTTCCAGTCATATTTAAGCACCTAGGGAAACATTTGTATTTTTGGAGAAGCTGAATATTAATTTTAGTAGAACTTGGGTCCGATACCTCTGAGCATCAGGACTTCTACCCATTTTTAAATGTGTATCCTCAGCTACTTGGACATCTGCACACAAAAATATCAACTCTTTTTATCTGGAAACAATGTTCATCTCTTTCATTTTCCTTTCTGTTTCACCATTCAAACCAAACCTCAGTTCTGTAAGCACATTTAGTACTTCTCAGCTTTTGCTTAATGACTTACTTCAGCCAACACTTCAGCTGTGAGTGGCAATGTGGGATCCAAGATTTGGCTGCTCGTGCATCCAGAAATGCTCCTCTGCTGGGCAAGCAAATCACGGCCTGTTTGGGAATGGCATTCCCAGGTGCAGCTGCTGACCACTGGCAGCAGAAGTGCTGCCCCAGAGGGCTGAGTTCAACAGCACATGCCTCCAGGGAAGGCTGGTTTCCCTTGGGATGCAGAGGTGACTGTGTCGTCTCTGAAAGCCTTCACAGCTCTTCTAGACTGCACCCAGACTGATAGCTATTGGGTCGTGATGAACCAGTCCCCATAGTGTCTTCTGTGTGGCTTCTTCCTCAAAAATCCTTTCTGGATTTTTAATGGGTTTGCAAAAGGAAAAAAAAAAAAAAATATATATATATATATATATATATGCATATATATATCTTAGTGGGAGAAAAAGCATGTTTCACTTCATTTTTCATCAGAATCCGGTAAATCTGTGCATATGATTTGCTTTTTACAAACAAGGTTTGCCCCTCAGTTTGTCAAAACTGAGCCTGGTTGACAAAACTCTGCAAACTTGAGCACAACCTTAACTAGGTCTGCTGCCTGTTGGTTCTGGTATCACTGAAAACACCTTGCCCCACCCAACATTTCCCCCATCCAGACTACAGGGCCATCCAGGCTGTGCATTCCTTTCACTCCTGCCCAGGTATTTCCATTGACTTTGGGAATGCCGTGGATGGATTCAGCTTTGAGTTGCTTGACTTCTGGCAGGGGACTAGACCCAGCTGCTGTAGTGGCTATTAGTGTGTTTAAAATGGCATAAAGACTTTGCTGAAGCAAGCACAAGCACTTCCAAAGCATCACATACCCAATGAATCAGGGCCACGACAAGCAAGAGGGAAACGGGATCCCATTTAATCCTGGACATGTGCAATAACTTAAAGAAGACTCTCTCACATTCATGCTAGCATGCAGGATGCAGCTGTTAACTTTCACCACACTGCAGGCCAAAGACAATGAAAGATCCAGACACTGCGGAGGTTAAATCAGTGCATCATTTGACAGGGAACTGTGAGCCATTAACCTTTCCACTGGCACTCAGAGCAAAGAGCTGGAAGATAAACATGTTGGGTAGGAAACAAATTGGTTCATTCGAATGCTATTAATGTGTGTGCCCTTGGAGGCCACATTTATGCTTTTGGAAAATTACATATTCGAGCATAATGAAGTGAGATATAGCTCACCGATTACCAACAGGGTGCAGAGCCTACGATAAGGATTTATAGCAGGTGCCTAATTCTCTAAACATTTGCAAATTAAGTATTTACAAGCGTAATGCTGGCTATTTTATTGCCAGTTTAAGTTACCATCATTTGGGCTTTTTATTTTGCACTGAAACTGAGCTGAGCATTTAATATCCATGATGTGTAATTTATTGAAGTATAATTTGGTGATGTTATAGTGGGAATTAGGGCGGTACCCAGAGACCCTAATTACGACAGAGCTATATATATGCATAGGAAGAAAACCTGTATCCTAAAAAACTTGTTCTCAACTGATAAAACTAGCTAAAGATCGATATGCACATTGCAGGGGGAGGAAATGCAGTAATGAAAATTGAATGCCAAGGCCACATGAAATGTTTGTCATGGTAAAAAAGATATCCAGGCCTCCTACTCCCCACACCTGCCCTTTTAGGGCATAAAAGCAGATTCTTTTACCTGCTCATGGAGGGTGAGCAAATCCTAGAGTCATTTAGGTTGGAAAAGCCCTCTAAGCTCATCTGGTCCAAATCTCCCAGACTGAAGAGCCAGGGCCTCGGCACCACTGAATACAAGCACAAAGTACACCCCAACAACTGAAATAACGTGTTTGCTCGGGAAGCTGCCACAGCCTCAAGTGAGCAAATGGGTTTAAAAGAATACTGAATAGAGAGAGCATGCATAAGAGGTGGAAGTATGGCTAAAAGAGGATATGATGATTAAATATCTGCATTGTAGCCATTTCCCCATGAACATTGAATGAAAATATGGTGATTTGCTTTGGGGTGAGTTCATAAGAGAAATAAGAGTGAGATCACACACAGCAGAAAGGGAACAGTTTTCCTGACACAAGAAATCCTTTTTAGGCTAACGTTGCTGTGGAAATACATTTAAGAGCCTGTATAAATGACCATAACAATTTCTGCAAGTTACATGAGCAATTTGCACAACTTTTTTTCCACAGAAAGACACTTTTTCTAACCACACCATTTTACTAAGCTAATTCAATGAGGTCAAGCTCCTGTGACTCCCACTTGAAGACCACCTCTAGGTTCCTGGAGAAGGAGCAGCTCCAGCAGGGTGGAACCAGGAGGCGATCAGGAGCAGCCCAAAGCCAGGGAGCTGTTGTGGCCACCCAGGGGACCAGTTCTTCATGACAGATGGGGATATTTGTACCCGGTACACTCACTCATTCCCCAATAGACTGTGTGGTTCATTTTGTTTAACCATTTCCTGCACACCACACCACGTGCAGGTCAATAAGCACACCCAAAAGAGCAGCAGCTCATCCCCAAAAAGGAGCTGTCAGCTCACAAAAAAATCCCAGCTCAACATCTTTAATATTCCCCCTCTCCCACCCCCAGCCGCAGGTGCTGCAGCCTGTTGGAATGATGGGCACGGGCTGCTTGCTTTGGAAGGCCCCCAATTCCCTCCGCAGCCCCGTCTGCGGCCAAAGGAGAACGTGGACAAATGGTTGAGTTTCAGCCATGGAATGGCTTTAAAACTCGACAGAAATGCCTCCCCAGAGGAGAAACAGATGAAATGATTTACACTGGTACTCTCCTCACAGGTGGAGAGAGCACGTCTGTTTTTCTCCAGGGGAAGGAGCGCGATCTCTCTCCCTGCCCGAGCGGCCAGCCGCTGACATGTTCAGCCTGTCAGCCTCCTCCTCTGGATCTGCTGGTCAGCCAGAAGAGCAAGCTGGAAGGTAAATAATTTCCCTTCCTCTTCCCTTCGTGTTTTGAGGAGCTAGCAGTTTAGACAGAGAACAAGAGAAAAAAATTACTCATTCATTAAAAATGTGGCTTTGAACCAGGCCTAAAGCGTTATTCCAGGACTTTGGTAATGAAACACGCAAAGGCCACTGTTTCTGCGCTCTGCTGAGCAGCCCTCGCATCAGGGAGCTATCGCTCTTCGGGAGATGTCTGAGTGTGACAGACCCCGCTGCGTGCCCAGAGAAATGTTCTCCCTGCAGCTAACTCAGCCCCGCTGCGTGCAGGTCTCAGCAGGAACCACGCACCATTAGGTATGTGGAGAACGATATTGCAGTGGATTTCTTGGATGCAGGTCAAATTGTGGAGCATGAACTGTTTTGTACCACTTCCCTCTGCTTTCTGCAGCTGGAATCTCCCACCAGTTTCCCTTCACTAATACAGCAAAAAAATATTTTCCTCCCAAAGCTTCTATAAGTATCAGGCATGGACAGTGAAAGCAGCAAGCTCTTGAAGCCAGCAAGTGTAATTCACCCATGTAATAAGCAAATTAACTTAAGGGTTATGACTTAAAGAAGCAGATCTTGAGATATGAAGTCTCTCTTGGCTTAGTTGCCTCTTAGACCAAACCAAAATAGTAACTGCCTTCTGGCATTGCCCTGACCCATGTGGAAGGAGCAGGCTAGTCTCCGGTGCACATAAATGCAGCGCCCATGAATCAAAGATCCAACACCTCACCTACCATAGTGTTTTTTAAGATGAAGATCCAGATGAATTAATGCCATAACCCGGGAACCACTAAACCTAGTAAGTATTTCTGGCCTGCTGGAGAGTGGATAAAATGATATCATTATGGGAAAACTGTTAATGCACAGTGGTTGAAGAAGGAGGAGAGGAGGGAAGGAAACCAGATAGGACTGGAACAACAACCAAGTACTTAAGCTGTTTTCCAGCCAACACTTACTGACAATATATTTTCAAGGGTAGCAAGGGATGCTGTTAATAATCGGTGAGTTAGCCCTGATGCTAAGTACTGTGTATAAGCTTAGAACAATTGACATTTGTAAAGGTTAAAATGGAGATTCTTCATCCATAAGAAGCTACTTCGGTTTCTTCTGGAGAAGCTGAATCAAACGCACATAGTTACAATGACAGATTTAGAAGAGCTGTTAACACTAGAGCAACATTGAAAGCATCCATTTTCCTGCAGAAAGCTAAGTGGGGAGACACACATAGGTCTCTAATTGTTTTCCTTAAACCAATAGTGCTGTCTTTCCATTCATTGCCTTGAATTTCCCTCTTCTGAGGAAGACAGAAGTAGAAAGAGAAGCAGAATTTTCAACGTTTCAGTTGAGTTTGGTGACAAAGTGAGCAGGTCAAGGCAATGTGACTTTGAAAATCCCATCCTTTATATGGGGTTGAAGTAATAACAGCAAAACAAGTGGAGAGATGGAAGACACAAAGTGCTGTTTCACTCTTCCTAGATCAAAACATATCTCCATCCACCAACAGAAAGCTCGGGGACCTCACACCTTCCCATATTGATTTAGTATGAAGCATTCAATTCCCTTGCTTTAAATCATTCACAGTTTGAAGCTCTTCTTACATTACTTCTTCAGAATATCTTTCCTTTCTGGAGGCATTATCCTCATCTTCCTGTTGCTTTATATGCATATAAGCTTTGGATAAAAAAGAGCTCAAATTTAAATGACAATGTGCTATAAAGACAAGTGCTATAAAGAAATTCTCTCAACTCCGTTTTTTCCATTAAGAATACATATATGCATGGAACTTCTGTAGGAATTCATGAAGTCATCTCATTAAACAACAAAATATCGACCTGGTGGAAAACTTAAATTACAAGTGTGAAGTATGGGCTGTACATCCATAGAAGAGTTCTTGCAGCTCATCCAGGTCAGGTCTGACAAAAACGGAGGCTCCATTCAAGAAGTGCTAGGGACCAGGTTATCTTAACTTCTAAGATCACTCATTCCTCTAACCCTAGTCTCAGTGTTTGAGGATCTTCACAAACTGAGAACGCACTGAAGTTGAAGACTTGGTTTGAGCATTATTTCAGCCCACTTGTTTTACTTTCAGGATAGACACAAGCCAAGACATCCAGCAGTATTTGCATATTCTCAGTTCCAAAAAGCCTTATTTGTCAGATACAGAGTGCATGCGACATCCAACCCTGAGGTGATGATCGAATTCGGCAACTGCCGTCACAGCTCACTAATCGTTTTTAAAAAGGGAAGGCAGAGCCTACAGCCAGCACCAGGCTAGCAAGCGGAGGAGGAAAATTCCTTCATGTGCAGGCCAGATACTTGAAACTGTGCAGCATACTGATGGCTCCAATTGGACATTTTTATTAAAGCTCCCCTGCCTTCAACTACATGAGTGTGCAGTCATGGCTTATCACCTGTACAAACATTACTGCTGAATGCAGTTATGCCTGTGCTGGAACTCCCCTGAGAAATTAACCTAAAGGAGCGAGCAATTTCTCACACATGTCTTGGATGCGTTTGTAGGGAAGCCATAGGTGAAACAGAAGTCACAAATAGCTATGTGAGTTTACACGCAGCTATGAGAGGATGTGGCCAGGTATCCAGAAAAACTATGGAAAGACCGGAGCAGACAAGCTCCATAAAACTTCAGAGGAGGTAAGGATGCGATCTGGGAAAGACTGATGGAAAACTATGGACTGTGGCCTGTGGGCAATGACAGGAGAGGTCATTGCTCCTGCCTGTGGGGGGAGTGAAATGCTCAGGAATCTCAAAAGCTGGAAACAAGCTTCCAGGGAGAGCAGAGGGAGTACAGATGAGTCTTTATCCAAACATACAGCTGGGGAAAGCTAACTCCTACCACAACCTGGTGGGATTTTCCCGTTCGGAAGCATGCTGCAGGCCTGTTTGAGCCCAGTGCCAGGCTACCCACCTGGCCAGGGGCAGGCCAGCACCGAGGCTCAAGGCTTGTTAGCTCAGCTGGGATGAGAGCCGCATCCCCATCGCAGCACTCACGGGGCCTCTTGGCCTCATTGCCATCAAGAAAGGCATTGCCGAGGTTTGCCGTCAAACTGTCAAAAACTGAAATCAAGACTGGTTCACCTCCCATTTGCAATCATGTGGCACTCCCCCTTGAGCTGCCTCGTGCTTGTCCCTCACCAGCAGACTTCAGCTTGGCTCTGCTGCTTTGATTGCCTTTCTTTTTTCTGAAGTTTAAAAGCAGCTGAAACAGGAAGCGAGGTGCCGGGGCGTGCTTCCTCCGGCAGGCACAGGTACCTGGCGGGCGAGCTGCCCTGTGCAGCTCATCTGAAACACTTCGCCTGTGCTGTCTAAAGCAATGTGCAGAACTCGAGCATGCACCCGTCAGGAAACCAGGCAGCACTTCGGGGTGCTGAGAGGCACGGCTGGCACAGGGCCCCTCCTTTCCTTCCCCCTCTGCACCGCTCACACTCCTTTCCCCCGGCTGGAAAACAATGGAGGGACCCTGCACGAGCCCGACTGCCAGCCAGCCCCGCGCCTCTGCGACAAAGCGCGATGTGTTTGCGTGACACACAGACAGTTGTCAGCCCGAGCCAGGCTCGCGACGGCAGAATTACATCTCTTAATTATTACCAGCCTGGCTCCCCGAATGTTCACATTTTTTCCACAGTTACTAAATAAGTTAATCACTTCATGAACAAGGAAATCTGCAGATGCCTTTGAGGCTTTGTTAACATAGTGCCTAAGCCAGCTTTACACTCTCTTCTAATCCTCTTTAAGACAGTATGAGGCAGTGAAGTAGCCTATAATCAGTTTTTAAGGTTATAGACAATATCCCCACTCAAGCTGGTTGCCTAGAGCAACAGTGCAGGAACTGAATGCTAGCAACGAGATTGGATTACTTGCCTTGTTTATTCATCCATATATATTTATCCTCTGCTCTGCCTACAGCAGAAGCAGGGATTTTGTAGCCTGTGCCATACGCGTCTGGATGCGGAGCAGAATTTATGTAAAAAAATGCAGACAGGCTTCGCAAATTAATCTCTTTCCATTTCTGATTCTTTCCCTTCCCTCTCCACCTCAGCACCTGAAAGTTGAAAACACTCCCAGACGTGTGATTGTCTGCACCGTCTCGGCAGCAGCAGCAGCAGCAGCAGCAGCCTCCCCACTGCTCCGCGTCTCTCTGGAGGGGAGAGCCCGACGTCCTGCCTGCTGGAGTCTCCAGGCACACAGCCCCCAGCAGGAGCTGCTGTTTTACCGTCACTAAGGATCTGTCCCACTCTGACCCATGGGAACCCCCAGTTACAATTTACATAAAGCAAATTGAAAGCAAATTGTGTTTGAAAGCCACTGAGAAGAATTCAGGCTGTTTCTTCTGTCTTTTACAAGAACTTCATCTGTCCTTAAAGAGCTGGTTTTTCCCTCTCACCAAAACCCATTCCCCTGTTGTTCTTGAAGCTTGAGCATGGCTTCACCAGGGTCAGAACAGCTCGTCTCCATCCTTCACTGCAGTGGCTCTTCAGATGGGCCCGGTGTAACTGGTGTGATCCAAGCTTTTCCTTAGAAAAAGGACTTTTCCTGTACAAAACCCCAGTACAGCTGGGAGAGCTCCACGTGGTGGTGACACTAAGAATGCAGCATTGCTGACTAACTTTGGAGCCGGCAGATAGCCAAACTGCAATTCAAGCAGCATCCCCAACAGAGGCATCCTGCGTCCCCCCCCACTCCTCCCCAAGGTGCAGAGGTACCAGCAACCTGCGAGGAGGCCAAATCAAGCTGCTGCAGAGCTAATAGCAAGGAAGACCTACTTCTACTGCAATAATAAATTTCCATGGGCTTTTGGCATTCCAGCAGTAGCTTTGAAAATGCCACTGGGAAAGTACATCCTAAGCCTTCCATACTTCCACGGATCTGAGCCTTCTTGGAGTTCACACCTTCTCTATCAAACTCAGCCCATTCTTCCTATGCGCAGGCCAAAATGCTTTCTTGGAGTTTGCCCTATCCCCAGCCAGCAATGAAAACCTGAAAAATCAATCATTAAATGCAAGTCTGAAAATATCTACTTCGCCTCTCCCATTCCAAAACTTGCCTGGAGCTGAGCCGCATTTGGTGGCCACAGCGACCTGTGGAGCTGACCCCTGCTGCACAGTGGATGTCATCTATCAGAGGAGGCTCTCAAAGAAAACAAACACACAATTTCCTTCCACAACCAGCACATCGCATCCCAGTGCAGTCTTGTTACACGACAGCTATGTTTTATTACCCAGCGGCTTACAACAATTAAGGAAAGAGGGGTTGCAGGAAGGTAGGACTGAGGACCAAGTCCCAGGGGAACCGCCGTGCATTTTTTAGCATAGTCTGGGACGTGTCACTTTGCAACTCAGTTCTTCACTAGGAAAGTGGAGTATCCATTCAAGAAAAGAGATCAGAGGTTTGACAGATAATAAATTTGCTGAGAAAATGAGTTTTAAAGTTATCTAACTGCACAGATGAACTTGGTGAACGGTTGTCACTGAAGCAAACAGGGTGAGGGACAGGAAGGCTGCTGCTAGGAGGGAAACCTAGAGGAGGAGACGATTCAAGACACTGCATTTCAGACACCGTTCAAATGAAAAGCTTTGATTCAGGAACGCTGTTGTTCTTCCCTTTAGTATTTTCAAAAAGAAACTTTCTGGTTTCTCAGTTTGAAGTGTTTTTTCCTCATGTTAAAAGTCACCTAAGTTAATAGGAAAGAGGAAATCAGGCGTTAAATAACCCTGAATCAAAACAAAACGCTTCATTTTGGATCCAAGCTGACACTTCGGGTTGACCCAAAATGAAAGTTTCGTGGTTTTCATTTCACTGAAAAAAGACTGAAAACAAAAATATCTGTCTCAAACTGACACGAACCGTTTCCCCCCACACCTCCCTCCTTGAAACCTTGCCCGGGTCTCTCCATGAAGAGCAACGACTCGCGATGGTCACACGCTGCTGCCTGATTTCCCGTGCCACTCCTCCAGCTGGCCGCACGCCTCCTAAGCTGCGTCAGACACTTTTCACCGAGTGTCTGCAGAGTGCCTCCTGTGTCACGTGGCATCTCTGTGCTTTTCCCAAATCCCCAGAAAATGAGCTCCTAATGATGGAAAATCCTCCCCACCCCATCCCAGCCCCTCCATCGCCGCAGGAGCGGTGCCAGGGCCCTGTTGGGGTCCCCTGCAGATGGCACTGCGGGAGCGTCCTCGTGTCCTGCGCCACCCCCGGCACCGCCATCATTTCCTTGGCCTACTTTCCACTTTTTTTTTTTCCTCCAAGAGAAATTATTTATCGTAGGGATTGCCAGCGCTTAATAAACATCCCTCCAAGAATAAATTTGTTTATCTAAGGTATTTTATTATGCTGCCTCAGATAAACGAGAAGGGAAAAAGAAATCCTCCCCAGAATATTTTTGACTGAGCAAACAGTGAAAGAGCAGTGTCCTTGAGCGCAGTTTTCAAAGGGAAGGTTTGTCAGAAGCCATTTCAGCTGTTAAGGAATGAGTTATCTTCCAAATGAACAAAAAGAGGTGGCAGCGCAGGCCCTGGCAATTGATCCAGTGTGACAGAGACAGATTTAGGAACCTCGAAG